>NC_044567.1:35077005-35725209 GCF_007565055.1 Rhinopithecus roxellana
GGCTGGACAGCGACCAGTGGTCCTCAGTGTGGCTGTCAGAGTGTTCTAACCTGGCACATCGTGCTTTTTAGATACCGGAGAGGAGTCATATTTGGGGCCGTGGCACTCCTCCTGGTTGTTTACGCAGGTGTAAAGCTGTCCTTGGGATGTAGTTCCATGCACTCATGGTTTCCTCATTTCATTGACTTAAGCATGGGAATGTCTCTCCTGTGCTACCCCTGCCCTACGTACCCCCAATTGTCTCCTACAAGCAATGTCTCTCCAGGGGTTGGCTCCTAAAATAGCCCTCTCCCCCAGCTGAAAGCACTTCTTTGTCATCCTCCCCAACCCAACTCTGCTAATGGCCACTCTATCATTTCTCATCCACGCCCCGTCCTTTCATTGTCAGACGCGCCCCTCTCCCTTTCTGCTGTCCTGTCCACCGCTGACAGTCACTTCAGGCTCCATTCAATCCCACCTCCTCCAGGAGGCTTCTTGGACAACTTCGCATCGCTCTCTCCTCCCTGTAACCACCACTAGCACTCACCAGGCAGTCTGGCCCGTGACAGATTCTCTGATTGTGTCCCATCGAGATACAAGGATCTCCTTTCTCATGGTTTTCTGTCTCTTCTCTTAGCCATATCTCATCTGATCACACCTCAGCTTGTCTCTACTCCTCTTAAAATGGGAAGGCTGGAGTTAAACGCAATAGCTTAGGAATGCTCTGTCCAGCCCTGGGGAAGGGGGGATTGATTACCTGTACCTTTATCCCAGATACTCAACTTCTAGACTTTTGCACATCATTTTGGTGCTTTGACCTGAGGTCACCAAATGCCAGGTGTCAGAGTGGAAAGGGCTGATTCACTGGTGGTAACTTCAGGGCTCCAACAGTCTTTCCACCCCTTTACTAAGGCAAGTCCAAATAAAATTCATTGGGACTCTCCCTTCCCAGAATCTCCTGCCTTCTTCGTTCCGGAAAAGCAAGATGTCACAGTCAGTCCCTCAGATCTCAAAAATTCAGCTATTTTGTGGAATTCCAGAGACACCCTTAGTCTCCGGAATCCTCTTCCAGGATGTTAGGAGGTAGTCTGTCCATGAGTTAAAATAGCTCCCGTTGCAGTGGAGTGAACCAGCTCACAGGTTGATAAGGTTCAACTTATCATGTATACAGAGTAGGCCAGGCGCAGTGGCTCAACCTGTAATCCCAGCACTTTGGGAGGCTGCGGCAGGTGGATCACAAGGTCAGGAGATCAAAACCATCCTGGCTAACACGGTGAAATGCTGTCTTTACTTAAAATACAAAAAATTCACTGGATATGGTGGCACGCGCCTGTAGTCCCAGCTACTTGAGAGGTTGAGACAGGAGAATTGCTTGAACCCGGGAGGAGGAGGTTGCAGTGAGTCGAGATTGTGCCACTGCACTCCAACCTGGGCAACAGAGCGAGACTGCATCTCAAAAAAAAAAAAAAAGTAGAGATGTTGGTCATTTTCTATGCTACCCCTGCCCTACCTACTGCCCCCAATCAACCGGGCAGGCTGATGATGTTCCGTAAACCACACAATGGCTTCACCTGCTGACTTCCAGGAAGGATGACTAATTCTGCCACCCCCTCTGCCAGGTGAGTCTGAGACTCCAAAAATGGCACTGCTGTCCTAGTTCAGTCCCAAAATAACTGGGTGGAGCAGACCTTACAATGTGTTCGTTTATTAAAAAGAAACGAGAAGTCTGGGTGCAGTGGCTCACACCTGTAATCCCAGCACTTTAGGAGGCCGAGGTGGGTGGGTCACTTGAGGTCAGGAGTTCAAGACCAGCCCGGCCAACATGGTGAAACCCCGTCTCCACTAAAAATACACAAATGAGCTGGGTGTGGTGGCACATGCCTGTAGTCCCAGCTACTTAGGAGGCTGAGGCCAGAGAATCACTTAAACCTGGAAGGTGGAGGTTTCAGTGAGTTGAGATCACGCCATTGCACTCCAGCCTGGGTGACAGAGCAAGACTCTGTCTCAAAAAAAAAAAAAAAAAAAAGAAAGAAAAAGAAATGAGAAAACGTGCTCCCTTCCTGAACTATTAGGAAGTCTAACAAAGTTGGCTGTTTTTGCTATTGCTGCCACTGCTAGGTGAACTACTCATCCAGCTGCTATTGTTATTATTTGCTCTCTCTCCACTCAAAACAATGAAAGCTGGGTTTGGGGAGGATAAGAGGAGAAACCCCTCTCTCCCTTCTCTTAACATTTCTACCCACATGTTAGAATATGTAGAAAATGTTGCAATTTGGTTAATTTCCTCTAATTTGTACACACCTGGGATATGATACCCTGTGTGGAGACAGGAGGGGTCTTTGTCACGAGAAGTATCAGATCAGAGAAGATCCACATGGATTTAGACTGAAGGAAGTGGGCAGAGGAGGTAAGATGACGAAGCTCTCAGACAGAGGGTCCCGCTGGGCAGAGAAGACTGGCTGCCCTGAGAGTCTAACGAAGTCACATGCAGGGTCTCTGACAATGTGAATGGCACTGGTCCAGGGCACGTGCCATGTGAATCCTAAGAAAATACAGTGACTTCTGGAATGTGGAACGTTTAACCCCCTATCCCCACCCACCCACCTACCCACTGCCTGCCTACCTGGCCCTCAGTAATACACATCATCCCCTGCTTTTTTTTTTTTTTTTTTTTTTTGAGACAGGGTCTTGCTCTGTCACCCAGGCTGGAGTGCAGTGGCGTGATCTCAGCTCACTGCAAACTCTGCCTCCAGGGTTCAAGCAATTCTCCTGCCTCAGCCTCCCGAGTAGCTAGGATTACAGGTGCCTGTCACCACGCCTGGCTAATTTTTCTATTTTTAGTACAGACAGGGTTTCACTGCGTTGGCCAGGCTGGTCTCAAATTCCTGACCTCAGGATCCACCTGCCTTGGCCTCCCAAAGTGCTGGGATTACAGGCGTGAGCCACTGTGCCCAGCCACATTCAGCATTTTTCTAAGGTATGAATTTCTATGATGAACATGTATGACTTTTATATTCATGGAAAAGCAATAATGACTTTTATAAATAACCCATGGAGCAGAAATGCTCAGCCTCAAACCCCTCCCAGTTAGTGGGCCGCCCCGGGCCTGTGACTGGAGTTTTCCCCTGCCCTGTCCTTGCATGGCCTCCTTCCTGATGTGACACTTGAATGCCTGTGAGAGGGCCTGTGACAGATGCCAGCAGTGGTGGCGATGACAAGCCCAAAGCCACATTTGTTCCATTACTTCTAGCTCCTCGTTGCCTTTCCAATCCCTGCAGTAAGAGCTCCTTTCTCTTATCTGCACAAGACAAGAGTCAAAAGTTCTTGTCGGTGTGATTGCAGAATATCGGGCTGGAAAACTTCCTGATAATACCTAATTCCTTTAGCAGAGCAGTCCCTGGAATCGGGTCAGGAGAGCTATGCGGCTTCAGCACATTGTGTACTGTGCAGCTGGATAATAAACCAGATGAAATGTGGCAAATAAAAATGTAAGGGACATATAAGGATGTCATTCTAGTCCATCTGGTGCGATAACCCCTCTCCCACACCAATTTTTCTGTTCCCTTAGCAAAACCATGCAGGCTGCCTGAGGAAGAGTCTCTGCTTGCGTGAGCCATTGAGGAGTTCCAAATAGACACAAAGATATGAGGAATACAAAGAAATTCCAATAATGAAAAATAAGG
Source organism: Rhinopithecus roxellana (assembly GCF_007565055.1). Lineage (NCBI taxonomy): Eukaryota > Metazoa > Chordata > Mammalia > Primates > Cercopithecidae > Rhinopithecus > Rhinopithecus roxellana. Next base: position 35,080,668 of record NC_044567.1, read on the forward strand.
ATCAAGCTGAAGTTTCTGAGACACATTTATGGCTTTTGTAAACAGTCATGCACTCGTTGAATGGCTCTTCGGGACACAGTGGTGACATTAGCTAATTCTGACATTTAGGAATTTAAACTCAGTAGCTGTCCTAGCTTATCCTTATGAACAAAGTTGCTAAACATTGTGTGCCGTGTGCCCCGCTTTATGTTTGAAGATGATGCAAATGGCAGGCTGTCATCTCGATTCCATTTCTCATCGTAAAACCCACGGGACACGGGCGCATGCTCCTACCACGTTTTCCTCTGGCCTCATTCTGCACCCAGCATTCCCTTTTCTTTCCTTTGCCTTCCCCAGTTTCAAAAACATATGGGTTCCCATAGAAAACGGGAAGAAATGCAGATACCTGAAAATAAAGTTTAACAAATGATGACAGACCTCTGATAGAGCAAGTCTTTCCTACACGCCAAACAAACCACTTTTTTATAAACACAATAATTTAAAGTATAGCTTCACGCTTACCTAAACTTAAAAACCAACTGGAGAGAGAGAGGTGTATTTTTAATAGAAGTGAGACATCGAAGCATTTCTAAAAAAGCTGTTTGACTCTCCTAAGCCACTAACTGAGTTCCTGGATTTCACCCCCTCAGGTAACCAGGTGAGTTTCTCCAAATCCACGGATGCTTTTGCTTTTGAAGAGGACAGCAGCAGTGATGGGCTTTCTCCAGATCAGACTCGAAGTGAAGACCCTCAAAACTCAGCGGGATCCCGCCAGACGATAAAGCCTCAGAGACCCCTTCGACAGGTTCTCTGGGGACAAACCAGGTAAGAAAAAAAAAAAAAAAGAAGAAAGTAAAACAGCATCTCAATGTATTATCGTTTCACAGTGTTAAAATCGGTTACAGCTGGTTTTGCTTAAAGAACCCGGAGATGTCCCTGGCTGCCACAGCATTTTGATGCCTCTTCTCACTCTGTTCAGCACAGGCCTCTGTGTGGGGTAACAAAAGCTCCAGAAACACTGAAAGAGAACCTCCAGTACTACATCCTTTAACTTATCCATTAAAGCATCTGCTCCGCCAAGCAGATACCTTTTATCTCCATTTTTATGGACAAAGTAACTAAGGCTCAGTGATATTGGATGACTCGCCAACAATCTCCCAGCTAGAAAGTGCCAGGGCAGGACTGATTCAAAGTTCACCATCTCTCTGTGCCCTGAGGACTCGCTACAGGGCTCTGGGGAGTGCAGAGAAGGAAACGTTGGCTCTCTCCAAGGCAGGGAGGCCCACGTTGCTTCTACTCTTAGCAGGTATTCTACTCTTAGAGGGTATTCAGCTTACCTAGCAAGCTGCTGCAAAATTCAGCCCCAACCCAACCATAACATTCACCTCTTTCTGGACAAAGCTACAAACCCTTGAGCATAAGGAACGTGTATTCAGAATACTCTTAAAGCACATTTATAAAGAATAATGATGATTATGGGCTGGGCGCAGTGGCTCACGCCTGTAATCTCAGCACTTTGGGAGGCCGAGGTGAGCGGATCACCTGAGGTCAGGAGATCGAGACCAGCCTGGCCAACATGGTGAAACCCCATCTCTACTAAAAATACAAAAATTAGCCAGGTGTGGTGGCACACGCCTGTAATCCCAGCTACTCAGGAGGCTGAGGCAGGAGAATCATTTGACCCCGGGAGACGGAGGTTGCAGTGAGCCAAGATCATGCCACGGCACTCCAGCCTGGACCACGAGAGAGAAACTCCGTCTCAAAGGAAAAAAAAAAAAGAATAATGGTGATTATGAACAACAGCTCCGGCCACATATTAAATGCTCATTCTGGGCCAGGGGCAGTGCCAAGTGCTTCGCAAAATTTCCTTATTTGAAATCAGAGACCTCTCCAAGTAGGTATCATCGAGGTGGATTTGACAGAGGAGGAACTAAAACTCTATGAGGCCGAGCAACTGGGTGGGCTCTAGAAATACAGCAGAGTGCCAGCCACGCTGGGGAAATCCAGCCAGAGGGTATTCACAGAGCCCCAAGAGAATGCCTGCTGGCGTCCACATATGAGGGGAAGGAGATGCGTAAGTGTGGAAGCCAGATGTGAGCTCTTCCAATTCTGCCTCTATCCGGAGAGTCCTTCAGACCCTCAGTCCCTTCTCTTTAGGAAGCATTTACCCCTCCTGGCCTCATATAAATTGTGCAATGAACTGAAATTAGATAGATTTGAAAGCTGTTTTTTTTGTTTTTGTTTTTGTTTTTTTCGCACTGAAAAGTACCATACAGATATTAGGGACAGTTAAAATAATTATCATTCAGTGCCTCGTTTCCCAAAACCATGCCAGTTACTGTTTATCGCCATGCCTGTCTTCACCCCATCAGAGCAAACCTAATGCTGCCAAAGGAGAAAAAGTGAAATGGGAGGAAAAAAGGGAGGCATGGAAAGCTGAGCTGAGTTATTCGTGTGTTTATTGTGCAAGAGTTTATAATCAAAGCATTTTTCCTTCCCCTGCATGCCACAGTTGGTCTTTGCAGCCAAATTTCTTTGATAACATCAAACGGTGTATCAGATCATTTGTACACATTATTCTGACAGTAAATTCCTCAGCTTCTGATTTAAGAATGGTTTGAGGAAAAGGCAAGTTCTTTTCTGCTTCACCTTAGGAGAGGGAAAGAAGAGAACAAGCACCGAACAATGCCAGGCAAGATGCAAAAGTCATTGTATATCATTTCTCCTGGCATTCATGTTTGACAGATGAGGACACTGAGGCTCCAAGAGAAAAGAATCCTTCAGGCCTTTGACAGGTGCCAGGCAGGGCTCAGGGAAGAACTGCAAAGCTCATTCCTAACCCCTGCATGGAGAGATCATGGGCAGCCCTGGCTCCTTTTTGTCAGAGTTGAAACAGAAGAATGTAGGAGAGAAAGAGGAAATAACTTTTCCCTTTACAGACTCTGCCTCTGATAAAGGTTTCTTATGTCTTTATACACATGCATACGTACACACACACACACTCACATATGTATACACACAAAACCACATGTACATATACATGCCTGTGTGCACGCATGTATTCACACATGTGCACACACACGAGACACACATGTGCACATATATACGCACGTATATACCTAACATGTGCACACATGTATGCACACACATGCACAGAAGCATGCATGCACATGCACACATGCATGCACATGTACACACTCACACACTTGGACATACACACACATTTGTACACACTTGCACACACACACTTTCCCTTTTTCTGCTAACATTCTTTTCCTCTACCTTGTTCGTTGTCCTACTTTTCCTCCACATTCCTACACCCACTCTTCCCTGCTGCTTTCTTTTTCAGTTGCATTATGAAGACAGGTGGACCTTGTCACAGACAGGTGGAATGCTCACACAGCAAGACCAGATGTCCCAGTTTGCCTAGAACAGACCAGTTTTATACCTGTCTTTGGAATCATTACTTAGAATGATTCCCTTTCTCTCTCAAAAGTGTTCTCAGCTGGATGACAAGCATATATATATATACACACACACACACACATATATATACACACACATATGTATATATATACACACACATATACATATATACACACATGTATATATGTGACTCCTCCCCCTGGGAAAGTAGGCTGATGTTTACTCAGGTAAGAAGCTAGGATGAAAGCAGCAGAGGTGTATGTACATGGACTCTGACATTTCTGTGTCACACAACTTACTCCTGTATCATCCTAATATCGGTAACATTTGGATTTCAGGATCTTGCTTCTGGCTCAGAAAATGACAGAAATGACTCAGCCTCACAGCCCAGCCACCAGTCAGATGCGGGGAAGCAGGGGCTTGGCCCCCCAGCACCCCCATAGCCGTGCATGCTGCTGTAAAGGTATGGTCGCACCAGCCTCGGAGCCCCGCCTGAACGCTCGGCTCGCGGAGCCAACTTGGAGCAGAGCTTTCTGAGTTAGGTCTGACAACGCGAGGAGAGTTACACGGAGGACCCATGCAGAGGTTCGGCTCACTGGGAGGGTCACCAAACAGGAGATGGGAAATGGGTCACTAGTGTATATGGACCAAGATTTCATTATCCATGCAGCACAGCAGAGGCCACCTCTGCCGTGGAGAAGGCTGTGGGTTTGGATTTTCTTTGGGATCACAGCTCAGCCAGCGTGTTTCCGACGTAAAAGATTTCATAAGCTCACCCTTGAGGTAGACACAACTGATTGTAAGGCAGGATTTGGAAGTTTCATAAAATAGGTATACAGCAGTTGAATTTTATGCAAGGGAAGTATCCCTGAAAAGCTTGCATAAAGTAACATTTACATCATTCAGGCCAGTCTTCCGATGGAAATAAACACGGGGTTTCATTCACAGTAGGCAGGTAGCTAGACTCATTATAGCAAATGTTTAGTTTTCTCAGCATTATCTTTTTGTTAATTTTTATTTTTATTTCAATAGTTTTGGGGGTGCAGGTGGTTTTTGGTTACATGGATAAGTTCTTTAGTAGTGATTTCTCTTTTTTTCTTTTCTTTTCTTTCTTTCTTTTTTTTTTTTTTTTTTTTTTTTTTTTTGAGACAGAGTTTCTCTCTGTCGCCCAGGCTGGAATACAGTGGCCAATCTTAGCTCACTGCAACCTCTGCCTCCCAGGTTCAAGTGATTCTCCTGCCTCGGTCTCCCGAGTATCTGGGACTACAGATGCCAGCCACCACACCCAGCTAATTTTTTGTATTTTTAGTAGAGATGGGGTTTCACCATGTTAGCCAGGATGGTCTCCAACTCCTGACCTCGTGATCCACCCGCCTCAGCCTCCCAAAGTGTGGGGATTACAGGTGTGAGCCACCACGCCCGGCCCTTTAGTGGTGATTTTTGAGATTTTAGTGCACCCATCACCTGAGCAGTGTACACTGTAGGCAATATGTAATCTTTAATCTCTCACCCCACTCCCAATCTTCTCCCAATCCCCAGATTCCATTACATAATCTTATGCCTCTGCATCCTCATAGCTTAGCTCCCGCTTATAAGTGAGAACACATGATATTTGGTTTTCCATTCCTGAGTTACTTCACTTAGAATAATGGCCTGCAGCTCCATCCAATTGTTGCAAAAGACATTATTTCATTCCTTCTTATGGCTGAGTAGCATTACATGTTGTATATGTACTACATTTTCTTTATCCACTTGTTAGTTGATGGGCACTTAAGTTGGGTCCATATCTTTGTACTTGCGAATTGTGCTTCTATAAACACCAGCGTCGTATCTCACAGTACACAGGCTGCTCTCTCTTCATTTAACTGGATGCCTGGTAATCATGTGGCCTTCTTCATAATGTTTTATCCCAAATAACTTTTTTTTTTTCTTTTGAGACGGAGTTTCACTCTTGTTGCCCAGGCTGGAGTGCAATGGTGTGATCTCGGCTCATTGCAACCTCCACCTCCCGGGTTCAAGTGATTCTCCTGCCTCAGCCTCCCCAGTAGCTGGGATTACAGGTGTGCACCACCATGCCTGGCTAATTTTGTATTTTTAGTAAAGACAGGGTTTCTCCATGTTGGTCAGGCTGGTCTTGAACTCCTGGCCTTAGGTGATCGGCCTGCCTCGGCCTCCCAAAGTGCTGGGATTAGAGGCATAAGCCACCATGCCTGGCCTCTCCCAAATAACTTCTAACTGATTTGGGAACACGTTTTCTCAGCTCAAGTGCCACCACTTAATGAATGTTAAAATGACTCTTATGAGATTTAAAAAAGATTGTAAATTGAAGTAAAAATCAATGATATAGTAATAGTTTTATGGTCTAATGGATGATAGACACTTCAGTTTCTCAGTAAGTCTCCCCCACTGAACCACAAGAGCTTAAACCCATCTGAAAATCCACTCAGCTCAACAGATTTGAAATTATGTGACTATCAATGCATTTTGTTCATTGCAGGGGAAGGAGGAGGAGATGAGTCCCATTATTTCTAAAGCTGAGTATAAAGAGAAATGTTATTCACATTTCTATCACAGTATTTAAATTTTGCATAATTCAAATTAGCAGCGCGGCACGGTGGCTCACGCCTGTAATCCCAGCACTTTGGGAGGCCGAGGTGGGCGGATCACCTGAGGTCATGAGTTCGAGACCAGCCTGGCCAACATGGTGAAACCTCGTCTCTACCAAAAAAGCAAAAATTAGCCAGACGTGGTGGTGCGTGCCTGTAGTCCCAGCTATTCGGGAGGCTGAGGCAGGAGAGTCGAATGGCTTGAACCCGGGAGGCGGTAGTGGCAGTGACCCGAGATCGTAATCACTGCACTCTAACCTGGTGGACAGAGCGAGACTCTGTCTCAAAACAAAACAAAACAAAACAATTAGCAAAGCCTTCAACCTCACTGTAGTAGAAAGTATGATAGAAGCCCAGGAGATGAACAGATCACTTTCAATGAAAAGGGCGATTCTTACAGACACCCAGCTGGTCCCGTCAGGCTGGTTGTAGAAGAGCCATCATTTTTTTCTGCTTGGTCAACAAACACACACAACCTTAGTATCCCCTGGGCTCAAAAACAGCATAGTAGTAATAGCCTTTACCCCACACTATCCAGGGTAAATGATCCGATTTCAGTACCTTCTGGAATGTGCTAAGGCAACACGGAGAAAAAAAGCTCCCGGACCCCCGTCTTAGCTGCGGGACCCTGCCAGGGCTGCAGCTCCCATCCTCCCCAGACAAGGCAAGCCCCAGAATGAGGCGACAACAGCAGCTGATCTGGAGCAAGCCAGGGCAGAGCTGGTTTCGGGAGCCCTGCAGAAACTCTCCAAGGACAGAAGACTGATTAATTAACTAGAATGCTAATCGATTAGTAAGCAGGGAGAAACGGAGCCACCAAACACACAGAAATACTTGTGCTCACTATTCATTAGTCACCAGGAAGAAGTCTCTTTGGAAAACAAAAGAGCCTTTGGGGGTGCACTGCGCTGAGTCCAAGCGAGTTGTAAGCTCCTTTGGGTAAGGTCACATTCAGATGTGTAGTTTGTGGTTAAAGTGGAGACGCTGCCAAGTCAGAATATGCCTGCCAGCTGTTCAGGAGCCCCCTCTTCTGGACACCGGTGGTAACACACTTTTCTTCCAATGTTCCCCCAAATCCTTGATCACTTGCGGTCATGACATCCATGTTCTTCATTTCAACCTTCTGTAATAAAGTCAGGGTTTGAAAATTCCTTTTTTTTTTTTTTTGAGGGGGAGTCTTGCTCTGTCGCCCAGCCTGGAGCGTAGTGGCGCAATCTCGGCTTACTGCAACCTCCACCTCCTGGGTTCAAGCTATTCTCCTGCCTCAGCCTCCCAAGTAGCTGAGACCTACAGGCATCCACCACCATGCCCAGCTAATTTTTTCTGTTTTTACCAGAGATAGGGTTTCACCATGTTGACCAGGCTAGTCTTGAACTCATGACCTCAAGTGATCCACTCACCTCCACCTCCCAAAGTGCTGGGATTACAGGCGTGAGCCACTGCGCCCAGGTTTAAAAAAAATTACTTTTTTAAAACCTGATAACAGGATGGACCCATTCTTTCCTAAATACAGAAGTCTTTTATTTCAGGAGCAGGTTATAGACACAATTACCTGTTCATTGACTACCTGTTATTATTTCAATATTATCTTTTATAGTCTTTATACTGATTAGTGAGAGAAAAAGTAAAGAATATTTTCTCCAACTTGCAGATGAGGAAACTGAGATGTATTAAAGTTAAGTGATTGTACCACTTTCAAACATTTGTCTTATCTTCCAAGACTATACCCTTAACTTTCTGATTCAGTGTGTCTGAATCCTGCAATACATGCTTTGGGTTCCAACTCTGGGAAGTGTTCCAGTAGGTGGATAACCCTTCCCATAATAAGTAAAGTATCCTTATTTCAAAAGGTGTTACTTCCTGATCTTTCATCGGTATTTGGCATGCAGGCGAGAGGGTGTTAAGCAGGCAGATAGGCAGGGTTTATCTTACTTTCAGTCCAAAGCAACAAATAACCACATTCTAGACTTTCAAAGAAAATCTTAGTTTCATCTAAGTTTATGTACTTAATAAGTCAACTTATTAAGTGTTTAACTAAAGGTGACTGCCCATATGCATATGAACATTCTTTTGTTGTTGTTGTTGTTTTGTTTTGAGATGGAGTTTCGCTCTTGTTGCCCAGGCTGGGGTGTAGTGGCGCGATCTCATCTCACTGCAACCTCTGCCTCCCGGGTTCAAGCAATTCTCCTGCCTCAGTTTCCCGAGTAGCTGGGATTACAGGCATCCGCCACCGCGCCCGGCTAATTTTTGTATTTTTAGTAGAGATGGGGTTTCACTATGTTGGTCAGCTGGTCTTTAACTCATGACCTCAAGTGATCCACCCACCTCATCCTCCCAAAGTGTTGGCATTACCGGTGTGAGCCATCGCGCCCAGCCACGAAAGAACTTTCTACAAATAGTCTCAAGATCAGAAGGCAGCCTTTGTTAGGCCATCAGTTGGTTTTAGGTTAGGAGAATGCACTCATTGAAAGACAGGATTACATTTTGCTGTACTCCAGAAAGGAAGAATTCTGGAGCTGCTTCTAAGATTCAACTTTCCCTGTCTAAGGAGTGTCCTTCCAGTGTGATACATTTGCAGTGAATTTGTTCATTCGCAACGTTAGTGTTCTAGGAGCTCTTTGTACATCATGCCTTTGCTATATCGTATTTCTGAGATTCAAGAATGGCCATCAGACAAAACTGCCTCACGATGTGTCCGTGATGCAAAGTCATTCTCAGTCATGGCCTAAAGCACTTGCCATTTCCTCACGCTCTTTGCAGTCCAAATCCTTGGGTGACAGCAAGAACCGCCACAAAAAGCCCAAGGACCCCAAGCCAAAGGTGAAGAAGCTGAAATATCACCAGTACATTCCCCCAGACCAGAAGGCAGAGAAGTCCCCTCCACCGATGGACTCAGCCTACGCTCGGCTGCTACAGCAACAGCAGCTGTTTCTGCAACTCCAAATCCTCAGCCAGCAGCAGCAGCAGCAGCAGCAGCAGCAGCAGCAGCAGCAGCAGCAGCAGCAGCAGCACCGATTCAGCTACCCAGGGATGCACCAAGCTCAGCTTAAGTAAGTCCGGCAAGCCTGGGAGGGTGGCTGTAGGCAGAGGTTGAGAATGGCGTCTGTTAATATCTATGTGATGTACATGGGGCCAGCACCATGGGGCCTAGCAAGTCCTGTATTGCACCATTTCCTCATCCAGTATGTTTGGAAGGTGATTCAATTTAGAAACTGTGCACACCTTTTCAGAGCCATAAGACTGGGAGGAAGTGAATCCAGGGCCCTCTTTATCTGCAGATGGATTCCAAACCCTCAGTGGATACCTAAAACCTCAGATAGTACTGAACTCTACGTATACTATATTTTTCTCAGGCATACATATCTATGATAAGGTTTCATTTATAAATTAGGCACAGTGAGAGATTAACAATAACAGCTAGCAACAATATAGAACAATTATAGCAAGATACTGCAATAAAAACTATGTGGATGTGGTGGTTTCTCTCTCAAAATAACTTATTGTACTGTACACGTCTATTTTTGAACCACAGTTGACCTCAGGTAACTGAAATCTTATAAAGTGAAACCGCCAATAACGGGTGGACTACTGTAAATCAGTGCCCTTAGTAAGAGGCCCCTTTGGGGAAAAGGAAAGGATTAGCACTTTCAAATTGGACTGTGAAATGTCTAAGAATGTGATATTGGAATTATGAGCAATTCCGATGCACTTCTGCTTTTGGAAAGAACATCGCTGGGCAGCGGAGAGACACCCTCAAAGACTGACTCTTGGGCCCAGGTTCTGTGACCACATTGCTACGTCACCTTTTAAATTGTCAATATCCCCACATGTAAAGTTGAGATATGGATTCCTCCTGTCATCCTCAGACTATGCTAGCAATTATGCCAAGGACTAAACACAACCAAGCTTCACCAGGTGTGTTTGGCCTCCCCAGGACAGAGCATCAGCTGAATCACAGGTGGATGTGTCCTCTCTCGTGTGCCACAGTCCCCACCACTCCCTCTTATCTCCCTAAACAAAGTTCAGATGTCACACACCACTTGCCATCTAGCCGGCCCTGTTGTTTTTCCTCACCCTGCTCTCTTCTGCTGGTTTATTACGTGCCTGACCCTTGCAGGCAATCACTTTGGGATCCGATCTAAACGCAAGTTATACCACCAATATTTGATTGTACCTGACGTGCCTCTTTGTTTGTCTTTTAGAGAACCAAATGAACAGATGGTCAGAAATCCAAACTCTTCTTCAACGCCACTGAGCAATACCCCCTTGTCTCCTGTCAAGAACAGTTTTTCTGGACAAACTGGTGTCTCCTCTTTCAAACCCGGCCCACTCCCGCCTAACCTGGATGATCTGAAGGTATAGGATTTGACATGAGTTGCTTTCTTTTTTTAAACAAATACAACAGTATGTTGTTAACAGCACCATGACCAACTGGTATCTGGAGTAAGAGAGTGGGAGGGGAAGAGGACTACAGGAAACGCTGAAGGAGGTGACAGAATTTATCCTGCTGTGGTTGAACACCCCAGTTGACTAGCCCATTTTACGCAGCCGTAACAGGATATGGGAAACTGGGAAATTTGTGAAGAAAAGGAATTTATTTCTCACAGTTCTAGGGCTGAGAAGTCCAAGGACATGGCACCAGTATCTGGCGAATGCCACCCCATGGTAAAAGGGCAGATGGTGGAAGGGCAAGAGCATTTGAGATAGAGGGAAAAGACAAATGTTATGTTTATTTTACCATAGTAAAAAAAATAATTTTTAAGTAGGCTATTTCTAGATAAGAGTAAGACAGGAGACCAGTAAGACAGGAGATGCCTTAGTCACAGAGAAACGTGATCCAGATATGATAGTGCCATCTGTCAGACCCCTCAAAACCCACTTTTGGGAGGCTGAGGCAGGTGGATCCCTCTAGATACACATGCTCAGAATCATTGGCTGGTGAGAGTTATGATAATTAGTATAGGTGTGAAGAGATGATGATCATGATGACGATGGTGCCTATCAATTTTTTCTTTTTTTTTTTGTTTTTGAGATGGAGTCTCGCTCTGTCATCCAAGCTGGAGTGCAGTGGCACAATCTCGGCTCACTGCAAGCTCTGCCTCTCAGGTTCAAGCAATTCTTCTGCCTCGGTTTCCCTAGTAGCTGGGACTACAGGCGCCTACCACCACACCTGGCTAATTTATGTGTTTTTAGTAGAGATGGGGTTTCACCAAGTTGGCCAGGCTGGTCTCGAACTTCTGACCTCAGGTGATCCACCGGCCTTGGCCTCACAAAGTCCTGGGATTACAGGCATGAGCCACCCTGCTCAGCCCCTACCAATTTGTATTTTTTAATATAAGCCATCCATCATTTATTCTGTGTAGATTTGCTTTAATTTTCACCCTGCAAGATAAGTTTTGTCTCCCCAGTTTAAAAAGTGAAAATAAAACCAGAATCATGGAGCCGGGCGCAGTGGCTCATGCCTGTAATCCCAGCACTTTGGGAGGCCGAGGCGGGCGGATCACGAAGTCAGGAGATCGAGACCATCCTGGCTAACAAGGAGAAACCCTGTCTCTACCAAAAATACAAAAAAAAAATTAGCTGGGCATGGTGGCGGGCACCTGTGGTCCCAGCTACTCGGGAGGCTGAGGCAGGAGAATGGCGTGAACCTGGGAGGTGGAGCTTGCAGTGAGCGGAGATCACACCACTGCACTCCAGCCTGGGTGAGAGCGAGACTCCATCTAAAAAAAAAAAAAAAAAAAAAAAACAGAATCATAAAAAGGTCAAATGATAGACAGTTTAACCAGCTTATGAATGACAGAACTGAGGATTGAAGCTAAGTAACTTATTTCAAGGGCTTTGCTATTGTATGAGAGACGAGTGGAAAGAGAGGGATGGGCAGGAGAGAACGTGGCTGGACTTCACCACTCACTGTGTGTATGGGGAGAGGCGCCATCTGAGTCCTGGGAGAGTGACATCAATGACAGAAAGAGGGAGAGTAGAATGAAGAGTTGATATGAAGGGACAGTGGCAAGTTCATTCAGTTTGAGAAAGTCAAGTCTCAGGTACCAGCAGGACAACCGAGAGAAAAGGCATCCATTTCCATCAGTAAGAATTAGCCAGGGTGTGTTGTCAGGGGTGGGAAAAGAAATTTCAGAATCATGTGTAATGTTTGGAGCATTGAACCTAGAAGGGTGAATGTGACTGACAAAGAACAAAATGGAAAGAGTGAGAAGGAAGGGGAGAAGAGGAATGAAGGAGACATATGATACAACCACAATTGGGGAAAGGAAGAAATAAGAGGAATGGATGAAGGTGACCCCCCCAAATAGTAATCAGAAAAGTCATATAATGAGGTGACATTTGCAAGCAATTTTCACGTTTTGCTACATAAAAGGAAAAGAACACTGACAGAAAAGTCTTTGATTTCTTTTTGAAAAGTTCATGGTTATATATGACAGTATGTGGATAATTTTTTGCATCCTATTAAAAAAATAAAAATTGGCCAGGCGCAGTGACTCATGCCTATAATCCCAGCACTTTGGGAGGCCAAGGTAGGCAGATCATGAAGTCAAGAGATCAAGACCAGCCTGACCAACATGTTGAAACCCCATCTCTACTAAAAATACAAAAATTAGCAGGGCGTGGTGGCGGGCACCTGTAGTCCCAGCTACTTGGGAGGCTGAGGCAGGAGAATGGCGTGAACCCGGGAGGCGGAGGTTGCAGTGAGCCAAGATCATGCCACTACACTCCAACCTGGTGACAGAGCGAGACTCCGTCTCAAAAAAAAAGAAAAAAAGAAAAAACTGGAGAGAGAGAGAGAGCATACCAGAGAGACAGAGAGAGAGAGAGACTGAAAGTTTAAAAAACTGGGAGAATATCTTATTGATGTTAAGAAATAATGATTCATATTTTAAGGTGTGATAATGTTATTGTATCTTTGGTTTTTTTAAGAGTACTTATCTTTTAGAGCTAAAGACCAAATTTATATGATTTGCTTCAAAATAGTTCAGGAAAGGTAGGAGAAGTGGGTTGGAGTATAAAATAAACAAGATTGGACGTGAGTGATAATTGTTGAAGTTTGTTGATGAGTTGATAGGGTTCATTAGACTTTTCTATCTACTTTTGTGTATGTTTCAATTTTTCCATAATAGTTTTAAAAGTTATTAATGATTAAAACACCAGTGAATGTAGGAAAAAGGTGTATACAAACCTTTGTCCTGAACAAGCCCATACAGTGTAATATTCTGAAGTTTAAGGTAAATTAAACTCAACCGTATTCATTTTATTTTAGAATATGAACCGCATTATTTAATAATGTAGTTAAATTATTCAGTGCCAAGACAGATTCTAAAAATAAATGTAGAACTCATCAATTTTAAGTAATTCAAAATTAAAACAATAATGAGATGCCATTTTGTACTTTTTCAAACCAGCAAATCTAAAAGATAATGATAAAACAATTCCAGCAAGACTGTAGGGTGAATAACTAAATAATTGCTAATGTAAGTTAATTCAATCCTTTCTGATAACTTTTAGCTGATTATAAAGTAACATATATTGACTGTCAAAATATGATAGTGTGTAGAAAAGTCAACAGTATTTTAAAAAATAAGGCCGGGGGCGGTGGCTCAAGCCTGTAATCCCAACACTTTGGAAGGCCGAGACGGGCGGATCACAAGGTCAGGAGATCGAGACCATCCTGGCTAACACGGTAAAACCCTGTCTCTACTAAAAAACATACCAAAAAAAAAAACTAGCCAGGTGAGGTGGCAGGCGCCTGTAGTCCCAGCTACTCAGGAGGCTGAGGCAGGAGAATGGTGTAAACCCGGGAGGCGGAGCTTGCAGTGAGCTGGGATCCGGCCACTGCACTCCAGCCTGGGCGACAGAGCAAGACTCCGTTTCAAAAAATAATAATAATAATAATTAAGACTCACAGAAAGTAGATTATATTTCCTTCTAGGTTTAAAATGCATATAAACATTTTGTTTTAAAATAATTGTCTTGAAAAAATTACGTGTACATAAATTACTGGCATGCTTCTTAATACATCACGAACATTTTTCATAACTGTTAATATCCAATAAATTTTTTATTTTTAACAGGAGCATATCACTTCACCACCTAGTTAACATTCCACTGCTGGACACTTAACTAGCTACCAGATTTTGGCTATTCAAACTGTGAATTCAGTCCGGGCGCAGTGGCTCACACCTGTAATCCTAGCAGTTTGGGAGGCCAAGGTGGGCAGATCACTTGAGGTCAGGTGTTCAAAACCAGCTTGGCCAACATGGTGAAACCCCATCTCTACTAAAAATACACACAATTAGCCGGGTGTGGTAGTGCGCACCTGTAATCCCAGCTACTCAGGAGGCTGAGGCAGGGGAATTGCTTGAACCCAGGAGGCGGAGGTTGCAGGGAGCTGAGATCGTGCCACTGCACTCCAGCCTGGGTGACAGAGTGAGACTCTGTCTCAAAACCTATATATATATACGTGAATTAATGTAATAATATTAGTAAAACTATGTTGCACAACCATTTGCCAGGCACTATTCCAAGTGCTATATATATGTGTGTGTGTATATATATATATATATATATGATTTCAGTGACCTTTGTGCCTACATTTATTAGTTTCTCTGATTATTTCCTCAGGCTAGAATAAAATTCCTGAATTAAATATATTAATATTGTCTAAAGTTTTTGATATATATTGTAAAATTTCTGCCCTGAACGTTTGTGTCAGTCTGTTCCCAGAAGCAGCCCTTCTCAAGCATTCATGTGTGAACTGAATCACCCTGGCTCTTGGTAGCATGCAGATTCTGATTCAGGTTTGCGGAGGGGCCCAAGATTCTGCATTTCCAGCTAGCTCGCAGGCGATGCTGATGCTGTTTGTCTAAGGGCCATACTTTGAATAGCAATGTAGTAAAGAGCTTTTCAAAAATGTTGTAATTTGGGGTGGGGCGCTGTGGCTCACGCCTGTAATCCCAGCACTTTGGGAGGCTGAGGTGAGTGGATCGTCTAAGGTCAGGAGTTCCAGATCAGCCTGGCCAACATGGTGAAACCCCGTCTCTACTTAAAATACAAAAATTAGCCTGGTGTGGTGGTGCGCGCCTGTAATCCCAGCTACTTGGGAGGCTGAGGCAGAAGAATTGCTTGAACCCGGGAGGTGGAGGTTGGAGTGAGCTGAGACTGTGCCACTGCACTCCAGCCTGACCAAAAGAGCAATACTCTGCCTCAAAAAAAAAAATAGTTTTGTTTAATTTTTGCTCCTACTTAACTAACACAAAGTCTTCTTATTCCTTTGCCAATTTAATAAATACAAATATATATATATTCTTTTGATTTGCATTTCTTGGATTACTAATGATGATATACATACATTACTGTCCGTATTTTAAATTTTATTTTTGTTTCTGAAAAGCTGGATCATATATCCCTTGCCCATTTTTATACTGGGTATCAATCTTCTTTTTAATCAATTAGCACACTTGATACATTGAGCTTTTTAACACTTTATTATTTGTGTTGCCATTAGTTTTTCCCAAGGTAGCTATTTGTATTTGAGCTTTGTAGTTTCTTGACTTACAGAAGTTTTAAATTTTGTTTTCAATATTTTTCTCGAGCAATCTTTTCCTACAGGTATCAGAATTTCCTATAATATCAGAATATTTGCCTATAGCCTTCTGTTTTGTGAAATTATTGAAATTTAGGTATTTAATATGTTTCCTGTTTTAATTACAAAAGTAACATATTTATGTGAAATATTTGGAACTTGCAGATAAGGAGAACCGTTGTTAACATTTTAGCATATTTTTATCTGGATAATTTCATATGCAAATATAGCTTTAAATATATATATGTATATATATCCATACCTTGTTTATATAATTTTTAGAAAAATACAATCAATGCAAACTTTGTTCACTTATTACTATACCACAAGCAATGAATCATCCAATGTCAGCAAATATTGATAGCATCAGCTTTACTGGATCCGTAGTGTCCCGCCATTTGCATACACCATCATTTACCTGACCAGTTCTCATACTTGTAGATATTAAGACTTTCCAGTTTAAGAACATTATAAAAAATACAGGGATAAGATAATTACATGCAATTAACATACTAATATTAGTAAAACTTTATATTGCACAACCATTTGCCAGGCACTATTCCAAGTGCTTTATGCATTTTATGCCATTTTAACCCTCACAAAAATGCATAAAGTGTTATTCCCTCCATTTCCCAGAAGGGAAACTGAGGCACGGAGTGATTGATCACTGAGTTAGTAACAGGCAGGGCCAGGATTTGAACCGATGGCCTTATCACCACCTACTCTCTCAGTAGACGACTGTTATCCAGCTGGTCTTTAAAATTAGGGTATAAATGTTCATAACGAGCCGTGGTTCTCAAAGTCAGGTCTGGGCACCGCCTGGGGACTTGTTAGAAATACATGATCAACTGAGCCAGAAACCCCACAGTGGGGCCCTGCGGTCTGCTTTGTAACACACTCTCCAGTGGTTCTGGTGCATGCTCAGGTTTGGGGAAGAGAACGTGGTAGGAAGAGCCCTCACCAAGGAAGCCAGAAAAGCTGCCGACTTCGCTGTACTTCAAGACTATTGTTGGAGGGTTTGTGTCTAAACCCAGACGGATATGTTTTCTCATCTAGAAAACGGGGACACGGATCGCCATGAGGGATGACAGGCAGTAGATTAGACGACTTCTACCATTCATTCAAGCTCTACATTTCTATGACTCTAAGGCCATGAAAACATCATATATGATAAAGTTAAAAGTAATTGTTAAAATTGTGCAAAACTGGTTTATATCGGGGTAGGAGAGGAAATTGGAAAGAGGTATAAAAAAGAGTGGGTATTGTAGAATTCCATTTGTGATGTTCTGAAGCTAATTTTATAATGAATACACTTTTAAAAATATTGTCATTAAACAGCACACTAACCACATTCTGATTTCTTTAGGTCTCTGAATTAAGACAACAGCTTCGAATTCGGGGCCTGCCTGTGTCAGGCACCAAAACGGCCCTCATGGACCGGCTTCGACCCTTCCAGGACTGCTCTGGCAACCCAGGGCCGAACTTTGGGGATATAACGACTGTCACTTTTCCTGTCACACCCAACACGCTGCCCAATTACCAGACTTCTTCCACCAGTGCCCTCTCCAATGGTTTCTACCACTTTGGCAGCACCAGCTCCAGCCCCCCGATCTCCCCAGCCTCCTCTGACCTGTCGGTCGCCGGGTCCCTACCAGACACCTTCACTGATGCCTCCCCCTCCTTCGGCCTGCACCCGTCCCCGGTCCACGTGTGCACGGAGGAGAGTCTCATGAGCAGCCTGAATGGGGGCTCTGTTCCTTCTGAGCTGGATGGGCTGGACTCCGAGAAGGACAAGATGCTGGTGGAGAAGCAGAAGGTGATCAATGAACTCACCTGGAAACTCCAGCAAGAGCAGAGGCAGGTGGAGGAGCTGAGGATGCAGCTTCAGAAGCAGAAAAGGAATAACTGTTCAGAGAGGAAGCCACTGCCTTTCCTGGCTGCCTCCATCAAGCAGGAAGAGGCTGTCTCCAGCTGTCCTTTTGCATCCCAAGTACCTGGGAAAAGGCAAAGCAGCAGCTCAGAGTGTCACCCGCCGGCTTGTGAAGCGGCTCAAGTCCAGCCTCTTGGAAATGCTCATTGTGTGGAGTCCTCAGATCAAACCAATGTACTTTCTTCCACATTTCTCAGCCCCCAGTGTTCCCCTCAGCATTCACCGCTTGGGGTTGTGAAAAGCCCACAGCACATCAGTTTGCCCCCATCACCCAACAATCCTCACTTTCTGCCCTCGTCCTCCGGGGCCCAGGGAGAAGGACACAGGGTCTCCTCGCCCATCAGCAGCCAGGTGTGCACTGCACAGGTAAGAGCACCTTGCACCATGCCTGGTGCACACCTCCTTCTGGAAGTGGGTTACAAATTTTCAGCTGCTAAAGAGCTAATGTCAGAACTTTCAATGTGAAGAGTTTACCAAAAGCATACCAGCATCTCCCAGACACTACAATCCTTGAATCTCCATGGTAGACCAAACTCACTCATCCTCTAAGGCAGGGGTTGGCAAACTTGCTCTGTAAAGGACCAGATGGTAAATATTTTTTGCTTTGCAGGTCACACTGTCTATGTCATCCCTACCCAATTTTGCGTTTGTATCACAAAAGCAGCCACAGATATCATGTAAGCAAATGCACATGGCTATGTCCCAATAAAACTTTATTTAAAAAAAAAAGTCAGTGAGCAAGACTTGGCTTGTGGGCTGCAGCTTGCTGACCACTGCTCTCAGGATTCCCAGGATTCCTTAGTATCCAACCTTATCATAGGCCAAACCAATGCCTCAAACGTTTAACGGGAAAATCATCAGATCTTACTCCTCATGTAATGGTCTGCATAGTGCAAACATTTACTGAGCACCTACTATGTGTCAGGCCCTGTTCTCATCTCTGGGAATTAGTGTTGAGCTAGTCAAACAAAAATTTCTATTCTCGTGGGAACAGAGACAGTTTAAAAGCAAGTGAAACAATTTCAAAGTAAATTATGTACTATATTAGAAGATGATGCATCTTATGGAGAAAAAGCAAAAGGGGGTGTGTGTGTGTAATTTGGAAGTTTGCTACTTTTTTCTTGAGATGGAGTCTCACTCTATCACCCAGGCTGGAGTGCAGTGGCACGATCTTGGCTCACTGCAACCTCCGCCTCCCGGGTTCAAGCGATTCTTCTGCCTCGGCCTCTCAAGTAGCTGGGACTACAGGTGCACGCCACCACGCCTGGCTACTTTTTGTATTTTTAGTAGAGACAGAGTTTCACCATATTGGCCAGGCTGGTCTCAAACTCCTGACCTTGTGATCTGCCCGCCTTGGCCTCCCAAAGTGCTGGGATTACAGGCGTGAGCCACCACGCCCAGCTGGAAATTTGCAACTTCAATTAGAAGGGGCCAGGGACATTTAGCAAAACCTTGAAAGCAGTAAAAAGAAAATGTTGTGGATATGTGGGATGAAGGCATTGAAGGCAAAGGAGAAATAGCACATGCAGAGGCCCTGAGGTTGGAGCTTGTAGGGACTGTTAAGGATCAGAAAGAGGGCCAGTGGCTGCAGCAGAATGGGAGTGGTCATAGGAGATGGCTTAGGAGACTCACTAATTCAAAGACTAGGCAAAAGTGACTGACAAAGACTTTTATGCTCATAAGCTGAGGAATTACTAGGAAAGCCTGTATAAGTCAAGTTGAGAAAGGTTACATTTTCAGAAGGCTCTGAAATCAACATTATTAGAAAAGGAATCAGATGAAAACTCACATTAATTGAATACCTGCTAAGTGCCAAGCATTAAGAGACATGTCTATGAGTAATCTCAGTTATTGTCACAAGAAACCTATGAGCTCCAATGTATTCTTCCTTATTTGTCATTGAAGAAAATGAGGCTTGAGAGCTTAAATTAGTTACCCAGGATCACAGGAACCCAAGATCTGCTAATTCTAAGTGCATGCCTTATTCAAGTGGAATATCTCCACCCCAAGAGTGTGAAGGGCGGCAAAAGATAATGGGAATTAATTTTTACAAACCTACAGGAACCATGCATTCCAATGAATGATGTCTACCCCTGAGGGGCACTCTGGGAGAAATTAGGACCTAAATAAATTATTGTCATAATTAACAAACATTTATTGAGTGTGTAGTGTCCTGGGAAACAAAGGTAAAAATAGCTCTTGAGACACAGCTCTGGACCAAACTTTTCAGTACTGACGATATTGCTGTTAACATTGTACAGTGATTTATGGTTCACAAAGACTCTTTGAAGACATTAAAAATTTCATGATGAAACGATAAAGAACAGGCTGGGTGCGGTGGCTCACACCTGTAACCCTAGCACTTTGGGAGGCTGAGGTGGGCGGATGACAAGGTCAAGAGTTCAAGACCAGCCTGGCCAACACAGTGACACCTCATCTCTACTAAAAATACAAAAATTAGGCCGGGCACAGTGGCTCATGCCTGTAATCCCAGCACTTTGGGAAGCTGAGCAGGTGGATCACAAGGTCAGGAGTTCAAGACCAGCCTGGCCAATATGGTGAAACCTCATCTCTACTAAAAATACAGAAATTAGGCCAGGCGCGGTGGTTCATGCCTGCAACCCCAGCACTTTGGGAGGCTGAGGCGGGTGGATCATGAGGTCAGGAGATAGAGACCAGCCTGGCCAATATGACCAATATGGTGAAACCCCATCTCTACTAAAAGTACAAAAATTAGCCGGGCGTGGTGGCACGCGCCTGTAGTCCCACCTACTCAGGAGGCTGAGGCAGGAGAATAGCTTGAACCCCGGAGGCAGAGGTTGCAGTGAACCGAGATTGCACCACTGCACTACAGCCTGGGCGACAGAACGAGACTCCGTCTCAAAAAAATAAATAAATAAAATTAAAAAAAAAAGAACAATATAGGTTAACAATGACTGATCTATGCTTACAACATTAAATGCTTGTGGGAGGGAGGGACAGATTGATTATAGAGGGCTGGAAAGGTCCAGGAAGCTTTTGTGAAGGGGTTGGACTTGACTGGAAGTGTCATGTTAAAAAGTAGAGGGCCAGGAAAGGGACAAGGTAGGGAGATGGGATGTACAGGCCATGCTGCTGGAGGTCCGTGGTGGGAATAGTAGAACTTAACCTTGCAGAAGTAAATAGCACCAAACTGTAGAGTCTCGAACACCCATCTGGGTTGAAAGTGGAAATCTTATGATGTGCATATCTGGAGCCACTGGAAGGTTTTAGCAGCAGGTGACGTCTAAAAAGCCAGATTTTAGGCAAGTTCATCTGGTAATGGAATTTAGGAAGGTTTGTAAAAATGACACCAGGGGACACAGGGCAGGAACCAGAATTGTCAGCCAAGGTCACACTCAAGTAAGCTGCTGCTGGTCATGTAATTTGTCACTTCTTCCTTTACAGAACTCAGGAGCTCACAGTGGCCATCCTCCAAGCTTCTCTCCCTGTACTTCCAGCCTCCACCCACCCTTCTCTGGAGCCCAAGCAGACAGCAGTCACGGTGCTGGGGGCAACCCTTGTCCCAAAAGCCCATGTGTACAGCAAAAGGTAGGCACCTGAAAAAAGGCTTCACTTTGCCTCTTCTCTCTTCTGTAATCCGGGAGGCAGAGGTTGCAATGAGCCGAGATCTCACCACTGCACTACAGCCTGGGCGACAGAGCGAGACTCCGTCTCAAAAAATAAATAAATAAAATAAATAAATAAAGAACAATATAGGGTAATAATGACTGATCCATGCTTACAACATTAAATGCTGGTGGGAGGGAGGGACAGATTGGTTATAAAGGGCTGGAAAGGTCCTCCAACGTGAGCAATAATGAAGTTCCCTTTAAAGGCAGAAGTCAATTTCATTTTAGAGAGAAACAAATCCACTCCAAGTGCATGTAAAAGGATGTACAAATATGAGTTAGAAGTGTTCCCAGGGAGTCATTTCCTGGGGTCATCCCAGAAATCGTGATGACTAAAACGGCCATAATCTGTTTGCAAAACAACGTGAACAATTAACCAATTTCTGTGAAGTTAAAGATTGGGATCAGGGTGTGTGGGAAACATGTTGGAGGAAGAGAGAGGGACACAGATCCCTGGACAGGACTGGAGAGACATGCAAAGCCAGGGTCACAGGGCAGTATCTTTATGGAAAAGGAAGAGACGTCACCCTTCAGCTGGTGGAAGAAGTCAGGGGTATGAAGGATTCAGGGTATGGAGAGGCTCAAGGGGCAAAGAAGAGGTGGCAGAAAGGAGACAAGCAACATAAGCATGACATAAAAGTGCCACATACCACAAGTCAGGGAAGGGGCAGAGACCCTGACGTGGGCCAGGCACTCCACAGGATAACACACTCACAATAAACAAAGCTGGTTCATAAAGAGACCCCAGCAATGCCTCCAGCTCTCTACAAAATAACCCGTTTGGAATAAATGACCTGTGGAATAGATTACTCTGGAAATTCCTGGGTTCTTTTTCTTTTTTTTTTTTTTTTTTTTTTTTTTGAGACACGGTCTCACTCTGTCACCCAGACTGGAGTGCAGTGGTGCGATCTCGGCTCACTGCAACCTCCACCTCCCAGGTTCAAGTGATTCTCCCGCCTCAGCATCCCGAGTAGCTGGGATTACAGGCGCGCCACCACGCCTGGCTGATTTTTTTATTTTTTATTTTTAGTGAGACGGGGTTTCACCATGTTGGCCAGGCTGGTCTCCAACTCCTGACCTCAGGTGATCTGCCCACCTTGGCCTCCCAAAGTGCTAGGATTACAGCCATGAGCCACCGCACCCGGCCTGATCTTTTTCGTATTGAACTGGACTCTTACTTATTTTCCCCTAAAAGAAGAGGGTGTGCCTTAAGGGAGAAAATAGATCTGCAAGGTTCCCATTCTAAGATGCCACCACCAATAAACCCACAGTAGCATTCACTATTGTTAATATATGGGAGTTATTTTCTAAGCCCTGGACCTTTTCTTTTCCTCTTAGATCAATTTTTCCAAAATTTAGCCTGTTGTTTCCAGAACAGAAACAGTATCATGTCAGACCCATGAATTCAATGCCTTTCTCCATATTTTACCCATGCAGATGGCTGGTTTACACTCTTCTGATAAGGTGGGGCCAAAGTTTTCAATTCCATCCCCAACTTTCTCTAAGTCAAGTTCAGCAATTTCAGAGGTAACACAGCCTCCATCCTATGAAGATGCCGTAAAGCAGGTAACCATGTGATTTGTTCTTTATGGAAGAATAAATAGACTGACTCAATGAACAGACATTGTTTTATATGATTAAACTTCACGCAGTTTGTAAATTCTGATACTGAGTGTGTCATGTGCCACGCCACCAAAATAAGCAAATTATGTAGACAGTAATTGGAAAAGAGTGTTGCATGTGTAGCTGTGTGAGGCAGGGAGAGAAGAGAGAGGGTCACCTGTCTGGCTTTGGTACCAGCTCTGCCATCTGCCAGCTGCCACTGTCGCTCAGGTGAACGCTTCACCTCTCTTACACAAAATAGGGATATTTACTTGATAAGGATTCTAGATAACCTAGCACTTACCACTTTGTTCAGGTACATAATAGCTTCTCAAATAGATGACAGTGATTGTCAGGGTAATACTTCCTAAGGTGCTCCCTGGCTTTAAAATTCAATGACCCTGCCAAAACATTGATGGGTGTTGAAGCTGGATAATAAACGCAAGGTGGTTCACTGTATCCTCTGCTTTCGTTTGTATTTGGAAAGTCTCAAAATTAAAAAGTAGGAAACAGAAAAAACAAGGCTGGGTGTGGTGGCTCACACCTGTAATCCCAGCACTTTGGGAGGCCAAGGCGGGTGGATCACATGAGGTCAGGAGTTTGAAACCAGCCTGACCAACATGGTGAGACCCCGTCTCTACTAAAAATACAAAAATTAGCTGGGTGTGGTGGCGCGTGCCTGTAATCCCAGCTACTCGGGAGGCTGAGGCAGGAGAATTGCTTGAACCTGGGAGGCGGAGGTTGCAATGAGCTGAGTTTGCAGCACTGTACTCCAGCTTGGGTGACAAGAGCAAAACGCTGTCTCAAAAAAGAAAAGAAAAGAAAAACAGAAAACAATTAATGATCCCCTATTTCAAATAGTCTGAGCTTGGATAAGGTATTTGATAACCCTTCATACGTGCTTAACCCAGAGAGGAACATTTACATCAGTTGCTGTATACGGATATCCCACAGATCAAAGTCGGCCTGCAGTCAAGTTTTGTTTGGCTTAAAGAATATTTTAAATAACAGGAGATGGTATGCAAAGTAGGCTTTCTCATTTCTAAAACGTTAGAGGATCTGGCAACCCAGGAGCCACATTGCTGGGGGACAATTGCCTAAAGCAAGGTTCTTCTGCTACTTTGAGCCACAGCTATGCTCTGCTCGCTGCCTCTTTTTCTTATTCTATGTTCAGTTCATTTCAATTACCTGCCAGACACTTAGGCTTCTGGTACCTTCTGAACTGATAAATGACTCATTTTTTGGTCAGTGCTCCCATCCATATTGATTAGTGATACCTGTGTTTATTGAGTCTGGGCTCTCAGAGTAGTGAGATGGATATATGCCTTTGTTCTCCCCATTCCTCTCCCCTGGTTTCTGTAAACATCAGCTGATTCTTCAGTTTCAAAAGAAGAGGGCCAGGCAAAGTGGATGTCCAGAAATAAGACTCTACTGAGATGAGCCAGAGAGGAGGGGACACACCCTACAAGTGTCTACAGCTTCCTCAAGCTACTGCGATGAGGAACCAACAAAATATGAGCCAAGTTCTTGGACCACATTGCAGAGATCAAGCAAGAGGTAGATTCAGGTCACTTCAAAGTAAGAACCTAAAAAGACATTTTCTATATACTAAGATGTCCTGCTCCTGGGATGAAAACCTCTCAAACAATAGAACTGACTCTGAAGTACTCTGTGCTAGGAAGCATTCTGCCTTCTTTTTCCTTTCTCCTGTTGTAGTAGACTGTTTGATTCAGCAGTTTATCTGCCTACAATTAATACTGAAGCTGAATCAAACATGATTAAAAAGCCATTAGCCAATAGACCCATGTTCATAGCAGCGTGATTCACCGTAGCCCAAAGGTAGACACAACCCAAATGTCCATTGACAAATGAATGGATAAACAACATGTGTTATATCTATACAATGGAATTTTATTCAGTCTTAAAAAAATAGAAATTCTGACACATGTCACAACATAGATCAACCTTGAGGACATTACGCTTAGGGAAATAAGCTAGTTGCAAAAGAATAAATACTGTCTGATTCACTTATATGAGGGACTTAGATAAAATAATCAAATTCGTAAAGGCAGAAAGGAAAATGGTGGTTGCCAGGGGCTAAAGGATGGGGCGTGGGAAATTATGGTTTAATGGGTACACAGTTTTAATCTTGCAGGATGAAAAGAATTCTGATGACAGATGGTGGCGATGGTCACACAACAGTGTGAATGTACCTAATGCCCCTTAACTGTACACTTAAAAATGGTTGATAGTAAATTTAAAGTTATGTGTATTTTACCACAATTAGAAAAAAAAAAAAAAAAAAAAAAAAACCTTAACCAAACCTAGTTCAAAATCCTGCAGCTCTGCTTCTAATGATTTGCTACGGAGATAACCACCTTCTAAATTGTCTGTCCTCCTTTGGTTAATCTGTAATAGCAAATGACCCGGAGTCAGCAGATGGATGAACTCCTGGACGTGCTTATTGAAAGTGGAGGTAAGACTGCCTCTGTCCTGTCCATTAGGACATTCTGAGCCCGCGTGAACTCTTAAGGAATGAACTCTCGGTAGCAAGATCAGATGCACACTGTGAGTCGGATGTACCAGGCAGTCCTCAGGGAGAGTCATTTCCTTTGAGCTTCTCGCACATTTTTAGAGCTGATAAAAGAAAGCATAGTGGATGATTCCTCACTGCCTTTGTCCTAGGAGCATTTTTCAGAATCATTTTAATAGTTTTCATGTCTCAGCCTAATCCTTGTTTCCTTAAGTGTTTTCTCTTGCTGCACTACTTCTTTCTATGTTCTAATCTCAATGTGCCTGCCTTCTCAATTATGAGAAAAGAAAAACGCAGATAATGAACGTTTTGTGCCACCAACTCAAAGTGAAATTCAATTAGTAACCTTCCACTGGATGGTTCATTCAGGCTCAAATGTTATTCATGCTAGCAATAAAACATAATCAACATGTGCTTTTTGTCATCTTTTAATTTGTTCATTTATTTACTTAAAAAATTACAGAGTGTGTACCTAGAATTTCAAACCACACAAATGAATAAGATGACCTGAGGAGGATGTGTAGAAAAAAAGAAAAGAACTCAGGGAGGAATCCCTTGTGCCAAAAACATTTAAAATTTCAGAGACGGAGGTAGCAAAGGACTCAGAGAAGGGGTAGCCAGGCATTGTGCTAGTCTCAGTGCTGCATCAGACGAAGTCCTGATTTCTATAGAGTTTACAGTCTGGTAAGGGAGACAGACAACAAGCAAGTGAACAGACCTTTCCTCCACTGTAACAAGAGGGAAGAAGAAAGAGATGGGTACAAACATATGTGTGTATATGAGTTCTGTGATGGAAAAATGAGAAGAGTTCATATCAGATGCCTGTATTTATATATATATATACACATACACACACACACACATATACATACAAACACACACACACATATATATATATTTTTTTGAGACAGAGTCTCACTCTGTCACCAGGCTGAAGTGCAGTGGCACAATCTCGGCTCACTGCAACCTCCGCCTCCTGGGATCAAGCAATTCTCCTGCCTCAGCCTCCCGAGTACCTGAGACTACAGGCGTGCGCCGCCACGCCCAGCTAATTTTTTGTATGTTTATTAGAGATGGGGTTTCACCATGTTGGCCAGGATGGTCTCGATCTCCTGACCTCATGATCCGCCCACCTTGGCCTCCCAAAGTGCTGGGATTACAAGCGTGAGCCACCGCACCCGGCCTGCCCTTGTATATCTTTAATGAAATACGTGGCAAGGACAGAAACGCATGAGGGTGCAGAAGGGGAGTGTGGAAGATTCAGGGCAAGAAGAGCAGTTATGACTTAATCATGAATGAATTGAGTTTTCTGGAGAAACACAGCAGGGTTGTTTTGCAGTCTTAAATGCCAGCGGTAGGTCTGACATCAGAAATCTAAAGTGAAACCAAGTCAGCTTAGTTGTTTAATTTTTCTGTTGCAATGTTCTGCTGATCCAGAGCATGCTCAGTGAAGGCAGACGATCAGGTTCATCCAGAGGTGGGGTTCTGCCAAAACTACAGGCTGGACAAGGAAAGAAGTGAAGACCAGAGGGACTGGTGGACAGTGATAACGTAGTAGAGTCTATGGATTGGCGTGACTGTAAATGGTTGGGAAATTATTGTTACCAGGTACTTAATAAGTGGCTTGGAGGGTTGGGAGAGGATGGACAGAGAGTAGAAAATATAGGTTGAAAGTGAGCTTTCAGAGGGATGCAGTATTTGGAGATGAAACAATCCAAGGTGTGTCTGACAGGGTGGTAAAGAGGGAATCACTGGAGTTGAGGAGCAAGTCGGGAGCTGAGAGGCCACCATGAATGCTGTGATTTCCAAGGATGCTCAGGTTACAGAATGAGAAGGGCTGAAGTGGGGAAAAGGCAATGGAGTAGGAAGTAGAGTTTTCAGTGAATGAGGAGGAGTGACCAGGAGGCTAGGGGTGAGGCATTGGTGTCACCCTCAAAACCCAAAACTGCTGAGTTGTCATCAGAAGGAGGGGGAGTAGCAATCAGAAAGTGGCAATGGCGTGGCACCTGGTCCCTCATCTTCAGGCCCTCACTGAGGGTGTCGGGATGGACTCAGTGTCCTCAAGGGACTACCAGGGGTCAGAGGAGTAGGCACAGGAACCTTCAGGGAAGAGAGTTTAAGAATCACAGAGTGGAATTCCCAACAGGAAAGGGTTTGGGAAAAACCAGAGGGACAATGAATTGGAGATTCAGCTTAGAGATGAGATTGGGTGGTGAGCGGTGACCAGGAAAGCGTGGCTGTCTTCTGTATCTAAGTGTAACTCACTCATATTGCGTGGCATGCTCAATTTGAAGTGATTTAACAAGTCATATCGTGTATTGCCCACAGAAATGCCAGCAGACGCTAGAGAGGATCACTCATGTCTTCAAAAAGTCCCAAAGATACCCAGATCTTCCCAAAGTCCAACTGCTGTCCTCCCCAAGCCCTCGGCTTCCTTTGAACAAGCCTCTTCAGGCAGCCAGATCCCCTTTGATCCCTATGCCACCGACAGTGATGAGCATCTTGAAGTCTTATTAAATTCCCAGAGCCCCCTAGGAAAGGTGAGTGATGTCACCCTTCTAAAAATTGGGAGCGAAGAACCTCATTTTGATGGGATAATGGATGGATTCTCTGGGAAGGCTGCAGAAGACCTCTTCAATGCACATGAGATCTTGCCAGGCCCCCTCTCTCCGATGCAGACACAGTTTTCACCCTCTTCTGTGGACAGCAGTGGGCTGCAGTTAAGCTTCACTGAATCTCCTTGGGAAACCATGGAGTGGCTGGACCTCACTCCGCCAAGTTCCACACCAGGCTTTAGCGCCCTCAGCACCAGCAGTCCCAGCATCTTCGACATCGATTTCCTGGATGTCACTGATCTCAATTTGAGTTCTTCCATGGACCTTCACTTACAGCAGTGGTAGAATGCCCGATGCACCAGCGCTATGGAAGACCAATAGGAGTTCCATGGGGGAAAGCACACAGCCATACGTACTTTACTGTCCAAAAATAGAAGAAGAAGAAGAAGAGAATTAAAGAGAAGCAATGGAGACTTCTGTGCCAATCAACAAGAACAAATAGAAGACATTTTAAGAAATACATATACTGTAATATTTACCAACATTCAGTACCTGTTAATGATTTCAACATGCATTCAGAAATGTGCTTTCTCAGATTAAGGATGCCAAAAAAGATATTTCACTGCCTTTTCAAAGACCAGTATATTTTCTAGTCCATTATTTTTCTCAGGCATTGTTGGGGCATAAGCTCACACTGCAAGCTTTTCTCATTAATTCACTAGAGATAACGTGGAAAGGAAACACAGTCTTTTGGGAGCACAGGGAAGCCAGCCCTCCAAGGTTATGGAAGACATACCTGCGATGGAAGCTGTTGCCCAATGTCTCCATTACTATCTTTCAAAAGAGAAACCAGACCCAGCTTCAAATCAAAAGTTCTTGAGACAGAGGGACAAAACCAATCTTTTTCAAGGAAAGCTAAATCAACTCAATGTCCCTCTACCACAAAACTGCCCCACTGGAGTGGTTCTGAACGTGTACCCAGGACTCTGTGTGGTCACTAATAACAGTTAACCTGAACCGAGTCCACAGAACTCCACCCAGAACTTTCTTCTTTTTTAACCAGTGGCCCAGTCATTCCCACCATATCTCTGCTGATAAGCATGTGTCCTAGATGAGAACCCTGAAGGATGTAGACCTTCTTCCCCCGAAGGAGATGCCACAAGCTCCCCAACACAGCCAGCCCCCTTTAGTTCCAAAGACTAGAGATGACCACATTAGTAGAAACATATCTCGAGGCACAGGAAGGAAGCCGTACCAGGGATAAATCAGACAAGACTAGAGAATAACATCATGTCACATACCCTGGAATAAACACCCTGGGTTCCTATAACAGGACTATTACTTATGGGAGTCCAACTTCTCCTTTTGTTTTGCTATTATCACTTTATCTTTCTCTCACTCCACTTTTCCCTCAAGGTACCAATCCTTTCCTGTTCCTCATTTGGCCATCTTTCTTTTTCTGCCCCAACATTGGGAGGGGAGGACTTCTCAGCTCTAACAAGCTGCCATACTCCTAAGAAAGCCATTTTTGAAAAATGTAATCCAGGTTCTTCTGGAGAACTCATTCTCCACACGCACAGTTTGCTGCAAAAGGAAGTCGCAAGGATTTCTTGAGGAAGAAACTGGTGACTTGGTTCATCAGTCACAATGTTCCTTCTATTCTCATTCAGTTTTCAAGAAAGTATTGGTTTGTGTTGCTCTGGGGAAATTGGAAATCATTACATTGTAAAGACAAATACGGATGATATTTACAGGAGAGAATTTCAGATCTGGGTTTTTGAAAGAAAACAGAATTGCACATTGAAAACAATGGAAGGGAAAAGACAATGGTCTAATGTGCATTCCTCATTACCTCTCGTGGCTTTGGCTGGGAGGTGGAAAAAACTAAAATTTCAGGACAGTCTCTGTAAGGCTCACTGTGGCTCCAGTTCACCATTTTATATTGTTGCATGCTGTAGAAAGGAGCTATTGCTGTTGTTTTGTTTTTTTTTTTATTTAAATCACTAAGGCACTGTTTTCATCTTTTGTAAAAAAAAAAATGTTGTTCACTGTGCACTTATAGAAAAAATAATCAAAAATGTTGTGATTTTAGAAGCTCTCTTTTTGATAAACCAAAGATTTAGAAGTCATTCCATTGTTAACTTGTAAAAAATGTGTGAACACAGAGAGGTTTTGGTGATTGCTACTCTGAAAGCTGCCAGATCTTATTCTGGGAGTGGGATGTGGGCGAATACACACACACACACAAATACACATGTATGTATGATAGATATATACATATGTGTATATTATATCTGTGTGTGTCTGTGTATCTTCAAAAGCAGCACTACTGAGTTCTACACCAAAAGCCTTTAACCCTTCATCCGATGTGAATCATACCTGGCCTTTCTCACTATGAATTTCTGATTAATCAACCAGACTACACGTTGCCTCTCTGTGTATGACTAACGGCTCCAACCCAGTGACTCACAGCTACTTGCTTATCGTGAACAAGCTCATCTTGGCAGTGAATGTGGATGTGAAAACACAGAACAGCGTCACCATTAGTAGCTGGAAATGGTATCACAGTCTCTTATAGAAGAATATGAAAGGAACATGAAAATCATTTTACATTCCTTTACCTGCATTGTGTTTTAAAAGATCCACATGGTAAATTTTTTATTTTGCTTTTATGTCAGTCATCAGAACCAACAAAATCCAGAAGAAAAAATCGCCAGTGTTTCCTTCGAAGATGAAGCTACTGGGGAGGAAAACCTTATTAATACACTCCACACATTTGTTCATTCCTCAGCTGTTGATGTTTTCTTGGGGTCTTGACAAAGCTTGCTGGTCAGTGCACTTTTCAGGTGTCACGTTTTGCTGTTTGTATGTTCTTTTTCTTCCCCTTACTTCCTTTGGAAAACAAATTCACACAGTGCCCCTACTCTGAGACCTGGGACTGAGTGTTAATTATATTTTTCCTTTGGGTATTTCTATCTGAGAGACTAGACCTAGTTAGGAGGCCTCTGTACTTCTCCAGATTGTGCTTTTTTATGGGGATCTTTTAGGCTATGACCCAGGACTGATAGATACTGCCTGATGGTAGACAAAAGATAAAATGGTTCCTATATCCCAATGCAAACCAACACAGTTAAAAGAGCAGATCTCTGGATAACTGCTCTCAACCTCCTTCCACAGTCTCCACAAACCACATTCACCCTCTCTCTTCATAGCTCAGACATGAAATTTGAGGGAGAAAACTGGAGATAATTGGGAGAAAATTGATGAAGTTGGCTGCTTCCAGTACATCAGATAATCCATGAATTTGTCTCCCATTGAGAATTTTATTTTAAATTCTTTTAAACTCTTAGTTGTGTCTTTTGTAATGACAAATCAGGCACGACTAAAAGATGTACAGAGACTTACGAAGATGGTCACATGCAAGTTTCCTAATGCTCTTAGAACCTGAAGATGACCATGTGCAGTTTTCTTAAGACCTCTGAACCCCTGTGGTGATGAAGACTTGAAGACATTTGCAGCTATCTGCTGCAGTCTAGTAGATTCATACTTACCTAAAGAAGTCAAAAAATGTATTCGTGCAAGTGCTTGCAGCAAGCCAGTGCTTATCAGTCGTGACCCTGCTTCTAACAACGTTAATAAGACAACACATATTCTATTGTAAGGGAGAAAGAGGGAGCAAGAGAGGGATGGAGGGAGGAAGGAGAGGGAGGGAGAAAGGAAGGGAAGACAGGAGATGGGAAGGGGGACAAAGAGAGAAGGAAGGAGAAGGGAAGGAAGGAAAGAAGAGAGGAAAGAAGGAAGGGAAGAAAAAAGGGCCTAACTTTCTGATCTATGAACTTCTCAGTTCAGCTAAGATGTAACACTATGAGAAGTAAATCAGAATTTTTTTAAGGACGAGTCATTCTTAGCACTACAATAATTGTACCAGTAATTGAGGAAACCAAGACAACATTCACCTGAACAATCAAGGATCTGAGAACTGTCAGCCTTTTGCCATTCAAAAACATTTACATCCAACGTGAAAAAAAAAAAAAGAATCAGTAAAACCTATCCGAAGCATTCAAAATAGTCCTTTCCAAATATTATTTATTTTAAAGTCAATCAGCTCTTCTAGAAACAGATTCTGGTCTGGCTGAAAACTCCCACATCATATTTACTCATCCGGTGGCTAATATGTGATACCCACCATGGGCAGAGCACACAAATCTTCAGATAAACAATACTGAATTGATTCAGCACAGATTGTTCAGATTTGAATGACCAGGGGGTTATATTTGCTACATGTAACACTGAGAATCTCCCAGTTCTCAAACTAGAAACCTTTTAACTATGATGAAAAAAAAAAGGGGCGGGGGAGAATCTTCATTTTTCCAAAAGGGAGGGTAGAGGTGGGGATCACTTTTTAGCTAAAAGCTATCTCTCACTCCAAAATTCTTGCCTTTTTCTTGGTGGACAAACACCAGTAGTCTATCACTTGGAGATCTTTTAATATTTCCCATCATTTAAAACATCCACGAGAGTTTGAAGATTTGTTTTGATTGCCAGATACAGAAGCCCCGTGAAAGTAAGGAAAGGGTGGAGGAAGCTTTTTTTGTGTCCTATCCCTATTTATCATAGCAGCTTTATAGACAAAAGGGACACTTACTGGTGAGCCTCTTGCCCTTAAAAGAAAATCATCTGAGAATACGAAGGCAATTTGATTTCCCCCTACAGCCCTCAGCTGCCTTCCTCACAGAAGGAAGTTCCTAATTGCTGGTACACAGTTTGCTATCAAATATCAGATATGAGAAAACTTGTAGTGAAAAGAGTCTGGGTTCTTGGTTTTCTCATAAATCCAATATAAACTGGTAGATTGCTTCAGGGTCGAAATTGCCAGTGGTTTATTAGACAGATGATACTGACAGACACACAAAGCCCAGGTCCTGGAACAAGACAATCCTATAGCGCCAAGATCTGGTCAGTTGCGTTAAGGAGCTGAGTTTGATTCTAGAGACCAGGTTTATAGAGAAACCATGGTTAGATTGAGATTACCCATGGGGAGACGATTGCAAGACAGGATGAGATCTGGGAAGGGTTTTGTTGTCATCTGCCAGGGAAATTGTCCTAGGACTCATTGAATGCAATAACATGTGAGTAAGTTCCCTCTTGATTCTGGGACTCAGCGATTTTCCCTGTGGATTAAGACAAACCAACACCTGAAGGTCTCCTGTGCTTATTTTAACCATCTGCTCCCATCATGAACACTGGAGCATGCATTTCCTAGAAGTGCTTTCATAGCTCCTGTGTGTTAATGGAAAAGGGGAGTATAACGATGGGGATCCTGGAAGTCACTTTAATGTTTTCCAAAGGAAAGGAACCCACACTGCTCCCCAGAGTTCCTCTCCAATGGCCCTGCAGTGGGAACGGAGGACAATGTATTGCTGGTTAAAATCCCCCCTCAGCGAAGCACAAAGAGACACTTTGTAAAGAAAAAAAGAGCAAGCATAGGTTCTCTGCGGGACCTTGGGGAGTGGAGTTTTCACGTTGGTCTCTTTGGCTCCATTATGCATAATCAGAAAGAAATGTGGGTTAGTGGGAAGAGACAAAAAGCAGTGGCTAAAATACCAAAGTTGGCATGTGTTCTTTTTTTAAAAGAAAATGCATATATTTTTAAATAAAATGTTTATTTTAAAAAGAAATGTAAAGCTTTTTTTTTTCTCGTGGCTGTGTGATGTACCCAGGCCTTGTGCTATGTGTTATTTTTATGTGTTATTTCCTTTTATTCCCACAATGGCCCCATGAAGTAGTATCATTATTATCCTCATTTTTGCAAATAAAGACACCAGGCTCAGAGGATACATAAATTGCCTAAAGTTACACGACTGAGAAATGGCAGAACCAAGAGTCAGACTGCAATTTGCCCACCTCCAAAGCCCGGATCTTAAGCACTGCACACACTGCCTGAACGGATACTTATTATGGATCATACTAATACAATCAGAACCTTTACAAAACAGATTCTCAAGCTATGCATATGCCCATTAAGATACACATATACATATACAACTTAGCCAATTCAATGTTTTCATCAGTTTAGTAACTGAGCAAGTTGAATAATAACACAGGATAAATTGGGTATCAAGAGGCCTGTATATATAGACACCCTGAATAAGACCTAGTTTTTAATCTACCTTTTCTTCTTAAGTGTATTCCTGCCTATTATTTTGTCATTGGTGAACATATGAACCACATAGGGGAAATGTCAGACTGTGAAAAGAGCCCTGGAGCTGACAAACATCCCAAGCCCTGGTTTAGCTAAGAACTGATCTTTCTCCCTACCACAGCTCTCTCTGCCCCTGCGTCAGCCTTACTTTCTGGTGGGCTCTCCCATGTAGAATCAACAAGGTCATGGGTTACCAGCAGCCCCACATGTAGTAATTCCAGCAACAAGAGAGTTTCTCAGTCCTGAGAGTCCTGGCAGAAATCTCAGAGCTTGCTCTCAGTGGTCCCAGCAGGTAATGGTCACCCCTGAATCCATCTCTATGGTCATGAGAGGCGGATATAAATACATGCACAGGGTCTGGATTCCCTGCTCAGCCCTGAGCTATGGAGTGGGATCATTTGAATCTTATGGACTGGCCGTAGGGAAGGTGAGTTCTTCTAAGAGAAAATTGGGGTGCTAGTACCAAAGGGTGCTGAAAAGGCAGAAATAGTAGATTTCTACAACATAATTCCTACTTTCAGGAAGTTTGCCATCTAGCGAGGAGACAAGAAAACAGGGTATAATGCGTAGTCTGATTAATTGCATGCTATGTGCTACCCAGAAGGGCGTTTAATAAAGTCTTGTGGGTGGAGGTGGAGGAAGGATGGATGGCCAGGAAGAACTCTCCAGAGGAGGAAGCCACTAAGCCAAGACATTAAATGACACAGGAGTTAGGCAGGCAAACTACTAAGGAAAGGAGCATTCAGGCTGAGGAAATAGCCCGTGCAAAGGCCTGAAGATTTAAGAGAATTGACCATCTTTGGGGGATGTAGAGAGTAGAACAAGGGGGCAGGGGTACTGCTGGTAGAAGCATAGGAAAAAAAAGAGGGCCAGGGCTGTCAGAAGAAAGTACCACAGTGGCCGGGTGCGGCGGCTCCCACCTGTAATCCCAGTACTTTGGGAGGCCGAGGTAGGTGGATTGTGAGGTCAGGAGTTTGAGACCAGCCTGATCAACATGGTGAAACCCTGTCTCTACTAAAAATACAAAAATTAGCCTGGCGTGGTGGTGGGCTCGGAAGGCTGAGGCAGGAGAGTCATTTGAACCCGGGAGGCAGAGGTTGCAGTGAACGAAGATCATGCCACTGCACTCCAGCGAAACTCCATTTCAAAGAAAAACAAAAAGAACAGCAAACAGGGTGGCTTAAGCAACAGAAATGTGTTGCCTCACAATTCTGGAGGCCAGATGCTTGGAATCAAGGTGTCAGCAGGGTTGGTTCCCTCTGAGGCTGTGAGGAAAGGAGCTGCTCCTGTCCTCTCTCCTTGGCTTACAGATGGCCATGTTCATGTCCACATGGCATTCTCCCTGTATCTCCGCATCATTTTCCTTCTGTATGTGTCTGTCTCTGCGTCCAAATTTCTCATTTTTATAAGGACTCCAGCTGTCTAGGATTAGAGCCCATCCTAATGACTTCATTTTATTTAATTTATTTATTTATTTGAGACAGAGTTTCGCTCTCGTTGCCCAGGCTGGAGTGCAATGGCACAATCTCAGCTCACTCCAACCTCTGTCTCCCAGGTTCAAGCAATTCCCCTGCCTCGGTCTCCGAAGTAGCTGGGATTACAGGTGCCTGCCACCATATTTCCAGCTAATTTTGTATTTTTAGTAGAGATGGAGTTTCTCCATATTGGTCAGGCTGGTCTTGAACTCCCAACCTCAGGTGATCCACCCGCCTGGGCCTCCCAAAGTGTTGGGATTACAGGTGTGAGCCACCGTGCCCTGCCTAATGACCTCACTTTAACTTGATTACCTCTGTAAAGGCCCTAGCTCCAAGTAAGCTCACATTCTGAGGTACTGAGGGTTAGGACTTCAATGTAGGAATTTTAAGGGAACACAATTCAATTCATAACGGGGCAAGATGGGGGCCAGACCATGAAGGGACTCATAAGACACACTGAGGAGTCTAGAATTGTTTTGAAGACAGCGGGGCGTCACTGAAGAGTTTTAAGCAAGACAATGCTGCTATGAAAGATTATTCCAGCTACAGGGTGGATTGGAGTGTCAAGGACATGGGAAGGGTAGCACAGTACATTTGTGTGAATTCGTCTGATAAATTGCTGTGCCCTCCTTATTCTACAGACATGAGAAATGACGAGTAACCCAACATATCGAATTTAGGACATAAAGAATGATGGGGTGGCCAAGTGCGGTGGCTCATGCCTGTAATCCCAACACTTTGAGAGGTCGAGGTGGGTGGATCACCTAGGTCAGGAGTTCAAGACCAGCCTGGCTAACATGGCAAACTCCCATCTCTACTAAAAATACAAAAATTAGCCAGGCATGGTGGCACGCGCCTGTAGTCCCAGATACTTGGGAGGCTGAGGCAGGAGAATCTCTTGAACCTGGGAATCGGAGGTTGCAGTGAGCCAAGATCACGCCCAGACTGGGTGACAGAGTGAGACTCTGTCTCAAAAAAAAAAAAAAAAAAAAAAAAAAAAGAATGATGGGGTTTGGAAAGCAGGCAAAAGAAAAGGTAACAACTTAGCTCATGGCAATAACCCAGCCAAAGGGCAGATGGTGGTGGAAATGGAGAGATGAAGGTAGGTTTGAAACCTGTTAATAGAATGCAAAATACAGAACTTGATTATTGGATGTGGATGGGCAAGGAGAGAGAGGTTCTGGATTTGGAGGAGGAAGAGCTCAATTTGGAGCATATGTTAGTGCCATTCACAGAAGTAAAGACCAGGATGAGGAAGAGTTACTTGATAGGAAAAATAATGAATTTGATTTTTGATCATCTGGTGTCTGAGGGACACTCAAGCCAAAAGTCTTCATTAGAGAGGTCTGGAGCTCAGAGTGCTTTCAGTGGAGATATGGATATGGAAGGGGTCAGCATTCAGATGTTAACTGAGATCATGAGAATAGCTATGACCTATACAGTATGTGGAGTGAGAATAAAAGAGGATCCTGAGGAACGCCAACATTTAAGGTATTGGCAAAGGAGAATGAGAGGGAGTGGCTAGAAAAACAGGAGGGGATGGTATTCCTATCACTAAGACTGGAGAAAATTTCAGGAATGAGGGGGGTCTTTAATTCCTTCTAATGCTACTGTGTTCCACTAAGATAAGGAATGAAAAATGTTCATTTGATTTAATAACAAGAAGGTGTTTTATAATCAAGGTGAGAGCAATTTTGGATGTAGTGGTGAGGCCAGGTGGATACAAACTGAGGAATTAAAAGGAGGTCAGTAAGTGGAGACAGTGAATCCAGGTGTTTCTCTCAAGAAGTGTGGCAATGTAAGAGGAAGACACACAAGATCATAGCAGACAGTCAGACATTTAAAGGACTGATTTTCAAGAAGAGAGAGATATGAGCTGATTGCAAAGCTAATGAGAAATAGGTAGTATAAGATAGAGAAAAGGAGGCAGAGAATGAGATCCAGGTTAGGTTGCCTTTGGGATGTTGAGGCAGGAGAGAAAGAGGAGGGTGGGTGGAGATGCAGGTCTGTGTGCAGGTCATACAGGTGTGGTGGGAGGGCACTGAGGAAATTTCCAGAGGGTGGCTTCCATTTGATACTCGAAACGAGATGGAGAGATAACACTCACCTATGCCGCAGAAGATGAATGAAGCTGGAGTTTTACTAACAGTGGATAATGTCTGAATCAAGAGCTGTGGAGAATGGGAGAGAGAACTGATTGGGAGACATAGAAGGAGGCCTGGGAAGGGTTGGAAAACTTGACTGGAGATCATGCCCTCTGCACAATGGTAGGACTTTTCATCAACAGCATCAACGGCCCAAAAGTGGAAGCAGAGAAGGCAGAGAGGCAAGTTGAGCCAGGTTGAGGGTGCTTTAGAAATGGGTATGAAAGCAAGAAAACAGAACTGGGTGCTCAGCATAGGACTATAGAGGAAGTAAAATAGTGAACCATGGAATACGCAAAGTATTATGCTAAAAGTGAAGATAGGAGTCAGAAAGTGGTAGGATAAAAAAATTACAAGTGGACTAAGTACTGATGCAATAGTACTAATCATGTAATTGTATTGCCATCATCGTGATCATAGAATTGACGATTCTGCAGAGGAGGAGCTCCCCATGAAACCACAGGATGCCTTGGGGATATGTAACTGAAATGAAGCAGATGTGAAAGTTATTGGGATGGACAAGGTAAAAGGGCTGGAAATCTGCAGCCATGTAGACATCAATATAATCCAAAATGACAGCAGGACGTGGAGTGCAGGAGTAGGTCAATCCAAGCTTAAACGTTGTCAATGAGGCTGGGCATGGTGGCTCACAGCCTGTAATCCCAGCACTTTGGGAGGCTGAGGTGGGCGGATCACTTGAGGCCAGGAGTTCGAGACCAGCCTGACCAATATGGTGAAACTCCATCTCTACTAAACACACACACACACACACACACACACAAAATTAGCCAGGTGTGGTGGTACACACCTGTAATCCCAGCTTTTTGGGAGGCTGAGGCAGGAGAATCGCTTGAACCCAGGAGGCGGAGGTTTCAGTGAGCTGAGATAGCGCCACTGCACTTCAGCCTGGGTGACAGAGCACGACTCCGTCTTAAAAAAAAAAAACATTGTCAATGAGTGAGGAGAAATAACTGAGAAGTATGAAGATGACAACAGGAAGGAAGGAGGGGGAGTGGTAGAGCCCCAGAACCCCACAGCGTATGCTTCTAATAAGCAGGAGCTCTTGCATGAAGGTGGATTAATAAGAGTCTAGAAGCAGGGGTGAGGATGTGGAGGATTTCAACCCCGCTGCCAAATCCCAAGGTATATGGGAATGGGGAGAGAGAGAAGCCCCCGCCTCAGAGTGTTGAGAAGTGATGAGATCCAGCCACAGATGTTGTAGATGCGGGGACACTGACTTACCATAGGACAGAGAGGAAGTTTGGAGGAAAAGAAGCAGTTTGAGTGTGGACCAGTGGCTAGGGCAGTATGGAGATGAAAGTACAGGGCCAGGCTCAGTGGCTTAGGCTGTAATCTCAGCACTTTGGGAGGCTGAGGTGGGCGGATCACAAGGTCAGGAGTTCAAGGCGGGCCTGGCCAACATGGTGAAAACCCATCTCTACTAAAGACACAAAAAATCAGCCGGGTGTGGTGGTGTGTGCCTGTAACCCCAGCCACTTGGGAGGCTGAGGCAGGAGAATCACTTGAACCCGGGAAGTGGAGGTTGCAGTGAGTGGAGATGGTGCCATTGCGCTCCAGCCTGGGCAATAGGGCGAGACTCTGTCTCAAAAAAAAAAAAAAAAAAGGTACAGGAGATTATGTGTGATCTGCTGGAGCTTACATCATAGGCAGGGATGAAGAATATCAGAGATGGGAGCCATGGTGTGTTTACCTAGCCACAGGGCTGCTGAAAGAATTCATTCAGCAATCTCTCAGACAGAGAGGTCTGGAGTTCAGAGTGCCTTCAACAGAGAAACAGATATGGAAGTGATCAGCATTCAGATGTTAACTGAGATCAAGAGAATAGCTATGACCTATACAATATGTGGAGTGAGAATAAAAGAGGATCTTGAGGAATGCCAACATTTAAGGTATTGGCAAAGGAGAATGAGAGGGAGTGGGGTACAAAACCACGAAAGGATGGTATGCCTATCAGCAAGGCTGGAGAAAACTTCAGGAATGAGGGAGGTCTTTAATTCCTTCTAATGCTACTGTGTTCTATTATCTCCCAGATAGAGAGATTGCTGACAGAGGAGGTGACTTCTCAGAGGGAATTAACCACAGCCTGGATTTACTGTGTGTTTGAGGAAGTCCCAGTCCTGTGAGCAGTCCATGAATGAGGGAGAGAGCAAGTAAGAGCTTGGGGATGAGTAAGACCCGGGTTTGAATCCTATTACTACCACTTGTACAATTTAAAACGAATTTTAAAATTGTTCTGAACCTCGATTTCCCCACCGGAGAAATGGAGTAAATCATAGTACCTGTCTGTCAAGGCTGTGTGATGCAGATTAAATGGATAATATTTTCAAAGGACTTTGCCCAGTTCCTGGCAAACAGTAAACACTGGATAATGTTACCTCTTATTATATGTATTGGCAATGAAACGTGATAAGGGCTATGGTAGAAGAAATGTTAGGTGATATAAGAGTATATAGTTGGGTCAATAACATAGTTGGGGAAGTGGGATACGGAAAGTTTTCTAGACATCAAGTTTGGGTCATCAAAGAGAAGGAGTTCACATTGAGATACCATCTCACACCAGTCAGAACGGCTGCTACTAAAAGGTCCGGCCAGGTGCGGTGGCTCATGCCTGTAATCCCAGCACTTTCAGAGGCTGAGGTGGGCAGATCATGAGGTCAAGAAATTGAGACCATCCTGGCCAACATGGTGAAACCCCATCTCTACTAAAAATACAAAAAATTAGCTGGGTGCCGTGGCGTACACCTGTAGTCCCAGCTACTCGGGAGGCTGAGGCACAAGAATCACTTGAACCCGGGAGGTGGAGGTTGCAGTCAGCCGAGATCCTGACACTGCACTCTGGCCTGGCAACAGAGAGAGATTCCATCTCAAAAAACAAAACAAAACAAACAACAACAACAAAAAAAACAAGATCTAAAAACAACAGAACAACAGATGCTGGTGAGGCTGCAGAGAAAAGGGAACACATAGAGTGTTAGTGGGAATGCACATTAGTTCAGCCACTGTGGGAAACAGTTTGGATATTTCTCAAAGAACTTAAAATAGAACTATCATTCGAT
Organism: Rhinopithecus roxellana; assembly: GCF_007565055.1. Lineage (NCBI taxonomy): Eukaryota > Metazoa > Chordata > Mammalia > Primates > Cercopithecidae > Rhinopithecus > Rhinopithecus roxellana. Next base: position 35,121,442 of record NC_044567.1, read on the forward strand.
CCAGCAATCCCATTACTGTGTATCTATCCAAGGCAAAATAAATTGTTCTACCAAAATGACATGCACTCGTATGTTCATTGCAGCATGAATAATAGCAAAGACATGAAATCAGCCTTGGTGCCTATCAACAATGGATTGGATAAAGCAAGTGTGGTACATATGTACCATGGAATACTACACAGGCATAAAAAAGAATGAAATCATCTCCTTTGCAGCAACATGGATGCAGCTGAAGGCCATTATCCTAAGTGAATTAAGGCAGAAACAGAAAACCAGATACTGCATGCTTTCACTTGTAAGTGGGAGCTAAACATTGAGTACTCACAGCTGTAAAGATGACAACAGTGGCCAGGCGCGGTGGCTCACGCCTGTAATCCCAGCACTTTGGGACGCCGAGGCGGGTGGATCACAAGGTCAGGAGATCGAGACCACGGTGAAACCCCGTCTCTACTAAAAAATACAAAAAATTAGCCAGGAGCGGTGGCGGGCGCCTGTAGTCCCAGCTACTAGGGAGGCTGAGGCAGGAGAATGGCGTGAACCCAGGAGACGGAGCTTGCAGTGAGCCGAGATCTCGCCACTGCACTCCAGCCTGGTGGACAGAGTGAGACTCTTGTCTCAAAAAAAAAAAAAAAAAAAAAAAAAAATGACAACAGTAGACAATGGGGACTAAAGGGAGGGAGCTTTTCAAGGTTTGAAAAACTACCTATTGGGTACTATGTTCAGTACCTGGGTGATGGGATCAATTGTACCTCAAACCTCAGCATTACATGATATACTCATGTAGCAAACCTGCACATGTATTCCTTGAACCTAAAATAAAAGATGAAATGACAGGAAAAAAAAAAAAGCCACAAAGGAGTCAAAAGTACTCCCACCAGAGGAATTCACATGTGTGAGGACTTACAGGCAAATAAATAAGTTGCATTGCAAAAAGCTGGGTGAATTGCAGAATAGCTGGAACAGAGGACAGTTGCACAGCTAGGTTGGAGGGAGGGGAAGACTGGGAAGAATTGCTGGAATATCCAGACAGAAGGCCAGAGTGAGGGCCATAAAAGTGGAGGAAGCTGGTTGGGCATGGTGGCTCATGCCTGTAATCACAGCACTTTGGGAGGCTGAGGTGGGTGGATCACCTGAGGTCAGGAGTTCAAGACCAGCCTGACCAACATGTAGAAACCCCATCTCTACTAAAAACACAAAATTAGCCAGGCGTAGTGGCACATGCCTGTAATCCCAGCTACTGGGGAGGCTGAGGCAGGAGAATCGCTTGAACCCGGGAGGCGGACATTGCAGTGAGCCGAGATTGCGCCATTGTACTCCAGCCTGGGCAACAAGAGCAAAACTCCATCTCAAAAAAAAAAAAAAAAGTGGAGGAAGCTGGGCAGATCCAGCAAATGTTCATAAGTATTAGTAGAAATACAAAGACTTCAAAATCGATAGAATAGAAAAGGTAGGATGGGAAGAGAGGAGAGAAAGGGAAGATCCAAGAGTCATTCTTGTCTATCTTTACTTCTATAGCCCTGCCTTTACCACAGTGCCTTCCCAACCGTGAATACTCAATCAAGATTAAACAGAATACATAATATTCTCTTAAAATTATTTTTCTGGCCTCTACATCTGTGTGTTGTCACATGAGATTCTGATGATCCACCAACAGATGTATCCCCTTGCTCCTCTACTAGGTATTTTTAATTTTTGCACCTGGCACCCACCCTACCTCTACCATCAAAATCCCCGAAGAGCAGAAAGATACCTAAGGTTAACGTGCAAGCAGTGCATGGACCGTTACAGTGGAAAGGGCTCTGCTAGGTCCAGGCAGGCAGGCAGACAGACAGACCTGACCTACCTTGGAGGTTTGCTCCACTGCCATAGGGGGTTTTCTGGGAACCCAAGCATCTTAGAGAGGTGCAAATGAGTTGCTTATCATCTAGAGTGGCATGGAAGCTGTAGAATTTTCTCCTAGCACTTACAAGAAGCAGGCATTGCAGTTAGGTGGAAGAGAGATAGACTCATGAAAAAGCCTTGTGGTCTGTAACGAGGATATACTCAACAGTGACCCACACTGACATCCAGAAATTGGAGGCACACAGGCTCCTGAGCAGATGATGGCAAATAAGTATAATAACCCAGGCTGAAGCTCAACAACCTCTCCTCCACCCTCCAGTCATGGTACCACATATGGCACACCCTCTGCCCTTGAGAAAAAAATGAGTGCCAATGCTGGAAAAAGGAGATAACTCTTGAATGCCTAACATTGTTTCTGCCACTCCATAGAATGGGTCTGAAGACGCAAAGTCCAGTCATGGAAGATACACCTGAGTTTGTGAATTGGAATCCGAACCTACTACCCTTTTCTCCTTCCTAATGTTGCATATCTCTGTTTTCTCTCTTGGACTCGCCACCTATTTCTTTTATTGTTTTATCTTAACAGTAATTTTTATATTTATTAATCAGTTTTTGTTTTTATCCATATTCTTCTACCTTTACGAATGTATTCCTCCATGTTGCTTGATATTGATTTCCTTTTTTCTTTTCTTTTCTTTCTTTCTTTCTTTTTTTTTTTTTTTTTTTTTTTTTTTTGAGATGGAGTTTGGCTCTTGTTGCCCAGGCTGGAGTGCAATAGGACTATCTCGGCTCACTGCAACCTCCGCCTCAAGGGTTCAAGCGAGTCCCCCGCCTCAGCCTCCGGGGTAGCTGGGATTACAGGCATGTGCCACCACACCCGGCTAATTTTTGTATTTTTAGTAAAGATGGGGTTTCTCCATGTTGGTCAGGCTGGTCTCAAACTCCCGATCTCAGGTGATCCGACTGCCTCAGCCTCCCAAAGTGCTGGGATTACAGGCATGAAAAACAGCGCCTGGCTGATAATGATTTTCCATTTTTCCTCTTTTTGGGCTTTTTGAGACAAAAGCATAACTTGTTTCTTTCTTTCTGATAACATTAAACATATCTCTCTGAATTTGAGTGCAGTTTTGAGGTGAAACTATCGGTTTTTATGCAATATTTACATACTAGTATGTTTCTATATATTCTGTAATTACATTCTTGATTTCCTTTTTGATCTAAGAGGTAACTTAGAAGACTGCTTTATAATTTCCAAGTGTTTAAGCTTCTATTTGTTAATTTATATATAAATATTAATTTTTAAAATATGATACAGAGAAGTGCACCATCATAATGTAGAGCTTGATAAATTTTTATAAAATGAGTATTCTCAATGTAACCACCACTTAAATGAAGAAATTGGACATTTCTGTTACCAGAACTGTAGAAGCCCTCTGTGTGCCACCTCCCAGGTACTACAGCACCCGTTCCCAGCTCCCCCAAGATAAGTTCCATACTGACTTCTATTACCATTGATTCACTTTGCTTGTTTTTAAACTTGATGTAAATGAAATCATACAGTATATACTGTTCTGTATCTGGCTTTTTTTGCTCAGCCTCCAGTGTGAGATTCATCCACATTTTCATCCATTGTTAGGTGAAGCACGAATACATTCCTTTTTCTTTCCATGTATACACCACCTTTGTATGATAATGAATTCATACGATTCATTGTATTGTATGAATACACCACCTTTTTATTTATCCACTGTGTTGTCAATGGAGACTTCAAGTGGTTTTAATTTTTGACTATTACAAATGTTGCCAATACAAACATTCTAGCACGTGCCTTTTGTGGTAAATATGTCCACATTTCTGTTGAACAAGTGAAATTGCTGGGTCATGAAGTGTGCATACTGCTTAGCCTTAGCGCATACTGAAAACACAGCTCTCTAAAGCGCTGTACTGATTTCCCTCCCACCAAAATGCATTATATGACAGTCCCACTTGGTCTGCATCCTCACCAACACTGGTTTAGCCAGTCTCTTTTCATTTTAGCTCTTCCATCGGTGTGTGGTGGGATTTCATTCTCATATCAATGGCATATATCGGATGATTAACAAGATTGAGCAACTTTTTGTGTTCTTGGGCCATTTGGATAGTGACTATGGTAAAGTGACCATTCAAATCTCTTGATCTCTTGTCAATTTATCCTGAAGATTTCTTCCTTTTTCCCATTGATTTGTAGGATTCTTCTCTTTCTTTTTTTTTTTTTTTTCTTTTTCTTTTTTGAGATGGAGTCTTGCTCTGTCACCTGGGCTGAAGTGCAGTGGCACGATCTTGGCTCACGGCAACCTCATCTCCCTGGTTCAAGCAATTCTCCTGCCTCAACCTCCCAAGTAGCTGGGATTACAGGCACCCACCACCATGCCCGGCTAAATTTTTTTGTATTTTTAGTAGAGACGGGGGTTTTACCATGTTGGCCAGGCTGTTCTTGAACTCCTGACCTCAGGCGATCCACCAGCCTCGGCCTCCCAAAGGGCTGGGATTACAGGCATGAGCCACCACTCCTGGCCCTGGAGTCTCTCTCTCTCTCTCTACACACACACACACACACACACACACACACACACACACGCACACATGTATACACATATATATACACACACACATCTGTCTATCTATCTATCTATCTATCTATATCTATCTATCTATCTATCTATCTATCATCTATTTTTCCTTGAGACAGGGTTTCGCACTGTTGCTCTGTTGCCCAGGTTGGAGTATAGTGGCCTGATTTTGGCTTACTGCAGCTTTGACTCCCTGGGCTCAGGTGATTCTCCTACCTCAGCCTCCAGGGTAGCTGGGACTACAGGCATGCGCCACCAGGCCTGGCTAATTTTTGTGTTTTTTTAGTAGAGATGTTGCCTAGGCTGGTCTTGAACTCCTGGGCTCAAGTGATCTGTCCGCCTCGGCTTCCCAAAGTGCTGAGATTACAGGTGTGAGCCACCATGCCCATCCAGATTCTTTATATATTCTGGAGTTGAGTTCTCTCTCTCTCTGTTTTATGAAGGTTGAATGTATTGCAAATAATTCGTCCCACTCTGATGATTTCTTTTTCATTCTGTTTTTTATTTTTTGAGACAGGGCCTCACTCTGTTCCGAAGGCTGGAGTTCAGTGGCACAGTCTCCACTCAATTCAGCCTCCACCCTCCCAGGCTCAAGTGATCCTCCCACCTCAGTCTTCAGAGTAGCTAAGACTATAGGCCCTGCCACCAGGTCTGGGTAATTGTTGATTTTTTTTTTTTTTTTTTTCTGTAGAAATGGAGTTTTGGAGTTGCCCAGGCTAGTCTCGAACTCTTGAGCTCAAGTGATCTTCCTGTCTCAGCCTTTCAAAGTGCTGGGATGACAGACGTGTACCATGGAGCTTGGCCTTTTTAGTTCTCTTAATGGCATCATGAGATGAACCATTAAGAACCAAAGTTCTTAACTGTTAAGTAGTCCAATTTGCCAATATTTCCTTTAAGATTAGAATATTTGGTGTCATGTTTAAGAAATCATTGTCTACCACAAGATCATGAAGAACTTTTTCTCCTGTTTTATTTTTGATTTTTACTTCTTTTGAAAAACAATAATTTTTGAGTTTTTTTCCCCAGAAAAAATGGGTAGTTGATAAACCTTTTCAGTCATTACATGTCGACTTCCTTTTGCCCTCATTTGTGAATGTTAGGCCAGATGTAGACTTTTGAGTTGCATTTGAGTTATGACCTATTTTCATGGGTGCCCTGTAATCTTGCTCCAAATTTTATTGGCATTGAGCATTGCAGATGTAAGCATGAGGCAAACCAGCTTCTCTTTTTGAAGACAAACTTCTTTTTTTCTGGTGTGTGTGTGTGTGTGTGTGTGTGTGTGTGTGTGTGTGTCTTCAAAATTCAGAAATTTAACCAAGATATGTCTAGGGATTTTGTTTTTCTTGTGCAGTAATATTTTTTTTTTTTTTTTTTTTTTTTTTTGAGACGGAGTCTCGCTCTGTCTCCCGGGCTGAGTGCAGTGGCCGGATCTCAGCTCACTGCAAGCTCCGCCTCCCGGGTTTACGCCATTCTCCTGCCTCAGCCTCCCGAGTAGCTGGGACTACAGGCGCCCGCCACCTCGCCCGGCTAGTTTTTTGTATTTTTTAGTAGAGACGGGGTTTCACCGGGTTAGCCAGGATGGTCTTGATCTCCTGACCTCGTGATCCGCCCGTCTCGGCCTCCCAAAGTGCTGGGATTACAGGCTTGAGCCACCGCGCCCGGCCAATATTTTCTAGCCCTTAGTGAATTATTTTAATTTTGACTTGGGCCTTTCTTCAGCTCTGCAAAATGTTTTTTTGTTTGTTTCTTTGTTTTCCTTTTTGAGACAGAGTTTCACTGTTATTGCCCAGGCTGTAGTGCAATAGCCCGATCTCGGCTCTCCACGACTTCCGCCTGCTAAGTAGCTGGGATTACAGGCATGTGCCACCATGCCCAGATAATTTTGTATTTTTAGTAGAGACAGGGGTTTCTCCATGTTGGTCAGGCTGGTCTCAAACTTCCAACCTCAGGTGATCCGCCCACCTCGGCCTCCCAAAGTGCTGGGATTCCAGGCATGAGCTACCGTGCCTGGCCTTTTTTAGTATTTTTTTTATGCTTATTTCTTCTTCATCATCTGCTCTGCAAATTCTATTACATATTTGTTTGAATATTTTGAGAAAAGATTCCACATCTAGTTTCTTTTTCCTCACCATTTCATTGCATTACCTACTTTTTCCCGCTGAATTTTGGGATCATTCTTCCAGCCCATCTTCTAATGCAGTAATTCCATTTTGGGCAGTGCCAGATCTGCTATTTCCTGCCTCCGTGGAGTTTCATTAGTTTGGAAGTCATGCGTTTCTTATCCAAGAAGTCTTTCTTGTTTAATGTGGCTCTTCTTCATGGCAACCAGCTCTTATTATATTAAAGCAGCTTTCTCTCAGTTCTCACCAAGAATACAAATTAGAGTGAAAAAATATATTTCCCTTACTTCTTGCATAACTTTCACTAGAAGCTATTTTCTCTGGATTCTCAGATTAGTCTCCCTGTTTTATGGAGGTGATAGCCTATAATAAAAGCACAGGCATTTGAACTAGAAAAACTCGGGTTTGAATCCTAGTTCTGACCCTTGAATGGCAGTTAACCTAAACCCTCTGAGCTTGGTTTATTTGATAGGTATAGTCACACCCTCATCGTAGAGTTCTCCTAAGGATTAAATAGGATAATGTATGTTATAGCACTTACAGTAGTACTTGGCTCTATAGTTTATTATTATTACCTTCTTCATTCTCATCACTATTATATTGAAATACTAAGCCTTTTTTCTGCTTGTCAGTCTCACACAGAGAGGTCCGGTTACTTAAGACTTGGTAGCTGAGTTGGACAGAAAGGCATCAGGTCAGAAACGGTGCAGATCTCAGTTTAATTTCCCCCCAAAGTTACTACACATAGTAAATCTACCTGGCCAGGACTCCCTCACTCAGAAATCACCTGTACCATTTTTTGACAAGATTGTGAAAGGGACCTTTCTCTAATTTCCATGAGTGACACAGAATTGCTCTATTATGTTTGATGAGTTATTTCAGATGGATATTGGAGGGAGAAATGAGTCAAAACTACTGGCTTTTGTTAACATTTTGTTACCAGAAGTTGAACGTAAAATTTACTAAAAATAAAGAAAATTAACACATAAATGTTTTAGATAAAAATGTAGTCAAATATTTCTATCCTTTGGGGATAAAGGAGACTTTCTAAGCATTAAACCAAAGGCATAAAACATAAAGGAAAAGACTGATGGATCTGACCACATCAAAAATGTAGAATTCTGGCTGGGCGCGGCGGCTCACGCCTGTAATCTCAGCACTTCGGGAGGCTGAGGTGGGTGGATCACCTGAGGTCAGCAGTTCAAAAGCAGCCTGACCAACATGTTGAAACCTTGTCTTCACTAAAAATACAAAATTGGCCAGGTGTGGTGGCTCATGCCTGTAATCCCAACTACTTGGGAGGCTGAGGCAGGAGAATCGCTTGAGCCTGGGAGATGGAGATTGCAGTGAGCTGAGATTGTGCTATTGCACTCCAACCTGGGCAACAAGAGTGAAACTCCATCTCAGAAAAAAAAAATTAAAAAAGTAGAATTCCTGGAAGATAAAAATCAACATTAGAGATGTTGAAAAGGAAAGGCCAAACTAGAGAAAACATTTGCCATAAGATACAATAGCATTAGTATAATTAATATGACTAAAAAGCTTTTAAAAATTGATAAGAAAATGTAGACCTACAACAGAAAAATGGGCTAAGGACATGGAGAATTAATTAACCAAAGAAGAAATACTGACGGCCATGAAACATGTGGGAAAATGTTTAATGTGGTAAAAGCAAATGCAAATTAAAACAGCATAATAATGCTATTTTTCATCTATTCATCTCGCAAATTATTAAGAGCGGTAATACTCAGCACAGGTTAGGGTATGGGGAAAACGGCATATTTACACGCTGTAGTTGGGACGGCGAAAATTTCCATTTTTTATCTACAGGATAATTTGGCAATACATGTAAAAAGCTTTAAAACATGACACACTTCAATGCAGAAATTCTGATTATTTAATGTTGATCTTAAGTAAATAAATATATGCAAAAAGTTTTAACCATTAACATGTTGATCACAGAGATATTTAGAATAACAGAAGATAAGAAAGAACATATTGTCCTAACAACAGTCTGATCCTATTTTTGAAACACGTTCATAGATTCCCAGTGTTATCTTGATTAGTCAGAATCTGGGCATTTTTCATTTTTTAAATGAATCCCAAGTTTCCAATTTTTCCCTCAATAACATTAAAATGTATAACACGTTTATATATAAACACATATACTGTTGGACTTTATTTACCAACATTTTATTAATAATTTTTATATCTATTCTTGTAGGCGATATTGGTTTGTTGTTTTGGCATTTGTGCCATCTTCATCGGGTTTGATAACAGAGTTAAGGCAATTTCATAAAGTGAGTTTGGATGCGTTCATTTTGTTTCTGTGCTCTGAAATACTTAAGGAGCAGAAGAATTATCTGTTGTTTGAAGCTTTGAAAGTGTTCCCCATAAAACCATATGGGCCTGGCTACTTTGGGGAGTATTGTTCCTTGAAAAGTTTTCCAAGTTTTTCAGTGTTCCTGGTCCCCTCATGCTTCCTACCTATTTTTGAAAAACCTGTAGCAGGCCAGGCACAGTGGCTCATGCCTGTAATCTCAGCACTTTGGGAGGCAGAGGCGGGCGGATCACCTGAGGTCAGGAGTTCGAACACGGCCTGGCCAACATGGTGAAACTCCATCTTTACTAAAAATACAAAAATTAGCTGGGCATGGTGGTAGGCGCCTGTAATTCCAGGTACTCAGGGAGGCTGAGGCACGAGAATCGTTTGAACCTAGGAGGTGGAGGTTGCAGTGAGCCGAGATTGCGCCACTGCACTCCAGCCTGGGAGACAGAGCAAGACTCCATCTCAAAAAAAAAAAAAAGAAAAAAAAGAAAAGAAAGAAAGAAAGAAAAAAAGAAACACCTGTAGCAGTTCATATTCTCCAAGTAAATAAAGAGCTTACTTTAAAATAAGTAAACATAAGATCGCAAAAGTATCTCTCATACATTTTTTGCATCTGTGATTAAATCCTTTTTCTCGTGTCTAAAATTGTGTGTTTTTCTTCTTTTTGCCTTTCTATCTATTCATTTTACGTATCTCTTTGAAATAACGAGTACTGAGATTAATTGATCAATTACACCCTTAATTCATTCTAAGGTCTGTATTGGGCCTGCTGTTCAAATGTTCCCCTGGAGCCCAAGACAGAAGACAAGCCACTATCTGGGGAAAGTTTTTTCTTATGGCAGTGGTAAATGTGCCAGAAAACCAGAGGAAAATGTACAAAGCCTCTTAATGCACAGCTTGGAAGTGCCATATATCACTTCCACCCACAGGCCATTAGCCAAAGAAATCTCTTGGTCAAGTCCTAAGTTATTAAGTGGGAAAATACACTCTGCCTATGATGAGACCATGCAAAGGCCTATTAAGGGAAGGCTGAAAATTGGAGTTAACGACATCTATTAACACCATGCCCAAAGATGGGAACATCTATTACCCTATTTAAAAAATATTTTGGACTAACAGATATACTTGAATGGTGCAAGTCAAGTTTGATACTTGCAAGCCAAAAGGTGATTGGAATCTGTAATATCCTTCAGTCGTATTGTAGCACTGAATGTTGTTTTGACACATGAGATACTGTAAGGCATAGGTGTATCTTCTCCAACAGCAATTTACTGAGCAAATAGACTCGCCAATTAATTCCCCAAAACATACTACTTAGAGATTTTGTACTACAAATCGCCATATAGTAGATAAGAAAAGAGTGTCCTGGAGAAGTCCAGCAAGATGATTGGCCATAATTATAATGAGCTCGAGCTTCCTGTTCTGCTTTCTCTCTTCTGTGGGCCCCAATGTATAGGATGTTTCAGTCAACAAAGAACTGCATGTACCACAGTGATCCCATAAGGTTATAACACTGTATTTTTACCATACTTTTTCCACGTTTAGATGTGTTCAGATAACACAAACACTTACCATTGTGCTACAATTGTCTACACTATTCAGTACAGTGACATGCTCTACAGGTTTGTAGCTTAGGCTATACCCTATAACCTAGGTGTGTAGTAGGCTACACCATCTAGATCTGTGTAAGTATTTTCTTTCTTTCCTTTTTTTTTTTTTTTTTGAAATGGACTCTCGCTCCGTCACCTAGGCTGGAGTGCAGTGGCGCGATCTCGGCTCACTACAAACTCTGCCTCCTGGTTTCAAGTGATTCTCCTGCCTCAGCCTCCCAAGTAGCTGGGATTACAGGTGCCCACCACCACACCTAACTAAATTTTGTAATTCTAGTAAAGGCGGGTTTTCACCACATTGGCCAGGCTGGTTTCGAACTCCTGACTTCAGGTGATCCACCTGCCTTGGCCTCCCAAAGTGCTGGAATTACAGGTGTGAGGCACCATGCCTGGCTGTATAAGTACTTTCTATGATGTTTGTGCAACAACAAAATCACCTAATAATGTATTTCTCAGAACGTATCCCTGTCGTTACATGACACATGAGGTTATTCTGAATTCTGTTCTGTAGACCACCCTTGTCCAATAGAGCTTTCTATGATGATGAAAATGTTTATTGTCTGCTATGGCAACCACTAGCCACAGGTAGTTATTGGGCACTTGAAATGGAAAACTGAAACTTTTGTTTTATTTAACCTAATTTAAAATAATATTTAAGTAACCACATGTAGCTAGTGATCCCCATGTTGGCCAGTGAATGCTTGCTCTCAGAGTAGAGGTTAAAACCATTCTAATTTGGAGACTTCTAAAGGGAGTATCAGATTTCCGCTGAAACATATCTCAGACAAATGGTACTACAACATTGCTGAAGCAAGTAAGAAGCCCATATACTGGGCCGGGCACGGTGGCTCAAGCCTGTAATCCCAGCACTTTGGGAGGCCGAGACGGGCGGATCACGAGGTCAGGAGATCGAGACCATCCTGGCTAACATGGTGAAACCCCGTCTCTACTAAAAAAATACAAAAAACTAGCCGGGTGAGGTGGCGGGCGCCTGTAGTCCCAGCTACTCGGGAGGCTGAGGCAGGAGAATGGCGTAAACCTGGGAGGCGGAGCTTGCAGTGAGCTGAGATCCGGCCACTGCACTCCAGCCTGGGCGACAGAGCCAGACTCCGTCTCAAAAAAAAAAAAAAAAAAAAAAAAAAAGAAGCCCATATATTGTTGACCAAAGCAAGTGACAAGGTCAAAGGGAAGGTCAACAGGAACAGGGACATGTAATCTTCCCATAGGTCAAAGCTAGGTATATAAGACATAGACATTTCTTTCTTCTTTTCTCCTCTTCTTCCTCCTCTTCCTCCTCTTCTTTCCCCTTCCCACCATCCTTCCTCACCTCCTCTTCTTCTTTTGCAAATACATTTAAATTTTATTCTAAATCTATTCTTCTAGGTGGCAAAAATTAAGTTTTAGGCAATTCCATCTTCATTCCCCATCTTGGCCAAAGCTGCCTCCTCCTCCTGATCACTGTCTTTGATCCCAACAGCTTTCACATCCAGCTCTTTCAGGTACATTTGTATATCCCCACACCACACATGCAGACACCAAATCATTGTACATGGCTTGGGTGCAGGGAGCTCTGGGGCTATCACTGGCCTGTGGTATGGGTACCCTAACATTTCATGTAGATATCTTACTGGTCCTGTGTCTTACAAGGCAGAAGATCTCTGTGAGCTTGGCCACACCTAGCCTTCACTCCAGGAGTGGTGTACAGTTTCTCCACTGTGCTCAGATGCCCCAGAATGATATATCTGTCTCCAATCTGCCTGCCCCCAACTTCATTGTTGACCATGGGGAAAAGCAAGGCGCATGCTACTTTCTTAGAGAAACCCACCGTAGCAGTCAGCTTAGACTCAATTATGTTACAGCAACAAACAATCCCCAAACCTCTGACGTAAAACAGCAAAGATACCTTTTTCACTCCAGCTGGAGGGCCAAATCGTTGTTCCACAGCAGCCCCTAACTGGTTCATTGCCAGTATGAAGAAGAAGAGGGCAGGATCACAAAATGACTCCTAAAACGTCTGCCCTCAGAAGAAGCGTAAAAGTCACTTCTGTGCATATTCATTGTTCAAAGAAAATCACATGACTGATCTTTAACTCAACAGTAAGGTAAAATAAAATCCTTCCCGTAGGCATCGGCAGTGAAAGTTTTTGGACATTAATAGTATCTACACAAGCATCTTCTACTTTTCTTCTCTCTTTCTCTCCCGCTTTGCAGTCCCCATCACCATTTTCCACATCTTACAGCCTGTGGGTTCTTTATTTAGACTAAGCAGGATGATATATTCTTTATAATCTACTATTTCTGACATAGACTATTAAAGCTCCAAAGCCTATATTCTGGAAACTCAAAACTCTGTCCTGAAGAACTCTATTCTGTCACATGTGTTTCTGAAGCTCTTGTTTCTGCACTATTATTCCTTCCCTGGGGTAGAAAGCAGAACATGCACTAGCTGCTTCCTGAGTGGAGGGAGCATTCAAAGGAAGACAGAAAATATGTGGAGAAGCCAGCAGTTAATAAAATATTATTGGACCACACTCTGTCAGGGGAGGCAGCCAAGGGGATTTCCCTTTGGAATGGAAAAATCTCGGGATTGAAGGCAGGGGCTGGCATGATATTGGAGTTGTCTACCAGAGTTCTTGAGGATTAGTGCTGACCAGTAGAACTTTCTGAGAGGATAGGAATGTTCTTTATCTGTGCTGTCCAATACAGTAGCCTTTAGCCACATGTGGCTCGTAAGCACTTCGAATGTGACTTGGGTGACTGAGGAACTAAATTCTGTTTTTATTTTTTATTTATTTATTTTTTTATTATACTTTAAGTTCTGGGGTACATGTGCAGAACGTGCAGGTTTGTTACATAGGTATACAGGTGCCATGGTGGTTTGCTGCACCCATCAACGTCATCTACATTAGGTATTTCTCCTAATTCTCTCCCTCCCCTGGTTCCCCAACCCCCGACAGGCCCCGGTGTGTGATGTTCCCCTCCCTGTGTCCACGTGTTCTCTTTGTTCAACTCCCACTTATGAGTGAGAACGTGCAGTGTTTGGTTTTCTGTTCTTGTGTTAGTTTGCTGAGAATGATGGTTTACAGCTTTGTCCATGTCCCTGCAAAGGACATGAACCCACCCTTTTTTATGGCTGCATAGTATTCCATGGTGTATATGTGCCACATTTTCTTTATCCAGTCTATCATTGATGGGCCCTTGGGTTGGTTCCAAGTCTTTGCTATTGTGAACTGTGCCGCAATAAACATACATGTACATGTGTCTTTATAGTAGAATGATTTATAATCCTTTGGGTATATATCCAGTAATGGGATTGCTGGGTCAAATGGTATTTCTAGCTCTAGATCCTTGAGGAATCGCCACACTGTCTTCCACAATGGTTAAACTAATTTACACTCCCACCAATAGTGCAAAAGTGAGGAACTAAATTTTGAATTTTAATTAGTTTAAATTTCAACAACCGCTTGTGGTGAGGGGCTACTATATTCAACAGTGCAGTTCTAGAAGTTACCAGAGATAGTGTTGCTAAAAGTCATACAATGACCTTAATGTCTTACTATTATTTATACACATAAAAAGCATGTTGTACTTTGCTTTTTAAAAAATCTCAAAATGGAAGTAATTTCACTTAATATAGACATCATGTAGACATTATAGGTACAACATAGTTGCTTAAAAGCAAATAATGGCCGGGCGCGGTGGCTCAAGCCTGTAATCCCAGCACTTTGGGAGGCCGAGACGGGCGGATCATGAGGTCAGGAGATCGAGACCATCCTGGCTAACACGGTGAAACCCCGTCTCTACTAAAAAATACAAGAAACTAGCCGGGCGAGGTGGCGGGCGCCTGTAGTCCCAGCTACTCGGGAGGCTGAGGCAGGAGAATGGCGTGAACCCAGGAGGCGCAGCTTGCAGTGAGCAAAGATCCAGCCACTGCACTCCAGCCTGGGCGACAGAGCGAGATTCCGTCTTAAAAAAAAAAAAAAAGCAAAAAATGCCTTCATGCCTTCATTTATTCACGGGCTAGAGCTGTCTGACCTAATAAGCAGAGGCTAAATTCACAATTAATTAAAGATTTCATGTTCATTCAGCCAAGACATGCCTCAAACCATTTTTTTGTTTAGCTGGCCAGCAAGATACTTAGAGCCATATTTAGGACATCTTGCAACTATAATCAACATATGCAAAATATCCCATTTCAAAGAAGATCCTTCCTTTATAAGATCAGTAATTCTGTTGTACAAATAGGATTTTTCCCTATTATGCTAAGTATAATCATTTTGTAGTAAATGAATATGGCAATGTACTACATGAAAATTTATATGTAATTTAATTATTGGTAATTTAACAAATGGTTCTCTTACCGGAGTTCAGGAAGCATATTTCTCTATTTAGGGATGAGGAAACAGAGGTTTGGAGAGGTTAGGCAATTTTCTTAAGGTTATATAACAGATATGTGGAATTCTGACGCAGGAACTCCTATCTGTTTAATCCAAAGCACCTAGCACCCAACAATACTGCTCTTACTTGATATATAATAATAAAACCTAACTGCAATCACCTATCTTTTTCTTTTTTCTTTTTTTTTTTTTGAGACAGAATCTAGCTCTGTCGCTCAGGTTGGAGTGTAGTGGCACAATCTCGGCTCACTGCAACCTCTGCCTCCCGGGTTCAAGCGATTCTCCTGCCTCAGCCTCCTGAGTAGCTGGGATTAGGGGCGCCCGCCACCACGCCCAGCTAATTTTTGTATTTTTAGCAGAGACGGGGTTTCACTGTGTTGGCCAGGCTGGTCTCGAACTCCTGACCTCATGATCCACCCGCCTTGGCCTCCCAAACTGCTGGGATTACAAGCGTGAGCCACCGCACCCGGCTCACCTATCTTTTTCTAAGGATAGAGACCGAAGAAGCCACAACTCCTTTCAAGGAACCAGCTGACGTCCATGGGATGCTGTGGTGCAGGACACTCGTGGGGTGCTACAGCTCATGCCCCTTGGTTTCCTGCTGGTGGAAGGGAAATGGGACTAGATACGAGATTGGCATCTAAGCCATACAAAAAAGCTGTCTCAGACAGGTTGGGCCAGTAAGCACAACGTCACTATCTATATTGGCTTCTGGTTATCTATTGGGTTTGGTTTGGTAAAAATTAAGAATCAGACTTCTGGGATGCAAGCTATGCCGAGTTCAAAATCTGCTGTCAGCCCCTGTGTTTCAAGCATAACCCTGAACCTCATGATTAATCAGGTGACCTTAGACCGTTTTATCAGCCACGTATCTGCTAGCATAAATCTCCCTTCTGTGAATTGAGAACACTGATGCCTCACATTCACTAAAAATACAATGAGAGACAGATGCTCACTTTCTTTATTTGCTGTTGTATTCTTGGTCCCACTTTGCCATTTTTAAAACAGGAAAACGTTTCCCTTACTTGAACGCTAAAGTGCAAAGCTGCTGTGGACGCTGCCTTCTTCCACCTCCGCACTCCACTGTCCTTGCAAACTTTGGACAGAGGAAAGGTGGGCACGGGGCGCGAAACTACAAGTCCCGGCATGCACGGCGTTCTCTGCACAGGCGCACGGGGACAGCCCGGCCAGCCGGCCAGCCAGCCTGCGGAGACTCCCGGGTCCCCGCGCCGGACTGGGACTGGGGGCAGGCAGCCCGGGCGGAGCGGGCCGGTGCCGAGGGCGGCCCCGGGCATTGCTCTGCCCCGGGCATTGCGCGGCGCGCGTGAGGGGGATGCGGCAGGAGGCGGCGCGGCGGGAGGAGGAGTAGGCGGCGGTGCCCTCGGGAGGGAGCTGCGCGCGGGCCAGACGGCTCCCGGAGGCTCCGCAGTGCCGCCGCCGTCGCCCGGGAGGCTCCGCGCGGGAGCCATGTAACCCTGCGGCGGGCTCCGGGCTGCTCCGTCCTTCCCCAGCTCCTGGGCTAGCGCGGCAGCGGGGCCACGATGAAGAAGCAGTTCAATCGCATGCGCCAGCTGGCCAACCAGACGGTGGGCAGGTAGGTCACCCGCGGGCACCGGGGCCGGTGCGCGCCCGCGAGGCTGCATCCACCAGGGCGCGCAGGTGATGGATCCCGCCCGGCCTCCTGTCCTCCTTCCTTCCGTCCCTTCCCCTGCAGCAGCTCCCTCCAGGCGCTGCTCGCAGGCGCGACCCCTCCTCCCTGAACTTCCCAGACCCCGGAGCCTTTCACACGCGCCGCCTTCTGCTCCCGGCTCCGGTTGCCAAGCGCAAAGTGTGACGCATCCTTTACCTGCGTCCCCGGCTGCTCCTTCGCTTCGTCCTCCCTGCCTTTCCCCGGGACTCCCTTCTCCCTCTGGCCGCGTATCTTCCTGGAAACAGGTGTTTGCTCAGATTGTGCTGGAGGCAGCCGAACCGCAGTCGGTCTCCGGAGATCTCTTTCCTCCCCTCCCCTGCGCCGAGTTCAGGGCTGCTCCCGGGTCCAGGGAAAGTGCTGGGCCTGGTCGGCCTGCCCCTCCCGCCGTGTTTATTTTCAGGGACTATGACTGTACGAGATTCTGGATCACTTTCCTGGCCGGGTTTCTTAAGGCGTTTGGTTGGGGGAAAAAGTGAGGGGTGGGAGAGGAAGGAAGGTGCTGGTGGAATGGCGTTGCTGCCTGCTTGGTGTTAAGACAGATTTCAGTGGAGGGAGGGAGGCTACAAAAACGAGGCCCAAGTCCTCGGGAAGATGAGAATCTCAGCCAGGTGGGGGGTGGGGGGGACAGAGGCCCCACAGTCAGAAGAGTCAGGCCCGGGGAAGCTGCAAGACCCTGCCTGCTGCCATCACGATGAAAATGGGCTACATCTGGACTCCAGGAGCGGCTCTGCAGGGTGCCAACATCTTTTAAGGTTACATAAAAATCCTGGTGGGTCTCTCCTAAGATTAGACATTCTCTGAACACAGGATCGTTAGGTAGAGGGGATTTTTCCTGGAACCCGTACTCCTGGGGAGGGATTTCCGCTGCTGCTGTGGCAAAGGAATTCAGGTGTGCATTTCTAAAGCAATCAGAAAGCAAAGAATCCAGCCTTGGGTGCAGTTCAAATGCAAGCTCAACGCATCGAGGGCTCTCCACTAGGTTTACCGAGAAACCAAATACCTTTCTTGGGTGGGAAGTGGAGCCTGAACTGGCACCTGGTAGGATGGGGGTGGGGACAGCCCTGGGGAATAGGGGACATCTGAACTCCTATCTAAGCATACTGCCCTAGTTACAGTGGGCATTTGAGGGCAGGGGATGCGGTGGCTTCTTATGCTTCCAGGGACTCCAGATGGTTTCCAAGTAACAATGTCTAAAATTGACTTGGATTCATTTTTCCTTCCCAAACACATGTGCTTTAACATGAGGGGGAATTTATGAATAGCAGAGTCAGATTAGCCCAGATTTCTGGCATGGTATTGCCACAGATATAGCCTCACGTGGACTGCCTTTAGATGTGTTGGATGCTGAGATAGTGTTTCCTGGTATTCGTTGTTTAGCAGATGACAGTCAAGCCGACCGGTCTTTAATGTCTTGGCTTCTTCATCACCCTGCAGGCGGGCATTGACCATCACCTTAGACCAGCCAAGTGACCAGGAGGCCCCTGACACTAGACTTGGGTTGCTGGTTTCTCTGGGTCTTGGGGTTTCAGTGCAGTGCTAGAATCTAAATGTTCAGAACGTGTTTATGCCTCCTCCCTGGCCTTCCTGAAACACAATTCTATTTTTTCAGGACCTGTTTTGAAATGGGGGAAATTTTTGTGCCATGGCATCATATCTTATTTTTCAGCCTCATCCGTGGGGGGAATGCAAAATGGTGAGGGGAGAGGTTGGATTTCAGAAAAAGTGGTCTTAGGTATTGAGAGTGCGTTCTTGGAAGTCCAAGCAGTTGGTCACCAAGAGGTTCTTTCCTCTTCTTTGTTGGGACTCTGGTGGATGTTGGCATATGGATGAATTCTGCCTTTCTCTGTTGGTAGCCATTGTGTTGTGCACTGGGCCAGGTGAGGGCCAGCCCGTATCACTTTTGATGAAATCCAGAGCAAACCTTTTAAAGCAAAAACCAGCTCGTGTGACCTTGCTGCTGAAAAGCTTCCAGCGACACCTTATTGCGCTTAGCATCTCACATCTTGCCAGGGTCCTACAGGACCATCCTTGGTTGGCTGTTTTTCTTAACTCTTTTTCTCCCCATTCTCATCTCATCCACTCTTTCCACATTCATGGAGCTCTAGCCATGTGGCCTTTCTTGCCCCAAACACACTGAGCTCATATCCACCTTGACAAGGGTTTTGTTTTTAATGTTTTCCCTTTTTTTTTTTTTTTTTTTTTTACTTGGCTGAGAATGTGCTCCTTCCAAGTAGCTTTTTCTCATCATTTCAGTCTTGGTTCCAAGACCTTCAAGAGGCCCTTCCTCCCCTATTTACCTCCAGCTCATCATTTTTTCATTTCTGGACAGCACTCATCACTGATTGAAACGCTTTTATTTTTTATTTTCTTGTCTGCCTGCTTCCAGCCGAATATATCGATTGCTGTCGTATGCCTGTGTAGACAGTGCAGTGCCGTTTAGGCTACTGACTCTCAATCGATGTTTATTGCCTAGATTAAAACGGCTTACTCCGGGGTCCATGAGGGTCAGCAAGAGACACAGCATTTTTTTCTATTATTGAGAATGTTTTGGGTTATGATCCTGTGAGTATTGGAGTAAAACAGCCCGCAATTGCTTGTTAATTTCTTAAATCAGAAGCACATAGGATTGGAATTTGGACTTCAGGTGTGCGGTTATAAAGCACTTGATTTTTATCCTTGTATGTTTCTAAAGTTTTCCTCTTTCTGAGGGAGGACTAAGAGACTGAAAGTCCTTCCTCACGGCTCGCCTTCCCTAAGTTGCTTCTGGAGTTCTGAATATAAAACTTCAAGTCATTTTAACAATGTAGGAGTTACCCTACTTAAACATACTGTGTTGGGTTACTAGTACTTTCTCTTGAAGTGCTTACATCCAAGGCGTATTGAGGGCGTCAGCAACTATGAAAAGATTTGATAAAACCCATTGTATTTAACTGAGAAAAGTTTCAGCCCCTCCTTGGTCTGTTTCCTTAGTCTGCACATGTTCCTTCTCCTTTGAACTTTCCCCTTTCTGTCCCTTCACTTCAGTCCGTCCTTTGGGAGGCACTCCCTGGCCACTGTGTGCCTCATGGTTAGGAGCACAGGCTTTCCACTGGGACAGGTTTAGTTTGTTGCTGACTATGGAATCCTAAGCTTAATTCTCTGCAGATTAATTTTCTAACTTGCAAAATGGGAGTAATAAGGATTGTACTGTGGTAATGTGGAAACTGCAGTGATAACATGAGGTACTGTGAAAAACGGCTGGGCGCGGTGGCTCACGCCTGTAATCCCAGCACTTTGGGAGGCCGAGGCAGGCGGATCATGAGGTCAGGAGATCGAGACCATCCTGAATAACACGGTGAAACCCCGTCTCTACTAAAAATAAAAAAATTAGCCGGGCGTGGTGGCGGGCGCCTGTAGTCCCAGCTACTCGGGAGGCTGAGGCAGGAGAATGGCGTGAACCCGGGAGGCAGAGCTTGCAGTGAGCAGAGATCTGGCCACTGCACTCCAGCCTGGGCGACAGAGCGAGACCCCGTCTCAAAAAAAAAAAATAAAGAGATACTGTGAAAAGTACCTAGCAGTGCTCAGCACTAGAAAATGCTTAATAAATAGTAGCTACAAGTATATCTGGGCAAATGTTCTGAGTGTTATTGAATTATATGCACTATGGCATATGTACATTTATTAGATACCTACTGTGTGCCAGACACTGCTCTGGTTCAGGGAGTGTTGCAGTACAGGGCAAACAAAATTCCTGTTTGCTTGGAACCTGCATTCTAGGCTGGGCACCGTGGCACACACCTGTAATCCCGGCACTTTGGGAGGCCAAGGAGTGTGGATCACCTGAGGTCAGGAGTTCGAGACCAGCCTGGCCAACATGGCAAAACCCTGTCTCTACTAAAAATACAAAAATTAGCCGGGCATGGTGGCAGGCGCCTGTAATCCCAGCTATTGGGGAGGCTGAGGTGGGAGAATCGCTTGAACCCGGGAGGTGGAGGTTACACTGAGCTGAGGTTGCACCACTATGCTCCATCCTGGGCGACAGAGTGAGACTCCATCTCAAAAAAAAAAAAAAAAAAAAAAAAAAGAACCTGTATTCTAAAAGCATGCTATGGTTATAATGGCTCACTTGTATTACAATTTTTATATTTTGTCATTTACTTTCCCCACTAGACTTCAAACTCTTTGGAGGCAGGGACAACTGCCCTAATACTGCCCTGTGTGGAAGGTCCTCTGTCATTCTTTGGCAATGGAATGAATAAGTGAACAATAAGATCCATGAGCTATAGATAAGGGAGTCTTTTGAAGTAGTTCAAAGATGGGGAAAGCTTCTGATACCATGTTTCTTGAACGTTGTGATGGTGGTCAGAGGAGAAAGGAACAGCTGCACTGCTGGGCATTGGAAGGATAGAACAAGATTTAAGGGAGAATTTGGTGCCTGATTGATGACAGCATTTTTCTTTTTACCTTCGAGAGAGTCTAGTGGTTGCTGGAGTGAGAAGCATACCAAAAGGCATAGAGTATTTTTCTTGGAAGTGACATTTGGTTGGTGTTGGGTGGAGCAAAGCCCCGAGCTAAAATTTAGCACCCAAGAGACGTACTAAGAGAAAGAAAATGGAAGAAGTAATGGCACCTTGATTTGGTGGGGAGGACTTTTTTTTTCCAGTCTGCACAGGGGGTTCACTGCGGTCCCATCCTCAGAGGGCTGTCACGAGGTTGGAGGGAGCCTGGTCCACTGAAGTGCCCAACAAATGGTTGAGGTGGTTCGTTGTCACTGAACACCCATTCAGTCTTCCAAAAATAATGTTGGCCTCCTAAGTAGAAGAGGATTCTTAGAAACGATTTCAGCAGCTACTGCCCAGTGATGACCCAAGTGAGGCTTATGCTCTTGTTTAAAATCGATGATGTTCAAAGTGTCTGGGAGTAGGTGAGGAGCGGTGCGTGTGCGGGAAGGAGAAGGCTGGTTGGGTTGGGTTGAAGTGTGTGGATTTAGAGGCTATGAGTTGGGGAGTGAAGACAAAGTTTTGTCCCTGGAGCCCTGTGTTCTGTTCCTTGACTGCTTTGCGTACATTGCAAAGCAGGCTTGGTTTCTGATGCACAGCTTTGCAAGTATCCTTGCTGCTGTGCAGCTCTTGGAATTCAGCTGCAGAGGCCCAGGCATTAGCCAGTGGTGGGGAGCCTGGGAGCTGGATGCTGAGGCCGCAGCAGCCTCTAGGAGCACTGGTGCTGCAGACATTTTTGTTTGGGCCCAAGCTGCCAAAGTCAGTGAGGATCTTTTCCTTGAAGGTTTCTCTGAGACACTGCCCTGCCTTGTAGTAGCCCTTCTGAGAGCCATGACCCAATGAATAGGACATTAGAGGAAAATCAGAACCAATTCCAAATTTGGCTTTGGACTGCTTTGGTCCTTCCCTTCTATTTCCCTTACAATGGGTTAGACCTGCCAGACCAACCCAGGCCCTGCCATGGGCTTCCTGTTAGCCCAGCAGGGCTGGGCAGACCCAAACCTGTCCCCCAAGGAGCGCTGTGCACATTGGGTCTCAGAGCAAAGCTTTTCATTAGAGTTTTATGGAAGCCCAGGCTTTATTGCCTGTTGTGCTGTATATATGTGAAAGATAACAGAGTGTACTAACCCACTGATTACTGGGCTAGCAAATCTGGAGAGAATATTCTTTGCTCTTATCTTCTAAGATCCTTACTGTGTGGATCTGCTGGGTTTCACCTTCTGCTCAGCTGCTCTCAGCAGTCAGCCCGAAGCTGCCTAGATTTCCTGCCGAATTCTGTTATCCCAGACCTGCAAGTCATTGTGAGGAAGCCATGCTCTTAAATAGTAATTAATCATATTCCTTTCCATTTTGTCTCCATCAGAGAAATTTATCAATGATTTTTTTTTTTTTAGTGATGGGCAAAAAGAACCATTTTTTTTTTTCTGTAGAGAAAGCAAATCAGGAGCCATATGAATATACTGGTAATTTATAGTCATTCCTTTTAGAGGGTATTAGTTAAGTATCCCTTTTATTAGGAATCAAGAGGAGATTATTTCAAATGCTATTTGATAAAGACAGCAAATAATACAATTATGCTTCAGCTCTGTGTGGATGTAGTTGTAGATCAGGCAGGAGGTTGTGGGGGAGAGTCACAGTCAGGCCTCTTCCTTGGGGCGTGGGGCACCCTATTGAGCTGGCACCTGGAACTCTACCGCCTTTGGGAAGCTTGTGGCTGTCTAGCAATTTCAAATTCCTTTTTCTGTCCAGGAAGCAGATGTTTTGCTTTCATTTTCCAACTTTAGCGCTTATTTTTAGAATAAATGTTTATTTTCCCACAGAATTCAATTTACTTTTTTTAACCTTCATTTTGGTTATATAAGTAGTATTTGTTTATGGGTAGAAAAATCGTAAACTTATGGATGGGCTAAAAGGAAAAAAAAATCACCTATAATCTCATTATCCAGAGGCCATAGTTAATATTTTGGATATAGTCTTTCAGTTTTTGAGAAGTATGTATATATATATTCTTTAAAAAGTGTAGAGACCATACTCTGTATACTGTTTTGTAAGCTGTTTTTTTTCCTTCATATTACATCTTGGATATGATCCCATGTCAATAACTGTTAATCCCCAACATAATTTTCAAGGCTATATAATATTCCACTGTAGTTAACTCATTTTCTTTTGCTATTCACTTAGCAAATATTTCTCATGATTTTAGCTTCTTAGGATGAAGTCTTAGAAATGTAATTGCTGGGTCAAAGAATATGTGAATTTTTAAGACTGTGAGTGTGTATATTATACACACACACACACACACACACACTACTTTCACTGCAGCCTTGAACTCCTGTGCTCAAGCGATCCTCCATCCTCAGCCTCCCCAAGTGCTGGGATTACAGGTGTGCAACCCCCTACCTGGCCCCACCTCTTTTATTTTCTAGTGAGGCTGAATTTTTTTTTTTTTTTTTGAGATGAAGTCTCACTCTGTCACCCAGGCTGGAGTGCAGTGGCATGATCTTGGCTCACTGCAAGCTCTGCCTCCCGGTCCTGCCTCAGCCTCCCGAGTAGCTGGGACTACAGGTGCCTGCCACCACACCCGGCTAATTTTTTTTATTATTATTATTTTTTATTTTTAGTGGAGACAGGGTTTCCCCGTGTTAGCCAGGATGGTCTCGATCTCCTGACCTCGTGATCTGCCCGCCTCGACCTCCCAAAGTGCTGGGATTACAGGCGTGAGCCAGCGCGCCTGGCCTTGAGGCTGAACATTTTTAAAGTTCTCTTGACATGAGTTGCCTTTTCTAAATTGTCTGCATTTGTCTTTGCCCCATTTTTCTAAAGTCATGTTCACAATTGTTTTCTTATTGATGTTAAGGTAATTTTTAATATATTAAGCATATGTATGCTTTGTCACACACATCTCCCTACAGGTTTTAAAAAATTTTGTTGTATGTCTTTTTTTTTTTGGCCATGTATAAATTTAACATTTTGTGATCTTAAGTCTATCTATTTGTGGTCTGTTCTTCAATGTTATGTTTGGGGATACTTTGCCAAGACGCAGATTATATAAATATGCATACATTTTTATTACTATTTGTAATAATTTCATTTTACCTTCAGATCTCTAATATGTCAGTCATTGATTTTGATGTACGACATGGCTTAGGTATAATACTTAGGCTTTTTAAAATTGATTACCCCGCTATTAAATAGTGTAATTCATACCCACCATATTGAAATATCATCATCATTATGTACTAAAACATTTCATCTACTTTTATCTTTTTCTAGGATTTCTAGTTTGTTTTCTTGTCTGTTGGTTCTGGCAGGAATTTAAGACAGACTCAGCTACCCAGATAAGCAGTGGTGGGTTAATCCTTATCATGAGACCCCATCTATTGGGTGGGAGTGGAGTCAGGCTGAACTCCTCAGCTCAGCTTCAACCCGGGCCGCTCCCGGGTCTTTAGAGCTAATCAGCCTTTGCCTAAGGATCTTGCTGTGTCTTAACCACAATTAACCTCCAAATTGCTCCATTATGAAAGAAAGTTGATCAGTTTTCTTGACTGTGCTCATTTGTTTATTGTCTGTCAGTATTACTTTTTAAACGTATATATTAAGATGGAGAAAAATGGACATTTTTACAATATTGAGTATAATGAGAATTCTTCTCATCTGGGAATAGGGCATGTTTATTCCAATCTATTTATAATCCTATAAAGTAGTTTTTGTCCGTTTCGCTCCTATACAATTTTGCTTTTACTTATAGGTAATTTGTCAGTGTTGTTACTGTAGCTGCAGTGATTTGAATCTTTTCTTAAATTATATATTTTTTCTTCCTCTTTATTGCTGGAATATAGCAATGTTGTTGATTTTTATGTAATTATCTTAACAGCTGCCTTCATGAATTCATTACTTTTAAATACTTTTTTTAAAAACATTAAGTCTGTGGGATTTTCCAGGTAGACAATCATATCTTCTGCAAATAATAATTTTATATTTTACTCTGTAGTGTTTATACTCATCTTATTTTCTCATCTAATTGCGTTGCCTAGGACTTATAGAACAGTGTTAAAATAGTGTGGCAATATGTGGGCATTCATGTCTCATTAACCTCAATTAAAATATATGATGATTGGTTTGAGATGTTTTGTTTTTTAATTATGTTACATATTGCATAATTTTATTATTTTACTTTGAGTTTTTTTTTTTTACATCGAACTTAAATTTGATTTATCATGGCCTTTGCAGATAATCACAATGTGTTTTTTTCTTGGATTTTAATATCACTCAATAATTTATTCCATATGTGTTTACTGGGCACTCTTATGTTCCAGGCATCATTGATACATCAATGATAGAGTCAGTACCCATGAGGAGCTTGTGTTTTGGGTGCTTGAACCTCAGTAGATTTTCTGATATTGAGCTCTCCTTGCTTTCCTG
This sequence comes from Rhinopithecus roxellana, assembly GCF_007565055.1. Classification (NCBI taxonomy): domain Eukaryota; kingdom Metazoa; phylum Chordata; class Mammalia; order Primates; family Cercopithecidae; genus Rhinopithecus; species Rhinopithecus roxellana. The sequence continues at coordinate 35,146,939 of NC_044567.1, forward strand.
CAATTAATCTTGACTGTGGTGCGTTCATGTTTTTCTATACTGCTTGATTTAATTTATTATTTAGGATGTTGGCATTCAGCATTCATAAACGAAAGCATTTGATTTTTTTTCTGCCCATATCTGTCATGTTTTGTTAATTGTGTAAAATGAGTCGTTCAGTGTTCTTTTTGTTCCTATAGAATGGTAAGATGGAGAAGTACTCGTTCTTTGAAGATAAAAACAACTTTCCAAGGGTGTTTTCTAGATGTCGTTCTTTGACAGTTTTCCAGATTTCTTGAATGGTTATTGGACTGTTCATGTTGTCCGTCTTTTCTTGAGTCAGTTTGAATAACATATTTGATAGAAAAACATTCATTATATTATGATTTTAAAATTTAATAGAATCTTTTTGAGTATATCGTTGTATTTCCATTGTCGTTCCTAATTTACAATTCTCTTTTTCCCTTTGATAAGTTTTGCCCCTGAGGAAGTTCTCTCCCTACCCCAGTCAGCTCTTAGGTTTAGGCTATTCTCATTTAGATTTCTTTCTCATTAGCTTTTGATCAGCATATATGTTTTCTAGTAAATTCTGCTTTTTTCGGATTCTTTCCTCCTGATTTCCCTGGGTTTACTTTGTTCTTTTCCTGGTCTTCAGTCTTCCATGTGGTATTAGGATAGGTTAGGCTCTGCTATGAGAATGCATGAGCTCTGGAATTTCAGGGTCTTAACATAGCAAAAGCTTCCTTTAAGCTCATGTGAATGTGATGTAAGTCAGGAGGACTCCCATGGACAGCTCTCCTCCTCCATGTGTGATTCTGGAATCTAGTCTGTCCATCTTCCCCTCCACCTCAAAATCTCAGTATGTGGTTTTCAGTCAGTGCTAAAGGTAAAAGAGAATCTAGAAGTGGTATACTGGCTCTTAGATGCCTGGGTCTGGAAATCACAAACGTCACTTATGTTCACTTTTCATGGGCCCTCGCTAGTACCCTGGATATGACTGGAGACAGGAAGCCTCCACCCCTGTTGAATCTCCAGCAGTCTTCTTTCTCTCTACTTCCACTGTGCATGACTGTCTTTTGAATCTGTAGTCCTCTCTGCCCTGCCCTACCCTCCGACGTTCAGATATGCTCACTGCAAACTCCGCCTCCCGGGTTCAAGCAATTCTCCTGCCTCAGCCTCCTGAGTAGCTGAGATTACAGGCACCTGCCACCATATCAGGCTAATTTTTGTGTTTTTAGTAGAGACGGTTTCACCATATTGGCCAGGCTGGTCTTCCTGACCTCAGGAGATCCACCCACCTCAGCTTCCCAAAGTGCTGGGATTACAGGTGTGAGCCGCCGTGCCCAGCCCGAGAAAATTAATTTTTTATGTTGAGCCCTTTCTACAACAGGGAGAGGAATAATGAAGAGAACAGAAATTATCCCACCGTACTGGAATGGCACCTACTTTATGGGGTTCTTGTCAAGGTTAAGTAAGATAATAAATATAACATCCTTAGAATAACCCCTGGTTGTAATAAGCACTCAATAAATGACAGTTATTACCAGTATTCCTTGCTGTGCTGAAAGTGTCTTTGACATGAAACATTTATTTTTTACATTTGTATTCCTCATTACCTGAAAATTACAACTTGAAATTGATACCCATTTGTCGTCTTTTCCCAAATCAAACCCAGTTTTTCTGTATTTAGCCAAGAGCATGCCTGAAGGCAGTACCTTGAGGTATCAGTAATTGTAATGGTTTCACTCATCGAATCCCTGCTGTGACTGACAGTTATTGTATCACTCAGTTTAAGTCTAGCTTAAGCTGCTGTAACAAAAGCGCCCAAATCTCAGCTGCTGACAGCATTGGCCAGTGGAGGGTTAGAGGCAGCTGTTCTCAGATCCAGGCTGCTGTGGGCTCAGTTCCACACATGGGGCAGTGATGGCGGAGGCCGTAAATGAGGATGTGATAAGTTATATCCTGGCTGTGAATATTTCTTCTGGAAGTGACACCTGCCACTTCTACTCTCAAAGTAGAAGGCAATCCTGATACCGGCCAAAAGAAATGAAGCCACAGAAGCCACAGGAACTAGGTTATGCAGTTTATAAGCATTATTTTAATTCACTCATTGCAACATCTCTGTGAATGGGACTATTTACAGCTCCATTTCACAGATGGGGAAATAGAGGCTAAAAGCGGCAGAGCCAGATTTGAACCCAGGGCCTAAGTAGGTCAGTCGTAGGCAAATGTCTTTCCTGCTTCTCTCTCCCTAATCTTGTTATTTCTGCTGCTTCAGAGTCCCTCAAAGTTACTTCAGTTTAGGTGGTTTTAGAAATGCTAATTAACTGCTCAAGACTTGAATAAAAATAAAAATGTCACATTCATTTAAGATAATTGAGTGTCTTGTATATACCCTTAACCACCAGGAGCATCAAGTGAAATTTCTGCCAACAGAAGATTCTTTCACTTTGTTTTTTCTTGCAATTTCAGCAGAGAAGGTAAGAGAAAGTTCTTTGCAGCTCTATGCTGAGAGACAGCAGCTTATCTGCAAAAGCCCCTACAGACTCCTGTGTAACACGTTAACCGAACAAGGACCTGAAAACATACAATCTTAAGAACGGAATGTGAAAAGTGGACAGAGCTTTTAGCGCTAGGAATCTCGTGTACACTGTCGCCTTTGCAGATGTGTGTGCACACTGGCTTGGTGTTCATAGATGCCGTTTAAGGGTGTCCTCTGACGGACACCTGTGCAGTATGGCACAGGCCTTCCTGTTTTATCCTTCCTCTTAAGAGTAGGTTCCCCTAAGAATAGGTACTCTTAGGAATCCCTCTTAAGGTAGGTTCTGGTGTCTCCCCCATTTTCTACACAAGTCTCAGAGCAGGTGAGAGCCTTGTTGCTGTTGGTTGCATAGTTGGTGAGGGAAGTGGTTTGAGATTTGCTTCCAGAAATGCTGGCTCTGACATTGATATTTTTCATCACTGTACTTTAATGACTCTGCAGTAGGGAAAGAAGCATAAAAAATTAAATACCTAATATTAATGGAATGATTAAATTCTGGTACATTTACACAATTGTAACTCTTAGTGTTTTTATGACATTCAGAAAATGTCTAAGGGCTGAGAGATATGTTTACGATAAGGAAACAGGATATATGAGTGCATACAGGGTTAAGATTGTACAGTATTTTAAAAAATGCATAGAAAAGTCTGGAAGGAAATCAGGAAAGACTAGAAGATTAAGCATAAAATGTTATCTCTGGGCAGGATTATGAGTGATTTGATTTCTGCTGCTTATGCTTTTCTTTAACTTTCAAATTTCTTAAAATAAACGTGTATTTTATTGAAGAGAGAGAGAGAAAAAAAAGCTTCCAGGACTCAAAGTAGACAACTGTAGTCAGAATTTCTTAGAATGGTATTTTATTTTAAATTTGGGGCCCTGAAATGTCTAAGTACAAATATGTTTCAAGTTGCCTCGGCTCCTGGTTTTAAATGTGAGAAACCTCTTATCTTTAATGTTCTGGAAGGAACATCATGTCAGATCTCATTTTCTAGGATAAAATAGTCTGCCATTGGACAATGATATACTAATAGCCTTTTAGGTCATTGCTACTAATTTTAAAGACATATCATTTCGAGACTTGGTCTGCATGACACATACCTGAAATTTGCTGGTTCCCCCATAATCAGTTAGGGTTCTCTGGGTGCAGCAGCAGAAATAGGCTCGAACTAATGTTAGCAAAAAAGGAGCTTTGGGAAGGGTGGGGATAGTTAAAAAATCAAAGGGAAGAGCTGAACAGTACGGCCTGGGAGTGACCACAGAGTGTCCCTGCTGCAGGGCGAAGGACAGCCTCGTCAGAGGCCACTGGCAAAGGGGTTGCTTCAAAATTCTTTTCTGTCATTGGGTCACTCAGGTGATTCACATATGACAATCTAGTTGTTTAAGTCCGATCTTCACTTGGAAGCAGTGGGAGAGTAGGAATTCTTTTGATTGACAGTCTGCAATGACAGCAGTGAGGAGAGGCAGAGTGCAAAAGGAAAATCAGACTCTTGGCCCGAGGACAGGAAAGGGACGGTGCTGTTTAACATACCCAGTTGTTGACCAGGCCCTTTAATCAGTGACATCAAAGACTCCACCTTGATCAATTTGCCAGGGTTCTACTTACTGATTTAGTGTGTTTCCTGGCATTGAAAGTAGTCCATTCTTTTTTCTTTTTTTTTTTTTTTGATACAAAGTCTCCCTCTGTCACCCAGGCTGGAGTGCAGTGACATGAGCTCCATCCACTGCAACCTCCGCCTCCTAGGTTCAAGTGATTCTTGTGCCTCGGCCTCCCGAATAACTGGGACTACTGGCATGTGCCACCATGCCTGGCTAATTTTTTTTTTTTTTTGAGGTGGCGTCTAGCTCTGTCACCCAGGCTGAAGTGCAGTGGTGCGATGTTGGCTCACTGCGACCTCCGCCTCCCGGGTTCAAGTATTTCTTCTGCCTCACCCTCCCGAGTAGCTGGGATTACAAGCGACTGCCAACATGCCCTGCTAAGTTTTGTATTTTTAGTAGAGATGGGGTTTCATTGTGTTGGCCAGGCTGGTCTCAAACTCCTGACCTCAGGTGATCTGCCTGCCTCGGCTTCCCAAAGTGCTGGGATTATAAGCGTGAGCCACCATGCCCGGCTGATTTTTGTATTTTTTTTTTTTTTTTTTTGAGGCGGAGTCTCGCTCTGTCGCCCAGACTGGAGTGCAGTGGCCAGATCTCAGCTCACTGCAAGCTCCGCCTCCCGGGTTTACGCCATTCTCCTGCCTCAGCCTCCTGAGTAGCTGGGACTACAGGCGCCTGCCACCTCGCCCGGCTAGTTTTTTGTAGTTTTTAGTAGAGACGGGGTTTCACCATGTTAGCCAGGATGGTCTCGATCTCCTGACCTTGTGATCTGCCTGCCTCGGCCTCCCAGAGTGCTGGGATTACAGGCGTGAGCCACTGTGCCTGGCCCCCAAAGAAGTCCATTTTTATCTCCTACCTAAATTATATTTTATCTATTTCTCCTTTTTAATTTATTTAAATTTTATTTAGAGACAGTGTCTCACTCTGTTCCCCAGGCTGGAGTGCAGTGGCATGGGTCATAGCTCGCTGTATCCTCGACTTCCTGGGCTCAAATGATCCTCCCATCTAGGCCTCTTGCTTTTTAAATTTCTGTATCTTAATTATAGTCTGCTTCTCTAGCCTTGAGTTTTACAGGGACTCCTTTCCTTGTGCTCTCGCCCTGAATCTCCTCTTCCTCTGACTTCCCGCAACACAGCCCAGACCATATTTTTGAATACATGAACTGAAGGATGTAATTTTCCTTCTTTTTCAAGTTTCATTCTGTGGGGAAAAAAATCCTAGCACTGTTGGAAATACTGCATACTATAAATTTATCTTAGAAATTTCCAAGCTATATTTGTATTTAAGGTTCTAAGAAGTTATGCAGTTAAGAAAACTCGTGATCATTTGTATCTCTTGGATTGCTTTCAGTTATGATAACAGATGCCATAATTCAGAGTCGCTTAAACAATAAGGGAACTTTTATTCTGGGATGATAGGGCATCCAAAGGTAGGAAGAGTCCGGGTGCCTTGTCAGTAGGTCAGATGCTATCTTTCTCTCCATTTTTCTTTGCTTAGCCTTCGTCTGTGTCTTGGCCTGTTTCACTGTCAAAATACAGGTGTTTGCTGCAATTAGGTTATTTGCTTCCATGTTCACAAACCAAAGAGGAGACAAAGAAGCAGCCCAAGTGGTCCTGATCATGGAATAAGCACGCTTCCCTCTAGTCTAGGCCAATGTATTTCACACGTTTACTGTTGACCGTTAACACATGCTAGAGGGAGGGGTTGCAGAGGTCTGATGGCGCCCATGCTTCTGTCTTTGAAGCCAAAAAGTACTATTATAATGCCTGGCTAAGATCCATTAAGACCCCATCTAGAGTTGGACGTGGGGATAGCCTCGCCTAAGTTGGGAGACCTTCGTGGCGAAGGGATGGATACCTGAACGAATCAGAGTTTTCATGGGAAGAAAGGAGGAAGAAAGCATTCAGTTAAACAGCCAACACTATCCACTGTGACTTGGTTTAAGCCAGCATTTTGAGCATGAATACTGGTTTTCATGGGATACCCATTCTTCAAACTAGAGTTTGTAGGATGTGTCATGGGGATTGTGCTTCAGCGAAGTTCAAGTATTCCCCCTTAGCGCTCAATGCTTTGACCTTTGATCAAGCTGTTGCCTCTCCTTTCCATTTGTCAAAACTCTTCTTTCAGATTCAAGAGTGCTGGTTCACACCGAGGTATAAAACTTGGTGTATTGTATTCTAGTTATACTTCTGCACACATCTGTCTCTGGTACTAATCTATAAATCCCCAGCACAGTGTCTGGAATGTAGACGTAGAAGAGACTCAAGAACTGCTTGTCAAAGTCATTCTCAGAGTGCAATTCAGACATCCCCCCCTTCCTAGCCTCTTCCTTCATTCTTGAATGGGAATCTGGTGTCCACTATATCTGCTATGTTCTAAGTTCTCTGCTAGAAGTATGAGGGTGGTTAGAAAGCAATTAAATACGCCACTAAAATAGAGGTGGTATCTTTGATGGTAGATGAGGTGTTCATGGCATGATGAGAATATAATTGAGTTTGGCTGTAGTAGGGGGTTGGAAGAGGGTCCTAGAACTGAGACCTGAAGGGGGAAACATTGTTTCTTTCTTGGTGCTTCCACAGCACTCCGCTCATTTTCTTACACCACTTACTTTTTCCTGCCTTGATTTTTAGTTGCTGTCGGTTCTGTTTTCCTTACTCAACTAGAAGCTGTGTGTCTTTGCAGGGATTGGGGTTTCCTCATCTCTGTGTCCTGACTGGTGTCCACAGTGCTTTGCAAATAGCATAAGCAGGTCTTTATCAAGAGCGTGAAGAAGACACTGTATGCGCTCTTCTAAAAAGTGTCAAAGATGGATATTTTTATGGCCCCTAAATTGAGGTTTTTCCATGCTAAATATGTGTCTGTTGGCTTATAGTCATGCCTTCATAATCTCCAAGATTTTTCTGTACCAACAGGAATTGACTTTGGCATGAGAATTATTAGTAGTTCCTAGTGTATTGTCTTTATCTTCAAAGCATTCTCAAGCCATACCTATGAATTGCATAGTCATATGTGCTAAGAGAAGTATATAAGACGTGGCAGCTTATTGAGTACAGATGTCCTTCATTAAACAAATATTTATTGACCACTTAGCTGTCACAGCTTGGGTCTCTGCAAAGCAGATACTGAGAATAGCATGCAGCATGTTTACTACGGGTTGCTCTTAGCGCATCAGTATCTGTGGAAGGGAGTGAAAGGAAGCAGGACTAGGAAGAGGGAGTTGAGCTGTGATGCAGTCTTCACAAAGGCTTCAGCTGGTTCCATGTTAGGGGTGAGTTCAGAGTTATCCTGAGTTGGGAAGAAGGAAACTGAGCCTTTGAACCTCTTCATTGATTAGTTGTTGCCTGTGGCCTTCCCTTGAAAGGTGGCGTGACCTTCAGCAGAGGCAGTGGCAAAGAGCAGATGACCAAGGGTGGCCATCTGACAGCATTTCTACCTAGCAGAGGGTAGTAAGTCCTTTATTCCTGATGGGGAATGTGGTGTACACTATATCTGCTGTGTTCTAAGTCCTCTGCTAGAAGTATGAGGGTGGTTAGAAAGCAGTGAAATAAGCCTTTAAAATAGAGGTGGTATCTTTGATGGTAAATGAGGTGTTCATGGCATGATGAGAATATAATTGAGTTTGGCTTTAGTGGGGCTTGGAAGAAAGTCCTAGGACTGAGACCTGAAGGGGGAAGCATGTTAGTAGGCTAAGGAAAGTGGGAATGGCAGTTATGATTGCCAAGGGATATAGAGTATGTCTCTTTTAAGAAAGTAAAATAGATTCTTCATGTTTGGAATATCATTGGGAGTTGGGGTGAGGCTTGCAAACAGGATGACCATCTAATGTATTATACAAACTGGGACCATTTCTCAGAGTGATTATGTAACTAAAAATGCCGGGGACAGCAGATGAAAACCTGGGCGAATTGTATGGTCACCCTACTTGTAATACACGGTTGTGCAGATTTGGATTCCATCTGAGAACCAATGGTAAATTACTGAGTGGCCACTTGACCTCTCCCCATAGTTTTCAGTTACGAGCATGGATTCTGATGTCAGATTCCCATAGGTACATATTTTGGCTCTATCACTTACTAGTTGTAAAGCCGTGGATAAGCCATTTAGGTTTTGTCAGCCTCAATTTTCTTATCTGCAATATGCAGATAATAATAAATCTATCTTATGTTCAAAGATAAACTTAGGCACATTTAAATTTTCATGACTTTATTTGAGCATTTAGGGATTCATGAATTGGGCAGCACCAGACCACCAGTGGTTCAGGGCTCTGTTGACGGGGGGTAAGAGGGAAACTTTTATAAGGGGTCGTGGAAGCAAAACAAAAAATACTTGATTGATGGAAGTGGAAAGTCTGGTTAGAGGTAAGTTTCTGTTTCTTGCTCAGTAAAGTCTCTAGTTAGAGGTTAGTTGGTAGTTTCAGTTTGGTGAAGCTTAAGTTTCATTTTGCAACTTATATTGGGTTGAGTTTCAGTTTGCTTACATAGGAACCCAAGGCACAGGAACCATGTCATCTCAGCATAATGGCCTCCTAATTAATTTTATTGACACTTATATGCATTAATACACATAAAGTGGAATTGAAGCATTGAATCGGAGCAGTGCTGAGCAGACAGGAGGGCTGAGGAATAGTTCCTGGGACAGAGTAAGTCCTCAGTGACTGTGAATTGCCATTGTTATTATTTTAAATGGGAATAGCAAGGTCAGGCTTGGGTTTTAGGGTGATCACTCAGCATCCAGAGGGGAGAACCAGATGTAGAGGATGTATTAGTCTTTTCTCACACTGTTAATAAACACACACCCCAAACTGGGTAGTTTATAAAGGAAAGAGGTTTAATTGATTCACAGTTCCACGTGGCTGGGGAGGCCTCACAATCATGGCAGAAGGCAAAGGAGAAGCAAAGGCATGTCTTACATGGTGGCAGGCAAAAGAGTGTGTACATGGGAATTCCCCTTTATAAAACTATCAGATCTTGTGAGATGTGGTCACTATCACAAGCAGAGCATGGGAAAGACCCACCCCCATAATTCTACTACCTCCTACTTGGTCCCTCTCGCAACCTGTGGGAATTATGGGAGCTACAATTCAAGATGAGATTTGGGTGGGGACACAGCCCAGCCATATTATTCCACCCCGGCCCCTCCCAAATCTCATGTCCTCACATTTCAAAATAAACCATGCCTTCCCAACAGTCCCCCCAAAGTCCTTTTTTTTTTTTTTTTTGAGATGGAGTCTTGCTCTGTCACCCAGGCTGGAGTGCAGTGGTGTGATCTTGGCTCACTGCTAGCTCCGCCTCCCGGGTTCACGCCATTCTTCTGCCTCAGCCTCCTGAGTAGCTGGGACTACAGGCGCCCACCACTAAGCCTGGCTAATTTTTTGTATTTTTAGTAGAGTTGGGGTTTCACCATGTTAGCCAGGATGGTCTTGATCTCCTGACCTTGTAATCTGCCCACCTCGGCCTCCCAAAGTGCTGGGATTACAGGCATGAGCAACCGTGCCCAGCCCAAAATGTTAACTCATTTCAGCTTTACCTCAGAAGTCCACAGTCTAAAGTCTCATCTGAGACAAGGCAAGTCTCTTCCGCCTATGAGCCTGTAAAACCAAAATCAAGTTAGTTACTTCCCAGATACAATGGTTACAATGGGGGTACCGGCATTGGGTAAATATACTCATTTCAAATGGGAGGAATTGACCAAGACAAAAAAGCTACAGGCCTCATGCAAGTCTGAAATCCAGTAGGCAGTTATTAAACCTTAAAGTTCCAAAATGATTTCCTTTGGCGACATGTCTCACATTCAGGGCACACTGATGCAACAGGTGGCTCCCACAGCCTGGGGCAGCTCTGCCCTTGTGGCTTTGCAGGTTACAGCCCCACTTCTGGCTGCTTTCATGGGCTGGCATTGAGAGCAACTTTTCCAGGCACACGGTACAAGCAGTCAGTGGATCTGCCATTCTGGGTTCTGGATGATGGTGGCCCTCTTCTCACAGATCCACTAGGCAGTGCCCCAGTGGCACTCTGTGTGGGCTCCAACCTCACATTTCCCTTCCATACTGCCCTAGCAGAGGTTCTCTATGAAGGCCCTGTCACTTCTGCCTGTACATCCAGGCATTCCATACATCCTCTGAAATCTAGGAGGAGGTTTTCAAACCTCAGTTCTTGACTTCTGTGCACACACAGGCTCAATATCATGTGGAGGCTGCCAAGGCATGGAGCTTGCATCCTCTGAAGCTACAGCCCGAGCTATACATTGGCCTCTTTTAGCCATGGATGGGATGCAGGGAACCAAGTCCTGAGGCTGTACAAAGGAGTACAAATGAACCAGAGTCTGGCTCACAAAATCATTTTTTCCTCCTAGGCTTGTACACCCATGATGGGAGGGGCTGCCATGAAGACCTCTGATATGCCCTGGAGACATTTTCTCCATTGTCTTGGCGATTAACATTTGGCTCCTTGTTACTTATGCTAATTTCTGCAGCGGGCCTGAATTTCTCCTCAGAAAATGTATTTTTCTTTTCTCTTGCATCATCAGGTTGCAAATTTTCTGAACTTTTATGCTCTGCTCCCCTTTTAAACGTAAGTTTCAATTCCAAACCATGTCTTTGTAAATATGTAAAACTGAATGCTTTTAAGAGCACCCAGGTTACCTCTTGAATGCTTTGCTGCTTAGAAATGTATTCTGCCAGATGCACTAAATCATCTCTATTAAGTTCAAAGTTTCACAGATCTCTAGGTCAGGGGCAAAATGCTGTGAGTCTCTATGCTAAAAGATAGCAAGAGTCACCTTTATTCCAGTTCCCAACAAGTTCTTCATCTCCATCTGAGATGAACAGCATTTGGTCAAAGCCATTCAACAAGTCTCTAGGAAGTTCCAAGCTTTCCCACATCTTCCTGTACTCTTCTGAGTCCTCCAGACTGTTCCAGCTCTGCCTGTTACCCAGTTCCAAAGTCGCTTCCACATTTTCAGGTGTCTTTACAGCAGAGCCCCACTCCCAGTACCAATTTACTATATTAATCTGTTCTCACACTGCTAATACAGACATAGCCAAAGGAAAGAGGTTTAATTGACTCACAGTTCCACATGGTTGAGGAGGCCTCACAATCATTGTGGAAGGTAAAGGAGAAGCAAAAGCGTGTCTTACATGGCAGCAGGCAAGAGAGCTTGTGCGGGGGAACTCCCCTTTATAAAACCATCAAACTTCATGAGACTTATTGACTATGACAAGAACAACGAGGGAAAGACCCATCCCATGATTCAGTTACCTCCCATTGGGTTTCTCTCATGACACGTGGGAATTAAGGGAGCTACAATTCAAGATGAGATTTGGGTGGGGATACAGCCAAACCATATCAGGGGAGAAGACTGGTGCCAGAGCGACTAGGTAGGATGTGATACACTCAACCAGGCAGTGTATCCAGGCAGTGACTAGTTAGGCAGTCAAAGTGAGATAATGGTCATCTAGATCAGATTTGTGGCCTTGAGGAAAGGAGCCATGGACGGGTTTCAGAGATAAAGATAAAGGCCATGGTGGAACTTGTGGGAGCAACAGGAGATAAAGCTGCTGCTGGAGTTGGTGCCTGGGCAAAGGGTGCTTGTGCCAGTCACTGAGAAGGAGTCTGTGAGAAATGCAAGGAGAGAAACCCAACAGGCAGGTGGGATGAGGGGCTGGAGCTTGGGAGGGAGATCTAGGGGATGGTGGTGAGGAATCATCAGTGGGTGGAACTGAAGCATTTAATCAGGGCAGTGCTGAGCAGAGAGGAGGGCTAAGGAATGCCCTGTGGGGCATTAGAAAATACTAGGTGTTGTGGAAGTAAAGAGAAAATACTGGTAGCTTCCATTTAGCTTAGAGTATTACTCATAAGGGAAATCCTTGTTTGACCCACTTTCTTAGTTTCCCAGAACTGCCATAACAAATCACCACAAACTGGGTGGCTTAAAACAACAGAAGTTAATTCTTGAACAGTTCTGCAGGATAGAAGTTTGAAATCAAGGTGTCAGCAAGGCTGTGCTCTCTGAAGAATCTAGGGGAGAATCTCTTCCATGCTGTATTAGGATAAGGAATATCTTATCTTGATTCCCAGTTTCTGGCACAAAGCTTCAAATATCTTTGGAATATCTTCAGTGATAGGAGTGTCTTTATTATGCTCATATTGTGACTCATAATGGGGGCATAGAAAGCTTGAGGATGAGGGCTGGTCACTAGAAAGAACAACCATGTGGCAAACGGGTTAGAACTTTGAGCCACCTCAACTTCTGGGGAGGGGAGAAGTAGAGATCGAGCTCAGTCCTGTGGCCACTGACTGAATCAAAATCATGCATATGGGGTGAGATCTCTGGACATTGAAGCTTGGTAGGGCTTTTCAGCTGGTGAGAGCACATTGATATGCTAGGAGGGTGATGCACCCGGAATAATTCCATGAGGAATCCCCCCCTGTTCACCCCAGACCTTTCCCTGTCTATGTATCTCTTTCATTTGGTTGGTCCTCACTTGTATCATATACAGTTGACCCTTGAAAAAGGAGGGATTTAGGGAGACTAACCCCTTGTGCAGTCGAAAATCCAGGTATAACTTTTGACTCTCCCAAAACTTAACTACCAATAGCCTCCAGTTGACTGGAAGTGTTATCGTAACACAAACAATCAGCACATATTTTATGGTTGTATGTATTATATACTGTATTTTTACAATGATGAAATCTAGAGGAAAGAAAATGTAATTAAGAAAATCATAAGAAAGAGAAAATATAGGGCCAGGCGCAGTGGCTCAAGCCTGTAATCCCAGCACTTTGGGAGGCCGAGATGAGCGGATCACGAGGTCAGGAGATCGAGACCATCCTGGCTAACACGGTGAAACCCCGTCTCTACTAAAAAAATACAAAAATCTAGCCGGGTGAGGTGGCGGGCGCCTGTAGTCTCAGCTACTCGGGAGGCTGAGGCAGGAGAATGGCGTAAACCCGGGAGGCGGAGCTTGCAGTGAGTTGAGATCCGGCCACTGCACTCCAGCCTGGGCGACAGAGCGAGACTCCGTCTCAAAAAAAAAAAAAAAAAAAAAAGAAAGAGAAAATATATTTACCATTCACTGAATGGAAGTGGATCCCATCATAAAGGTCTTCATCCTGGTCTTCACATTGAGTAGGCTGAGAAGGAGAAGGAAGAGGATGGGTTGGTCTTGCTGTCTCAAGAGTGGCAGAGGCTGTAGAGGTGTAGAGATGGAAGAGGAGGCAGAACAGGCAGGCACATTTGGTATAACTTTTATTGGAAAAAGTCTGTGTATAAGTGGACCTGCACAGTTCCAGCCCATGTTGTTCAAAGGTCAACTGAATATACATCTGAAATGGGGCAGTTTTGTGAAATGTTCTGTCCTTGCTGGGTCTATGGTAAGTCTAGGTAGTTAGTGTCAGCATTGAGTTGAATTTTAGGACACTCAGTTGATGTCAGAGAATAATATTGGAACAGACATACCTTTCTTTTAGTTTCCACTGTTGGCAGCAGTCCTTAGTTTTGTTTGGCTTATAGGCACATTCCTCCAATATCTGTCCCTGTCATCATGTGTGTTCTCTCTCTATCTCTCTGTGTCCCTTCTCCTCCTCTTAAAAGGGCATATATTGGATTCAGGGTCTACCCTACTCCCATTACAACCTTCTCTTAACTAATTACATCTGTAATAACAACCCTGTTTCCAACTATATTCACATTTTCAGGTTCCTGTGGTTAGGACACCATATCTTCTGGGGGACACAATTGAACCCGCAGTACCTGTGAAGCAAACATTTCTCATCCAACAAACAGTATTTTCTTCTGCCTGCTTTGTGCCAAGGTCAGGGGTGGGGAACATGAGGCAAACAAGCATGAGTAAGTCTGGTAATCTTACCCTCGAGGGGCTTATAGTCCAGTAGGAAAAATAAGATCTAAACACAACGCTGATATTTGAGGCTGGTTTTTACTTATGCCCTAAGATAGTATGAGATGCTAGAATAATTGGGAGGCCAGAAATAATCACGTATGGGTTGAGTAATCAGCCAGGATGCAAGGAACAAAAGGTAATTTCAGTTGGACTTCGGAAGGACGCATGGGATTTCGACAGATGGAGATGAGGGAAAAAATACAAATGAAGATTTAAGCTAGCAAAGTACACTAAAGCAAAGGGGACATGCAAATCTAAGACCTGGATCTGGATGTGTATAGAATTTGCTCCTTGAAACATTACTAATGCCTTAAATAGATTATGAGACATCAATAGATGAATTTTACCTGAATCAGATCCAAATGCACCAGTATGCTGCCACCTCCAAGACACGCTGACAGGGGAACGGAGCAAGATGCTCAACATGGTATATGTATTTGACCTAATTTCTGTAAAGAGAAATAATTTCTGTATGGGGGATAAATAGGTTCACAAACACACATGGTTAACATGCTCACAAATGCATAAAAGATCTCTGGAAGAATATAAAAAGTTGTGAACAGTACCACTTGCTGACTGGGGAACAGGGAAGAGAAGCAGACTGCATTTCTTACCAAATGCATGAGCTACTTTCAGCTCTTTTTTTAAACAAGTTACTCTTTGAACTGACCTTACTTTGGCATTTTGAAATACCTTATTTCCCTTAACAACTTAAAAAATCACAGTCATATGGTGTTCTATAAAAGTCTGTACTTATCCGGAGTATTGCCTTTATTGATCCACCTACTCAGCAATGGCAGGTTCCATGCACCCATGCAAGGGCCTTGGGGTAATTGGACCTTGGTTTACTCAACTCCATTACTTCTCACTATTGACCAATGCTGCAGTTAGGCCAGTCTCCTTAGAGCTGCTCTGCACCGTCCTGCCCACGCTATGTTTTATGTTTTGAATTTGCTTTGCATGCTCTGTTTCTAATCTACTGCCCTGGATGGGGGTGGAAGAAGCTGAGGAGAGTCGGGAAGGAAATTGAACAGTTTTCTCACAACAGTTTGACCCTATCAGTCAACCGCGATTCAAGAATATTTATCAGTTTAAGATACGTGAAAAGTAAAGGAGGTTTTTTGTTTTTTTTTAAGAAAGATAAAGAAAGAGCAAATCAAAAGGAAAAATAAGGAGACAGCAGGAGATAGGAAGGAAGAGAGAAAAATAAGAGGAGTACCTCAGTGGAGGAATGTGCCAGATAGACATGAAAAATTAAAACCACTAACAGTGTTTGTTATATGGAACGTAGGGGTGCAATATATGAATGCTTGTCTGTATGCACATAAACATGCATATATATGCATACAAATGCATGCATTTCTATCTGCATATGAGCTTCCTTGTCTTTCACTGTGACTTCTATTCAAGTAAAGAATTAATCTATATCTGCTCCAGGTACAGAAAAGTTATAAAAACTTGGGAGATGGATGCTCAGTAACAGGAATGGGTGTGTGACTTGGCACGTCCCCCACCACACAAGGAGAGTGTATCTTTCAGATGCTGATACACTCTCCTGGGGTGGTGGGAGGCATGTTTATGTGCATATATACAAGGATACATATATTGCACCCCACATTGCATATAACCACGTGGGCAAATTATTCCCAGACTGCTGCAGGCTGGCATTTCTCCTGGCCCACGGTGAGTACCAGTGTGGAACTGGGACACATTTACTCCAACTCTCTGCTGTCATGACTCGTTACCCCCTCCGACCTCACCTTCTTGGTGTTATATTTCGGGATTTCATCTGTATATTCCTAAGGACAATCCCTTCCTTTCTTTCGGGGTTATCGATTATGTTTTATCTTCTTATTGCTAACTGAAAGCTTAATTGTCTACAGCAGTGTTTGTCAGGCTTTCTTAATCCATGTCCCTTTTTGATAAGCCTGAAATGTGTATGCTTTTCTCTTTGGCGTCTTTCAGACTCTGATACACTCTCCTTGGGTGGTGGGGGGCCTGCCAGGTCACACATCCTTCCCTGTTACTGTGTAGTCATCTCTCAGACTGGTGGTGTTTTTATTTTATTTTTTATTTTTTTGAGATGGAGTCTCGCACTTTCACCCAGGCTGGAGTGCAGTGGCGTGATCTTGGCTCACTGCACCCTCCGCCTCCTGGGTTCAAGCAGTTCTCCCCAGCCTCAGCCTCCCGAGTAGCTGGGATTACAAGGTGCCCGCCACCACGCCCGGCTAATTTTTGTATTTTTAGTAGAGACGAGTTTTCACCATGTGGGCCAGGCTGGTCTCGAACTCCATGACCTCAGGTGATCTGCCCGCCTCAGCCTCTCAAAGTGCTGGGATTACATGCGTGAGCCACTGTACCTGGCCCCAAGCTTGTTTGTGTAACTTTTCTGTACCTGGAAGAGATATAGATTAATTCTTTACTTGAATAGAGGCCACAGTGAAAGACAGGCAACTTCATATATTGATAGGAATATATGTATATATATGTATGCATGTTTCTGTGCATACAGACAAGCATACATATATCACACCCTCACATTACATATAACAAATACTGTTAGTAGTTTTAACTTTTCATGTCTACCTGGCAGACTCCTCCACTGGGTGTACTCCTCTTGTTTTCTCTTTCTGAAAAAAACCCAAAACAAAACAAAACAAAACAAAAAAACCCAGCAAAAACCCTCCTTTACTTTTCACACATCTTGAAGTGGTAGATATTCCTGAATCATGGTTGACTGATAGGGTTGGATTGTTGTGAGGAAGCCGTTCAG
This sequence comes from Rhinopithecus roxellana, assembly GCF_007565055.1. NCBI lineage: Eukaryota > Metazoa > Chordata > Mammalia > Primates > Cercopithecidae > Rhinopithecus > Rhinopithecus roxellana. Next base: position 35,163,724 of record NC_044567.1, read on the forward strand.
TTTCCTTCCTGACTCTCCTCACCTTCTCCCACCCCTACCCAGGGCATTAGAAACCCTAGTTTGATTTCCCTTGAACCTCCCCACCACCTGCTTTTACTTCTCCTCTCTCCTGGCTTTAGAGAAGTGAGGACAAAAGGACTGTGCTACAGGTTGTTCTTTTGATTTTTTTTAAAAAAGATTCTTGTCCTGGCTTTCCTGATTCTCCAGAGTCTCCTGGGATTTTGTAGAACAAAATAGAAGAGGGAGGAGAAGCAGGGTTCCCCTAAAGGTTATCCTGTAGGCATTCAGAATGTGCAATCTCATACACGGCAGTCTATTGTATTTCCTTGCAAACATTCCCCCTTGCATTTGTTCTGTGAGGAAAATAAGCAGTTTCCCTACATAGCCAATAAAAGTGTATTGTGTTCAATACTAGGAGAAATACAGAAATAGCCTTGGTGGGGCAGAAAAGGCTGGAAGCGTGAACAGTACAATGTAGCACATAACAAAGAGGTAAAGACTAAAAGATTAGAAGGATGTTGAGTGGGAGAATGTTATGATCCCTGAGGAAAATGATAGATTTTTAAACTATTAGGAAATTAGAGCCCCTATGACTCCATTTTACGGGAGAGTAAACCAGTCAGGAGAAGATAAGAAATTTGCCCCAAATCAAAGCAAGTGAGTGGCAGACTAGAACCCAGTTGAATTCAGGAACTGCCCAGGTCCCAAATTGGCCGTTGGGTGGTATGTACGTAGGTCAGATAACAACATGACAAGAATTGAAAACTATGTTTCCTCTCCTTTTATTGCTTGAGAAGCTTCATGGAGGAGGTGGAACTTGAAAGGGAGCCTTTAAGAATAGTTCAGAGTTAAATAAGGAGATGAGCAGGCAGTCTGTAGGAAGAGAACCAAGTACATAGAGTTGGGAATAGATGTTGTGTTTCACAGTCACTGGACAGATGGAACTATTTAGAAGGAAGTGGGTATTGTGGAGGTTGGTGGAAGGTCAAATGCTGGGGAGACTGGGCTTTTAGTGGGGCTGTGGAAGCTGAGCACGCGAGTTGAGATGTGGTCTGTGAGGCAGTGGGAGTTACTGGATGCAATTGAAAGGGGAAGTGAGATTATAGGCATGGCTGATTTGGAACAGTACCTTAGTTGCAGTATGCAGGGGCGAATTGAAAAACGGGAGCCTGCCATGAAGGAAGCCAACAAAGAAAATGTCAAGTAGAAGGCAGATCTGTGTGAGCCTCTTGGTTTTTAGGCATATTTGGGTGGTGAGAAATAGTTTTCTCTGTTCCTCAGCATTTTTCTTTTATTCATCTTGAAGCTATAAGCTTGAGCAAAGAAGGTGACCTTCCCCGGTTGAGAAGGTATAAAACTAACCACACACCCGCCCCTGATAAAACTGCCACACAAGCTTTTAGGACAAAATCGGTGGACACTTAAATTAATTTGAGTGGAATATGATGAGGAATTATATTAAGGTAGGGAAATTCATAAATCTTAAATATGATGAAAAGGATGAAAATTGGAAAGGAGCTTTAAGCTGTCCTTATTTTCAGATATGATTGTTTATGTAAACTAAAAAATTACTGCAAATGAATAATTAGAATTATTAAGAGTTTAGCAAGTTTGCTCAATTCAAAAGAAAGGTGGAGTGTATTTATTAACATATCAGATACAGTGGACTTCAGACCAAGGAAAATTACAGAGATAAAGAAAGACATTACATACTGATAAAAGAGTCAGTTTACCAGAAAGACAAAAGAATTCTACGTGTGTATGCATCTGAGAATAGAGGCTCAAAACACATGAAGAAAGACATGATAGAACCAAAAGGACAAGTAGACAAATCCACAGTTATAGGTGAGGACGTTGACACTTCTCTCTTAGTTTTTGATAGAATTAGTTCACAGAAAATTAGGAAGGACATAGAGGAACTGAACAACACTGTAAACCAACTGGAATTGGCATTTATAGAATACTTCACTCAACAATAAGATGTACAGGGGATACATACTCTTTTCTAGTGCTCATAAAACATTCACCAAGGTTGACTAGATCCTCAGCCATAAAATACATTTTTAACAGATTTTAAAATGTGAAATCATACAGAGTATGTTCTCTGACCATAATGGAGTTCAACTAGATAGGAAACCCCAGTTGTCAGGTAATAGAGTTATCAGTAAATAATCCATAGGTCAAAAGAGGAAATTTCATGGTAAATTAAAAAGTATTTAGAACTGAATGAAAATGAAAATACAGCATATCAAAAGTTGTGGGGTGCATCTAATGATTGGAGAGAATTTAATAGCATTAAATGCTTACGTTAGAAAAGATGAGTGGTTACCCCATTTACCCTGTGATTATTACGCATTGCATGCCTGTGTCAATAAACCTCGTGTAGTACATAGGTATATATACCTACTGTATACCCACAAAAAGTAAGAAGTAAAAGAAGAATGGTATCAAATCAGTAATATAAGGTTGTATTTTAGGAAAATAGAAAAGGAAGAACAAAATAAAGCCTAATCAAGCAGAATGAAAGAAGTAATAAAAAGATGAATAGAAATCACTGAAATAGAAAACAGAAAAAATGTTAGAATAAATGAAAACAAAAGCTGCTGTTCAGAAAAGATCAATAAAGTTGATCTGGCCAGACTGACTAAGGAAAACTATAAGTGAAAACACAAATTACTAATACCAGGAATAAATAAGGGGATATCACTACAGACCTGGAAAGTTGCTTAAAGGATTAAAAAGTATCACATACTATTCTGCACATAAATTGGACAATTTGAGTAAACTATACCAACTCCTTGAAAGCCCTAAATTACTGAAATTCACCAAAGAAGAGGTAATTTATCTTGAAAAGTGGAGATAATTGGAATACTTTTATTACTATAAATAAATAGAGTTCTTTTCGAAAACAAAACTCTAGGACCAGGTGTTTTCACTGACAATTGTACCAGACATTTGAAGGAATAACACAATCTCTTTCAGAAAATAGAAGAGAGAACACTTCACATCTATTTTGTTAGGCCTTTATTATACTGATAATAAAACCAAAGATATTACAGAAAAGAGAATTTATAGACCAATAGTCCTCATGAACATAGATGTAAAAAATCTTCACAAATCAAATGCAGTAATATGTAAAAAATATAAAACATTATGACCAAGTGAGGTTTATCCCAGTAATGTATGGTTGGGCCAACATTCACAAATCACTGTAATTTCCTGTTTTAAATGACTCAACTGCTACGGCCAAAACAAATGACAAAATTCAAAATCCATTCATGATAAGACATTTTACCAAACTAGAATTATTAGGAACTTTAAACTGGTAAGGTACATCTGGAAAAGAAAAAGAAAAAAGCCTACAACTCACATCATATTTAATGGTAAAAGAGTGAATGCTTTTCCCCTAAGACAGAAATCGAGGCAGGGATGTTTGCTTTCATGTCTTCTACTTAACCTTGTAGTCGTGATCCTAATCAGTGCAATAAGGCAAGAAAAATAAATAAAAGATATACATATTGAAAAAGAATAAATAAAACTGCCACTATTTGTAGATGATGTGATCACCTATGTATAAAATACTGAGAACTCTATGAAAAATCTCCTAGAACTAATAACAATTTATGAAAGTCTCAAGATACAGAAATGTCTAAACGCCACTTATATTTCTATATACCTGCAGTGAACAATTTAGAAAACAGTATTTAGAGAAGTAGCAAAATAAGTGCAGTATCCATGTGCCAAAAGCTACAAAACACTGTTGAAAGACATTTTAAAAGACTTTTAAGTGCAGACATAGCATATTCAAGATTGTAGGATTCAATCTGTTTATGATGTCATTTCTCCCCATATTGATCTATAGGTTTAGTGCAATTCCAATCAGAATTTCAGCAAAGTATTGTTGTAGATACAGAAAAGCTGACTCTAAAATTTGCATGGATAGGCAAAGGAACTAAAGTAGCCAAAACAATCTAGAAAGAAGAACAGAGTTGGAAGGATCACACTATCCAGTGTTAATTACAGTAAAGCTACTATGATCAAGGCAGTGTGGTATTGACAAAGACGTGTACATTTAGATCCAACTCAGCAGACTAGAGAGTCCAAAATAAAACCTACACAAATACGATCAATTGATTTTGAACAAAGATGCCAGGGCAATTCAATGGAGAATGGATTTCACATAAATTAGATCATATAGCATGTGTTCTTTTGTGCCTGGCTTCTTTGTCAATACATTATTTTTGAGATTCGTACATGTTGCATATATCAGTAGATTTTTTTTGGTCTTTTTAAGTATTTCGTTGCTCAAATATCCCATAATTTGTTTATCCATTCACCTATTGGTGTACATTTGAATTATTTCCAGTTTTTGCCTTTTTTGAGAAACATATGCTATCAACATTATTGAACAAATCTCTTTATGAATTGTGTTTTTATTTCTTTGGATAAGTACCTGGTAGTAAAGTTGCTGGATCAATTTTGTAAGAAGTCACCAGTTTCCCAAGGTATTTATATTGTCTTGTACTCCCACCAGTTATGTCCAGTTATTCCATACCCTTGTTAATATTTGATATTGTCAGGTTTTGTTTTTGTTTTTGTTTTGCCACTTCAGTAGCTGTGTTGTAGTAGTTTATCATGGCTTTAATTTGTACTTCTTTAATGGGTAATGATGTTCAACACCTTTTCATGAGTTTATTGGACATTCAGGTGTCTTCTTTTGTGAAATCCTGTTCAATCCTTTGCTTATACCAAAAATGGACTCTTCATCTCTTCTGTTTTGATTTGTAGGAGTTCTTTTTATATTTTGCATGTAAGTCATTTGCTGGCTGTATTATTACCAATGCTACCCCCTCATTGTTGCTTGCCTTTTCATTTTCTTGATGTCTTTATGAAGAGAGTTTTTAATTTTGACAAAGTGCAAGTTATCGTTGTTTCTTTATGGTTAATAGTTTTTGTATCCTATTGAAGAAATCATTGCCTATGCCATAGAAGGAGACATTCTACATTTTCATTTGGAGGCTTTATTACTTTACATTTAGATCTGTAATCCACTTCAAATAAGTATTTGAGTGTGTTGTAACATAGGAGTCAATTTCATTTTTTTTCCAGTTGAATATCCAATTTATCCAGCAGCGTTTATTCCCCATTGTGTTGCAGTGGACTCTGTCACAAATCAGTTGATAGTATAGTATATTTAGGTCTGTTTCTGGACTGTATTTGTAGTTTATTCATCTTTAAACATTTTTTCTTAATTGATAATAATTGTACACATTCATGGGGTACATTGTGATACATATAATACCCATATTTTAAATGTTTTATATATTCTTTTGTAACTATTCAGGATTTAATAACGCAATTTTTAAAACTTGAACTAAAAAAGTCCAAAAGGAAAAAAAATGACCAGTTATGACAGGTGGAGAGTATTAAATTCCAGGTTTAAGTAAAATTAAGGTTAAGATGTATTTATAAGTTATGACCTGGAAAATGGAGTTGATAAGCTGTTGTGGTGTTTGTACTGTGTTACTGGCACTATCGTGGGAATACAAAAGTGAATAAGATGGATCTTGTCTTTGAGGAACGTACGAATGAGTGAGAGATAGACCGTATAGTAAGTCTGTGTTCCCTCAACACCACATGGATACCTTCAATGAGACACTCAGTGTTGAATGATGTGATTGCAGGTTTTTCAAGAAGACATGGCTATCAAACAGGCAGATTTAAAAGACAGAGCTTACAAAAGAAGATTGAATGATAGAGATTTTATGTTATCGCAGTGTGGTAGTTATAGAAGACATGAGAATATGTGAATCTGGGAAGAAGAACCTTTGTTTCTTTCACTTGTTCAGGCAGAGGCTTTGAAGACCGTGTCTGAAACCCTGAAGAATGGATAGATGTCTCTTGGCTTTTTGGAAGAGAAAGAAGTTATAAAGGTTTTAACTGTAGTTAACTGCCCTAATCTTTTATGTTTTTCCAAATATACCCATTAGATTTTAGTTTGGCATATGGGAAGATATTTGGCACTGATGACAATCTCACTGATTGGGAGAATTTATCATCTATTTGAACAAACAGCTGAGTCAGAAGAGGTGACATTATAGACTAGCAGAAGGCACTGGCCAAATCTGACTGAAATCAAAACAGGACAGTTGTGCAACTCAGCAAGGATTAAAGACAAAGACAAGAACAAAAACGTGGGCATGGGGATGAGTAAGGTATGTGTTGTCTTCAGGTGTTTCCATTTACCTGGATATCAATGATAGAAAACAATGTTATCAGTAAAACTGAAGTTTTGAGATTGGATTGTTGTGGTTTTTGTTTATAACCTGGGTCAGAAGGTTATTCACAAAATAAAAAAGTTCTAAATGTGCCTTGAGCCTTGCAATTTGCATGCCTTCATATATGCAGCTCTTTCAGCTTTGATACCCTTAAGGCAAACAGGATTCATTCTATCATACATTGTGCAACGCTAGCAAACCAGTCTTGTTACTGTATGAGTTACAGAAGTTGAACAGACAGCATAGATAGAGCACATGGCTTTCCCTGGCCTACCATGAGCTAGAGAGCCGTTGCAGTGCCTGAGCAATGATCTCAAACTTTGATCCTAAAACGCCAACTAGAGAAAATAGAAAAGCAAAAAATAGGAAGCAGAGCATTATGTTTCTTTCCTTTTGGATGTTTTCTGAACAATGTGAATCACAGTTTTTAAAATTTTACTTTCACAATGTTGTTTATTAAAAAAACAACATCTCAGCTTCGTATTGTAGAGTAACTGACTTACTATAGGAAAAGGTAAGTAGCCTAGTTATTGCTTTGATTTTGATTGGCATCTCCCAGGATTATTCTGACGGTACCATTAGAAGATTTATATACTACATTACCAGCTTACATATAAAGACCTATAGTCCCGGTGTGGAATGGTCTTGGGATTTTGTTAGCTCTAGGTGCCAGTTCTAGTTGATGGAGACTTTGTTGAGGCACTAATTTAAAAGTATTGACACTCTAAGCCTGGGTTTGGTTAAGGAGGGCTACAATAAATAAGGGGTTGGCAAATTTTCTGTACAGGGCCAGGCAGTAAATATTTTAGGCTTTGTGGGAAACTACTCTGCTATTATAGGGAATACAGAGTCATGGACAATATGTAAATGACTGAGCATTGCCATGTTCTAGTAAAAGGAGTTATAGTCATGGATAGTTGAGTTTCATGTAATTTTCATTTGTCACAGAATATTATTCTTTTTTTGATTTTTTCCCAGTCATTTAAAAATGTAAAAATTATTCTTGTGCACCATACAAATCCAAGTGATGGGCAGAATTTGGTGTGTAGATTATAGTTTGCTGACCTCTGCAATGGGTTGTCACTGGTTGCCCTTGGCTTGGGAAGAAGAGTGATAGCATTCCTGCTCTTTACCTGGGTTAAAGCTCCGATACCTCAGGGAGTTCAATGCCAAGAGGTCTTTGAAGCATACGTAAGCCCATACTCTGTTTAATAAAGCATTACTGTTAATTATTTATGGAAAGAAACCATGGTCTAGAATGCAAGCCATTGGCAAATCAGGATAGAATTGTTTCATCACGTTAGGCCTTGAGTGGAAGTGATGAGAGCTCAGCATACCAATTGTGCAGCCACAAAGCCAGGAAGAACATATGTTCAATAGTGAAATGTTGGTTCTCCTGGCTGCCCTCCTTGCCTGGCTGCTCCACTGTCCTCCCCTTCCCAATGCACACATCTGACTCTGAGGCTGGACTTAGGTAATTCAATGTGAAGTCTGTAAAAGGGGCAGTTGATCTTAAGGCCAACAAGAAGTGTTGCACAGCTTGTGTTCTGTTCAAGTATCCAGATGGCGGTGGTCCTAGGCAGACTTCTCCCCTTGTCTGCTGCACTGTGAAGATAGATTTTGCTTTCTTTCTATCTTTTATCTGCAGAGGCCCTTAACTCAGAAATCAGCCTTGGTAAAATGTGCAACTTTTTGTCTACTCTATAATATAGGGTATATTGTATCTGGTAATCCCTCTTGACAGCAGATGCCATAGCAGCTTGTTTTTTGGGAGGACAGGATTGTCCTTATGATAAAATGACTCTTCAGAGTCTCAGTTTCCCTTAATAGTTCTAATCAACTTGGTAACCATCAAACTCTCTTGAAATACTTCCCATGATGTTTCTGCCTGCAGCTGAGTTGGAGGAAGTGACTCCTTCTAAGACTTCTTGGTACCACTTTGACTTCTTGACCGCTTAACTCAAATGAGCCCCAAGTCTTGCCTCACATCCTTGTGTCAGATCAGCTTGTTCTTCATTCTCCAGAACAATAGTATTTCTTTCCTTTTCTACTTTCCTCAAACTTCTGCCTCCCCAGTGCTTTCTCTTATGGCCAGCCTCACCTTCTCCTTCCTAGAGAAAACTGAAGCTCTGGCAGATGGATGGAACGATCTTAACTCTTTGCTAAGAAGTTAAGACTCACTATATCTATAACCATCCCTCTCCTCTGCCCTACCTGTTCTAATAAAGAAGCTATTCTTTCTCTATCCTTCCATCTGTGCTCTGGTTCTCATGTCTTCCTGAACTTTGTTTTATTATCAAGTATCCTTTCTCTCTCTTGTATATTCAACTGATCTTTCAAATAGTTTGCTCCATTATATTTGAACATGTTTGATCTCTTCCATCTCAACAACAAAAGCTCCCTTGACACTTCTGCATAACTCCATCTAGCTTTCCTCCCTCTATATTGCCAAACTTTTGGAAAGACTTGTCTGTATTCACTGTCTCCATTTCTTTGTCTCACATTCATGGTATATGTCGCCCTATCTGGCTTCCGACCCTATTGCTCTACCAAACCACTCTGCCCAACCGCAGTAAAGTATCAAAGTCACCAAACTCCATCTTGCTGAATCCAGTGGGACATCCTGTGAGTCTTTCTTATTTGACCTTTTAGCAGAATTTGGCATGGTGGATCACTTTTTCTTGAACTGCCTTTGTGTTCCCCTTGGCTTGAATGATACCACATTCTTCTGGGTTTCTTCTTGTTTCTCTGGCCACTCCTTATTGGTCTCCAATGCAGGAAATAATGGATTTCCTCATGGATCACTCTACAGTCTCTCCCTGAGCAATTTTCTTCATGCCTTTGGCTTCAGGGACCATTCTGTGTGGACGACTCTCAAACTTACTTCTCCTGAGCCTTCTTTGAGCTGCACGTGGTCGATCCACCATGGAAAAGAGCTTGAATTTTGAGCAGAGGAGTGATATGATTTTGCTTACATTTTTGAAAAGACCACCCTTCCTGCTATGTGCAGAGTAAACAATGAAGAGGCAAAAGTGGAAGCAGGGAAACCTCTTAGGAGGTTAATGTCCAGGAAAGAAGTTATAGGGGCTGGGTCTAGGGTGTTGTATCCAGCCGGATGTTCAGAACAACCTCACACTCCCTGTGTCATGACCTAATTCCTGATTTCTGCACAGACTTCCTGTTGTCACCTTCCATCTGGCTGAGTTGGAAACCTCGACCCTACTTGCTTTTTCTAATTCATCATTTGATACTCTGACCCTCTTCCACTCTGCTTCTAACACAGTAGCCAGAGTTATCTTCAATACAAATCTGATGCCATCCCCAGGACAATTATTTTCAGTGCTTCTCATCACTCAGAGGAAAAAGACTAGAAAATCTGAATATGTCCATCTAAGGTTCTTCACATCCTGGCCTTGATGTACCTCTCTAGCCTCCCTTCATACCTCCTTCCTTTTGCTTCTGCACTTCTCTGCCTTCTGCTTGTGTTGTTCTCTGCCACTCTGACCACTTTTATCTACTCATCTCCTAGTCTTCCAGAATTTTGGCTGAAGTATCACTTTTGGGGAAGGTTTTCCGTAGTACTTAACTACCCCAGTTTGGGTCAAATTATCTTATTTTATGTTCTTGTGGAACTGGATTTCTTTCCTTTTGCAGGCTTATCTTAGTTTCCAACTTCATACTCAGTTATATGATTATTTGATTACTATATTTTTTGAGATGGTGTCTCACTCTGTCACCCAGACTGGAGTGCAGTGGTGTGATCACAGCTCACTATAGCCTTGACCTCGCTAGGCTCAAGCGATCCTCCTGCTTCAGCCTCCTGAGTAACTGGGACTACAGGCGCATGCTGCCATGCTCAGCTAAATTTTGTATTCTTTTGTAGAGATGGGGTTTTGCCATGTTGCCCAGGCTGGTCTCAATTTCCTGGGCTCAAGCCATCCTCCCGCCTTGGCTTCCCAAAGTGCTAGGATTACAGCATGAGCCACCGCTCCCAGCCCTTTGATTACTAATTTTTTAAATGACATGAGGGACTGTATTAGGGTTCTTTAGATAAACAGAACCAATAAAGAGTGTGTTTGTGTGTGTGTGTGTGTGTGTGTGTGTATATTATATATATAGAGAGAGTAATTGATTGATTTTAAGGAGTTGGCTCTTGTGGTTGTGGGGATTGTTAAGTCTGAAATCTGCCAGGCAAGTGGCAGGCTGGAGACCCAAGGGAGAGTTGATGTTGCTGTCTCAAATCTCAAGTCTCTTTATTCTGGGGGAATAAAGTCAGTCTTTTCCCTTAGGATTTCCAACTGATTTGATGAGGCCCACCCACATTATGGAGGGTAATCAACTTACTCAAAGTCTACTGATTTAAATGTTTCTTACATCTAAAAAATACTTCACAGTGAGATCTAGACTGGTATTTGACCAGTAACTGGGTACTAGCCAAGTTGACACACAAAAATTAAACATCACAGGGACCATGTCTGCTTTAGCCCATTATTATATTCTCAGTGTCTGCCACAATGTATGACATGTAGAAGACAGTCAGTAAATATTGATTGTATGGATTTAAGAGCGTTAAATTTCTACTTTCCACCTGTAGCCTATGCCAGTGAATGTTGTACATTTCATGGCTGTAAGGACTGTTCTTTGGGGTAGTCCTTTGTGTTTGTTCTAAAATATTTTGCTGATAAACAGTTTTGTGATTTAAGAGAGATCTCTAATTGTTGACAAATTTGGGTTTTTAAAAAAATATTTTTAAGCTTTTATTTTAAGTCAGGGGTACATGTACATATTTGTCTGTTACATAGGTGAACTTGTGTCCTGGGGTTGTTCGTACAGATTATTTCATCACTCAGCTATTAAGCCTAGTACTCATTAGGTATTTTTCTTGATCCTCTCCATCCTCCCACCCTTCACTCTCTGATTGGCCCCAGTGTGTGTTGATACCCTCTATGTGTCCATGTGTTCTCACCAGACAAATTTGTTTTCTTGTAATTCATTTATAGACCCTCTTAGCCTGTTTCTTTGTAGACTCTTTTATTCTCATCCCATAAAAAAGCCTTATCAGTCATTCGACTTGACCATTGGATTGGCTCTTTTCTTACATTCCTCTTGTGTCTTTTTTCCTGTATTTTCTTGGGTATAGTAGCCAGAGCCAACTTTGTTTTCAGTGTAATTGGACCATGACTTTCTTTAAGGAGATAATTGCATTTTTATTTCCTAATGCTCTTCAGTTTTATTGGCCATTTCGGCGACAGCAGCACATTGTGTTGAATATTCTATTTCTAAAACCAAACTTCTCATCCTGGCCCTGTGTCCAGAGTTTTCTATTTCTGTCTCTGGTGCCAGACACCAAGACAAGAATGCTTGGATTTATCCTTAACTTTTCCCACCCTCACCATTCCTAGTCTGTTACAAGATTCTCTTCATTCTTCTTATGGTTCTTCAACATTGATCCTTTTTATTTTTCCATTTCTTACAACAAGCCTTTATGGGCTCATGCGAGATAATGGATTTCTTCTTGGTGTCTCTGTGACTCTTCCCTCCCAGCTTCAGGTTTTTGTAGCCAGCAACCTCAAATGAATCTTCCTGAGCATTAGCTTGAGTGTGCTTTCTTCTCCCTGCCTGCCAATACCCAATCACCACCTTAAGCTTCGTGGTCCTCTCTGCATGCTCGATTAAGATTCAAACTTGATTTCCTTTTCCTACTGGACCTTCTGTACAGAGGATTAAGTTAATTTTACTTCTCAGGCCATGACATACTATCATTTTTGGTCTCTGTAACCCTGTTCTCTTATTTATTTAATTCCTTTATTCTCTTTTAGTGACAAGTTGAATATATTGTTTTTTTTCGTTGTGTGTTCTTATAAAATATGTATTGTTGTTCTGGTTATTTTAATTTATATGACATGTACTCTAGATCTCATTTTATTTTGTCTTATATATTTCACTGCTTTTTCACAGCCTTCCATGATGCCATGTAAACACACAATCTAATGCGTCTAATTGCTGTTTCTCTTTTTATTCACATCATCATAAGGATGATAAGAAAATGAAGTTATAAGTCAATTTTTTATGAATGTCAAATAAAAAATTCCAAAATAAAATATTAGCTAAACAAACCCAACTTTATATTTTTAAAATATATCACAATTAAGTAGTACTTATTTCTGGTAATGCCCACATAATAGAATAATAATAGAATAATAATATATTCAATATAATAATAACCTTTCAATTTTATTGACTTCATATGTATCTATATATGTTTATTAGAATTTAATACTTTACTCCCTAGATGTCTAATGTACTGGTTAAGTTAATTTTTCTATATTTCATGGTTTATATTGCCATTTTGAATGATACACAGTTATGCTATATTTTATAGTTGGGTTTGACTGCTGTAGTGTCATGAGATTGATTTTTTAAAAAGTTAGCAACAACACTGATGGAGTCTCTTACTGCCGAGATGGGTGGATCTCTTAAGGTCAGGAGTTCGAGATCAGCCTGGACAACATGGTGAAACCCTGTCTCTACTACAAATACAAAAATTAGCTGGATGTGGTGGTGCACACTTGTAGTGCCAGCTACTTGGGAGGCTGAAGCAGAAGAATTGCTTGAACCTGGGAGGTGGAGGTTGCAGAACGGAGATCGTACCCACTGCTCTCCAGCCTGGGCGATGGAGACTCCATCTTAAAAAAAAAAAAAAAAGTCTAATAGTTACTTATCTATTAACATTTCAAAATATTACATTGAAGCATATGGCAGTGCTGATGTTTGACCACATTTTTGCCTATAATATCTGTAATTTTAAATATTTCAACCTAATAGATGATCATATTGTCTACAAATGATAGTTTTTTTTCTCTTTCTTTATACCTTATATTTTTTGTTTCTCTAGATTTTTCAGAACTTCTAGACTGTGTTAAGTAGCATTGGTAATGAATATCCTACAGTTTTCCTGTTAACTACATTTCTTCCAGGTTTTGGGTTCATGTGGAGGTAGTTTATCAAGCCTAAGAAATTCCTTCTTATCCCAGTTTGCAATGAGGTATTTTCATTTTTTTTCCTAATCACAGATGTTGAATTAGCAAATGTTCTTTCTGCATCCATTGAGATAATCATATAGGTTCTCTTTTGTATATATACATGAAGTAAATGAAATTGATAGGTTATTACATTGAATCATCTGGGCATTGCTGGGATAGATACTACTTACTTATGATATATTTTAAAAATATAAAGTTGGGTTTGTTTAGCTAATATTTTATTTTGGATTTTTATATTACATTCATAAAAATTGACCTATAGCTTTATTTTCTTTTCTTTTTTTTTTTTTTTTTGAGACGGAGTCTCGCTGTGTCGCCCGGGCTGGAGTGCAGTGGCCGGATCTCAGCTCACTGCAAGCTCCGCCTCCTGGGTTTACGCCATTCTCCTGCCTCAGCCTCCCGAGTAGCTGGGACTACAGACGCCTGCCACCTCGCCCGGCTAGCTTTTTGTATTTTTTAGTAGAGACTGGGGTTTCACCGTGTTAGCCAGGATGGTCTCGATCTCCTGACCTCGTGATCCGCCCGTCTCGGCCTCCCAAAGTGCTGGGATTACAGGCTTGAGCCACCGCGCCCGGCCGCTTTATTTTCTTATAATCCTTATGTGGCTTAGGAATCAAGATTGCAAAGTTTAGTTGCATTAAACAAGTTAGGCATCTTTCATTTCTGTCCTCTGGAACAATTCGTATAAGGTAGGTATTAACTCTTATTAAAAGGTAGAACTCACCTGAAAACTATTGTGTCTTGGGCGGTCCAAACTACCTGTTCTTCCTATATCACCCTCTTACCTAATTGAGCTGGTCCGTCATTCCTATTTCTATTTCAGCATGTTTCTGCTTGCTGTTCTACTTGATGTAACAACTTCCCTTTCCTCTGTTTGTCTAAACCTTACCATTTAAGGCCAGGGTACATATCAAATCACTCTTGAAACCCTTTCTGACACCCTGGGCCTTCAGCAGCCCTCTTATTTTTGGCTTCTTATAGTATTTATTGTCTCTTTCACTCTTTTGATCCTTGGCATGAGCAACATTGCATAAATATTTATCCCCATATTTGTATGTATCTAGAACCTCTGCACCTCCTCATTTAAACCTGGATTTTAAATCTCAATGGTACACCGAACCCAACCTTAGAAGTTCTATTTGTTAGTGGTGATCATTTGATGGTATCACACTCAGCTTTGATCAACCTGACCTGTTGGTATTGACATAATCACACCAACATATTCTACCTTAAGGCTTTTTCACTACCCTTTCTTCTTTTGCATTGTACCTGCATGCATGATTCCTAGTTTTATTGAGTCTGTGCTCAAATGTCATTTTCTTCATATGGCCTTCCTTGACCAGTCTATTTAAAATCGTATTCCTACTGCCGCACATTCATGATCCAACTCCCATCCTCTGCTTTATTTTTTTCCCCACAGTACTTCACATTTCCTAACTGTACATATGTATTGTTTATTTTCTTTCTCGGCCTATTGTAATGCAAGGTCATCAGGGTCAGAGATTTTAATCTGCATTGTTTACTGATGTGTCTTGGTACCTACAAGAGTGCCTGGGACCTATTTAATACTCAGTAAATATTAGAATAAATGAATGAAACCAAATATGTTAGCCTTCAGTTAAAAAAAAAAAAAAAAAAAAAAAAAAAAAAAAGAACTTGTCCTGCAGTGTAGTCCTCCT
Organism: Rhinopithecus roxellana; assembly: GCF_007565055.1. Classification (NCBI taxonomy): domain Eukaryota; kingdom Metazoa; phylum Chordata; class Mammalia; order Primates; family Cercopithecidae; genus Rhinopithecus; species Rhinopithecus roxellana. Next base: position 35,178,724 of record NC_044567.1, read on the forward strand.
ACCGCTATGTAACAGCAAAGGAGAACTGGTTATTTAAGTCCTGGGGTTTTGGGATTGCAAGGGGATTGAAGCCTTTTTCGTAAATATTTATTCAGATGTTTCCCCATCTTTGCCAAAAAGAACGATGAGTCTTTTTCCTCTGATTGCTAAATTCTCTTAAGCCAAAGAGCTTATTTTTTTCTTTTAAGATGCTTCGTTGAGAAAATTATCTTTTTGGATACTTTTGGATAATTTTTGGATGATTGCTCTTTGGAGCTAGTTACAAGAGAGGTCTTCTTTTTTCTTCCTGGTTCTTTGACTGCTCTTGGGCTCTGCTTTCAGTCCTGTCCCTCTTACAGTCAGATGTGGCTGGGAGGAGAGTACTGATTCCTCAGATTGCTACATCTTCACTTCTCAGATTGTTTTAAATTCAGTGTCTTATGGCTCAAATTTCTTATCGTTGGAGATATTTTCTCAGTCTGTCTTATGCTTTCCTTTACGTGGTAATATGAGGAATCAGGAAGATGTGGTGGGATTAGTTTCTAGGTCCAGTCTAGTCACCATTTGCCTTGGGACCTTAGGCAAGTCATTTTATCTCTGGAGAGTCAAGACCTCCCCCACTGTAAAATGAGGGAATCAGATTAGGTGCCCTGTAAGGTCTTTGTTTTCCCAGCAGCTAAACACAAATCTAAGAAATATGTTATTATTTTTTTCTTTTTGATAGGGAGCTATTCCAGACAGCTCTCATCTGGTGTTTTGCTTAATTTACACACAATGATTAATTTAAACACAAGCTTAGCCTGTATCCCTTAGCAACACTTAGCAACTGCCTGCTTTCAGAAAGTCGTTCAGTTAAGGTTGTTTAAAGGGACATTATCCCATCTATCAAAGCAGAGAAGTGAAGATAAAGTTGACTTTGTGTGGGGACACATCCCCTTCTGACTTTGCAGTAATTTTTATTTAAATGTATTACATTCTCCTGATTGGATTTTGTCCACTTGCACAGTTTTTAGGAACCCTAACAGAAGTTTATTCTGGCTAGCTTTCAAAGGAATTACATATTGAGTGTTTACTATGCTCCAGAATATAGTCCTAAGTTCATGCCATACCTTATCTCATTGAATTCTTCAACAACTCTTGTGAGGTCGGTAGGGTGGTTACTGTTTGCAGATTCAAGAAAGCATCTTAAGGCTGCGCAGCTAGTCAGTGAAGAGCCCAGTGGAGAGACTGGGTTGCCGGACTCCAGACACCATGCTGTTCACCTGTGCTGCGCTTTCTCCTGTTATTTTACCAAAATCTCCTGTTTACCTCTGTCGACAATCAGCAAAGCTGGACACTTGTTAAAGTGGTGGGGCAGTTTAATGGGTAACATGCTATGACAGTAGGGAAGATATTTCAGCATGAACTGGACTCAGCTTCATTTGTACAGAGGTTGCTGGTGTTTTAAAGGGAGAATAGGGGAATGAGCAGAGGCTCCATAGAGTCAGGGAAGTGAAAAAAATTACAAAGGCTTGGTCAGTGTAGATGCTGATTAGACCAACTGTGTCTGTTTACTGGCAATGATCTAAGAAGTCAGGATTCAGCCCTCCCATCGAGGCCCTGTTCTTTCTGATGATTGCATTTCAGAGGGATGGATGGCTTTCAGGTCCTCTAGAAAGACACTCCTGAATCGTAGGAGATGTATATGCATCTCACAGGGACACAGGAAGGATTCACCATTGTAAGCCCTTTTTACTAAGGAGTATAAGAAACAATGGTCAGAGGCTTACAGTCAGGTGTTGGCTAGAAAAACAGTAAATTCTTTTGAGTCTTCTCAAGCAAGCATGTTAATAGGGGATAGAGTCATTTTAGGGATGAGACTGTGACCTGTTAGGAACTGTTAGTGTTTGTTAAATCTAACAAACTCAAGGAGGAGTTTGGATGATGCCATCTGTGTTGAGAGTCTTTAGTTCTTATAGGCCAAGGCTGAATCCTAGCCAGAAGAGGGCTCTGATTGTAACTGCCCAGTGGGTTCTCTCTGCCCACTGCCCAGAAAGAGCCAATTTACCAAGACAGGGGAACTTCAATAGAGAAAGAGTTTAATTCCTGCAGAACCAGCTGAATGGGAGACTGGAGTTTTATTCTTACTCAAATCAGTCTCTCCAAAATTTATTCAGAGACTGGGGTTTTTAAAGGATAATTTGATGGATAAGGGGGCCAGGGAGTCAGGAGTGTTGATTGGTCAGGTCGGAGATGAAATCATAGGGGATTGAAGCTGTCCTCTTGCACCAAGTTGTTTCCTGGGTTGGGGACACAAGGCTAGATGAGCCAGTTTATTGATCTGGGTGGTGCCAGCTGATCCACTGAGTGCAGGGTCTGAAAAATACCTTAAACACCAATCTTGGATTTTATAATACTAGTCTTATCTATAGGAGCAATTGGGGAGGATAGTAATCCTGTGGCCTCTTGGCTTTATGACTCCTGAGCCATAACTTCTAACCTTCTGGCTAATTTGTTACTTTTACAAAAACAGTCTGGTACCTAGGCAAGAAGGGGCTTTGTTTTAGGAAAGGGCTCTTCTCATCTTTGTTTCAAAGTTAAACTTTAAACTAAATTCCTCCCACAGTTAGTTCAGTCTGTGCCCAGGAATGAATAAGAGTCACCTTGGAGTTTAGCAGCAAGATGAAGTTGGTTAGGTCAGATGTCTTTTATTGTCATTATTTTCTCACTCTTATAATTTTTGCAAAGTCAGTTTCAAAAGGAGCCTAGCTAGAGTTTGGTGAAGGAGAAAATCTTTGTCGCTGCTATTGTTTGTAAAAGGGAAACATTGGAAGTCTGTAAAGATCATTTTGGATTGTCCATGGTTGGTTTCTAGAATAAATTTTGTTCCAAGTCATAAAATCACAGATCTCTCTTGTTCTGCTAGAAGCACAACCTGGCATGGCCTGACCTTTTCCTTCCCCCACGATAGCTATCCTCTGTTTCACTCATGGGCATCACAGCTTCTGTGCCTGGGCACAGTACTATTTGAGAGCTCCCCTGTGTCCCTGCTCCATTCCCAGGCTCTGGCAGAGCTGGGGAGACTGTCCTAGCTAGAACGGCTTAGGGTAGTCTTCATTCTGTTTCTCTGTTTTATCAGAGAAGGCAGTGCCACTGGATGGGAGCAAAGTTTGGGGAAGAAAGGGGACCAAGTAAGAATTACTGAGGATGACTCTGAGTATCCTTGAGTAGTGCCCTGTGTCTGTGTAAGGCTTTAGCACTTATTTACACAATATGTATTTCATATTGATGGACTTTTTCATATGTGTCTGTCTGTATTCATCATGTCCTGATGACACAATAGCCCCCATTTTATAGTTGGGAAGCTGATGTCCAACTAGTTTAAAGTCAGTGCCTCCCTGACTCTCTTGACTCATTTCTGTGTGTTTTGTTTTTGTGTTTTCCTTTTGTACATGATAGAATTCACATTTCCCAGGAGTGGTGTTGCAGACCTGATTACCTTGAAGAAGGATGTTTCTGTGACGCTTGATGGGCCTCTTGGATTACCACCTGGTTCTGCTCTTCCTCTTCTTTCATTTTTCACTTTTTCTAACCCGCTGGTGATGAAATGAGTCAAACTCTGTACAATATTGGAAGAGATTTATTCTGAGTGAAATATGAGTGACATAGCCCTCAGGAGATCCTGAGAATGTGTCCCCAAGGTGGTCAGGCCACAATTTGGTTTTATACGTTTTAGGGAGACATAAGATATCAATCAATATATGTAAGGTATACGTTGGTTTGGTCTGGAAAGGTGGGACAACTGGAAGCAGGGCTTCCACGCCATAGGTGGATTCAGAGATTTTCTGATTGGCAACTATTTGAAAAAGTTATTATCATTAGAAAAAAATGTCTGGATTAATGTAAGGGGTTGTGGAGACCAAGGTTTTATCACGCAGATGAAACCTTCCTAGCAGGCTTCAGAGAGAATAGATTGGGAATTTTTTTTTTTTTCCCAGACTTAAAGAGGCTGTTCTATCAGTAGCACCAAAAGGGAGGAGAGTATAATGAGGAATGTCCAGCTCCCCCTTCCCATCAGGGCCTGATTTACTTTTTCAGGTTAATGTTGGAATGCCCTTGGCCAAGAGGAAGGTCCAATTAGATGGTTGAGGGGGCTTCAGAATTTTATTTTTGGTTTATACCTCGTTTTTAGAATTTTAAGCATTTTAATTGCTAGGAGCTGCTCCTCTCTGCCCTCTCCACTGTCCACTTTTCTTGCTCCTGGCACTAAGCCACCAAAAGTCCTTGCATTTATTTCATTCTTGCATCTTCTTCCATATGTCTAACTGACAATATGCTCCTTACTCTGCTAAACATGTACATTGGGTTTACATTCTCTGCGTAAGGAATATATGTGTTATGAATTTCTTAAACATTGGCAAGCTAGCCATAACACTCAACATTTTAACATGTAGTGATACTAAAATCCAGCAGTGAGCTGTGATGGCGTCACTGCATTCCAGCCTGGACAACAGAGCAAGACCCTGTCTCAAAGAAAAAAAATCCTGCACAAAAATAAATAAACAAAAATTGTCTATTTTGCTTATTCATTCTGCTAGTGAGTGTTTGTTATGTCTTCCACACTGTGTTGGCATTGGGGATAAAACATGGTCCCATTACAAAAATGTACCCTTGAACAAAACAATATAAGCCAAAAACATATACAAACATAGTCCCTTCCCTCCTGACATTTATTTTCTAGTAATAGTGATTTTCTCAGAAGAGACATAATATTAGGGTATTGGAGAATAAGGTGAAGAAATCAGTGGGAAATAGACAATTTGGGGTAAACAACATGTTTTTTGTTTTCTTTATGATCTAGCATCTCTTTATTAATAATGTAAATACATGATACATAATTTTGTTTTATCCTATAATTATATCTACCATGTTAGATTATAAAAGTACAGCTTATTCTAGTCATTGCAAGTTTAATTGCCTTTAATTATTTTGAGTTTTTGGTTGCTAAGGAGACTGAAAGGCAAGCTTGCTATAGAGGGTTGTAAAGGTCTGAAAAACAAAATGCATTTTTAATTCATCCCAAATAATCTTGCATTAGAGAAATAGAGATTCTGTGTGATGTCGAGAAAGAACATCCCATAGAAACCCTTTTGGCTGCAGGGCCTGGCCTTTTGACATTTAATTTAGAACGGACATATCAAATCTTGGGGAAAGGTTTTCAGCTAAGGTGTAAATGATCAAATGGTGTCAATTAGTGTGAATTTTAATTGAAAAAGTCCAGTTGAGTTGAGGCTTGCCAACACCCTCAAGAATAAGAAAAACGTGTGCACAGATGTATGCAGATGTGTATGCAGGGTATTTTTTTAGTCATGTTCAAACAAGATGACTAATAAGAAATATCGGCCGGGCGCAGTGGCTCAAGACTGTAATCTCAGCACTTTGGGAGGCCGAGGTGGACGGATCACAAGGTCAGGAGTTCGAGACCAGCCTGTCCAATATGGTGAAACCCCATCTCTGCTAAAAATACAAAAATTAGCCAGGAGTGGTGTCAGACGCCTTTAGTCCCAGCTACTCGGGAGGCTGAGGCAGGAGAATTGCTTGAACTCAGGAGGCGGAGGTTGTAGTGAGCCGAGATCAGGCCACTGCACTCCAGCCTGGGAGACGGAGCGAGACTCTGTCTCAAAAAAAAAAAAAAAAAAAAAAAAAAAAAAAAAAAAAAAAATCAGGTTCTGGGCGTTGATGAAAAGCAGAAGAGATAAATCAATACCATAGGCATGATGATAAAAGTTGGTAAATAAAAAGGAGAAAATTAGACTCCTCAATTACTGTTTGTCTTCTGTCTTCTGAGAACAGTAATCTTCTGACTTAAAAAGATAAAATGAGTATTTGTGATTTGGAGTTAATACTCAGATTTTGTAAGAAAACATTATCTTGTTTTTACCATTGTTACGTGGCATGGTCAAATTGCCAAACAATTACTGGTAATTTTATTTTCTATAATTAAAAAGATTAATTTTGAAAAACACGTGACATAGAATTTACCATCTTAACCATTTTTTCTCATCTTAATCATTTTTAAGTGTACAATTCAATCTTGTTAAGTGTATTCACATTGTTGTGTGATTGATCTCCAGAATTTTTTCATCTTGCAACACTGGAACTCGGCACTCATTAAACAATAACTTCCCATTTTTCTCTCCCTCCAGGTCCCAGTAACCACTATTTTACTTTCTATCTCTATGAATTTGACTACTTTAGTTACCTCATAGAGTTGGAATCATACCATATTTGCCTTTTTGTGTCTGGCTTCCATCTTTTGGCTATTGTGAATAATGCCGCTACGAATATGGGTGTGCAAATCTCTCTTCCAGATCCTGCTTTAAATTCTTTTAGAATTATATATTCCCAGAAGTGGAAATGACTGGCAACTTAAGAACTTGTAGGCTGGGTGCGGTGGCTCAAGCCTGTAATCCCAGCACTTTGGGAGGCCGAGACGGGCGGATCACGAGGTCAGGAGATCGAGACCATGCTGGCTAACATGGTGAAACCCCATCTCTACTAAAAAATACAAAAAACTAGCCGGGGGAGGTGGCGGGCACCTGTAGTCCCAGCTACTCAGGAGGCTGAGGCAGGAGAATGGCGTGAACCCGGGAGGCGGAGCTTGCAGTGAGCTGAGATCCGGCCATTGCACTCCAGCCTGGGCGACAGAGTGAGACTCCGTCTCAAAAAAAAAAAAAAAAGAACTTGTAGATAAGGACAGAAATGCTTGAAGAGCAGAATGGAGCAAAGTTATGCCAATTTTTTTTTTTTTTTTTTTAGAAAGAGTTTAGCAAGTGTGCTCAATTTAAAAGAAAGGTGGAATGTATTTATTAATATATCAGATACGGTGAACTCCAGACCAAGGAAAATTACAGAGATAAAGAGAGACATGGCTGATCCCAGTGGCTCACACCTATAATCCTAGCACTTTGGGAGGCCGAGGCAGGTGGATCACCTGAGGTCAGGAGTTTGAGACCATCCTGGCCAACATGGTGGAACCCTGTCTCTACTGAAAATACAGAAATTAGCTGGGCATAGTGGCACATACCTGTAATCCCAGCTACTTGGGAGGCTGAGGCAGGACAATTGCTTGAATCCAGGAGGCAGAGATTGCATTAAGCCAAGATCACCGAGATCATGCCATTGCACTCCAGCCTGGGTGACAGAGTGAGATTCTGTCTCAAAAAAAAGAAAGAAAGAAAGAAAGATGCTACACACTAATAAAAGACTCGGTTTATCAGAAACACACAATAATCCTATGTGTGTATGCACCTGAGAACAGAGGCTCAAAATACGTGAAGAAACAAGTGATAAAACTGAAGGATCAGGTAGAAAAACCCATCCTTATAGGTGAGGACTTCACCACTCCTCTCTTCGTTATTGGCAGAATCAGTTCACAGAAAATTAGCAAGGACAAAGGAGAACTAAACAACACTGTAAATCAACTGGATCTAATTGGCATTTATAGAATTCTTCACTCAACAATAAGATCTACAGAGGATACATATTCTTTTCTAGTGGTCATAAAACATTCACCAAGGTTGACCAGATTCTCAGTCATTTTAACAGATTTAAAAATTTGAAATGATACAAAGTGTGTTCTCTGACTCTAATGGAGGTCAACTAGAAATCTGTAACAGAAAGATAACTAGGAAACCCTAAATGTTAAGTAATATAAGTAAATCATCCATAGGTCAAAGAGGGTGATTTTATGGGAAATTAAAAACATGTTCTGAACTGAATGAAAATGAAAATACAAAATATCGAAATTTGTGGGGTGCAGCTAATGTTGGAGAGAACTGAATAGCATTAAATGCTTACATTAGAAAAGAAGAATGGAGACCCCATTTACCCTAATGTGATTATTATGCATTGCATGCCTGTATGAGAACATCTTAGGTAACCCATAAGTGTATGCACTTACTGTGTACCCACAAAAATTGAAAAGCAAAAGAAAAGAGGGTTGATTTTTAACATATAGTTGATTGGCATGCTGGACTTAAATCCCAAGCAAGATGCTAGGACAAATGACTAATGAGTTGACCTGAGGAAATTTAGGAAAGGAAGCAGTGGTCACTAGGAACTAGCCTGAGAGGAGTAAGAGTAAGTCATGGGAGAGTAACTGCATGTTTTTTTTTTTTTTTAATCAGGCCACTAAACCTATAGATCAAGGCAGGTAGTAGAACTGGTGAATGCGCAAGGCTTTGACAACGGTTAACAATGACTTTCTGGGAGATACGTGAAGAAGTGTGGCATGTATCATGGGGATGTATCATCAGAATTAGTGAACCTGCGTAAATAACGTTATTATACATTGGGGGCTCCTTTCTGGGTAGGGGTGGGAAATGGTTTATGATACTGTGCTAGGTGGGCCCTGCCTTGTTTACTGATGGTTTGAGTAATAGTCAACATTATAATCTCATATTTGAAGATGATCGATGTGCTCCATTGAGAACCCATCCTTTGACTTCTCCAGCATCCTCCCTCTCATGGACCCCTCCACTTTCTCATCACCCTGTGCTGCCTGCGTTTGGCCGCCCTTAGCCAACTTCCTTCTCCTCCCATCTCTCTTTGATAATAGATAACCAGTGGGTTACTTTACTATTGTTCATTTCCTCATCATTATAAATATTTAAATAACATCTTATAAAAACAATTTGGTCATTTTATACATCTTATTTAAGAATAATTACTAACACTATCCTTCTCACTAAAAATGGTGTGTTTATAGAATTTCCCAAGACCTGAAATGATTTGTTTCCCTGAAAAAATAGTGAGAAAAAAAGTAAGATACATATACATTTACATTTGTGTGTGTTCACATTCTTACAGTTTTGTTAAAAATGCCTTTGTTTACATATATCATATTGAAAAGAAAATACATCCAAAAGTCAGGAAAGGTTTTGACTATTTCAGATGTTTTTTCTTTAGTAATTTCCTGCATTTTCCAAATGGTCAACTTTCTTTTGCAAATACCCGTATTAGTCTTTGACTATGATTCATTTTCCACGCTAGAAATCAGTGGTTCCAACTTTAAAAAGTGCCCTAGTGCTCACCATTTTAAAGTGAATCGGTCTTATATGCAGTGTCAGTGGAGGGAATTGGAGGTGAGGTTGACTTGCTGGAAAAATTCCCTCTGAATTCGTAGTTTGAGTGCAGGAAGATTCGAAAACCTTATCCACTCCCCGCCCATCTCCAATTTTGTTTATTTATTTTGAGACGGAGTTTCACTCTTGCTGCCCCAGGCTGGAGTGCAGTGGCGTCACCTTGGCTCACAGCAAACTCCGCCTCCTGGGTTCAAGCGAGATTCTCCTTCCTCAGTCTTCCGAGTAGCTGGGATTACAGACACCCATCACCATGCACGGCTAATTTTTGTATTTTTTTTTTTTTTTCAGTAGAGATGGGGGTTTCACCATGTTGGCCAGGCTAGTCTTAAACTCCTGATCTCAGGTGATCCACCCACCTTGGTCCCACAAAGTGCTGGGATTACAGATGTGAGGCACTGTGCCCACCCCAAATTTAAAAACTAGTTTTATTTATACCAAGGTTGTTACCTGATTTCATGTCCACCAAACCTTCTTTGTGTTCTCTGAGAATTTTACTTAATGGAGTAACAGCAGGAAAAAGATCCACTGCTAGACTGTTTATTCAACAGTTAAAACTGGCACACAAATGAAAGGAATATTGGCCATTTGTCATGGTCTGTTCTCAGAGTATCTTATTTCTTCCCAGGGGTTTATCTTTAGAAGGTGGTAATCTTCCTATCTCCAAATCGGGGACTGTGGTCCTGCCCCTTTCAGGCATGGGTCCCTTAGTGTCACTCAGTCTTCCAAGGGAAACCTCTTTGACCTGGGCCCTGCTATCTCCTCGGTCACCCTGTAGGTCCTTTACCATATCCTGTGAGCTTTATTAGTAGAAATGAACTCTGGTTTGTTTAAAATGGTCTCTTCTTGAATTACTACAAACAGCAGTTCATTTCTTAAGAAAACGCAGTACCGTAGTATAGTACATTCTTTAAACCGATGAGACTTGCTTTCAGATACCTTTTATGATTTCCATGTCTGAACTTGCTGGGAGTTATTTGTAGATTCTTGGCTGGATTATATTCTGCTTCAGAGTTTTCCAAACCAGATGAACGGAAATCTGCAAAGATTTAGTAGAGGTTTTCACCAATGACCCTAGGCTTCAAGAGTTTTTTGTTGTTGTTGTTGTTAAAATGTGAAGAATTTCAGTACTTGAAGTTGCGAGGATATTCGTTTTTACTTTCCTTCAGGCTCCTCTTCTCTTTCCACATTACACCTCATCTTCATGTGGATCATATTTAGTTTCAAATACAGTTGAGGGATTAACTCAGGAATAAAGCAAGTCAAGCACTGATACTTCCAGGAAAATCATGTTAGTTTTGTTCTGCGACCCGAAGACTGACCTAAAGAGGGAAAGAAATAACCGCCATTCACACTTAGTTATTTTCTCAGTTGTAAAAGTTTCAGATACAGCCCTCCTTCAGCTCTCCGCACATCCCTCAGACTTTATTGTTTTTTTAGTGAAACACCAGAGTACCTTCTACCTATTGCCATTTGCTGTGGATATATGTATTAACACTTGATTTCTTAATTAATTTTTTATGGTTTAGATTTTCAGCAGAGATGTTTTTGTGTCATCAGGAAGTTTAATAATAAACATATTTAATTCTAGATCCCCATTATTATGTATCGATCTGTTTTAATAACCTCTGTGCAATCTGATGCAAATTGTTTCAGTCTGGCAGCCTGTATGTGGTTAGTTTATTGAGATTAAAACATCCATAGGATGATGCTTCTGGCTTGGTCATAATGCTTCTGCCATGTCTTGGTTTTACTGTTATCTTAGATTTAAAAGAAATGACACATTATGTATCCAGGATGCTGACCTAGGGAGCCACAGTCAAATAAGTCACTTTCGTTTGCCACTAGTTGGCCGCTCTCCTCATCAGTCTTTTAGTTGCTTTCTTTGTCCCCCAGTTCCTTGGGATTCAACTTGTATCCAGGTCACCTCTCCCTCTTCTAATAGGAACACCCAGTGTCTGGCCTGGGAGAGCAAAGTAGGGTGACTGAGGAGAGGTATTGGGATGGTTCATCTAGGTTGAGGAGGTAGAGAAGAGGTGCAGTTCCTTGGGGAGCAGCTTAGGGCTCCCACTCAGCATCACCACGAGGGGGACTGCAGGTTTCACCTGCTCAATGTGCCCCACGTAAGGAGCGGAGATTCATGTCATAGACATAAATTAACCTGAGATGGCACAAGTAGACAAGCACATTCTGGTGTCCTAGTCGAGGATATTGAAGCTGCAGGAGAGAACCCCAGCTACACAAACCCTACTGATGACCGCGATGTGAACACACCATCCTGTTTGTGTGCAGTGGTACCCTGACCTGACCCAGCTCAGGAGTTCTCAGGGGTCGGTTCCCCGTCCTGCAGGACTCTGACCTTGGCCTGGTCCCCTCATAGTGTGTTTGGGGGTGATTAATGCACACTGTCTCCCGTGCCCGGGGGACGTCTGCGCAGGTGAAAGCAGCAAGGGTGGGAAAGCCCCTCCAAGTGGAAGTCTTCACACTGTGCAAATATATAATAACCTTAGAAGAGTTTTACTTGAGGGAGGTGCCTTTTCCAGTTTGCACAGAGGCACATCCTGGGCCAACAGCAGCCTGTACACAGGAAAGCACAACTTGGTGTAAATATGCTATGGAGGAAATTCACCTCAGGAATGAGGTCCCAGAACTAGGAAATGGATTACCAGTGCCTTTTAAGTTCTTCCTCAATGCATAGTCTTTGGAGGGGCCAGGCATGGTGGTTCATGCTTGTAATTCTAACATTTTGGGAGGCCAAGGCCTCCCAAACGGTAGATTGCTTGAGCTCAGGAGTCTGAGACCAGTCTGGGCAACGTGGTAAAACCCCATCTGTACAAAAATTAGGTGTGGTGGTGTGTGCCTGTAGACTCAGTTTCTTGGGAGGCGAAGGCAGGAGAATTGCTTGAGAGCCCAGGAGCCGGAAGTTGAGCTGAGATTGTACCACTGCACTCCAGCCTGGGCAACAGAGTGAGACCCTGACTCTCACACACACGCACACGCAATCAAACAAAAAACCAAAAGCCAAAACATGGTCTTTGGAGGGACACATAGGGGCTCCATTTTTACTTTCTCCACTTGTGACCCTGGGCATGCTACTTCACCTCTCTGAGCTGCAATTTCTTCATTGTTACAATGGAGATAATTGAGGCAGATTCGTTTGTTTCTAGGTATGAAGCTCATATGATGTGGGAGGCCCTCTGAAAAGATTTTTTTTTTTTTTTTTTTTGAGGCGGAGTCTCTCTCTGTCCCCCAGACTGGAGTGCAGTGGCCGGATCTCAGCTCACTGCAAGCTCCGCCTCCCGGGTTTACGCCATTCTCCCGCCTCAGCCTCCCGAGTAGCTGGGACTACAGGCGCCCGCCCCCTCGCCCGGCTAGTTTTTGTATTTTTAGTAGAGACGGGGTTTCACGGTGTTAGCCAGGATGGTCTCGATCTCCTGACCTCGTGATCCGCCCGTCTCGGCCTCCCAAAGTGCTGGGATTACAGGCTTGAGCCACCGCGCCTGGCCTGAAAAGAATTTTTAAAAATTGTTCAGGGTTTGCAGATTTTACAAGCACATATGGCTACGCAAACATGTTGAAAAAGAGCCTCCTGGTAGAAGGAATAGTGTGTCCAAAGCTGAGGAAATTCGAAACAGCGTTACCAGTTTAGGGAAAGGAAAGTAATTCTGCATGACCTCTGAGTAAGGAGAACACAGACAGCAGTGTTATGCAGCCATGAATCTCAGCCTTGGCTGAACATGAGAATTGCTTGGATCCCACTCCCAAAGATTTGATGTCATTGGTCTACGACACACCTAACCACTGGGTTTAAAAAAAAAAGTCTTTCCAGGGCTGAGACAGGAGGATCACTTGAGGCCAGGAGTTTTAAGACCAGCCTGAGCAACATAGTGAGACCCCATCTATAAAAATATATATATATATATCAAAAAATTAGCTGGATGCTAGCTACTCAGGAGGCTAAGATGGCAGGATTGCTTGAGACCAGGAGGTCGAGGCTGTGGTGAGCCATGATCACGCCACTGCACTCCAGCCTGGGTGACAGAGCCAGGTCATCTCAAAAAAAAAAGGAAAGAAAAGAAAAGAAAAAAAAAATCTTTCCAGGTTATCCAAGCATCCTGCTGAGGTTGAGAATGCTGATGTGCAATGTGGCTCTCCAACTTTCATTTGCATCAGAACCACCTGGAGAATCCACCCCTAGAGTTTGTGATTCAGTAGGTCTGGAGTGTGGCCAGTAAATTGCATTCGTAACAGATTTCCAGGTGTTCTAATGCTGGAGGTTGGGGACTGTATTTTGAGAACAGCTTGCTTAACTGCTAGCATGTGATGTTGACTAAACCCTGACTGTGTATCCTGAAGACAGAAAAACGGGGAAAAACCCTAGAATAGGTTGAGAAAAATAATTGTCCCAAGAGTAGTAGCAGGAGGTGGGAATTAATGTGTGTTAAACTCTTAGCATGTGGTGGTACAGTCATGTGGTATGTGGAGATAGCCCATTTAACACTCTGAGTAACACACATCGTCCCTCAAGCCATCCAGGCTCCTGGTCACTCCTGTCACCTCTAGGTGCTGAAGTCAGTATATTCTCCTAACTAAAAGGCTTTGCTGAAGCAGCCATCCTTATATGCTGAGGCTGGGAGAGGGTAATTTTCTATTAATCCCATTCATATAGCTCTCCTCTCTGACCTTAACCCCCACATTGTCAACAACTGCCTATGGTGGAAGCCTTGTGTAAATAAATGCTGTGTCTGTGACAGAGAACATCCAAATGTCCCTTCTGCCCTATTATTGCAGCTGCTTAAGAGAGGTTATGCTGGCAGTTGACTGGCCTTAAGGCCTCCTGACCTCTTTCTAATGCTAAACCTTCTCCCTGCCTCCCTCTGCTTCTCCCCCTACCTCCCTCGGTTTCTCCCCCCACCTCCCCATCTCAGGAAACCATCTGTACCTAGCTACCTTAATTGACCTAAGTGGACCTCACCACAGTTCTCTTCAGGTCTATGGCATCATCTGCCATAGCCGCTGTTCTCTGTTGAGAGTTGCTATCTGTTTATTCATTGTAAGCATTTTTTTTTTCCTTTTGTGTCTTTAAGCATGGTTTTTAACAGCTGCCCTAAAATTCTTATCTGCTGATTTTGGCACCTCATCCATCTTTTCGTTGATCTCGATTGATTAACTTTTCTCTTGATTTGCATTGTGTTTTCCTGTTTCTTATGTCTAGTAATTTTGGTTTATATCCTGAATGTTGGGAATGACCCATTCTAGAAACTGTGGATGCTATTATATTCTTCCATAAGTCTATTGGTTACTTTTTTTTTTTTTTTTTTTGAGACGGAGTTTCCTTTGTCACCCAGGCTGGAGTACAATAGCATGATCTCTGTTCACTGCAACCATCACCACCCAGGTTCAAGTGATTCTCCTGCCTCAGCCTCCCGAGTAACTGGGATTACAGGCACATGCCACTATGCCCAGCTAATTTTTGTATTTTAGTAGAGACAGGGTTTCGCCATGTTGTCCAGGCTGGTCTCATACTCCTGACCTCAAGTGATCCACCCACCTTGGCCTCCCAAAGTGCTGGGATTACAGGCGTGAGCCACTGTGCCTGGACTACTTTTTGTTTTAGTAGTGTTGACTGAGCTCAAACTCAAAACTCTGTCTTCCCTCAGTAGGTAGCATCTGAAATTTCTGTTTAGTTTTTTAGCCTTACGTGGACTCTTTGGAGTCTGCTCTGTGCATGCGTAGTTCAGGAGTCAGCAAGAAATCTGGAAAGTTTATGTGTAGATTGGGGGCCGCTATGCTGTAGAGCTCACTCATCTTTTTCTCTTAGTCTGTTTTCTGTTGCTATGACAAAATCACCAGAGACTGGGTAACTTATAAAGAACAGATGATTATTTGGCTTGTGTTTCTGGAGGCTGGGAAGTCTGAGAGCCTGGCATCAGCTTCAGTGAGAGCCTTCTTGCTGCATCATAACATGGCAGAAGGGGAAGTAAGCACATGGGACACAGGCACCAGGGGCTGCACTCACAGTATAGCTACAGACTCTTGTGATAACTAAGCTGCTACCACAATAACAACATTAATTTGTTCACAAGAACTCTGCCCTTATGACCCAGTCACCTCTTACTAGGCCCCACCTTTCAACACTGTCCTGGGGATTAAGTTTCCAATGCATTAACTATGGGGTACACATTCAAATCATAGCACTCACCTTTGAGCTAGGGTAGCTTCAAACTCTGTTCCTCGGTTCTTTAAGACAGTAACACTGATGATACATACCAAGTTTTAGCTCCCCTTCATGGTGTAGAATGTATCTTTTCCTTAGGCAAAAAGCTATATAATGAAAAACTCACTCATTTTCATTTTCTTCTTCCAAGTGTTGAACTTTTCCTGTTTTTTGTTTTTTTTTTTTGCTTGCATTTGTACATTCTCCAATGTCTTCAAGTAGTTTTATGTGTATTTGTTTGGGCCAGGCCTTATGGTTATCTGAGGGAAGGTTGGTCTGATAAGAGATACTGTGCTGTTATCAGAAGCAGAACTGACGTGTACTTTTATAGCATTTGCCAAGAATCAAACAAAACTAAATTGATGGCCACATTTGCTGAGAGCTAGGCTCAGATTTAGTCCCTTTATTCTAGTCTGACTCTGTCATCAGTATTGAGAGCTTCTGTTCAATTTTGAGTCTTGGAGGGTCTATAGAAGATTGCCAGCTAAAGAAACCCTCCTGGACACTCTCCTATCCCCCATCCTCCACTTCTGTGAGTTACTCTATCCTATTATCCAGTGTTCTGGTCTTCATGGCATTTGTCACTTTATGACATTCTGTGTGTTCCTTTACTTGAAAAAAAAAATCATCTCGGCCGGGTGCGGTGGCTCATATTTATAATCCCAGCACTTTGTGAGGCCGAGGCGGGCAGATCACAAGATCAAGAGATCGAGACCATCCTGGCTAACACAGTGAAACCCCATCTCTACTAAAAATACAAAAAATAGCCAGGAGTGGTGGTGCACGCCTGTAGTCCCAACTACTTGGGAGGCTGAGGCAGGAGAATTGCTTGAACTCGGAAGGCAGAGGTTGCAGTGAGCCGAGATCATACCATAGTACTCCAGCCTGGTGACAGAGCAAGACTCCATCTCAAAAAAAAAAAAAAAAAAAAAAAAAATCTCTTTCTTTATTTTAGAACCTAAACCCATAAAGACAAGGACCTTATCTGTCTTGCTTCTCATTTTATTCTCTGTACCTCTAAATCTTTGCACATAGTAGGCTCTTGGTTTTTATTGGTGCAGGACTTTTATCCATACCTGGGAAGGCTGGAATTGGTTGAGTATCCCAGCGTTTGTGACATTTTAATTTGTACTGTAACTGTATTAACAACTGCCTTTGCCAGATATTTACAACACACACACATGCACTGTAACTCAAGAAATCCACAGAAGCTCTCCCTTCAGTTCAGCAAATTTCAATGGAATACTTATTCTGGGTAAGCTATGAAGCTCATCCCTATATATCGTGTAAGATCTGAGGTTCCACTGGTGGTAGGAAAAATACACATAAGACAGGGTTGTTCTGGTATTAAAAAATCCATTTAGGAAAACGTATCTGAAAATAGGTGAGTGAGAACTTTGACCTTGTTTTTAAACTCTGTTTTTCACCCCATTATGAGGAAGGTGATATAGTGAGAAGGGTGGTTTCCAGGAAAAAAAAAAATTCAGCTGGCAAATGGATAAATTTAAGTATATTCAAGGGCTTCAGTAATATAATGCAGACTGTGATCTACTTAGGAATTAAAATCTACTAAAGATTTCTGTCAATAATTTATCATCAATTTTAAGTTGGAAAACAAATTCATAAGCATATTAACTTTCTTTTTTTAACAGTGCAAATTTAAAGTATAAGCATTTCCACAACCCTGGATCTCCCAGGCCCCCTGTCCCATGGGCAGACCCCACCTATTAACAGTTACAATGGGCACACAGCTGTGCACGCATCTGTTTGTGTGTGTGTACCCTCTTCCTTTTTTGAAAAACATAGACACATGCTGTACATACTTATACTTCTGTACATAAATACATTTATTAGCCCATGTAGGTGTGTTGTGCTTTTTAAAATGACTGTGTAGTATTTCATCACACTGATACATTGTAATGTATTTAACTAGTCCCCTATGGAAAAGCGTTTTATACTGAATACATAATATTTTGAGACTAGATAAACATCTGTCAAAGAAGTAGGAATGAAAATTACTTTCGCAGTGTTTTTGGTTATCTTGAAAACCTGAGACATCTTCAAATGCCAGGACATCTCTCATGCTGTCATTCATGAAGGTAAGTATATAAGTAAAAAAACAGAATGAATGAAAAACAGGACCACAGACTATTGACAGTCACTTCAACTGTGGAATCCTTTTATTGTTTATTTAGTTCCTTTAGGCAGTTGAATTTCATTTTGTGTGCACAGCAATCATGTTGACTTATGCTGCAAAATAGTTTTAAATAACCTCTTATACAGAGGAAAACTTTTGTGGTGCTGGAATGGAGCTTAGAATTTTCTATTATGGCATTTTTAGGCCATTTAAGGTTAACCCACTAAGTAATGCAGCACAGACAGTGTCGTTGAAGTGGAAACTTGGGTTAGCTGTGTTTCCACCTCTTCTGAATTACATCCTTTTTACCTGTCATTATTAGCTCAGCATAATGTAGCACAAATTGATTTTCCTAATTTGATAGGTTAAGTTCTTTAAAATAATAATTAGGGATAGCAGTATAGGCTGATTTGCTACAAAATGTGTTTTGCAATGCTGATTGGGCCACACACGATTGGCAAATGGAGGAACTATGTCTCTACAAAGTGGAGGTTTCATTGTTTCCAACAGTTTCCCCAGTATGTTAGTGCTTTATTTTACCAAGTAACTAGAACTGCATGAAAATAAAACTAATATGGCTGAACTTACGAGGTGTGGAGGAATACGCTATCATTTATGATGCTTTATGTTGGGGTGGGAGAGATTTGGGGAGAGAATTCTTTTTGATCTTTGTGCATTTTGTTCTTACCTCCATAACTTCATAGCCTCAGCCCTCCCCTACACCTTCAAGCTACTGTTACTGTTTTTAAAGGTGGAGACCCAGCTTAACTCTATTTTTCGAAAAGTAAATTAGGTTTTCTGTGGCTTTGCAACTGTGCTCGTGTCTTTATTAGAATTGCTATTGCTTGTGTTAATGCTGTCCTAACAATGTTGTGTAGGCTTGCCCCAACCCTGTCTTTCTCTTGGGCCTTGTTATTATTAGTGTACACTTTTGCCTAATGTGTCGTTTTTCAGGAAAACACATATCTCATTGGAGCAGAGGTGTTTCTGTTCTATGGATATAGACAGGGTTGAGTTGCTCAAACAACTGGACAAGTGTTACTTAGAATGTGATGTTGAATAGAGTCAGATATCAGACTGTTTCTTATTACTTGCTACTTTCCATTAGAATGGAAAATGTGAGAACTCATGTTCAACTTATTTGATGAAATATAGCATAGAATCTTTCTCTTAAATATTAGTAATATATTTGAATCAAAGAGTAGAAGTGCCATTTTTTTTTTTCCCGGAAACAATGCCGTCTCGCCTGGGATCTCCTTTACTGCCTTTTCAGACTTTAAAACGATTTGTTAATTCTGCATGATAACACCATGTGCCACCTCAAACCACATTGTCAGTATCGACCCACTCATTTCTCACTTTTTATTACATTTGTTGATTGGGTATGAAACAGAAGTATCCTTGAAGTATTCCTGCTAATACATTTTTCCTGTAATTCATGCCAAAACCGATGAATTTTTTTTTTAAGTCAGAAAATACTTCTGGAAATGGCTTACCAAATTCTCTGTTAATGACTGTGTAGGTCTCTGCCAGGGGACTTGTATACTTCTGAAATCACTCATTGGCTTCATCATCTTTACTAGACTCAGCTCTTTGAGTGCAGAGACTCTTTCTTTTTGGACAGTATCATACATTCCCAGAAGGAACTAAATACATGTTTATCAAAAGAAATGTTGACGCCAGGCATGGTGGTTCACGCCTGTAATCCCAGCACTCTGGGAGGTCAAGATGGGCGGATTACCAGAAGTCAGGAGTTTGAGACTAGATTGACCAAAATGGACAAACCCCATCTCTACTAAAAAAAATACAAAATTAGCCAGGCATGGTGGCGCACACCTGTAATCCCAGCTACTCGGGAGGCTGAGGCAGGAGAATGGTTTGAACCCAGGAGGCGGAGGTTGCAGTGAGCTGAGACGGTGCCATTGCACTCCAGCCTGGGCAGCAAGAGCGAAACTCCATCTCCAAAACAACAACAACAACAAAAAATGTTGACTAGATTCTAGCATTCAGATCCTAGCCCACAAAAGAACATTCCAATTTCTAGGCACAGAGACCATTCAAAATGTATCCATTATGTTATAATGAGAATGAGTTTTTTTCTAGGGTCTGCATGTCAGAGGTCTTAAAATGAGGTGTGTGTGTGTGTGTGTGTGCACGGATTTTTCATATTCTGTATAAGGCTCTTTTCAGAGTCTATGAAAAGCACCGGGTGAAGCCAGCATTTAACCTATCCCTGTTCCTCTTCCTCTGTTCTATTCGTCACCCACCTTTCCAGCCCAACCCTGTAACAATCTGTGAGTCTGTGCCTGGTATTTTTAATGCTTGACACTCCTTACATGTATTTGTAACCTTGGCTGGGCTTGTTCACCTGAATCTGATTTTCTGTTTCTGGTTTGATTTGTGGTTGCTCCCTGGAACCAAATCTCTCTGCTTCTGACGTTAGTGCAGCAACCTAGTCTTTCCTTCCTATTGTTGTCCTTTTTTTTTTTTTGCTAGGCTTCAGTGTTTTCACCTTGGATGTGTCTGACCCCAAAGGGTCCTGCTCTTGCTAATCAGTAAGAATTGCCCAAACTTAGTTCTTAACATATTCTTATAATAAAGTTTAACAGCATCTACAAATTATTGGCTTTCTAAAATTCTAATTCCTTTGGGATCCAAAAATAGGATGGCATGTGTCATAAAAAAAAAAAGGTGGCATTTACTTATTTATAACTTTGCTGTCTTTTTTCAGGCCACATTTAATGCTGGATGACTGAGTGTGGCATGGTCGTCCAGGAAGTGTTTGTTCGAGTGAGTGATTCTGTGATTCTGGGATGATTCAGTTTGTTTGTCGTTGACATGTTCATTTCATCCAAGACTGAAAAATAGCCCGTAAAAGAGCATTCAGATTTCCCTTATGCTTCACTTTAAGGGCAGCAGATTCACTTTGGCCTGCCAGGTTGGAAGATGATAAGAAGCATTGCCGAAGTTGAATGTCACTGACGTATAAAGACTTGTCAAAGGATAGCTCAAGTATACCTAGAACATGATCGAACAGTAGAGCCAAGGAAACTCAGAGAACATTTTCCAATCAGCTCCATTTAATAGACAAGGATGTGAAGGTGTAGACTGATGAAGGAAGTTGCTCAGGACTCAACCCACAGCTGAGTGATAAGGACCTGGGCCCAAGTCAGTCTTTCATAGTCACAAAATGGTGTATGTAGCCAGTTGCTTTTCACTGCCTTTCTTTATGCAGTGAAGAAGGGACCTCACTTTACAATCAACAAGAGGACAAAGAGCAGAGCACCATTTTTTTAAAGAAATTGCAATTGCCTTACTCAGTTTCATTGGCTCATAAGGGATCCTTCCTTCTACCCAAGACTGGGTAGTCCCTGAGCCCACATGTCCATGGACAGGGCTCAGGGGGACGTCAAGGGCTTTCTCTTGCTCTGGCAAAGTTCACCTCTCTGTTGGCCTCCACATCACCATGGGGTGGAGTGGAGAGAGGGCCCAGGGGCTCCAGGAAGAGTCTCACCCTCCTTTTTCCATCCCCTTGGCACCAGCACTCACAGCCTGATCTCCCCCTGATGTCCACCTGGAGACACCAGGATTGATCCCCGTCTACCTGGGTCTGCACAGACTGCCAAGACTCCTGCCCCCAAAACTTAACAAGCACAGATATTTTGTGTTCGCTGCTATGCCCCTAGGGCCTAGGTCAGTTCCTGGTATGTAGCAGATACTCAGTAAGTATTTGGTGAATGAATGAACGAGGACCTGGCTGAGGATAGAATCTTCTTGGAATCACTGAGTGTCATGCATATAACAGGCAGGCTAGGACCTACAAGAACATCATAGACCTGGATTGTACTTCCCACGTCGACTTCGAACAGTGTGTCAACTTTTGGGAATCGTTTCTGCTGTCCTCATTGGTAAAATGAGAGTAAGATGCTATGATCTGTAGAGTCTGTTTCAGCTTTAAATTTGTGGTTCTGCGCTCCTCAAGCATCAACAGAATGTGACTTGGAACAGCTTTGTCAGCATCAGAAGTAGCAGTGTTTATTCCTCGGGTCCTGCCTGTCGGCCACATGGCCTGCCCACGTAAAGGCTGGCACCTCCGCCGTGGCCTCTCCCCGCATCTCCCACGTGCAGTTGGCCCGATCTCTGTCCGTTGGAATTAGCTTGAGTTGGTTATAATAGAAACATCCCAAACTGTAGAGCTGTAAACCAAATAGAAGTCTTGAAAAAAAAGCAGAGGCTTATTTTTCATTTACAGAGAAGTCTAAAAGGTAGGAAAGCTGTGCTTGCCATGGGGGCACCCACTGTCATCACACCCTCCTCCCTCACTGCTCCATGACACACAGGCCATTATCTTTACTTTCTTTTTATTTTTCTTTTGAGACGGAGTTTCGCTCTTGTTGCCCAGGCTGGAGTACAATGGCGCGATCTCGGCTGGGATGTAGCTGGGATTACAGCCATGCGCCACCAGGCCCAGCTAATTTTGTGTTTTTAGTAGAGACAGGGTTTCACCCTGTTAGTCATGGCTGGTCTCGAACTCCTGTCCTCAGGTTATCCACCTGCCTCGGCCTCCCAAAGTGCTGGGATTACAGGCGTGAGCCACCACGCCCGGCCCGTCTTTACTTTCTAAATAGGAGAAGGAAGAGGCTGTGTCTCCACTCCCCCAGCTGAAGAAGGCTTTCCAGAAAATAAAATCGTGCACGCTTTTGTGTTCATCTCATCGGCCCAAAATAGAGACGATGGCCGCAGCTGAGTCGAAAGGAGGCCAGGGAATATAATCGTTTGGTGGAATGTTAGTGTGCCCCGCTGAAAATCAGTTGGTATAAAAACGGGCTTGTCCTATTGATTTCTTTGTGCTTTCTTTATTTCGCTGTGGTTTGAAGGGTTTAGAAATGAATCAGGCTCCACCTCAAGGGTGCTTGGAGTTGTTTGAGTGGATGAGGCCGAAATGACCCATTTGTTCCTTGTCTGGGTGCAAAGCTTGCCTGCAAGGCTATCTGAACCTTATCAGATAAGGTTCAAATAAGGTTAAAATCTATCCCACACAAAACCGCCCTCCCCTAAGATTAGGCAAAACGATAGGGAGGGTGGTTTTGTGTGGGATAAATTTTAAATGCTGATTAAACACATTTCACCACGATATCTTCACTTTTGAAGCTTTTTTTTTTTTTTTTTTTTTGTCAGTTTGAACAATTTTTATGTTTCTGGAAGTTTAAACCAAAAATCTCTTTGTTTTCATTTCCAGTATTTGTCATTTGTGCGTTTGTTTTTTCTTGATTAGTTTTCCCAGGGGCTCGTCTAGTTTATGTCTTTTTGAAGAACCTCTATTAATTTTCATTAATTCCCTCTATTGCTTATATCTTTTGTATTTATATGAAAACATACATATACATATGTATAAATGTCTTCTATACATACATATATTTCTTATTTTTTATGCTCTTTGGTTGGTTTGCTGTGGTTTTTTTTTTTTTTTTTTTTTGAGACGGAGTCTCGCCTTGTTGCCCAGGCTGGAGTGCAAGTGGTGCAATCTCGGCTCACTGCAAGCTCTGCCTCCCGGGTTCACGCCATTCTCCTGCCTCAGCCTCCCAAGTAGCTGGGACTACAGTTGCCTGCCACCACGCGCGGCTAATTTTTTGTATTTTTAGTAGAGACGGGGTTTCACCATGTTAGCCAGGATGGTCTCAATCTCCTGACCTTGTGATCCGCCTGCCTTGGCTTCCCAAAGTGCTGGGATTACAGACGTGAGCCTCCACACCTGGCCTGTTTGCTGTGTTTTAAAAAAATTGTTTTGTGTTTTGAGGGAGAAATGAGTATAGATTGCATGGTCAGGTGGATTTTTTAAAGAGGAACGTAAGAGCAAGATATTCTAAGTGTGAGGAACGGTATTTGTAATAGGGTTCTCTGGAGGGACAGGACTAATAGGATAGATGTATATATGAAAGGAAGTTTATTAGGGAGTATCAACTCATGTGATCGCAAGGTCAAGTTCCACAATACACCATCTGCAAGCTGAGGAGCAAGGAAGCCAGTCCCAGTCCCAAAACCTCCAAAGTAGGGAAGCTGACAGTACAGCCTTCACTCTGTGGCCAAAGGCTGAGAGCCCCTGGCAAACCACTGGTGTAGATCCAAGAGTCCAAAAGCTGAAGAACTTGGAGTCTGATGTTCGAGGGCAGGAGGCCTCCAGCACGGGAAAAGGATGGAGGCCAGAAGACTCAGCAAATATCATTCAATATTCACCATCACAGCATTTCACTTAGGAAGTATTTTGAGGCATCGTCTACGTTTATAGCATATTAAGCACTGAAGGACCAAAACGTGTCAAGAAATGCCCACGTCCCAGGGCCCCTGATCTACAGAAGGAGGTGGGGGCAAAACATGAACTACTAGAGTAGAGGAAACAAAAAAATAGAATGAATGAACATCGAGAAGGCAGAGGTGGATCGTTTGCAAGAAAGATTGGGCGATCACAGAGGACAGAAAAGTAAATGTGAGGACAGAAAGAATGAGGGAGCTGGAGGCACTGGGGCAGGAGCGAGGCATTCTATCAGAAACTGTTTTTAGCACTGGCCTGTCAGTCCTTCATGTCAGCTAGATGTTCTCAACTACCCAAATCCACTGTAGATAAAATTCCCCAAGACGTGACAGTTAACTCACATTTTCTCTGTTATCAGGGCGGCTTTTGTTGCATGGCTGCAAACCTGTTCTACACCACCGCTTTGCCACCTTCACTTCCTGCCAATTTCTCATTTCCACTTCAGCTGCTGGAACATTCTGTCTCCTGCCCTTCCTTTCCCTTCTTCCTAGTGGACTCTTCATTTACCTCTGCCTGGCTTCTAATCTGCCTCTTGTCCCAGTTCCCCATTTCCATGTCTTCTGACCCCAGCTCATCCTGTTCCTGCTGACCTGATTTCTCACCTTATTTCCTGTCAGTTCCTTCTCAGCTGTAGCAGGTATGCCTCAGTCTCCCCAAGGCAGGCTGCCTTGTGACTTGGCAGAACAAAAGGCAGATGGGGAGGAGGCTGGATTTAGAAACAAGTGTCGTGTCTCCTGGTGGTGATGAGCAGGCTTGCAGGAGCCCTTCCCAGATGACCTTGGTCCAGATGAAGATGGCACGGGAGGGTGCAGGAAGAAAACCGCGGTTTCAAACAGCTTCTGCAGGCACAGCAAGCAGGGAGAATGAGCAGTGTTAGCTGCTTAGGAACGGGGATGGCATAAAGTTGGCTTGTATTAAAAGTGGCCTGATCTGCTGGTCTTTTTTCCCCAAAGCTTACCATACCCCTGAACTAAGTTAGAATGATATCATATAGAGAGAATTTCTCACCGTTTCCCCCCGCCTCCCTTTTGACAATGTTATGACAGGTATGCAGAAAGATTAATATATAAGATATTGATGGGTACATCATTTAAAATAGTGAAACACTGGAAACAAATGTCCATTGGAGAAGATAAAAGGAATGATGGTACAATTAGTGGTTTCTGACACAATTAATAAGGAAAGTGAGGTGGACCTACAAGTAGATGCATAAAAAGATCTCTGAGACATGCTCTATGGAAGACATCAGGTCACAGAACAGTGGAGAGAATATGAACCCATTATGTCAAAAAGAAACAGTGTCTCAGCCGGGCATGGTGGCTCATGCCTATAATCCCAGCACTTTGGAAGGCCCAGGCAGGCGGATCACCTTAGGTTGGGAGTTCAAGACCAGCCTGACCAATATGGAGAAACCCCGTCCCTACTAAAAATACAAAATTAGCCGGCCGTGGTGGCGCATGCCTGTAATCCCAGCTACTCGGGAAGCTGAGGAAGCAGAATCGCTTGAACCCAGGAGGTGGAGGTTGTGGTGAGCTGAGATCGTGTCATTGCACTCTAGCCTGGGCAATAAGGGCGAAACTCCGTCTCAAAAAAAAAGAAAAAAGAAACAGTGGCTCTATGTCCACACATGTCTGTGTATGTATATAGATATACATAGAAAGGACAGGAAGGGGAGTCTTTAGGATTACTTTGGGGACAGGTCTTCAGCAGTAGAAGACCACCTTGAACATTGGGTGGGTAAAAGAAATCTGCTCAGCATTGTTCTTTCATATTTCACCTCGAGCTTTATAAACCCTGCCAGAGGAAGATCTCTGGGGCCAGGAGTTCAAGACCAACCTGGGCAACATAGTGAGACCCCCATCTCTAACGATAAAAATAAATAAATAAACAAACAAACAAGCAAATAAACCCTACAGTGGACCTTTGCAAAGAGAAATTAGTCCTTTGTTGTGTAAGTTACAAATATTTTCTTCCAGTCTATCATTTGTCATGTATTATCATGCCGTTTATCCTGTAGCAATGCAAGAAAATTGTGTCAGGAAGTCTTTCTTTTTTTCATTATAATTTCTAAATTTGGAGTCCTGCTTGGGAAGGCCTTTCTCACCATAAGATTCTACATTATCTTCATTTTCCTCCCCTGATTTTTTTTCAGCATTTTATTTTTTTACAACTAATTTAATTCATTTCATATTTTATTTCTGGGCAGGTGGTCAGAGTAATGGAACGCATCCAAATGGATATCCAGTTGCCCCAAAACTATTTATTGAATAATCAATGGATCCAAGTTTGTTTATTCCCAATTCTCATACTTGTTTGGACTGCTTTTTAAAATTTGTCTAAATTTGAGTGTCTGTCTACAGAAGCCCAATTAAGTGAGCCATTAATGTTGAAGATTTGAGAAACACTTGTGTGATGAAGCATCTAGCAGAGCCCTGGCACTAAATGGAAGATGCTATTGTAACACAGAAACAAAAATAACAGAGATAGTGTGGATGTAAGGCTTTGAAATGCGTTGGGCAGGTTGTCTGGATAAAAAAGTCATGCTTGTGGTTGAGCTCCAGGTAAGGCCCTGGATTGCAAAAGGCAAAACAACACAAAACCCTCAAGCTGCTTTAAGAAAAGTAAGCTTCTTTTTTTTTTTTTTTGTAGAGACAGAGTTTCACTCTTGTTGCCCAGGCTGGACTGCAATGGCACGATCTTGGCTTACCGCAACCTCCACCTCCCGGGTTCAAGTGATTCTCCTGCCTCAGCCTCCCGAGTAGCTGGGATTACAGGCATGTGCCACCACACCTGGCCAATTGTGTATTTTTAGTAGAGACGGGGTTTCTCCATGTTGGCCAGGCTGGTCTCCAACTCCTGACCTCAGGTGATCCGCCTGCCTTGACCTCCCAAAGTGCCGGGCTTACAGGTGTGATCCACCGCGCCCGGCCTAAAAAGTAAGCTTCTTATAAGGACTCAGCAGTAGGCATGCTTAGTGAAGCTAATGATAGTCAGTATCCCTGCAATGGGAGATAAACCACCATTGGGAGCCAAGACTTCTCCATAGCTGAGAGGCCACATCTCCTATGTCTTTCTGTCCTCACCACCTGTATTCCTGTAGATTTTTCTGCAGATGGAAGCCACTGACCTTTACAGGTCCAGCCCCACTAACTGTCCTCTCCTGTTTTAAAATCCCAGGGGAATCTAGTAAACCGTACTTCCTCACCTGTTCAATCAACTCTGGCTGCAGGGATGGGAGTTGTCACATTGTCTATAGGGTGGCTGCTTCCAGAGGTTTTAGGGCAGATGAATCTCAAGGCTGTTGAGCATGGCAGATAAATACACTTCTTCTCTGCTTCCCTACAGGTAGGATGAGAGCAATAATTTTCTACTACTTTTTAAAAGCAGTATGACTATATATGTAGGAAAGTATCGGAAGTTGGCCCTAGGCAATTGTGAAATTAGGGAAGTTTATTTTTACATTCCTGTCCTATCTTTCCCCATAGAAATTTTTATTTGGAAGGCACTTTGGGGATTGCCTGCATTTCTAAACTTGTGAAAGGCTGTTAGAACATACGGGTTATGAAAGTGACTTCTGAGGTCAGACTGGGTTCCTAATCTGCTTCTCCAAGCTTTGTGACCTTGGGCAAGTTTTGTAAGCTTGCTAAAACCTCAATTTCCCCATCAATAATATGATGTTATTAATAGTCCTGACCTCAGGGGTTGTTGTGAAAGTTAAATGAATGTCGAGTTTTAACAATCTGATGCTTAGTGAAAGCTTAATGTTTGTTTTGGTGCTTTCTAATGAATAAAGACCCTAATCATGATCATGCATTCTTGTTGCTGTTTCCCTATATCTGTGTCCTTTCCCACATTTTGGGATTTACTTTCTGTAGTTTGTATTCTGAAAATAATATGTCATTAGAAGTATAATGAATAGACTTTTTTCAAGCCAAATTTCTCTCTTCCCACCTCTTGCCACATTTGAGATATATATAAATTGCCTCAGCACTTTAAACCTCAATGACATGTTGCTAATTAGTGCCAAGCCATTAATCATCATACAGACCTCTGTTCCAAGTCCCTGGCAATCCACTTTCTTCCCCTTCTCCTGGGTGCTTGTTCATCTGCAAGGATCTGGTTAAATCCTTCCTGCTTAGGCCGAAGTGGCTGATGAGGTCTCTCTTAGTTCATTTTCTGTTGCTTTAACTGAATACCACAGACTGGGTGTTTTATAAAGAATAAACAGGGTAATTTATAAAGAATAGAGGTTGATTTAGCTCATGGCTCTGGAGGCTGGGAAGTCTTAAGAGCATGGAACTAGCGTCTGGTGAGGCCCTTCATGCTGTGTTATAACATGGCGGAGGGTGTTACATGCAAGAGAGTAAGAGTGTGCATGTCAGCTCAAGTCTCTCTTCTCATCTTATAAAGCCACCAGTCCTATCATGGGAGCCCCATCCTGATGACCTTACCTAGTCCTAATTATCTCCCAAAGGCCCCATCTCCAATCAACATAATGAATTTGGGAATTAAGTTTCCAGCACATGAAAGTTGGGGAAGAAAAAGATGGCCTTCCCATGCAGCTGTCCTGGAGAGGTTTTTCTAATATGGTAGAATAGCTTGGAGCTAGATGTCTTTTATAGGAAATGACTAGTGACCATGTTTTCTATAACAGGATACCCTAACCTACCACAAACTTTAGTGCTTCGTTTGCCCATGTTATTTATTTATTTATGTCCTGCCCCATTCCAAAGGGGACTTGCAGATTTAGTTAGCAGGTATCACTAGGTGTTGCTAAAGAGTCTGATTTGGGACAAGATCTGCTTTTGGGGACTTGGATCACTAATAAACTAGACCACCTCAGCCACTGTTAGTGGCTTGAGGATTGGCTGCCACTAATCCTGCTCATCCCCTTGCCACTGATCCTCCTTGTGCAAGGAACCCAGTAGGTTCTTGCATATGTATATTTTGAGATGCCAGCATTTACTCTCACTTGGAAGGAAGAAGAGGACTAAGTCTTACGCCAAGTCTGTAGTAAGCCTTTGGCTATGTATTAGTCCGTAGTGTGTGGGCACAGAAATCCTATGAATGGAAAGTTCCAACCAAGTCTGCTATTCTGAAAACACCCAGGTCAGCCAAATATGTGAACTGTGTATATAGCAACCCTATCTCCTTCCCTTTCTTTGCCTACCCTGCCCTCTGTTAGTCATGTGGACTCTAAAATCCTCCAACCACACCCCTACTGACTATCACCTCAGTTACCTGGAATGGATGATTAAGAAAGTCTGCATATTACTGGCTGGAGTTATGACCACATTGGCTTGGATCTTGCAGGTGTGCAAAGATTTTTTTCTGTCTCTAAGCATGAGGTCAGACTAAATCAACCTTCTCAGACCCTTTTCAAAAACGTTTAAGTCCACAGCCTTATCTTGGCATTTTGGGTTTTACCTTGAAAGTAGCAAAAGGGGGCAAATTAGGATGAACTAAAGAAAAAGAACTCCCAGGGTAGGAAGCTGTTATACGTTTGTGGGTCAAATTGTATCTCCCCCAAAAGATGTTCAGGACCTAACCCCCCAGTATCTACGGATGTGAGCTTATTTGGAAACAAGATCTGTACAGATGACTAAATTAAGATGAGGCCATTATAATTTTTTTCTTTCTTTTTTTAAAATTATTATTATTATTATACTTTAAGTTCTAGGGTACACGTGCATAACGTGCAGGTTTGTTACCTATGTATACTTGTGCCATGTTGGTGTGCTGCACCCATCAACCCATCAACTCGTCAGCACCCATCAACCCATCATTTACATCAGGTATAACTCCGAATGCAATCCCCCCACCCCCCCCCGCCATAGTAGGTCTGGAGCGTGATGTTCCCCTTCCCGAGTCCAAGTGATCTCATTGTTCAGTTCCCACCTATGAGTGAGAACATGCGGGGTTTGGTTTTCTGTTCTTGCGATAGTTTGCTGAGAATGATGGTTTCCAGCTGCATCCATGTCCCTACAAAGGACACAAACTCATCCTTTTTTGTGGCTGCATAGTATTCCATGGTGTATATGTGCCACATTTTCTTAATCCAGTCTGTCACTGATGGACATTTGGGATGATTCCAAGTCTTTGCTATTGTGAATAGTGGATGAGGCCATTATTAAAGTGGGCTTTTGTATTAGTATATTTTCATGCTGCTTATAAAGACATACCTGAGACTGGATAATTTTAAAGAAAAAGAGGTTTAGTGGACTCACAGTTCCATGTGGCTGGGGAGGCATCACAATCATGGTGGACAGTGAAAGGCACATCTTACATGGTGGCAGGCAAGAGAGAATGAGAGCCAAGTGAAAGGGGGAAACCCCTTATAAACCATCAGATCTCATGAGACTTATGACCACGAGAACAGTGTAGGGAAAACTGCCCCCATGATTCAATTCTCTCCCATGGGGTCCCTCCCACAGCGAATGGGAATTATAGGAGCTACAATTCAAGATGAGATTTGGGTGGGGACACAGCCAAACCATATCAGCTTTAATCCAATATGACTGTGGATCCTTAAGAAATGGGATATTTGGACACAGAGACAGACATGTGCTGTGAGAAGATGACGTGACAACATAAGGAGAATGCCGTCGACGAGCTCAGGAATGCTTGCAGCCACCACAAGCTAGGTGAGAGGCCTGGGACAGATTCTCCCTCGCAGCCCTTAGAAGAACCAACCCTGCTGACACCTTGAATGTAGACTTCTGGGCTGCAAAACTGTGTGGCAATAAATTTCTGTTATTTAAGACACCTAGCGTGTGGTACTTCATTATGGCAGCCATAGGGAACTAATACAGGAGCCTTTCATAAGTCCTAGATCTGCCCCCCTTTTTCCTGGCATGAACCCATTTCTCCATCAGTCAGTGCAAAAAGCCATCTTGTCATCATCACTTATGATTTCGAGGTTGCTTTACTGCCACATTTTGGGTTGGCACCGGGGCCAAGATTGTTTCCTGACTCTTCTGTTATTCTCTCTTAATACTTCCTGAGATGTCTCATTGTTGTTCTTGTTGAGTCATATCTGCCATCTTTTGCTGTTCTACAAATGTACCCAGGACTTGTTTGGAGCAGGTATAATACACACAGATGCAAAAACGATTGCCAGGAAGGAAGAAGTGTTTTATTACATTCGCAGTCGCCAAGAAACAGCACATGAGCCCATTCAGGGCCACACGGGAAAGCACTGAAGCCAGATGAGCAGACACGGAGAGAGGGAGCTGCACGCAGGAGCCTTGATTGCAGTTAACACCGAAAGGAGTGGGCAAAGCAAAGTCAACACGTGGCACAAGTTCACTATCAAGCTTAAATCTCCTGTGTGGTTCATGAAAAAAAAAAATTTACTATCAAGCAGGCTCTGGGCTATAAGGGTGGTCCGCAGTTGTACCTGGCTCCATGGAGATTAGGGCAGAAGAATTGCCTAGCAGAAAAGCAGACTCCTGGAGGGCTGGACTCTAAGTAGTTAGTTGGCATATCAAAGGCATGCCCACAAGTGAGTTACTTGTTACCTCTAGGAGTTAATTAATCCTGGGAGGGGCAGTTTCTTGGGTCCACAGACTCCAAATGCCATAGCATCAAGAATATAGAAAGTAGGAACATATAATTAATACATTGACATTATCCAGCTGTTCAGTTTTATATAGTTATTCTTCCCTCCCCACTTCAATTTATACTTTAAAGAATTCCTTATAAGGTCGACAAGGCTCCTGACGATAGCATTTGTGATATAACCTCTTATCTCTCGTCAGATAACTGTCTGGAAAATCCTAGGCTTGTTATGTAGCACCCTCTATCCATGGATTTTGGCTGTTCCATTTCTTGGTATTTCCTCTTTCTGCAAAAGCTGTGACCTTCAGAGGAAAGCAAAGTTGGAATGTTGTCAGTAGCCTAAGTTTTATCTCCAGCATTTCCAGTGCTGGGTGACATGGTGAAACTCTTATCTCTATAGTATCTATAGATATATCCAGGTTTTGTCTGGCCCTCTCATTTGTCCTCATATAGGTTGGATATCTTTTTTATTTTCCTGCTTATTTACCATGTCCCAGTCCTCTGGTTGTAGCCCCTAGTTTTCTTCAAGGAGCTATCCCTTCTCCACTCTTGAGCCACTCTTGAGTGGTGTAAGTGGGACTACCTTCACCCTTTGATTCAGGGAAGGGATGTGACTTGGGTCTAGTCAAAATCATTGATTCAGGCAGAGCAGGTGAATCAAATTGGACCAATCAGTATATATGTATATATATATATATATATATATTTTTTTTTTTTTGTCTTTTTTTTTGAGGCAAGGTCTTGCTCTGTCGTTCTTGGTGCGGTGGCGTGATCTCAACTCACTGCAACCTCCACCTCCCAGGTTCGAGTGATTTTTGTGCCTCAGCCTCTTAAGTACCTGGGACTGCAGGTACTCACCACCATGCCCAGTTAACGTTTGTATTTTTATAGAGATTGAATTTCACCATGTTGGCCAGGCTGGTCTCGAACTCCTGGACTCAAATGATCTGCCCACCTCGCCCTCCCAAAGTGTTGGGGTTACAGGCGTGAGCCACTACATCTGGCTAATTTGTGTATTTTTGTAGAGGTGGAGTTTCGCCATGTTGGCCGGGGTGGTCTCAAACTCCTGAGCTCAAGCGATCTGCCTAACTCGGCCTCCCAAAATGTTGGAGTTACAGGTGTGAGCCACCATGTGCCTGGCCATGATATATTGTTTTTCTATTCCTGCTGTGATAAATTATCACAAACTTAGTGACTTTAAAACAACACAGATTTATCATCTTACAGTTCTGGAGGTCAGAAGTCTGGTGCAGGTGTCACTGGGCTAAAATCAAGATGGTAGCAGGACAGTGCTGCTCTCTGGAGGCTCTAGGGGAGAATTGGTTTCCCTGACTTCTCAGGCTTCTCTAGAGGCGGCCCACATTCTTTGCCTTGTGGCCCCTTCCTCCGTGTTCAGAGCCAGTAGCACTGGGTTGCACTCTCCTCATACCACATCGCTCTGATCCTTCTGTGGACACATCTCCCTCTGAATTCCTCTTCTGCCTCCTCTTTCCACTGGTTTTTTTTTTTTTTTTTTTTTTGAGATGGAATCTTGCTGTGTCACCCAGGCTGGAGTGCAGTGTCGCGATCTCGGCTCACTGCAACCTCCGCCTCCTGGGTTCAAGCAATTCTCCTGCTTCAACCTCCCGAATAGCTGGGACTACAGTGCCCACTACTGTGCCCGGCTAGTTTTTGTATTTTCAGTAGAGACAGGGTTTTGCCATGTTGGCCAGGCTGGTCTTGAACTCCTGGTCCCAAGTGACCCACTCGCCTCGGCTTCCCAAAGTGCTGGGATTCCAGTAGTGAGCCACTGTGACTGGCCTTCCTCTTCCACTGTTAAGGACCCATGGGTGACACTGGACGCAGCAGGATAATCCAGCAGACTCTTCTTATCTCAGGGTCTATCTGAGCCATCTG
This sequence comes from Rhinopithecus roxellana, assembly GCF_007565055.1. Lineage (NCBI taxonomy): Eukaryota > Metazoa > Chordata > Mammalia > Primates > Cercopithecidae > Rhinopithecus > Rhinopithecus roxellana. The sequence continues at coordinate 35,211,945 of NC_044567.1, forward strand.
CAAAGTCTCTTTTGCCATGTAAGGTAACATATTCAGAGGTTCTGGGAATTAGGATGTGGACTTTCAGGAGGTGGGGCATTATTTTGTCCACTACAGTCAGTGAGATTCAACTCTGGGACCTTGGCTGGGTCCCTTGGGATTCCTGAGCAGATGGGCTTTCAACCTGAAGTTGCTGCCAGCCACTTTGGATCTGTGAGGGGAGAGTCTGCCAAAGAATGGAGTCAACCTTAAGAAAAACAGACCTGAGACACAAGGGGAGCAAGACCATGTCTCGGTGTTGTCCTTAGGGCCACTGAGGCCAACTCTACCCTCACTCCTTTTAGTCATTGAGTCAGTCGACTGCCACCATCATTACATGTGTCCTCCTTCTGAGGATGGTAATGCGGGTGCAACATAAATAAATTCCTCCTTCATTGTCCTTTGGAGCATAGGGTGCAGCCTTTTATCAAAAACATCTGCATTGATGACCCACAGGCAGAGTGTCATGATGGCACATTGTTCCAGTACTGGAAATTCTGCTTCTTCCTTTCCTGTGGATCATAATCTTTCAGGTTCTTATCAGGTCTTTCGTCTGTGAAATGATGGGGTTGGATGTACAGAGTGTTCTTGGTCTCTACATATGAAGGTTCATTAAACTTGCACGGGATGGCTGAGCTGGTAGAATCCTTTTTAAGATGATTGGGGCCAGGTGCAGTGGCTCAGGCCCATAATCCCAGTACTTTGGGAGGCTGAGGTGGCAGGATCACTTGAAGCCAGGCGTTCAAGACCAGTCTGGACAACATAGTGAGATCCTGTCTCTATAAAAATACAATTTAAAAAAATGAGCTGTGAGTGGTGGTATACACCTATAGTCCCAGCTACTCAGAAGGCTGAGGCGGGAGATTGAGATTGCAATGAGCCATGATTTGCCACTGCACTCCAGCCTGGGCCACAGAGTGAGACCCTATATATTAAAAAAATAAAATTTAAATAAAGGCCAAGCACAATGTCTCATGGCTGTAATCCCAGCACTTTGGGAGGCCGAGGCGGGAGGATCGCTTGGGCCTCGGAGTTTGAGACCAGCCTGGGCAGCAAAGCGAGACCTCATCTCTATTAAAATAAATAAATAAACAAAATTAAGAAAATAATTTTTAAAAATTAAAAAAAAATTTTTTTTAAGGTTATTGCACCTAATTTCGTTACTTAACAGATGAGGGAACTGAGACCTGGAGAAGCTAAGCGTCTTCACTGGAGAACAGACCTCTTGGAAACAGCCCAACGAGAAATAATAACTTCTGATTGCTAATCCTATTATATACCACATTTCTAAAATTCCTTGACCTAGTTAAGTGAATTCATGTAAGTGTGTTTTCCCCTACAATGTATAAAAAATCTGATGTCATTCACTGAGATAACTCAAGATATTTGAGCCTCAGTATGAGAACTGACATAATATTTAGCATGTCATCTTTTGCTAAGTGTATTTTTATAAAATAAAATTATTGTATTATGCCAGTTTCCTCCCATTTTACCTCTCACAAGTGGATAGTTCTAGAATCTTTTTAAAGCCATTTCTAAGATCAAGGAGAGACCTGGAGACAATACTAAATCCTTGAGCAATATGAAAATTCTGTATCCAAGTATTAATCCTAAAGGATTCTAGGGAGAAGCTGGTCTGAGTCCATGTCCCTGATTTCTTCTGGGGAACAGCACAGTGGACAAATAAAATGGTGGCTATTCTTGTTATCTAATGCTCTCTAACACACCACCTCAAAACTTGTGGCTTAAAGTAACAACATTTGTTTTCCTCTTGAATCTGCTATTTGGGCAGGGCTCAGAGAACAACCCATTTCTCTCGCACTCAGTGTGGGCTTAAATGCTGGGGCTGGTGTCATTTGGAGTCATGTTCACTGTCTCTCCATCTGTGCTGGCCATCAACTGGGACCTTAACTGGAGCTGATGGCTAAAGACCCTCATGTGGCCACTCCATGTGGCTTGGACTTCCTCACAGCATAGTGGCGGGGTTCCAGGACTGAGCATCCATGTCACCTACCCTGGGATGTCATTACTGTCACATTTTATTTGATGAAGCAGTCAAAAAGACCTTCCCTGGTTCAAGGGGTTAGAAATAAACTTCACCTCTCGATGGAGCGGTAGAAAGGCTCTGGTGGTCATATGGGCTGGAAGTACTACTCTGGCAATTGTGTCTGAGGCCAGGATTTCATCTAAGATATCCGGAGATGAGACAATGCTAAGCTCAGTTTTTCATTTGGGTGTGTGGTTTTTCTTTTCTTCTTTGGCAACTGGTGTGAATTTAGAGGTCAGAGTGTTACTCTCCTCAGGCTTAGGGTAGCTACTGTTGGTTTTGAAGGAGCTATTTGATACTGTCAACCACAAGAGATTCAGAGAAGGCTGAACTGGAGGTCTGAATTACTCCATGTGATTAGGAAATCATGAGTATTTGCATCTAGTATTCTTCTAGTGCCTCACCTAACTCCGTCAACACCAGCCTACAAGAAATTGTATCTTCCACCATCTGCTGCTGTTCTACCACTCAACACCAATATCTAACCTGTACAAGTACTGAGGGATCACACAAGTGTGAGTAGGCAGAGAAACATCACAGCTTGCTTAGGAAGTCTTAGTAACATGAAGTTATGAGCACAAACTCTAAACTAGAAAATATGGCAGCTATTGAAATAGAACTGAGTAAGGAGATAGAAGAGTACTTTAACAAAATGGAATAAGGAAGATAATTAGCATGCAAGAAAATAAAAGACTGTATGGAACTAAAAGCATTGTTTCCACAATATAAAAACTATTTTCTTTTTCAGATATGCTAAAAGAAGATCACTGCTAAGAACATAATCACTATTCTGGAACATCAAGGGGAAGAAATTCTTTATCCCATAGAGTACAGACACTTAGAGACATGTAGAGGAAAAAGATACGAAACTTGGAGGACAGACTGACTGACTTAACATCAGTCACAAGAGTGCCTGGGGGAGAAAAAGAGCCAGAAAGAAGAAGAAGAATAGTTAAATAAAAGTAAAAGAAAAGTTCTCTGAGTTGAAAAGTCAGGCGAGGTGAATGAATATTTCAAACTACATGTATAGACATTTCCTGGTGAAATCCTAGAATTTTACGGATAAAGAGAAAGTTTTATACATCTGGAGAGGCAGAATTAGAAGAATCAAACTAGTGCCAGATTTCTCATCAGCAGCCCTAGAAAGTAGAAGAAGACAATAGAACAGTATCTCTAGATGATTTATACAAAAAACATTATAATACAAAATTCTACATCAAGCTCAGTAACCATATTTTTTTTGTTTTTGCAAGTTTGACACATGAAGGCCTTGGAGTTTATTGTTCTTGTAACTTATTAAAGGCATCATGGCCTAGAGTTTATTACTCATATAATTTCGCTTGGGAAAGCAATTGGTAAAGTGTCAATTTCAGTAGAAATCTCAACAAACCGGAAGATAAGAGGTCAGAAATCAGTAGTGAGCAGTGAATCTTGTGATGAATATGTCATTTAGTATAAGGAGATGAGATCATTTTTTACCAGGACTTTATACTGTGTCCTAAGTAATGACTATTGCAGCAAAGTAGACAAACTGGAAGGGAAAACCCTAGTAATAGCTTGAAGTCAAATCTCAGCAAAACTCAAGAGTAGGGTGGGAGTTGGGGGTGGAAGACCTTGGAAAAGTAAACATGTTCTAAATGTTTCCTCTAATGGATCTGGGGAGAAGACTGAGGAGGCAGAATAGCTGGATGGGAGGACAGAATTCTCTCTTACTGGTATATTAGAGAAGTTAAATTATTATTTTAGGGTTTGGAAGTTCCTGTATGAATTGAATCGAGATTTTAATCTCCTGGGTAAATTGTCCTACAACAGGGAGGTTAGCTGATCCTCAGTAGATAACCTACAGATCTGTATCTCATCATCTGCCTTGATATTTTTTGACCCTAAATGAATTGAGGTTATTTTGCTTGGAAGAGTTTTACTCGTAAGCTCTAACCTCAAGACACATAATCAGCACCCTGCCTTTGTACCCCATAGCATCAGCCTAGACCCCAGTTGCCTAACTTCATGTGTGGCTGCATATCTGCTAAGAAACCTTCACAGTGTATAAGAGAGAGAGAGAGAGAAAAAAAAAAAAATCTACCCTCTTAGGATCTCTGGCCGGGACCCTGGAAATTAGACCGGCAAAAGATTAACAAGAGAGAAACAATTTATTAACATGTGCAGTATGCATACCTGCAGGAGAGAGAAACTCAGCGATGAGTAATTCAAAGGGGTTATTGGAACCTGGGCTTGTACAGCATCTTAGCAAAGAAGAATACATTTATAGAGAGGTGAAAAGACAAAGGGAAAAGGTTTTTAGGCTTCTAGGAGCTGTAAATCATGGAAAGGTAAATGTGCGGGGGAAACTCATGGAAGATAAGGACTATCTTAGCGATGTTTGTGCAGGTCTGTCTTGGTGCTGACTTTTCATCTTCTTCATGTCCGTAAAACTTCCCCAAGAGAGGGGGTTTATGGCAGTCTTTACTTCTCAGGAGTTTCTGCTTTTGGCCCGATAAGGGGAGCTCTGACAAGGCTTCTTTCTGCATCTGTTGATTATCACATTTGCCTACAGCTCACAATAATCCTTATCGAAAGTGGCATATTATAGGGTAGCATATTCTGATCTACAACAGTGTGGCTTGGAGATTGAGTCATACTTATGAAGAATGTGGGATTACAGAAAGTGAGAGGAGAGATCTAGTATGTTCAACTGTCACTCACAAGGAAACATGACAGGTCACAGTTATAAGAAGGAACCAGCTGACAGTTCCAGCAGCATTATGGGGGTTGGGGAAGGATACCAAAAGAGAGGCCACAAAGCACTCACATGAATGTTTTATCTAGGCATGGACTCTTCTCCCGTCTCATGGAGGTAATCAGGGAAGACCAGCCTTTCAAGCAAACTAGCCTTTTTATGAGTCTGTCATAGCCCTGCCCTGCTAGAAATGCCAGGGGTGGGAGGCATGTAAAGAGTAAGTCCCTGTTTCTTGTTTTAGTCCTCTCGCCAAAGTGAATTATCTCCATAGTCCTGCTTACAGGAAGCGGGGCAGGCTTCCCAGGGGAAATTTGCAAGTCATAATTGTGCACCGGGTTATTTTGTCATTTGAGCATCACAGACCTTGCACCTTGGAGATCTATATTTACAAGCTCCTTTCTGTTAGACTTGATCACAGGTTTATCTTTAAGACAGTACTCAAAACATTAAGCTGGCAAAAGACTTTGGCAAGTCTTGGAATCCATCCTTACACATTACACAGAGTCACACATAAACTCCACCCAGGGAATCTTTTTTTCAATGACAGATATCAAGGAAAATGTGAAGGAGGGTTTAGAACCCTCTTGGGACACTTTTTGTGTAGATTAGATGCTATTCAACCAGATGGATGCCATGGTCTCTGACAAACCACATAAATCTGATTGAATAGCACCTAATGTATAAGAAACCAAAACTGAGAGTAGAGAGGTGATGTGGTTAGTGTAGGCAGTGCTTCCTGCTCTATTCTACAGCTCTGTGATTATGTTATAATCAACCCTTATAACCACAGAGGTCCCAGAGCCCTCAAAATTTGTAGTGGCAAAGAGAGGGCTGATAAGGGAGATGAAGAATATGCTTCAGGATGAGTCTGCTTGGGCTGCAATTGCAAAGTACCAGACTGGGGGTGTTACACGACAAAGACTCTTTCCTCCTATTTCTGGAGGCTGGAAGTCCATGATCCAGGTGTCAGAGGGTCGTTTTCCTCTGAGGGCTCTCTCTTTATATTGTAGATGCCATCTTCTCTCTGTATCTTCATGTGGTCTTCCCTCTGTGTGTGTCTGCGTCCTTCTCATTTGCTTTTCTTATAGGGACACCAGACATACTGGGTTAGGGTTCACCCTAATGACTGCATTTTACCAGAATCCTCTTTTAAAGACCGTATCTTCAGATACAGTCACATTCTGAAGTACTGGGATTAGAATTTAATATGAAATTTTGGGGGAACACAGTTCAGCCCTTACCAACTACAGAAATCAAATAAAACCAAAACCACCATATCCATTATATTTACATTCCAAAACCACATGCAAGACCATGGAGAAAGTCCATTCTTCACAACCCTAATCCATGTGCAATAAACTGAAAGACTAAAAAGCCAAAAAGTCATTTAAAAATCGTATATATGCATTATAATATATATATATTAGAAATATATATATGTATTTTTTATTTGTTTTTTCAAGTTTTTTTCTGAGATGGAGTCTTGCTCTGTCACCTAGAGCTGGAGTGCAATGGCGTGATTTCAGCTCACTGCAACCTCTGCCTACCGGGTTCAAGCAATTCTCCTGCCTCAGCCTCACAAGTAGCTAGGATTATAGGCACGTGTCATCACGCCTGGCTAGTTTTTGTATTTTTAGTAGAGACAGGGTTTCACCATATTGGCCAGGCTGGTCTGGAATTCCTGACCTCATGATCCACCCACCTTGGCCTCCCAAAGTGCTAGGATTACAGGTGTGAGCCACCGCACCCAACCGATGTATGTGTATGTGTATATATTATATATAAAATATATGTAAATAAAATATATGTAATATATAAATATATAGTATATACAAATATGTACACATCGGTATATATATTATATATTTTTGTATATTATATATTTATATATTATATAGAACATTATATATTTATATGTTATATATTACATATTATATATTTATATATTATATATATTACCATAAAAGAACATAAAATTATTTGGAGGACACAAGAAATACATATTTAAGGGTTTGGTATAATAAAAGTAAAGACATTTGAGGTTAGAACATCTTATTTTTGAGAAGAAAGTTTTAAGCTTGGGGCTCGAAAATAACCTCGGGAAAGATTCATATTGTTGGAGAGACTCGGAGAGCAGTGAAGAAGATAGGATTTGGATTAGAGATTTAAAAATAATGTCTAGATATTTTGGAACGAGCAAGAAAATTCCCATTTTAGGACGAAGAAAAAGGTAACATTTGGAGAGAATCTAAAATATATACTGTATTTTCCTAACTCCTCTTACAAATGTAGTCATTTGGTTAACATTAGCAGTATTAAGATAAGCTATCTATGACTTGGTTTGTTCATAAATTTATTACATGTAGTATACAAAATATTCCAATCTTCACTATTTCGTCATTTTAAAATTTTTTTTTATTTTTACAACTGGAAAAATACATACAACATAAAATTTACCATCTTCACCATTTTCAGGTGTACAGTTCAGTGGTGGTAAGTGCGTTTACATTGTTGTGCAGCCATCACCACCGCCCATCTTCACAACTCTTTCCATCTTTGAAGCTAAAACTGTGTCCATGAAAGAGTAACTCCCCACTCTCCTTCTCCCATCCCCTGGCAACCACTTTTGCAAATACATTTTACAGTGTATGTAGTGTTCATTGTAGAAGAATTAGAAAATGTAAAAGAATAGGAACAGAGAACTAGTAACATTTTGACATATACCTTAATGTCTTTTTTTCTCTGCATATACATATATGTAACTTTTTTTTTTTTTTTACTATGCATACTGGTTTATAGTCTGCCCCTTCACACTTAGTATAACTTCAATAGCTTTACATGTCAAATAAATATCATGCTTTTTAATATTGAAAGTCAATTTATTTAAATAACCCCCTTTGCGTTTTTTCCAGTCTGTGAAGGGTTGGGGACAAAAGACGAAGCTACAAACATAGATCTTTATAGAGCAATCCTCTGATTACTGATTACTTTTTTTTTCCATCCTCAATTATTTCTTGTCAACAAATACCATCTTTTTTTTTTTTTTTTTTTTTTTTTTTTTTTTTTTTTTTTTGAGATAGAGTCTTGCTCTGTCACTCAGGCTGGAGTGCAGTGGCACGATCTCAGCTCACTGCAACCTCCACCTCCCAGGTTCCGGAGATCCTCCCACCTCAGCCTCCCAAGTAGCTGAGACTACAAGTGTGCACCTCCACACCCAGCTAATTTTTGTACTTTATTGTAGACACAGAGTCTCATCATGTTCCCCAGGCTATTCTTGAACTCCCGAGTTCAAGCAGTTGTCCCGTCTCAGTACTGCAGGATTACAGGCATAAGCCACCGTGCCCAGCCTGAATTCCTTCTATACTTTGAGGAAGGTTTTCTCTATTTTTAGTCTTTTAATACATATTGCCAGATTGCCCTCAAGAAAGGTTGTATCAGGTAATACTTCCAGCAGCAGTGGATGAGCAGGCCTATTTCCAGACCTCCAGCAACCCTGTGAATTGTCCTTAAAGAAACAAAATTGAAATAATAGGTGGACGTGGTTTTCAAAATCGGGTAGTGGAGAAGGGTTTATAATGAAAAGGTATTGGCCCGCTTAGCCTGATCTAGCTTCTAGTCCTGCTCCCTGGAGACACTTTTAATACCTTCTGTGTTTATTTCTTCTGATGATTTATCTCCATCTCTCTACATAATAGGCTTACACTGCTAGTTTACACACACATCTGTTATTTACACACTATTTACTTCCTGCTGGTGAGATGAGGTTTTGGTTCCATTATACCACCCACTTCCTCCTCCGTACCCATTTTTTAAATTGTTATATTACCTTTTTACTTATATTTAAAACTCCCTGCAGTTAGCATGGGCAGTCCAGTTTCTCTTGACTGGCTTTCGTGAGCATTAAGGAATGGGACTCTTCTACTCTTTTCTTTCCTTCTCTACTTTTGGCTTTGATCAATTTTTTTTTTCTTTTTCTCTCTCTCCTTTCTTTTACTTTCTTTCCCTCCCTTCTTCCTTTTCTCTTTGTATTTGTTCACATTTTGAAGATTGATAAAATGTACATTTCTTGTTTTGTAATCACATAGTTTGGCTTTCTATGCCTTGTCCATAAGTTTACTCTAAAAGTTCAAAAGTCAATTAAGTGCTTCTATCATGGCTCCTTAAATGTAGTTCCTTGTGACCTAAGTAACATGTTGATTACCACCTGATACAGTGTGGTTCTGTGTCCCCATCAACTCTCATGTCAAATTGTAATCCCCAGTGTCGTAGGTGGGGCCTGGGGGGAGGTGACTGGATCATGGGGGTGGTCTGTCATAAATAGTTTAGCACTATTCACCTTGGTACTTGTATTAGTGCATTCTCGCACTGCTATAAAGAACTACCTGAGACTAGGTAATTTATTAAGAAAAGAGGTTTAATTGGCTCATGGTTCGACAGGCTCTACAGGAAGTGTGGCAGGGAAGGCCTCAGGAAACGTACACTCATGGCGGAAGGTGAAGGGGAAGCAGTCATGTCTTACATGGCCAGAGCAGGAGGAAGAGAGCAAAGAGGGAGGTGCTACACATTTTTCAATAACCGGATCTCGTGAGAACTCACTAGCATGAGAACAGCAAGGGGGAAATCCACTCCCATGATCCAGTCACCTCCCACCAGGCCCCTCATCCAACACTGGGAATTACAATTCAACGTGAAATTTGGGTGGGGACACAAATGCAAACCATACCAGTTCTGTTTTTGTGATGGTGAATGAGTGAGTTCTTCTGAGATCTGGTTGTTTAAAAGCGTGTAGCACCTTCCCCCCACCCCCTCTTATTCCTGCTCCTTCCATGTAAGATGTGCCTGTTTCCCCTTCATCTTCTCCGTAATTTTACGTTTCCTGAGGCCTCCCCAGAAGCCAGGCAGATGCTGGCATGATGCTTCCTCTACAACCTGTGGAGCTGCAAGCCAATTAAACTTTTTTTCTTTATGAATTACCCAGTCTCAGGTATTTCTGTATAGCCATGTGAGAAAGGACAAATACACATCCCCTTCTCTGTGGATCCAATATCAAGATACCTGTTCCTTATAAAGGAGAATTTTCTTAGTGCCAAGGCCAAATGGATTCTGTTTTATTGCATTCTACAAAGTATTCAATCATACGTGACTTTTCTTTGATTCATATTTGAATCATAACTTTCCTGGGCATATTTTTTTTTTTTGCCTGCAATTTTATGGACTATCTTGTTTTTCCTGTCATGAGAATCATATGCCTTCATACCTTCCAATTTACTTATTCCATCTGTTATTTTGACTGCTTTCTTTATCTTGGAGCCCACTAAATTCTAATTTGGATAGTCTGCTTTCTAAGCCTCCTGCAGGTCTGACATCCGGGAATTTCTTCCTGCCGGACTTGGATTTAAGTCTATCATATCTTACTGAATTAGGTTTTTATCCTTATTTTTCTTGGAGTACATTCTCAAGAAACTTTCTTAGAAAGATAGGTAACCTCCTAAATCGAAATCTGATTTTATTTTGCTTTTATATTTGACTGATAAGTTACCGTAATAACGAATTTTTAGATTCAAGTGAATTTTCATTCAGAACTTTGGAATTGCTCTGTTATATGCTAGCATCGATTATTGCTGACAAATTCTGTTACTGGTTATTGTTGCAGCTTGATGGTTTTTTCCTCTCTGAAATCTTTTTAGGATCTCTCTGTTTTTCACTCTGCCCCTCACAGTTCAGGCTCTTTCAGTTTGAGGACTTTTGTGTCTCTTCAGCTCTATGAAAATTAATATTTCTCTTTATCTCTTTTTCTCCCTCTTTCTTAAAATTTTCCATTCTATTTTACCTTTTTTTTTCAGGAACTTCTGTTCAATCATACGTGACTTTATTTTGCAAGTCTCAGCAGAAAGTATTAGGAATTTTTTTTGGTTTTTAGTAAGTTTCCTCTGTGCTTAAATTAGTCAATTCTGCCGTAACATTGTTCTGAAAACGTGGATTTATCCCAACATTAGAGTAACCATGCCATTTTTTCCCCTCCTCTCTCTTGTCCCCTAATTCCCATGAGGTGACTTTCCTCTCCTTAGCTTAATTCTCTTTATTTAATATCCTTTCATTGCTGCTAAGGGATAGCTTTTGGTGACTGCTTTGCCATTTCAGACTTTTTCCCATGTCTCTACATGGCAGATCCTACCCAGCCTTCAAGGCTTGCCTATGCCCACTTCCTCCAGGAAGCCTTTCTCAATGACTCTCCAAACTATCTGTCTAGTGAGTATTTCTATACTTAGGTTTATGTACAGCTTAGTGTTATATGAAGAGCTTTAGGGAGCAGTCAATAATTGCTCTAGTGATTTGTGTGAACTATGTGCAATTTCAAGAACATCAAATAATTGCATTTTTACTCTGAATAAAACTAATCTTAAAATGTGTTCCTCTGCTGCAAGTATATTAAACTAGAATTGCACTGAAGTATAGTATAAGAAACCACCAGCTGGGTGCAAACCACCAGCCGGGTGCGGTGGCTCATGCCTGTAATTCCAGCGCTTCGGGAGGCCAAGGCGGGTGGATCACCTGAGGTCAGGAGTTAGAGACCAACGTGGCCAACATGGTGAAACCCCATCTCTACTAAAAATGCAGTAATTAGGGCGGGCGCGGTGGCTCAAGCCTGTAATCCCAGCACTTTGGGAGGCCGAGACGGGTGGATCACGAGGTCAGGAGATCGAGACCATCCTGGCTAACACCGTGAAACCCCGTCTCTACTAAAAAATACAAAAAACTAGCCGGACGACGTGGCGGGCGCCTGTAGTCCCAGCTACTCGGGAGGCTGAGGCAGGAGAATGGCGTAAACTCCGGAGGCGGAGCTTGCAGTGAGCTGAGATCCGGCCACTGCACTCCAGCCTGGGCGATAGAGCGAGACTCCGTCTCAAAAAAAAAAAAAAAAAAAAATGCAGTAATTAGATGGGCATGGTGGCGGGCACCTGTAATCCCAGCTACTGGTGAGGCTGAGGTTAAGGCAGGACAATCGCTTGAACCCAGGAGGCAGAGGTTGCAGTGAGCCGAGACCACACCATTGCACTCCAGCCTGGATGACAGAGCAAAATGCAGTCTCAAAAAAAAAAAAAAAAAAAAAAAAGAAAAAAAAAGAAAGAGAGAAAGAAGGAAAGAAACCACCACTTAGAATGAATGGCTTTAGACGGAGTTTGTTTCTGTTGAAAGTAAGTCCAGGCATAAGTGATGGTTGGGGATGGAACAGTGAGTCAATGATGTCATGTCTACCATCTCTGCAATTCTCTGTGCCAGTCCTTCATGGTTACAAGATGGTTGCTGCCACTCCTGCCATTACATCAACATTCAAAATAGGATGAAGAGAAAGAGGCTGGCAGTTGAGTCTTATTCATTTTTATTAGGAAAGCAAAGCTTTCACAGAGGACTTTGCAGTATCCTTCTGTTTTTGTCTCGTGGCTGAAGACCTACTCCTAGTTTCAGGTTTGGCTTTCTACCCTCTGTCGTGGGAGGCAGCGAAGAAGCAGAGGTGGAGATGAACTTTAGGAGAGCCAGATAACAAGGTAACAGAGTCCGCCACAATCGGCAAGAGAGGGCATTAAAAGCAGTTGTGCCCAGGCGCAGCAGCTCACACCTGTAATCCCAGCACTTTGAGAGTCCGAGGCGGGTGGATTGCCTGAGGTCAAGAGTTCGAGTCTAGCCTGGCCAACATGGTGAAACCCTGTCTCTAAAAAATACAAAAATTAGGCCAGGTGCTATGGCAGGTGCCTGTAATCCCAGCTACTTGGGAGGCTGAGGCAGGAGAATTGCTTGAACCCGGGAGGCGGAGGTTGCAGTGAGCCGAGATTGCGCCATTGCATTCCAGCCTGGAGGACAAAAGCAAGACTTCGTCTCAAAAAAAAAAAAAAAAGAAAAGAAAAAAGAAATGTATTAATGATATTTTCTTATATTCTGTGTTATTCTGTCATGTGGGTCACACTGACCAGTTAGAGCTAGAAGCTCTAGCTACTTTCTTGATCTAGAAGACATCTTGCCTGAGAACATATCTTGGATATTCAAAACCAACCAATCCATACCCCCACTCAGCTCTTTTTGTCAGGATCCTGCAGCTCTGACCACTTTCCTTGTGTCCTAAGTCATCCCAGGACCAAGTACTGGACACTGAGGACCTTCCTATAGCCTTGAGCCCACCAAAATTATTAAAAGCTTCCAATCCCAAACCTGTTCAGCTTGCTTACCTTGCTTTACTAATTCCCTCCCACGAAAACCACAGGAAAGGCTTTTGCTGGTACTCTCCCCTCACTCCCTCTGCCTCTTGACCAGCCCTGGTGTGTCCCCATGTGGCCCTACCTGCTGATTCTAGGGATCTGTGAGTATAAACTTGACAATCATGTTCCTCTCTGTGTGTCTTACCATAGCCAATAAAACAAATCCTGCATACACGTTAAAATAGTGATACAATACTTGTAAAGTGCCAGCAGAACACCTGCTAGGCACTAGGCAAAAGGGACTGCTGGGAGGAATTTTAGGAGGAATGTCTGAGGGTAGTGTGAAGGATGAATGGGAGGTGGAGATGGGGAGATGGGTTAGAAAGATATTGTGGGCTGGGTGCGGTGGCTCATGCATGTAATCCCAGCACTTTGGGAGACTGAGGTGGGCGGATCACGAAGTCAGGAGATCAAGACCATCCTGGCCAACATGGTGAAACCCTGTCTCTACTAAAAATACAAAAATCAGCTGGGCGTGGTGGTGTGCACTTGTAATCCCAGCTACTTGGGAGGCTGAGGCAGGAGAATCGCTTGAACCTGGGAGGCAGAGGTTGCAGTGACCTGAGACTGCACCCCTGCACTCCAGCCTGGCGACAGAGTGAGATCCTGTCTCAAAAAAAAAAAAAAAAAAAAAAAGAAAGATATTGTGATAGTTCAGGACTGAGTCTGATGGGGCCTAGCTTGGCACTATGCAAGTAGAAAGGGACCAATAGTTGCTGAAAATATTTGTGATACAAAATTAAGAGGATTTGACAGTTTTGTCAGTGTTGCAAATTGGAAACTTATTTATCTGAAATTGTCATAATAAGACCGTCTCTGCATCATGGGTGAAAGCAGCAAATGAAGCAGGAAAAAAAGTTCTGAAAGAAGAAATTTTGCAGTTAAGATTTACCCAGCAAACTGCAAACATTTTACATCACCCCTTTATTTACTTACTAAAGACGTTTTGAAAACGAACGCCATCATCTACATTCATTTACCGTAGACTGGCCCTGTTCATACAGCAATTTCTATTTGGAAAAAGTTGATTTGATCGATCACATGCCCTTGGAAAATAGGGGTGTCTACAAAAGACCTACCCTGGCTTAGACTCTTTAAGGGAAAAAAGGAAAAAGAATCTCAACCATTTTAAGATCATCGATGGTTTATAAAATTTTCAAGGCTTAGTTATTTAAAGAAAATTTAATTAAAATATATTTAGGAAGTATAAAGTCTGCTACTTATGCTCAAAGAACTTTAAAAAATGACCAAAGATCATCCTGGCTAATATGGTGAAACCCCATCTCTACTAAAAACACAATTAGCCAGGCGTGGTGGCGGGCACCTGTAGTCCCAGCTACTTGGGAGGCTGAGGCAGGAGAATGGCATGAACCCGGGAGGCGGAGCTTGCAGTGAGCGGAGATCGCGCCACACTCCAACCTGGGCGACAGAGTGAGACTCCATCTCAAAAAACAAAACAAACAAAAAAAAAGAACGACTAAAGATATATAGACATTATTGTAATTAATAGGTTAAAAAAATAAAAAGATTGTCTCTGCCTTAAATGCAGCCTTGCTGCTTTGTTCAGTGAGTTCTTGGATGGCATCAGAGAAGTCCTCCTTGCTTGACTCTGGTCCAAATAAATGTCTTTTTGGATGAGGCCAGAACTCCCAGGTAGCAGGTTAAGGAAGAAGATACTGCAAGAGTCAGAAAGTACTGTAGTGATTATACAGCTCCACAATTCCTAAAGTGTATTCACCTGGTGTTCATCCACACCACAGTTATGAATTAGCTGTTACATGAAATATGTTTTCATATTTTTAGAGATTGGGAAATGACAGGTTAACTAAAATTAAGCCATTTTATTTATTGCAGAACTTTTCAGAGCCTTTAATATACTGTAGTGGGACTCTGTTAATGGAAATTATTGTATTCAGTGTTTCCCTAACTCATTTGTTCACAGAACCTTTTTTTTTTCTTTCTTTCTTTTTTTCAGAGCGTCTTATGAATCTATTTTTTCATGGGATACATTTTGGGAAATGCCGTGGTGGCCTAACAAGCTGATGTATAACACTGATGCTAATCAAGATTTTTGTGGGTGGTGTTGATTATTCTCCTGAAACTCATAAGTAGAACACTGCACATTTTCAAGATCAGTTTGCCCAGGCTCTGTTTTGCTTTCAGTCTCTTGTATACAAAAAGTTTAAAAAGATATGACTTGTACCCAGATGTCATCTACACAGCGCCTGTCATCCTGTGGAATGACTCATCCCTTGAAAATGGTGGATAGTGCTTTTTACCTTGATAATGAATAATGATCCTTGTTTCATTTACAAAGATGAGACCTAAAAGACCCGCCTCCCTAAAAATAGTATCACCTATGAGGCCACTGCCTTTCCTTGAAGGTTGGCTTCCGTGGGTCAGGCCTTCACTAATGCTCTACTGAAGTGCTTCAGGAATAGTGAAGGAGGGAGGTCTCAGAGGAGTGGAAATTGGGCTAAGTGACCTCTGTTGCCCCTTCCAACTCAACAGTCACGAGTCTTTTCCCCAGCCAGTGAAACCTGTTCTGGAATCTTCTTAAATTCTTTTGATATTAAATGAGTTTATGACCTTACATTTTTAAGAACAAATTTAAGCAGAATTTGTTTCTAGCACAAATCTTTTTCCTTCAAAGAAGAGGGCTTATTCCTGTCTTATCAGCTATGTAGCTACAGTACTTGTATTGGTAATTTTACTGTATTGTTTTTATTTCAATAGGTTTTTGGGGAACGGGTGGTGTTTGGTTACATGAATAAGTTATTTAGTGGTGATTTCTGAGATTTTGGTGCACTTATCAACCGAGCAGTGTACACTACCTGGTGCGTAGTCTTTTATTCCTCACCCACCTCCCACCCTTTCCCCCAAGTCCCCAAAGTCCTTTGTATCCTTCTTATGCCTTTGCATCCTCATAGCTTAGCTCCCACTTATGAGTGAGAACATACGATGTTTGGTTTTCCATTCCTGAGTCACTTCACTTAGAACAATGGTCTACAATTTCATCCATGTTGCTGGGAATGCCATTATTTCATTCCTTTTTATGGCTGAGTAGTATTCCATGGTGTATATCACATTTTCTGTATCCACTCATTGATCAGTGGGCATTTGGTCCGGTTCCATGTTTTTGCAGTTGCAAATTGGGCTGCTATAAACATGCATGTGCAAGTATCTTTTTCGTATAATGACTTCTTTTCCTCCGAGTAGATACCCAGGAGTGGGGGTTGCTTATTGGTGATTTTAATTTGCATGTAGTTGATGTATGAGTACTTGCTGTAGCTAGCTGTTAGGATACCGTACAACTCAGCACTTGTTTTTAAGCAAAAAGTAGTAAAAACTTTAAAGAAATGTTACAGTTAAAATTATATATGTATATATTATATATATAAACATATATGTATATATTATATACATATAAATATGTGTGTATATATATACAGTTAAAATATAAATATATATATATACACAAGGGGTTTGGGGCACTCATCCCTCATGCAGTTGAAAATTTATGTGTAGGTCTTGACTCCCTGAAAACTTTACTAATAGACTACTGTTTACCTGAAGTCTTACTGATAACATATATAGTCAATTAACACATATTTTGTATGTTATATGTGTTATATACTGTATTCTTATAATAAAATGAGAAAATATTAAGAAAATCATAAAGAAGAGAAAATATAGAGAGGGGTTGGTCTTGCTGTCTCAGGTGTGGCAGAGGTGGAAGAAAATCCATCTATAAATGAACTCAGGTTGTCTGAGGGCATGTGTGTCTGTGTGTGTGTGTGTTGTGTGCATATATCTATATACACCCCATAATATACAGATTCTAATGAACATTTCTTTTTGTTTTTCATCTTGTAGGAATCATTTATGTGATATGCTTAAATACTTAGTACTTTATATTTGTTAATTTTCATGTTTATTATTTGATGCATAGATTCCATATGCTTGTATATATATATATTATGAAACACATTAAGAAGAAATCTATGAACCTGTACACAAATTTAGAACCAAAACATTACCGATTCTATTGAAGCCACTTGTATTTCCTTCCCAAACCCAGTCTCTTTCTGTTTTTCAGAGATAACCATCATTAAAAATTTTGTATTTATAATTCTCTTGCTTTCTTTTCATTTTATTGCATATACATTTAACCTTTCCCAATAAGGTGTTTAATGGTGTTTGCTTCTGAGCTTTATGAAAATGGTTATCATAATTTAAGTAGTCTTTTTGTTATTTTTTTCCAATCAACATTGTACCTCTAAGAGTCACTCATGTTGTTTGGGTAAACTTTATTTTATTGCTCTTTATTACCATATGATATGGCATTATGTGAATATATTCCGATTTCTTTATTCTCCTCTTGATGGCCATTTTTTGGATGCTGGTCCACTCACTAGTGATAGTGAAATCAACTTAATGAGTATAGTGGAAAAGATTAGTGTGCATCAGATGTGGAGGAAATACTGTTCTGTTAAAAGGTGTTTCATTTGGGTACTTAATTTCATTGTCAAATATACAAAATAATGACATTGTTTTCTACAATGCTTTTTTTTTTTTGAGACAGAGTCTCGCTCTGTCGCCCAGGCTGGAGTGCAGTGTCACGATCTTGGCTCACTGCAAGCTCCACCTCCCGGGTTCACGCCATTCTCCTGCCTCAGCCTCCCGAGTAGCTGGGACTACAGGCGCCTGCCACCTCGCCCGGCTAATGTTTTGTAATTTTAGTAGAGACGGGGGTTTCATCGTGTTAGCCAGGATGGTCTCGATCTCCTGCCCTTGTGATCCTCCCGCCTCGGCCTCCCAAAGTGCTGGGATTACAGGTGTGAGCTACCGCGCCCGGCTTCTACAATGCTTTTAACAAGTTATCCTTATAGTAGTGGGTTCTCATTACTCCATATCTCCGCCAGTTGGAATTGTCAGACTTCTATGTTTTTACCAAAATGGTAGATATGAAATGGTAACGCTTTGTGGTTTTAATTTGTATATTCCTCATTACTAATGAAGTTGACCAAGCTTTTATATATTCAGTAATCATTACCATTTCCTCCTTTAAAAAGTGTTAATCTTTAGCTCATTTTCTTTAGAGTTGATTTTTTTTTTTTTGCCGTTACATTTTCTTATATATGTCTTTTTTCTAGTGTCTTTCTATTTATTGTTTTTTCAACCATCATGACAATTAATTTTAATGTAAATATGTCTTTTAATCTTTTCTCTTATGGTTAGTGTTTCTTATTTTTATTTTCTGTGATGTCATTCAATGGTCTAAAGTATAAGATAGTCTATATTTTTTTCCCTAGGTGTTTTCATGTCTCACCTTTTACATTTAAGTCTTTAATTCATTGGTATTTGACTTTTGTGTGGAAACCCTATTTCTTTATTTTTTCTCATATGGATAAACAGTTGACGCAGCACTACCAATTAAATAAGTCATGTCTCCTCTCCCTCTCCCCCAATCTTAGATAACACTCTTTTTATCTGTCATTTTTTTCCATTTTTGTGTGTTTGTTCCTGAACACTCTCTTCTTTTTTAGTGACCAATGCAAACATTGATATAATGCTTTCTTAATTACTGTGACTTCAGTAAGTTTCAGTATATGGTCACTGAAGCTCCCTCAACTTATTCTACTTAAGGATAATCGTAGTTTTTCTTAAGCCTTTGCATTTCCATACACATTTTATTTATTTATCTTCTTCTTGTTTGTTTGTTTTGAGACAGAATCTCTCTGTTGCCCATGCTGGAGTACAGTGGTATGATCATAACTCACTGTAGTCTTCTACACCTGGCCTCAAGAGATCTTCCTGCCTCAGCCTCTTGAGCAGCTGGGACTACAGGCATGCATCTCCACACCCAGTTATATTTTCATTTTTTGTAAGACAACGTCTCACTATGTTGTCTAGGCTGGTCTTGACCTCTTGGCCTTTGGTGATCCTCCTGCCTCAGCCTCCCAAAGTGCCAGGATTATGGTGCTGTGCCAAACCTTCCAGATAAATTTTAGATTCCACTTGTTAAATTATTTTTTTAATTCTTATTGAGATATTTAATTGAAGCTGCATTGCTATGTAGAGAACTGAGGTGTTTTCAAAATTAATTCTTCCCATTCATATATACACTGTATATCTCCCTTTACCTGACTTCATTCATGTCTTTTACTAATTTTAAAATTTTTCCCTATAAAGACATTGCTCATCTTTTGTTAAACTTATTTCGAATTTCTTTGCTGTATGGAATGAGTTTTTAAGTTAGACTTTTGAGTATGTACTGGTTATATTAATTTTGTTATATTGATCTTGTATCTAGCCATCTTTCTCAAGTTTTATTATTTATAATAATTTCGATAGATTACTTTGGATTACCTTTGTGAACAAACATATAATCTTCAAATGTCAGTATAGGTTCTTCCTTTTTAGTTTTAAAATCTTCTATTTTAGTTGCTTACTGGGCTGGGTAGACAGTAATAGTAGGAATCCTTGCCTTACTCATGATTATAAAGAGTCTTTTATTTTATTTTATTTTCACTCTCTCTCCAAGGGCATGTTTTTAACGTTTCCAGTAAGAATAATGTTTTATAGGTGCTTTTAAAAAATTAAACTAAGGATTCTCCCTGTTGATTTTTCATCAACAGACATTGAGTTTTATTAAATACTTTGTCTGCATTTTTGAGATAGCCTTATTTTGCCCTTTAATTTGCCCATGTGATGAATTATACTTGCAGCTTGCTAAAGTTAAACCATTCTTACATTCTCTAGTAATTAATCAAACTTTTTCCTAATGTGCTAATTTTTTTTAGGACTTTCGTGTCATTCATACATGAGGACGCTCTATAATTTTCTTTACACTGTTCTTTTCTAATCGTGGTATCCAGTTATGCTTGTCTCTCAATGAGTTGCACTGTGTTACTTCTTTTTCTATTCTTTTTCGTAATAGTATATTAGGCATATTAAGAATTTATATTCTTTGTATAAGTTCAGAAAGAAATATTTCTTGAAAATGTACCTGTAAAACATCTGGTCTTCTGTTTTCTTTTTGGAATGGTGTTTAATTACTGGTTTAATTTCTTTGATACTTATAGAACGATTCAGACTTCCTCTGTATTCTTTAGTAAATTTTGTCTTGCTTTTGTTTTTCTAAATGGCCATTTTGTCTAATTTTTTTTTTTTTTTTTAAAGTTTATCACAAATGTGACCTTTCAAATCTCTGGAGCTTTTCTGTTTTTATTTTCTGTTATTATTTACCTGTTTCTTTTTCATTTTTTTTTTCTGAGTAAATCTTGTAGAGGCTTGCCATTTTGTTTTTTTTCAAAGAATTAACCAATATGATTTTTTCTATATTACTAGTTTCTTCTTTTTGTGGTTTTTTCTTCTAATTTCTTGAAGTTTATTCTGCTTACAGTTATACTTCTTAAATATTTTCAGCCTCTCTTCTAAGAAATTGAGTTTCTGTATTTTTTTCTAAATATCATTTTGCTACCAAACAAATTTGATAGACAGTATTTTCATTGTCTTTCAACTCTAAAGAGTTTAAATTCCTAACAGTAATTCTTTTTGACCTGTTATCTGTTTAGAAGTGCTTAAAAGATTCCAAATTTGTTTACTGTTAATTTAAACTTGTTATTTATTTGAATTTAAATTACACTGGGGTCACAGAACATCATCTTTGTGACTTCTGTCCTTTGATATTTGTTGAGATGTGCTTTACAGGTTTATAAGTGGTTAATCTTTGGAAATAAATTATTGTGTGCATAAATCAATCTAATAAATCTTGCTATCTTATCCTTTTCAAATCCTCTATGTCCACTTTATTTCTGCCTTACTTCTGTAACTGGAAGAGGAATAATGACATCTGTTGTGGTAAAATTTTCAGGGCTTCCCTGAGCTTCTGTCAGTTTGATTTTTATATTGTGTGATTCTTATCAGGTACCACCAAGTTCAGAATTCTCGTAACTTCTTGATGAGTTAAACTTTTCTAACATTGTATTGCTGTCCTCTTTCTTTCATAATTTTTTTTCTCCCTCAAAGTCTATTAGATTAATTTGAAATAGCCTGGTATGTGTTTTTATTTCTCTTTTGATCTCCCTGATTGTTTGTGTTTTAGATACAGCTTTTTAGATTGTTTGTGTTTTAGATGCAGCTTTTTATTATTAGCACAGAGCTAGATTTTTTATATCTAAGCTGAGCATCTTTTGCTTTTAACTAGAATATTTAGTTTACTTATGTTTTGTGATGTATTTGAGTTTGTGTTTACTCTTTTACTTTGTGCTATTTTTTCTGTATTGCTTTATGCAGCACCATTTTAAATTTTATTTTCAATCATTAAGTTTTTATTGTCTGTTACTTTGGAAGATATATACTCTATTTCTACTCTTTCAGTGCTACCCTTGTAATGTTTATTATATTTTAGTTTAACGAAATCTGTGCTAAGAGCTTAGAACACTTAACTTCAGCCATTTCATCTTCTTGATTCACATATTGTCTTGTATCTCAGTTCCATCTTCAAAGTTGCTTTTTTGCTTTTAAAATTCCCGTGAAGTAAAATTTACTTTTTTTGGTAGACTCTTATTTGTTTTAACACAGGCATAGATTTATGTAACCTCCACCACAAACGAATTACAGAACAATTCTGTTACCTCAAAAAGTTCCCTCATGCAGCATCTTTGCAGGCAAACCCTCCCCACCCCCATCTACATCACCCAGTGCGCTGCTTTCCATCCCTATGGTTTAGCTTTTCCAAGGTGCCTTATAAATGGAATCATTCGGTACATATGCAGCCTTTGGGGATTGGCTTTTTACATTGAGCATAATGGTTTGATATCTATTCATGTTGTAGCATATATCAATGGTCCATTCCTCTATCTTGCTAAGCTTTTTGTTGTTGTTTGTTTGTTTGTTTGTTTGTTTTTTGAGACGGAGTCTCATTGTGTCGCCCAGGCTGGAATGCAATGGCACGATCTCAGCTCACTGCAACCTCTGCCTCCTGGGTTCAAGCGATTCTTCTGCCTCAGCCTCCCAAGTAGCTGAGACTACAGACATGTGCCACCACGCCCAGCTAATTTTTGTATTTTTAGTAGAGATGGGGTTTCACCATATTGTCCAGGCTGGTCTCGAACTCCTGACCTCGTGATCTGCCCACCTCGGCCTTCCAAAGTGCTGGGATTACAGGCATGAGCCATCGCGCCCAGCACCTACTGAGCATATTCTGTCATATACGCCTATTCTCTAGTTTATCCATTCACCTGTTGAAGGGCATTTGAGTTGCTTCCAGATTTTTAGTATTACAAATAAAGCTCTATGAACATTCACAGTGTAGGGGTGTGTGTGTGGGTGTGTGTAACATAAATGTTCTTTTCTCTAGAGTGGCTTTGCTGGGTCATATGGCAAGTGTATGTTCAAGTTTATGACAAATTGCCAAAGTGTTTTCTACATCGGCTGTACCATTTTGCTGTGCCCAACTCCTAGCAATGTGTGAGAGTTCCAGTTGTTCCATATTGTCCAGAACTTGACGTGTGTGTGTGTGTGTGTGTGTGTGTGTGTGTGTGTGTGTTGTCACTCAAATACTAGTATCTCATTTTCTCTTAATTTGCATTGTCTTAAGGGCTAATAATGTTGAACCATCTTTTCTTGTGCTTATTTTCCACTTGTCTGTCTTCACTGGTAAAGTTTTTATTCCGATTTCTAGCCCATTTTAAATAGGATTTTTTTTTAATTGTTAAGTTTCAGAGTTCTTTGCATGTTCTGTATACAATTCTTACATATGTGAGTTACAAATAATTTCTCTCTCTTTCTGAGTTGTCTTTTCCATCTTTTAACAGTGTCTTTCACAGAACAAAAGCTTTTAGTTTTGAAGAAGTCTAATGTATCATTTTTTTTCTATTGTGAATCATGATTTTGATGTCCTAACAATCCATTGTCTAAACCAAGGTCACAGATATTTTCTTCTGTTTCCTGTAAATATTTTATAACTTTTTTATTGAAGTGTATGATCTATTATAAATTAATTTTTGTCAATGATGTACGAATGGGCCAGGGTTCATAGTTTTACCTATTTATGTGTTCTGTCGCAATTTGGTAGACTATCCTTCCTCCATTGAATTGCCTTTGTGCCTTTTTCAGAGATCCCTGATTATATCTGTCTAGGTCTGTTTTGTATACTCTTTATTCTGTTCCACTGATCTGGGTTTCTTTTTCCCAAGACCATACTCTCTGGATTGATTACTTAATTTTATACTAAATCTTAAAATTGGATCATGTGAGTCCTACTTTTCTTTCTAGAAAATTTTGGGGCCGGGCGCGGTGGCTCAAGCCTGTAATCTCAGCACTTTGGGAGGCCGAGACGGGCGGATCACGAGGTCAGGAGATCGAGACCATCCTGGCCAACACGGTGAAACCCCCGTCTCTACTAAAAACTACAAAAAACTAGCTGGGCGAGTTGGCGGCGCCTGTAGTCCCAGCTACCCGGGAGGCTGAGGCAGGAGAATGGTGTAAACCCGGGAGGCGGAGCTTGCAGTGAGCTGAGATCCGGCCACTGAACTCCAGCCTGGGCGACAGAGCGAGACTCCATCTCAAAAAAAAAAAAAAAAAAAAAAATTAACTATTTCATTTGTATTGTCATATCAATTTTAGAATCAATTTGTCTATAATTATAATAAATCTTGTTAAGATTTTGATTGGGATTGCATTTAATCTGTGATCAGTTTGGGGAGAATTGATAACTTTGACATGTACAAATACCACGGACATGCTTTTTCTCTCTATTTAGATCTGCTTTTATTTATTTTAAGCATTTTGTACCTTTCTGCCTACAAATTCCGTACATTTTAATGGATTAACACCTAAGTGTTTTTTTAAGAAACTACCAGTGGTATATTTTATTTCAGTATTCATGTGTTCATTATTACTAAGTACAATTTATTTTTGTGTGTTTATCTCATGTCATGCAATCTTGTAGAAACCATTTATTAGTTCTAGGAATGTTTTTGTAGGTTCCTTGGCATTTTCTACATAGACTATTATATCATCTGCAAATAGAGACATTTTTATTTGTCCCTCTCATATCTACATGCTTTTTATCTTTTCTTGTCTTATTCCACTAAGTTAAACTTTCAGGACCATGATGAATGAGTGGTAAGAGCAAATGCACTTGCCTTGATTCCTGTTTTGGAGGAAAGCATGTAGTATTTCAAAAGTATAGATTTTTTCGTAGATGTTATTTATCGAGTTGAGGAAGTTTCCCTTTACTCCTAGTTTTCTGAGACTTTTTTTTTTTTTTGCCAGGAATGGGTTTTGAATCTTGTCCAATGCTTTTTCTACATGATTTGCTACGATCATGTGGTTTTTCTTCCTTAATCTTTTTTTTTTTTTTTTTTTTTTTTTTTTTTTTTTTTTGAGACGGAGTTTCGCTGTGTCGCCCAGGCTGGAGTGCAGTGGCGCGATCTCGGCTCACTGCAAGCTCCGCCTCCCGGGTTCCCGCCATTCTCCCGCCTCAGCCTCCCAGTAGCTGGGACTACAGGCGCCCGCCACCTCGCCCGGCTAGTTTTTTGTATTTTTAGTAGAGACGGGGTTTCACCGTATTAGCCAGGATGGTCTCGATCTCCTGACCTCATGATCCGCCCGTCTCGGCCTCCCAAAGTGCTGGGATTACAGGCTTGAGCCACCGCGCCCGGCCTCCTTAATCTTTTAATACGGTGAGTGGATTACACTGATTGATGTTTGAATGTTGAACCAACTTTCTATCCTTGGAATAAACCCCACTTGTTTTGTTATTCATAATGGTGAATTAGTCATAATGATGAAAAATTATTTTTATACATGGCTGAATTCTGTTTGCATTGGTTGACAGATTGATTGACTGATTGACAGGGCCTTGCTCTGCTCTCCAGGCTGGAGTACAAAGGAGTGATCATGGCTCACATGGAACCTTGGCCTCCTGGTCTCCAGCGATCCTCCCACCTCAGCCACCCTAGTAGCTTGGACTACAGGCATACCACGCCTGGCTAATTTTTTCTCTCTCTCCTTTTGTTTTTGTAAAGTTGAGGTTTTATTATGTTGTGCAGGCTGGTCTCAAACTCCTATCCTCAAGTGATCCTCCACCTTGGCCTGCCAAAATGTTGGGTTTACAGACGTGAGTCACCATGCCCAGACTATTTACTTTTATTTTGTTAAGGACTTTTACAACCATATTCATGGAGCGGTATTGGTCTATAATTATTTTTTGTCATGTTTTGATATCAAAGTAATATTAGATTCATAAAATGTATTGAGAAGCGTTCTTTCATTTTCTGGAAGAGATTGTTTAGAATAGGTGATATTTCTTTTTAAAACATTTGGTAGAATTATCTAGTGAAACCTTCTGTGCCTGAAGATTTTTGCAGGGAAGTTTTTAAAGTACAAATTCAAATTTTTATAGCCATAGAGAATATTCAAATGATCTATTTCATATTATGTGTATTGCGGTCATTTTGTTTTTTTTTTTTTTTTTTTTTTTAGGAATTAGTCCATTTCATCTAAGTTGTCAAATATGTGTGTGTAGGTTTTTTCAAAGGCATCCTTTTGATTTCTACAGGGTATATAGTGATATTCCCTGCTTCATTCCTATTGTTGATAATGTTCTTTTCAATCTTACTAGAGATTTTTTAAACTTTATTGATATTTTCAAAGAACCAGCTCTTTAATCGAGTTTCTTTAGTTTTTTTTTTTGTTGTTGTTCTTGTTAAAGTCATTATTTTCTTCCCTTATGCTTATAATTTCCTTCCTTCTGCTTGCTTTGGACTTCATTTGGTCTTTTTTCTAGGTTGTTGGAGTAGGATATTTTATTGACTTGGGACTGTTCTTCTTTTCTAATGTATAGATTTAATGGTATAATTTTTTTTCCAGCACAACTTTGGTTGTGCCCAACATTTTTATATGTTATGTTTTTATTTCATTCAGTTTAATTTTTTTTTTTTTTTTTTTTTTTTTGAGACGGAGTCTCGCTCTGCTGGAGTGTAGTGGCTGGATCTCAGCTCACTGCAAGCCCCGCCTCCCAGGTTTACGCCATTCTCCTGCCTCAGCCTCCCGAGTAGCTGGGACTACAGGCGCCGGCCACGTCGCCCGGCTAGTTTTTTGTATTTTTTAGTAGAGACGGGGTTTCACCGTGTTAGCCAGGATGGTCTCGATCTCCTGACCTCGTGATCCGCCCGTCTCGGCCTCCCAAAGTGCTGGGATTACAGGCTTGAGCCACCGCGCCCGGCCTCATTCAGTTTAATTTTTAAACATCTTCCTTGCGACCCTCCATGGATTATTTAAATGTTGTTTAGTTTCCACATGTTTGAAAATTTTCTTCTTATCCTGCTGTTACTGATTTCTCATTTGACTCCATTGTGGCCGCAGAACAAACTGCATGTGACTTGCATTCTTTCAAATTAGTTGAGGTTTGTTTTGTAGTTCCAGATGTTGTCTATCTTGGTGTATGTTCCGTGAAACTGGAAAAGAACATGTATTTTGCTCATGTTGGGTGGAGTGTTCTGTAGGTATCAGTTAGATCTTATTGGTTAATGGAGGTGTTGTGTTTTTTGTATATTGTTGCTGATTTTTAAAATTTAGTTCTATTAATTGTTGAGAGAGAAAGTGTTGAAGTTTCCAACTATAGTTGTGTATTTGTCTATTTCTCCTTTTCATTGTATCAGTTTTTTGCTTCATATATTTTATAACTGTTTTTTTGGTGGATATACATTTGGGATTGTTGTGTCTTATTATTTCATGCTCCTCTTTATCTCTGGTAATTTTCTTTGTTCTGAAATTGTCTTTATCTGACATTAATATAGATACTTCTGCCTTTTTGGATTAAAGCTTCCATTATGTCTTTTCCAATTTTTTATTTTCATGCTGCTGGTATAATTTATTTGAAATGAGATTCTTGTAGACACCATATTTTAAAATCCATTCTTCTAGTTCTTATCTTTTAATTGGTATATTTAGGCTGTTTACATTTAATGTAATTATAGACATGTTAAACATAAATCTGCCATTTTTGTTTATTTTTTGTTTTCTGTTCTTCCTGTTTTTCATTTCTTGCTTTTATTTTTCTTGTATTCCTATGAGTTAATTTATCATTTTTGAGAATTTCATTGATGTATTTCTTGTGTTTGTCTTGTTCCATTTCATGCTCTAACAGAATGCCACAGTCTGAGTAATTTATAATAAACTGAACTTTTATTTTCTCAGAGTTCTGGAGGCTGGGAAGTCCAACAACAAGGGAGTAGCATCTGGTGAAGGCCTTCTTGAAACATTATAACATGGCAGAAGGGAACACATGGATGAGAGAGCAAGAGGGGACCAACCTTGTCCTTTTATAAGAAACCCACTTCTGTGATAATGAACCCACTCCCACAATAACAGCATTAATCTGAACACTTCCCATTAGATCCCACTTCTCAACACCACTGCATTGGGAATCCAGTTTCCAACACAGGAATTTCAGGAGACACATTCAACTTATAGCATTCTGCCTCTGACCCCCAAAATTCATGTCCTCCTACCATGAAAAACACATTTGCTCCATCCAAGTAGCCCCAGAATCTTAACTGGTTCCAAAACCACCTCAAAAGTCCTGAATCTCATCTAGATCAGATATTGGTGAGATTCAAGGCACAATTCATCCTGAGGCAAACTTCTTTTAGCTGTGAGCTTGTGAAAATCAAAACAAGTTATCTACTTTAAAAAGCCGTGGAGGGAAAGGCATGGGATAAATGTTCCTATCTCAAAAGGCAGAAATAGGCAAGAAGAAAGGGATAACTGGTTCCAACTAAGTCCAGCACCCAATAGGGAAAATGTTAAATCTTAAAGCGGGAGAATGTTTTTTTACCCCATGTGTACGTTTTGAGCACATGGGTGGAGGTTTTGACCTCAAAGCCTTGGGCAGTCCTGTTTTCACGTTTTTGCTGGGCTCAGCTTGTGCGAGCTCTTCCAGGCTGGGGCTATGTTCTGGTAGCTCTACAGTTCTGGGGTTTGGGGGCAGCCCTGTCCCCATGGCTCCACTAGGCATTGCCTTAGTGGGTACACTCTGCAGTGGCTTTGACCCCACAGTTCTGCTGGGCATCACTCTAATAGGGTCTCTCTGTAGTGGTTCCACTCTTGTGACATGTCTCTTGTGACTTGTCTCTGCCTGGATCCCTAGGCTGTCTGATACATCCTTTGAAATCTAGGTGGATGTAACATTGTGCCCTGGCTCCAAAAATGTATACCTCCACAGCTTATGAACTCTGCACCAGCAGAGTTAGCACTATATGGATACCACCAAGCTTACCACTTATGCTCTCTTGAGAGCAGCAGCCCAGACTGCACTTGGGGTTACTTGAATCACAGCTGGGACAACCAAGGAGCACTGCACGGGAATGCAGGGAGCAAAGTCCCTGGTCATTGAACCCGTGGAAGGCATCTTGAGCTAGTCTAATGAAACCATTCTGCCCTCCTAGAGCTCTGGGCTTGTAATGGGAGGAACAGCCTCAAAGATCTCTGAAATATCTTGTAGGTCATTCTGTCATTGCCTTGATGAATAGCACCTGGCTTCCTTCTAGCCACGCTAAACCCTTTCTCAAAGGGGACACTTGGCACGTTTTTGTGTTTTACGTGGCCAGGCTGTGAATTTTCCAAATGGTTACATTCTGCTTCTCTTTTAATCATAAATTCCACCTTTAAATATTTTCTCTCCTCTTGCATCTTACTGTATGCAGTTAAAGGAAGCCACGCAGATTCTTCAATATTTTGCTTAGAAATTTCTTCCACCAGACATCCTAGTTCATCACTCTTAAGCTCTGTCTTCATTAAAATCCTTGTAGATGGACATAGTTCAGTCAAGTTCTGTATAACTTTGTAAAAAGGATGGCCTTTACTTCAGTTTCTAATAAGATATTTTTCATTCTCATGTAAGACCTCATCAGAGTGGTCTCTACTGTCCATATTTTTACCCACATTGTGGTCATGAATATCTAAGTAACCTCTAAGAAGTTTTACCCTTCATACAGCTCTTCTCTTCTGAGTCCTCACCAGAATCACGCTTAACTCTGTTCACAGCAATGCAGGCTTTTTCTAACCTGCTCTTCCAGACTCTTCTAGTCTCTGTCCACTATCTAGTTCCAAAGCTGCTTCCACATTTTCAGGTATTTGTTGTAGCAGTACCTCACTCTCTGGTACCAATTTTCTTTGTGCTGCTGTAAGCGAATACCATGGTCTCTAATTTGTAATAAAACAGAAATTTATTGGCTGCAGTTCTGGAAGCTGGGAAGTTTGAGATGGAGGAGCTAGCTTCTGGTAAGGTCCTTCTTGCTACATTATGACAGGATTGAAGTCATCACATGGGCAGGAGAGAACAAGAGGGATCTCACCTTGTCCTTTTGTAAGAAACCCACCCTCATGATGATGAACACACTCCCACAATGACAGTATTAATTCATTGAGGGTTGTGTCCCCATGACCCATATACCTCCCATTAGGTTCCACCTTTCAGCACCGCTGCTTTACAAATCGAGGTTTCATCATAGGAACTTTGTGGAACACATCCAAACCATAGCAGTATTGTTGAGGTGGCTGTAGATGTTACATACTATGTACATAACTTACCATAGTCTACTGCTGTCATCATTTTACCAGTTTGAGTGATAGCTTCCCCAGTTCTGGTATTTCGAGTTTCCTTCTTTTATCATTTTGGGTTTTTTTTTTTTTTTTTTTTTTTGAGATGGAGTCTCACTCTTGTCACCTAGGCTGGAGTGCAGTGGCATGATCTCGGCTCACTGCAACCTCTGCCTCCCAGGTTCAAGCGATTCTCCTGCCTCAGCCTCCCAAGTAGCTGGGATTACAGGCACACACCACCACATCTGGCTAATTTTTTGTACTTTTAGCAGAGACGGGGTTTCACCATGTTGGCCAGGCTAGTCTTGAACTCCTGACCGCAGGTGATCTGCCTGCCTCGGCCTCCCAAAATGCTGGGATTACAGGCGCATATCATCACACCCGGCTAATTTTTTGTACTTTTTAGAGATGGGGTTTCACTATGTTGGCCAGGCTAGTCTTGAACTCCTGACCACAGGTGATCCGCCTGCCTTGGCCTCCCAAAGTGCTAGGATTACAGGTGTGAGCCACCGCGCCCAGACTTTGGGTTGATTTTAGATAACTTTCTTTAGCAATAGGAAGCCTGCCAATGATAAATTCTGTTAACTTTTGTATATCTGAGATTGTCTTGATTTCCTCTTCATTCCTGAAGAATATTTTCATTAGCTAAAGGGTTCTAGGTTGACGGTTTCTTTCTTTCAACCCTGGAAAAATGATGTGCCACTTTCTTGTAGTCTCCATTTTTCTTGAGAAATCTGCTGTCATTCTAATTGCTTTTCCTCCATTGTTAAGGTATCATTTCTTGCACCTTGGTTTCAAGATTTGTCTTTAGTTCTTAGAAGTTTGACCATGATGTGTCTTGGTGAGAATTTCTTTATGTTTATCCTCTTTGGGGTTTGTTCAGCTTTTCAAATATGTAGGTTTGTGTCTTTTGCCACATTTGGGGCATTTTTAGCCTTATTTCTTTAGAGTATTTTTTAGCCTATCTTTTTTTAACCTTTTTATCATGGCCAACTTAGTCTAATATAGCTACCATTTTTTCCCCTCTTCTTCTGGGACTCTGATGACATAAAATATTTGATCTTTTGTTATAGGCCCACAGGTCCCTGGGGCTTTTTTTGTTTGTTGATTTGTTTGGTCTATTTTTGCCGTGTTGTTCAGATTGGAAAATGTCTATTATGCTTCCTCCAGTTCACTGATTCTTTCATCTACCCCCTGCATTCTGCTGTTGAACCCATCAACTGAGTTTTTTTTTTTTTAATTAGATTGTTATATTTTTCAGATCTAAAATTTTTCTTTTTTATATCTTCTCTTTTCTTTCTGAGACTTCCTATTTCTCTCATTTCTTTCAAGCATGTTTATTAGTACACATTGAAGCATTTTCATGATGAGTAATTGGAATCTATTGTCTTTTTTTTCTTTCAGTTTGAGTTTTTTTTCTTGTTCTTGGTCTGATGAGTAATTGAAATCTGGATATTATGGCTATTATATTCTGCGACTCTGGATCTCATTTCAACTTTGTCTTGGAGCTGGCTTCCTCTGATGCTACTCTAGTAGGGGGAGCAGGAGTGCTGCTTTGTTTCTGATGAGTTGGGGTGGAAGTCCGGGTTCTCCACTTGGCTGGCCTTCACTGACCCTTCAAAGATGGAGGTGCTCCTTGTTAATACGGGGTTAACAAGTACTGGTGTGGGAGTTCTGGTTCTCTACTGGGCCTCCACTGATACCTCAGTGGCTGGTGGCGGGGTGGTTATGTGTGTCTGGTTGTTGCTCCCTACTTGGCTTTCACTAATACTGCAGAAGGGAGTGGCCTCATTACTGCTGGGCATTGGCAAGAGTCCTGTCTGTCCACTAGGACTCCCGTGACACCACCCCAAGGGGAAGGCGAAGAGATGCTTCATTATCACCACATGGGCGTGGGTGTCCAGGTGACCATGTGATTTCCACTGCTCCTGCAGCAGAGGAAGATGGACTTTGTCAGTTGCCTAGTAGTGATAGATGCTCCCACTCCCTAGGGATGGATGCTGTCTTTATGTGTCTCAGTATTCTCTGATGCTCCTACACTGATGAGGGGCACGCAAGCGGGCTTGGGTGCTTGTTACAGCCTGGCAGGGGTAGAAGTCAGGGCTCCCTACTCAGCTTTTGTTGGCGTGGGTGGAATATGACAATTCTTTTATGTGGTGTTGGCTGCAGTGAGCAGTTTTCTAAAAAGTGTCTGTCTTGCTCAGCTGCTCCTTTCTTGGTCCTTTGTCTACAGAGACCAGGCTTTTGTTGGGGTTTGTTTTGTCTGAGCCTGTTGGTGTTTTAGGTGTTGCTGTTGCTAGTTTCTTAAGCTCCAAGGCTGAGAAATGTGAAGGATAACAGTTTACCATGTTATTCTGAAGGTTCCCAGCCAGTATGCCTTCCTTCTCCTTTTCAGGGTCTTGTGTTTCTATCCTATCGTAGGTTTTTAGTTGTGTGAGTGAGAAGAATTGCTACAATACATTCACTCCTTCTTCCTGGAAGCAGAAGTCCTACTGCTTATTTTTTAATATGTCATTTGTTCTTTGATATTTTATACATGCATTGCAGTCTTTGATCATTGCAATAGTCGAAATTCTTTAGACTTCTCATATGTTGTTCCTTCTTTCCCTGTACCCTTAAATCTTGATGATTTGTTTTCATGTGAATTTGCTGTGTTTGAGTGTTTGTGTGTGTGTGAGAGAGTGTGTGTGTGCGTGTTGTTAGAGAAAGTGAGAGTGAGAAAGAGAGAGAGAGCATTGACTTAGAATGCTCAGTTCCTGAGAGAATTGGCACTCTCCTCTAACATGAGGCAGGCGGTACTAACGGCTTAGCTGGGTCCAATTCCTCCAGTGTCCAGGTTGTCTAAATGTAGAAGTTTCAGGTTCAAGCCCTCCACTTTCTTGTGGACCTAACACTTGGTTGCCAGACCATGGTGGTGGCATTTGCATTAGTTGCCAGGATTCAATACTGTCTCTGTGTTTGTTGTTAATTGATCCTTTCTCAGATTTCTGCTACATTAGCTTACTTATTTGGGGGAAGCCGAGGGTTATGGCTGGAGAAACCTTAATTCTGATACTTAAAATATATATGTGTCTGGGAACAAAGGCATACATTTGTTGTCATGAATCCAGGTTCCAATCTATAGCGGGAAAGTCTTCAGGATATCTGCTTTGCTGTGTTTGCTGATGTGTTGGTTTTTTAAGTTTCCTAGTAAATTCTAGTTTTATCTATGCTCTTCTTAAATGTTTCTGCTACTAATGTCTCTGTTTTTCTGGTATTGCCTTAATTGAAGAGATTGGGGAGTAATTATGGGGCTCTGTTGTTAGTTGTCTTACTGATATATTTCTCAATGTTCTTTTTAGGGCTGAAAAGACGGAAGTTTTGAGTGAAGACCTTCTTCAGGTAAGGCGGCCATTGACACCGGCTCATAGACACCAGAGATATACGGGAGGCTGAGACAGGAGAATTGCTTGAACCCAGGAAGTGGAGGTTGCAGCTAGCCGGTATTGTGCCACTACACTCCAGCCTGGTGACAGAGCGAGACTCCATCTCATTAAAAAAAAAAAAAAAAAAAAAAAAAAAAAAAAACTAAGCCATCCCCAATGCAGTTCAAACTGCTCTAGCTGCTGCTTACAAACTCTTGGGAGAAAAGTTTTTTTTGTCTTTTACGACTGTATTTTGCATGACGAATACTGGTTTGGGTTAAGCTCTTTCAGGAGAGGTTTAAAGTCATTTCACCATGGTTAGCCCGAGGGTCCTAGAGTCTGTGATCGCTGCCCCTCCAGTTCTCCAGCATTAAAAGTGGTCTCTCATTGTGGTTTTTTTTTTTTTTTTTTTTTTTTTTTTTTTTTTGAGACGGCGTCTCGCTCTGTCACCAGGCTGGAGTGTAGTGGCGCGATCTTGGCTCGCTGCAAGCTCTGCCTCCCAGGTTCACACCATTCTCCTGCCTCAGCCTCCCGAGTAGCTGGGACTACAGGCGCCCGTCGCTATGCTCGGCTAATTTTTTTGTATTTTTAGTAGAGATAGGGTTTCACTGTGTTAGCCAGGATGGTCTCGATCTCCTGACCTCGTGATCCACCCACCTCGGCCTCCCAAAGTGCTGGGATTACAGGCGTGAGCCACCGCGCCCGGCTCATTGTGGTTTTGATTTGCATTTCTCTGATGGCCAGTGATGACGAGCATTTTTTCATGTGTCTGTTGGCTGCATAAATGTCTTCTTTTGAGACGTGTCTATTCATATCCTTTGCCCACTTTTTGATGGGGTTGTTTGATTTTTTCCTTGTAAGTTTGTTTAAGTTCTTTGTTAGAATGGCAATCATTAAAAAGTCAAAGAAACAACAGGTGCTGGAGAGAATGTGGAGAAATAGGAACACTTTTACACTGTTGGTGAGACTGTAAACCAGTTCAACCATTGTGGAAGACAGTGTGGCGATTCCTCAAGGATCTAGAACTAGAAATACCATTTGACCCAGCAATCCCATTACTGGGTATATACCCAAAGGATTATAAATCATGCAGCTATAAAGACACATGCACACGTATGTGTATTATGGCACTATTCACAATAGCAAAGACTTGGAACCAACCCAAATGTCCGTCAATGGTAGACTGGATTAAGAAAATGTAGCACATATACACCATGGAATACTATGCAGCCATAAAAAAGGATGAGTTCATGTCCTTTTTAGGGACATGGATGAAGCTGGAAACCACCATTCTGAGCAAACTATCGCAAGAACAGAACCAAACACTGCATGTTCTCACTCATAGGTGGGAATCGAACAATGAGAACACTTGGACACAGGATGGGGAATATCACACACCAGGGCCTGTCATGGGGTGGGGTGAGGGGGGAGGGATAGCATTAGGAGATATACCTAGTGTAAATGACGAGTTAATGGGTACAGCACACCAACATGGCACATGTATACATAGGTAACAAACCTGCATATTGTGCACCTGTACCCTAGAACTTAAAGTATAATCATAATAAAAAAAAGAAAGCTGTCTCTCTGGGAGTCCTTATCTCCATGGAAACATGAGTTATGATTGTCCACACCCACAATCCCTCCTCCCCTGACCTTGCGCTCTCTCAGTGGCACCACCCGCTCTTCTCTCTGCAGGTGGAGAAGCGTCTGGAGCTGGTGAAACAGGTGTCCCACAGCACGCACAAGAAGCTCACCGCATGTCTGCAGGGCCAGCAAGGGGCAGAGGCTGACAAGCGCTCCGTAAGTGCCCTCCCAGCCCCGGGGAGCTGAAATCTTGCCTACTGAGGACAATGGTCCTACTCCTGTGACACCCCTGGATGTAGCTGTTTATGTAGCTGCTTACGTGCCTGAGAACTGACTCAGCAGCTCTAGCTGCCTGTTTTCTGTTTTTTGTGGAGTGACGACCCTCCCTACTGTTTTCACTCTTTAGCCCAGCCTGAAGCATCCCCTGCCCTCCCCAGGCAAGGTGAGGTCCTCTCCCTGTCCTCCCCAGATTGGAGCAACTGGGAAGACGGGCGCGCATGAGATCTCACCTCTAGGGAAGTTTTATCCCTGGATGGATATCTGAACCCTGATTCAGCTCATTCATAGATTGCATTTGCCTCAATAGTATCTTAAGATCTCTTGGAAAAAAAGTATATCGTGGTTTTAGAGGTTACAAGTGACCTATAAAGGCCCTTGAAAATTGTTTTCGCTATCATGAGACACAATAAAAAGAGCCTGCTAAATAAAGCTTCTCTAATGCCTTTGTCTATAACCTACATTAGAAATAACAGGCATTGTATAATGCGATTCCATTTCAACAGTCCTCGGCATGAACAGCCTCTGCAGGTTTACCTTCCTCTTGACCCCATCCCTCTCAGCCCCACCAAAGATTAAAAGATATTCTTAGGCATTCGCTTGGCTTTATTACAAGGGATATGCAATCTAGACTTTTCTCCTTCTTCCTTGAGTTTATAATCTACACGATTGGTATCTTTTAGACTTTTTTTTTTTTTGACTTGCAGTTATTGCTGACTTCTGCATCCCCTTGGTCCCCCTGATACCCCTCAGCTTATGTTAGCCTCATTTCTGTTGGACTGTCATGTAATGTGCCACAATACTTCTTCCCAGCTCCTGCTGCAGTGCAAAAACCTGCTCTGGTTGCCCTACCAGTCATTTCTTTCTTTCTTCCAAGCCCTGGTTTCTTCTTTCTTAATATTCCCAGCAGGAATCATTTGTGTGTGTATAAATAAAACTTTCACAGCTCTGAAAAATATCTATAGAAATAATTCTGTATGTATCAGGAATTCAGCAAGGGGAACTGTCTAAAGGGAGAGTTTGCAAAACGACTTTGGGCATGAAACCCTTTTATCAAACCCACATCTAATGGGGGACTCCAGAAACGGTTCCGGATGGGGATGCTGGAGCCAAGCCTGCCTTTCATCTGTGTCCTTTTTTTTGTTGTTGTTCTAAGAAGCACCATTTTTAAAATAACTGGTCCAAAGTACGGTATGTGTTGGTATCGAGAGTATCATCTGAATGTTACCACCAGAGGCTTGAATTTGGCCTTTGGTGTTGGTAAGCCGATTAGTACTAACATTATTTTTCTGGGATCAGATGAATTTACCTGGATTGGTGGCGTTTTCACTGAATTGAGAATCTTACGTGTACTTTATCAGTAAGAAGACATTTGGGTCCCTGAGTGATCTGCTGTATAGGGCGTGGATAGAAGATCTGAGGTATGGCAAAGCCAGCAGATTAGGAGATGATCACCAAGGAGAGATAGTTATTCACGCTTCCCAAGAGAAGGGGACAGGCCACATCACCCAGAAGGCCACAGGGGAAGCTCTGGGGTTGGTCAGGAGGTAAAAGAGAGGACCTTGGGCCAGAGCCTTTGTTGTGGTGTCTACAGCAGATATAGGATTGATTAGTTTGAATTATTAAGGATTGTTTCTAGTTGTCTGGGACCTGACCTCCCAGTCGGGTAATTAGGGCAGATGGACAGTGGCCTGGGGTGTGAGAGCCCTTAGAGGAGGTTGTTGAAATGTGAACTCTATATTAGCTTGCATTTAAAAAGCATTCTGTGGGTGAGTCGTTTACTATTTCTAGGAATTGCCTAGTCTGGGAGGGGCAGTCCCTCCAGGATCAGCAAGGGCCCAAGATGTTGTCAAAGCGTCTGAATACAGAAAATAAAAAAAAAATGGTTAATAACTATACTGCTTCCTAGAGACTTGAGAAAAAGGCACATAGTTGCCTCACTTAACAAAATGTCTGAGGTAGCCAGTTCCAAGGTTTATTTAGCAGCTTTGGGTCAGCATCTATGTGACGCTTGGGCCTCCATTTACAACTGTAATGTGGCTGCTGCAGCTCCATGCATCACATCTTCACATAACCACATCACAGGCAGGAAGTGGGAGGGCGCTAAGACCATGAATTAATTTCATTTATGTTTCTCTAGCAGCAAGGGAGGCTGAGAAGGTGAATATGTATCCAAGATAAAAGGGTTTGCTGTGACTGGCCATGATTCACTAACTAGGACATACTCTATCTGGCTTCTCTTACTAGAGAAGACACACAGTGGTTGTTATCAGGCTCTGAAGGCTGCAGTCACGTGCATGCAGTGATAAACATGTAAACTGGGAGAAGTCCGCAGTGGAAGTAGGTGCCCAAGCACGTATAGGTCAGTGATTTCACTCTATGGATTTTTTTTTTCTTAAAGACAGAGTCTTGCTCTGTCGCCCAGACTGGAGTGCAGTGGCGCAATCTTGGCTCACTGCAGCCTCCACCTCCCAGGTTCAAGTGATTCTCCTGCCTCACCCTACCGAGTAGCTGGGAACTACAGGTGCGTGCCACCATGCCCATCTAATTTTTGTATTTTTGGTAGAGATAGGGTTTCACCATGTTGGCCAGGATGGTCTTCATCTCTTGACCTCGTGATCTGCCTGCCTAGGCCTCCCAAAGTGCTGGGATTATAGGTGTGAACCACTGTGCCCAGCCTCACTACATGGATTTTAAGTGCTTGATTTTGTCAATGATTTCTTATGCTGATCCGTCTTTCCTTGTCGTCGTATGACTGAATAAATAGTCTGAAAGTCAAAGAGCCATTTAAAATATGAAACAATCAAAGAACTGTGGGAAAAAATTTCCAAACTCATTTTTTTTCAGTTTTTCTCTAAACACATTAAGAGATGTAATAGGAAACATGACATTTATAAATCACCTCAAATAGTGAAATGCATATCCAGTTCTTTGTCCTGATTAAGTAGGGAGATATGTCAAGATCGGAGCAATTGGTGAGAAGGAAAAGAAATAAAATGAAAAGGATCAGGTAAAGGGAAGGTGGAGTGGGAGGGAGGGAGTGAATGAACAGACGCTGTCTCGGGAGTTAAATGTTGTGAGAGGGTCCAGAGATGGACAATCACGGGGGGAGTGTGGGTCTTGGAATCTCAGGTTCAGGAGAGACTTTATGGGGATCTATGCAATATTCTGCTTTTTAGCTGAGCACATGTAAGTTGCTACTTGAGCACATGTAAGTTGCTGCTTGAGCACATGTAAGTTGCTTTTTGTTATTTCTCTTTTAACAAGCTCAGTCGCTCTTTAGTTGTGTGTTCTAACTCCTAAACTTTTGTCATACTACTTTTAAAGTTTTGCCCTGCAAGCTGTGGCTGCCAGCCAGATGTGGGTGGGCATACAAATGGGATTTTGTTGCCATTATCTCAGTGAACAGAGGGAACATTATTGTCTTGTGGGTACTGAGTACAACTGGATTCCTTATGTGGGATGAAGAATAGAAAGCATATGAATTACCTTTCCATGTTGCCATCTTTTTTAATTTTAATTTTTATTTTTTTTGAGACAGAGCCTTGCTCTGTCGCCCAGGCTGGAGTGCAGTGGCGCCATCTCGGCTCACTGCAACCTCCGCCTCCCGGATTCAAGCGATTCTCCTGCCTCAGCCTCCCGAGTAGCTGGGATTACAGACGCCCACCTCCACACCCGGCTAATTTTTGTATTTTTAGTAGAGACAGGGTTTCACCATGTTGGCCAGGCTGGTCTCGAACTCCTGACCTCGTGATCTGCCCGCCTCCGTCTCCCAAAGTGTTGGGATTACAGGCGTGAGCCACCACGCCCGGCCTCCATGTTGCTATCTTTAGTCCTGGATAATAACTGGTTAGTTCCTAGGTTTTCAGGACTCTTAATATAATGAAGATGTTTAGTTTTTTGAAGTCCTTGCATTTCTCATTAGGAAGTCATGCCCAACAAATAAAGTGCTACTGTGTGAAAGTGTTTCTCCACCTTATTCAGCAAATATTTAGAAAGCACCAAGTCTGCCATGCAAGGCGGTGTGTATGCTAAGTGCTGAGCCAGCTGAGCAGGATTTCTGTGCTCCAGAAGCTCACCACCCAAGGGGAGACAGGCATCATACTCAGTGCATTTGCTACTCAGACCATGTCTTAGTGCTGAGAAGAAGCGCTTGCTAGGAATTAAATAGTGGGAGGTTTCCGTGAGGAAGTGGCCGTTAAGGACAGGTAAAAGGTAGCAGCACCAAAAGGGGTAAACACACTTCTCAGACAGGGAGCAAGATGTGCCGGGTTCCGAGAGACAGGAACAAGTTTAGCTTTATTTTTATTTTTATTTATTGAGACGAAGTTTCACTCTTGTTGCCCAGGCTGGAGTGCAATGGCACGATCTCGGCTCACTGCAACCTCTGCCTCCCGGGTTCAAGCAGTTCTCCTGCCTCAGCCTCCCAAGTAGCTGAGATTACAGGCATGTGCCACCACACCCAGCTAATTTTTGTATTTTTAGTAGAGACAGGGTTTCACCATGTTGGCCAGGCTGGTATTGAACTCCTGACCTCAGGTGATCTACTCGCCTCAGCTTCCCGAAGTGCTGGGATTACAGGTGTGAGCCACCACACCTGGCCAAGTTTGGCATTTTTGAGAAAAATAAAGGTGGCCAGAGTGACCAGACTGTAGAGAATGGGGAAGACGTGGCATGGGGCAGGACTGCAGAGGATGGGATCATACCTTGTAGGGCATGGTGAGGGTTTAGACTTTATCCCTAAGAGTAGAGGAAAGCCAACATTTTAACAGGGAGAGACATGATCAGATTTGTTGAAAATTGTATGAATAAAGGACTCATGGGTGGGACCATGGCAGAAGTGAGGCCCGTTACACAGCGATGGGAACAATTTCAGTGAGATGCAACGAGGACCTGAAAAGGGAGAAAAATCAGTGTCCATGGTAGATCCTGGAGGTAGAGTATCAGGGCTTGATAACTGAGTGGATGTGGCCGTATGAAGAGGAGAGAGGGGTTTCATGGTCTCTACCCCGAGTGACTGTTGAATCCATTGGAGCTGCTGAGATCACCTCGGGAGAAAATGCAGGGTGAGAAGACAAATGGCTTTTGAATCAGGAACCCCAGGAACTGCAGCGTTTCACACTCTTCCAGGAGGAGGACCCAGCAAAGAGGGCAGAACAGTAGAGAATGCTACTGTAAATCCATGTACTTGCTCATCTAAATCCCAGACACCATTCTTTATTCTTTCCTTTCCATACCCCCCACATCCAGGCTGTCAGTAAGCCCTGCTGACTCCTCCTCCAAAGAATTTCCATTTGGCTTCAATATTTACCACCCTAGTCTAAGCAGCTGTCAGTTCTTTCTGAATACAGTGACTCCTATCACGTCTTCCATCCCAAACCCTTTCCTCCTTCCTCTTCCCTTCTCTGCAACCACAGGAGCCAGGGTTTAAATTGGAAATCCAGTCACGTCATCCTCCTGCCTTACCCTGCTCTGGGATTCCCATTGTAGAATGAAATCTGAACTCCTTATCTTGGCCCTTGGACACTATGATGTGTCTTCTACCTGCATCTCTGAGCTTGGCTCTGGGCTTCCTTCCCCTCTGTCATCGTTCTTCAGCTGTGCTCACCTGGTACTGAGCATGCCTACCTAGCTCAACTTCACTTGGGCCATTGTGCTTGCTCTATCCTCTGTAGGGAATCCTCTTATCCAGCATTTCAAGCCAGCAACCTGTTCAGTTCTCAGCTCAGATGTCACCTTTTCAGGAGGCTTTCTTGACCACCTAATGTGTCTGCTTCCTCTCTCACCCTAATCCCATCTCCTTGTTTTATTTTCTTTATAGCACATATTAGTATCTGAAATCACTATGATCATTTCCATCATTGTGATGGGAGTCGGGATCTTGTGTTCCCATCAGTTCTATTCTCCGTGCCTAAAAAAGAACCTGCCACAGCAGAGCAATGGTACAAGTAGATGTGTGTCGTGAATGGATGGTCTGTGAATATTTTAGGCACAGAACTTGCCTACCACACTAGCATGCCCTTCCTCTTCTGTAACAGGCAATTCTGAGGTTAAGCTCTGAAATCTGACCACCAAAGGGTGAAGCTCAGTTCTGTCGCTTCCTAAGTAACTTGAGCTTGGGCAAGTTCATTACCTCATAAGCCTTAGCTTCTTCATTTGGAAAATGGTAAGAATCATAACAATTCCCTATCCAGCAGGGTTGTTGGAGAGGTCAGTGAGGTAAAGCATGTACATGCCTTGCGCGATGTTAACTTAAGTAACTATTAAAGAAGTGTAACCTGGTGCTGTTAGGAGTGGCCCACTGTTAGGCTGGAGTGGCTGTTAAGAACCATTGAGACCAGAGCATCAAGCCTGGGCTGTGTATCTTGCTGGGGCTGAACCACAGAAGAGCTGGTTGCCTGGGCCTGGAATTAGAGGACAGTAGACAACAATTTTCAGAGACAGGGAATATGGGGGGGGGGTGGTGGGGAGAGAGAAAGAGAAAGAGAGAGAGAGAGAGAGAAAGAGAGAGAGAGAGAGACAGAGAAAGAGAGAGAGACAGAGAAAGAGAGAGAGAAAGAGAGAAAGAGAAAGAGACAGAAAGAGAGACAGAGAGAGAGAGAGAGAGAGAGAGAGAGAGAGAGAGAGTGTGTGTGTGTGTGTGTGTAGGAATGGTGTGGATATTAGAATGAGGCTTATTGTCTGGGTCATCCTACAAACTGTGTTGCTTATGCCCAAGATAATTTTAGAGAGAACAGTCATCTCAGACATGTCAGATTGACTATACTGAAAGCCTGGGACAGTCTGTCGTTCCTTCCCTTAATTCTTAAGGTTCTATCTGAACTCTAGAGCTAGGGAAAAAAATTATTTTAATAGCTCCTCTTTGGCTCTGAAAATCACTGGCCAGCCTGAAGTTTGCTAAGATCTTTTTACCTGGACACTAATATTTACCAGGGATCCGGACTGGCTTTGTCAGTGTGGATCCTTGGTACTGGAGGGAAAATGATTTTGGGAGCTTTTCTAGATCTTTGAGCAATTTAATTCTTCTAAGACTGGATATCCTTTTTTAAAAAAATTTAATTAATTTATTTCCATAGGTTTTTGAGGAACAGGTGGTGTTAGTTACATGAGTAAGTTCTTTAGTGGTGATTTCTGATATTTTGGTGCACCGATCACCTGAGTAGTGTACACTGTATCCAATGTGTAATCTTTTATCCCTCACCCCCTCCCACCCTTTCCCCTGAGTCCTCAGAGTCCATTGTATCATTCTTATGCCTTTGTATAAGATTGGATGTCATTATACTTGAAATGGGGACGACCAAAGAGTGAGGGAGAAAGC
Organism: Rhinopithecus roxellana; assembly: GCF_007565055.1. Classification (NCBI taxonomy): domain Eukaryota; kingdom Metazoa; phylum Chordata; class Mammalia; order Primates; family Cercopithecidae; genus Rhinopithecus; species Rhinopithecus roxellana. The sequence goes on from NC_044567.1 coordinate 35,254,201, forward strand.
AAACAGTGTCTCAGTTAGAGGCAATCTTAGGTTATATGAGATTGCTACAATTCCTGGCAACCCTTGAGCGGTTAATGTTCCTTCACCTTAGAGAATCTTTTTAGAAATAGAAATCATTTGTAGTCTGTTGTGGGTTACAGTCCATTAACTTCTTCTTACGTACTGTCTTTGATTATGGGGTTACACTTACCCCCTTTTGGTATGAAAGTAATATCATCTTAACGCATTTCTTCCTTTCTTTTGTCATTTGGTGGTGTCCTTGTAATTTCTTGATTCTTTTTTTTTTTTAATTTAAGACAGAGTCTCGTTCTGTTGCCCAGGGTGGAGTGCAGTGGTGCGATCTCAGCTCACTGCAACCACCGCCTCCTGGGTTGAAGCGATTCTCCTGCCTCAGCCTCCCAAGTAGCTGGGATTACAGGTGCGTGCTGCCACACCCAGCTAATTTTTTGTATTTTTAGTAGAGATGGGGCTTCACCATGTTAGCCAGGATAGTCTCATTCTGCTGACCTCATGATCCGCCTGCCTCGGCCTCCCAAAGTGCTGGGATTACAGGCGTGAGCCACGGCGCCTGGCCAATTTCTTGATTCTTAAAGCATCTACACAAATAAAAACTCATGTTGATTTTCACTAACTTACCCCCACCTTGGAATCCAGTCTCTCAAATTCACCTTAACATCTCTGCTACAGTGACAGTTACACCATTGGTTCGGTACTCGAGTAAATACATTTTCTCATCTTCATTCAATGATCTCTGTAGCCATTAAAATAAAAGAACAAGACAGTTCCATATGGAATGATAGGAAATGATATGAAAGGTGTCTATCTCTGTGTGAAAAGGAAAGCAAGGCACAGAGTGGTGTGTAAATTGAGTATGCTAACGTGGGGAGAAATACTAAAAGCAGACGCACACACATGTATGTATAATTGAATCTGCTTAGAATATTTATGAAAGGATACACAAAATCTGGTCACTGTCATGGTCTCTGGTGAGGGGAATGAGGTGGTTGAGGGATGAGTGAGTGTGGGAGGGACTTTTTACTATAAATCTTCTGGCATCTTTCAGTTTTATTTATTTATTTATTTATTTATTTGAGAAGGAGTCTCACTCTGTCACCCAGGCTGAAGTGCAGTGGCACAATCTCAGCTCACTGCAACCTCTGTCTCCCAGATTCTAGCAATTCCCCTGCCTCAGCCTCCCAAGTAGCTGGGACTACAGGGGTGCGCCACCACCCATGGCTAACTTTTTTGTATTTTTAGTAGAGATGTGGTTTCACCATATTGGCCAGGCTGGTCTCAAACTCCTGACCTCATGATCCACCCACCTTGGCCTCCCAAAGTGCTGGGATTACAGGCGAATTAATTCTTTTACTATAAGAGATACGATAGAGAATGAGAAAGGGCAAGAGGGAAAGGTTGTGCTCGTTGTTAAAATTAAAAAGCACATCCGTTGAGAATTCACTTAATTCTGTCCTCTCTGCTACCTAAGAGGATCTCGAAATCATTAGTGCAGGTGATAAATGACTCAAAATGATGGGAAAATGTAGCTTCCTTGGCTCAGGAGCAGGGTGCCTCCAGCCCTGTAACTCCAAACTGTGTTTTCCAGTCGCACTTTGCAGAACAGTTGCTTGGCTGTCCCCTCTCCATCCTCCCTCCAGAAGTCTGATCAACCTCATGTTCCTCCAGTGGCCGGTCTTGTCTTGTGGATCTTGACCTTCATTCATTTGATCACCCTTGGGCAAAGTTTTCTGCTCCACTCACTGACAGGATAATCTGACTAGTCTTTTTCCATAGTTGGGAAAACTCTGCTTACCTTTTGGTAGATGTATTTCTTCAAAGGATGTCAACTCTTGGACTGTCGGAAGTCCCCTTTATTATAGGCAAATCCTCTCTTCTTTGTCCAATTTCAAAAAGATTCAGAAATGCTGAAGTCTTGCCCTGATGGCAGGTCACGGGACTGTGAATGTTTAACACAAACCAAAATGGTCTTTTTCTGTGAGCTCATCAGTACTATGATTGTACCATCTGACATTCAAGACGAAGCGTCTTCACTGACTTGTCACTGGGACATTGTAGACACTTGCAAATTTAAACCTGGTTTCTCAAGCATGGCACTATTGACATTTTGAGCCTAGTAATTGTTTGTTGGAGGAGACTGGTCTGTGCATTGTAGGATGTTTAGCAACGTCCCTGGCCTCTACCCATCAGATGCCAATAGCATCTCCCATGTGGTATCAATCAGAAATGTCTCCAGATGTTGCCAAATGACCCCAGGAGGACAAAAATCACCCCTGGTTGAGAACTAATACCTTAAGCTATGCCCTCTCTGTGAGGCTACAACTGGAATATTATGCCTGCTTCTCTGAAAAACACACTCTGTTTGTCTACACTTATATAACACTTCTGTGACCACATGTGTGGGGGTATTTTCTCCACACACCAAGCAGTTCTCCAACTCTCTGAACACCAGCTGTGTGTCTTGCAATTTATTCTGACACTGTATATCTGGAGTTAGTGTCAGATCCCACAGGTTAAGGGCTCAATCCTACCAGACTGCCCCTACTTAGCATGTCAGTTGCAAATCTAGCCTTCTGGTATTTCTGATCAACCAGCTATAAATTAGGGGTTCCGCAACCCCCTCCTCAGGTTTGATAATTTGCTAAAATGGCTTGGAGAACTCAGGGAAACACTTTAGTTGTATTTATCAGTTAGGATATTATAAAGGATACAAATGAACAACCAGATGAAAAGAGTAACCTTAGGGCAAGGTATGATGATGTTTATTGTTTATCTTCACCATTAGAAGTAAGTTCTGTGGCTGGGTGTGGTGGCTCAAGACCAAAGCAGGAGGATTGCTTGAGCCAAGGAGTTCGAGACCAGCCTGGGAAATATGGTGAGACACCATCTCTACAAAAAATTTAGAAATAAAATTAGCCAGGCGTGGGGGTGCGTGCCTGTAGTTCTAGTTGCTCGGGAAGCTGAGGCAGGAGGATTGCTTGGGCCCGGGAGCTAGAGGCTTCAGTGAGCTATGATTGCAACACCGTACTCCAGCCTGGGTGATAGGGCAAGACCTTGTATCAAAAAACAAAACAAAACACACAACAAAACAGAAGAAAAGAAAAGAAAGAAAGAAGAAGAAAAGAGAAAGAAAAGAGAAAAGAAAAATGTTCCATGAGAACAGTGCCTAGTTTTATTCATCACTGGTGTGGTGCCTGCCCTCCATAAATGTTGGATTAGTAAATGAATTATAAGTGGTAACTCTTTGTGTGTTAACACCAGGAGACTCTGGGCTGGGTGTAGTTCAGTCACTTTCTATTTGAAGAACTACCTTTGTAGCCATGTAGATTGGAAGACCTGAGAAGGTGCTAGTGGTTCTTACCTTGTTTTTGTTCTGTCTGTGTGTACTGGCTAGTCTTAGTTCAGAAAGGAGAGAACTCTTTGATACTTAGCATGGGGAACGGGTCATGCTAAATTCCTATCACAGCTTGTCTGTCCCCCCCGTAACATAAAATGTAGCATTTAAAAGTGTACAGTGGTTTTAACAGGCTATTTACCACCACTATCTAGTTCCAGAATGTTTCCATCATCCCCAAAGGAAACCACATACCCATTAAGCAGTCCTTCCCCATTTTACTCACCCCTGCAGCCCTGTGACAAGCACTAATCTACTTTCTGCCTCTATGAATTTGCTAATTCTGGATATTTCATTAAATAGAGTTACACAATATGTGTACTTTTGTGTCTAGGTTATTTCATTTAGCATGATGTCTTCAGGATTCATCCATGTTATAGCATGCAGCATTCCCTTTTTCATGGCTGCATAATGTTCCATTGTATGGATATACCACATTTTGTTTATCCATTTATTCATTGGTGGACATTTGAGTTGTTCCCCCCTTTTGGCCGTTGTGAATAGTGTTGCTCTTCACATTTGTGTACCTCTTTTTTGAACATCTGTTTTCAGTTACTTTGGATATATACCCAGGAGTGGAATTGCTGTGCCATGTGATAATTCTGCTTAACTTATTGAGATACTAAGTACACTTTCACAGTGCTGCACCAGTTTAAACTTCCACTAGTAATGCATGAAGGTTTATGCTCACCAATCGTTATTTTTTTTTTGTTTTGTTAAGTATTAATATTATTATAGCCATTTTAGTGAGTATAAAGTGAGACCTTGATTGGGGTTTCCCTAATGACTAATGAGGTTAATTATCTTTTCATATGCTCTTCGGCCATCCATCTTTTTTGGAGTGTGTCTTTATTTTGGCGCTTACTCTTTCTGGGTTGTAATTGCATGTGAACACTTTTCTGTCTCTTTTTTGACCATAGCTGCCTCATTTAGTTACTTATTTATTTTGGAGACAGAGTTTCACTCTTGTTGCCCAGGCTGGAGTGCCATGGCACAATCTTGGCTCACTGCAACCTCTGCCTCCCCGGGTTTAAGCCATTCTGCTGCCTCAGCCTCCCGAGTAGCTGGAATTACAGGCATGCGCCACCACACCCAGTTAATTTTTATATTATTAGTAGAGACAGGGTTTCACCATGTTGGCCAGGCTGGTCTCGAACTCCTGACCTCAGGTGATCCCCCCACCTCAGCCTCCCAAAGTGTTGGGATTACAGGCGTGAGCCACCATGCCCAGCCACTGCCTCATTTTTAAAATAAGGCAAAGACACTCTTTAAGAGACATATTATTTTTGGAAATTAAGGCATTGCTCAAATCTTTGTTAACATCATTTTAAATTTTTCTCATTTTTCCTTCTTGCCGTCCTACCTCATTTTAAAATGCAGCATGTTAGCCTTAGGCTTATTTCCCAAAGTGGCAAATATAATTCAGTTCTCGTTTTCTGAATTTTGACATCTCTAAGTCTAACCCATCATGGTACACTATGAATTTCTAGGTTTAAACCTATTTTAAAGTCAGCTTGTTATAGCTGATAAAATACCTCGGCAAGTATTTGACTTTTTGCTATTTTAGATGCAACAGATGAATATGGAAAGTAGCTTTCATTACACCATTTGCTTTCTTTTCAGAAAAAGTTGCCTTTGACAACACTGGCTCAGTGTCTGATGGAGGGATCAGCCATCCTGGGAGATGACACACTTCTTGGGTAAGGTGACACCTTGCGTGGGTTGGTGCCAAATCTAGGTAAGTCCCCATCTGTGCAAAGGGGACTAGACCCTCTCAGGGAAGCACCTGAATTCTCACTGGGGACTTTGGTGGAAAAAAGGAAAATGTTACCAGTGGGAAATCAGAACTCTTGGCTCTGAAGTCATATTGTCTGTGCAGTGAGGCAAGGCCCAAGTAGAGAGATTAACATGAAACTGATGAAGGACAATTGAAATCCCTAGGGCCCTAGCAGAAGCCAATATGAAACCTCTCAATTCAAATGTCAGAACTTACAAGATTCTCAGAAAAGCAGCCTTTGCTCATGCTGAGCTTACAACAAAACACACTGAAAATAGAATCGTCATGAGAGAGCATCGGCAGACACAATCAGTAGGAGAGTCAGTACCCTGAGAACTAAAAATAATAGAACTGTATGGAAGAAAATATGAAATAATTGTTTAAATGGAAATTTTAAAATTAAAAAACAGAATCCTTGACAAGAGAATCAAACAATATTAAAAAAGAATAGGCAGGATGGAAGGCAAACCAAAGAGAACTTTCCAAAATTATGCTGAAAATGTTAAATGATCTTTAGTCGACAGAAACTGAAGATTATACACAAATAAAGAATTGCTGAACTTGAAAACAGATGTAGAGCCACCACCCAGAATGAAGAGAATGAAGTGGAGAGATAAGGATGTAGGCATTCTTAAACTGAGAAACATGGGTGATAGAATGAATGCGAAAGCTTAACATTCCATCTAGTGGGAATTCCTGAGGAAGAAAATAGGGAGAAGGGGAAGTGTGTGGTTGAATTTTTCTTTTCCAGATTTAAAGAAAAACATGTCTTTAGATTTAAGGAGCACAAAATGATTTGATGGAGATCAACAAGAAAAAAAATTCATCCCTGGACATATTATAGTAAGACCACAGATTATCAACAAAAAATAGAAAAATGTAAAATTGACCAGAGGGAAAAAAAGATCATTACTATAAAATAGCAATTAAACTGATAACAAACTATGTATTCATCAGCCACAGTGAATGCCAGGAGATAATGGAGTAATGTCTTCAAGTATTGAGCGAAAATTGAAGAAACCTAGTATTCTATGATAAAATAGGAAAGAGTAAGGATATTTTCAGGCAAAGATTTGAAGAAGATACTACCTGCATATTCTCACTGAAAGGGATAGTTAAGGCTATATGAAATAGATTACATCTCTTTCACAGAAATAGAAGAAAGATGAGAAGTACAAGTACCAAGGTAGGAAAAAAATTGTGTTGTAGGAGAGGAAACTTTTTTTTTTTTCCTCTCAAACCATCTTAGGTTCTTTGGTTGGGCCCTGAAAATTAGATTGACAAAAGGTAGATTAACAAGAGAAAAGCAAATAGATTTTATTAAAATGTGTAGCACATACACATGGAAGAACTTAGGAATGAGTAGATCAGAGGATAGTTAGAACATGGGCTTACGTAGACATTTCTTTTATTTTTTTTTTGGAGATAGATTCTTGCTCTGTCACCCAGGCTGGAGTTCAATGGCACAATCTCGGCTCACTGCAACCTCTGCCTCCCGGGTGCAAGTGATTCTCCTGCCTCCACCACACAAATAGCTGGGATTATAGGCGGGTGCCACCACGCCCAGCTAATTTTTGTATTTTTAGTAGAGATGGGGTTTCACCATGCTGGCCAGGCTGGTCATGAACTCCTGACCTCAAGTGATCCACCCGCCTTGGCCTCCCAAAGTACTGGGATTACAGGCGTGCTTATATAGCATTTTAACAAAGAACAATATTTTTTAGAGACGTGACAAGGCAAAAGAGAAGGACTTTAAGTTTCTGTGGTGGCAGAATCAGTATTTCAAGCTCCTGTATTGTTTGAAAGGAGGATAAAGGTATTACACTTAAATTTAATGTCCAAATAGTAAGAAAATAAAATAAATTTAGTGTCAAATATGCATGTTAGAAAAGTAAGACTAACCACAAAAAGAATAGAAATAAGATATATAACTTTCAAACTAACAAAGGATGAAAAGGAAAAATAAAAAAAAAATACATAGAAGGCACTATAAGAGGAAAAAAAAAAAAAAACAAAAAAAAACCCCACACATAATAATTGGAAAACAGAAAATGAGGGTGGTAGCAATCATTGCATTTATCTCTGCAATCGTAAGAGATATAAATGGAAAAAACTCAACTGTTCAAAGAAAATTTCAGGTGGACAGACATGAAATCCTGTTGTATGGTATTTCCAAGAGTCCTGCCTGTAATATCATGACACAACAAGGCTGGAAGTAAAGATGACAGATTGAACATGCATCTGATTTTCTCTCCTTCCAAAATCCACTAAAACTACAATATGGAGATTTTTTTTTTTTTTTTTCTTAAAAGACATAAACCCACAATGGCAGGAAAAAGCAGAAAGACAACAACAACACAGTTTTGTGAGCTGTAAAGCATATGAATGACTGGGAACTAACCTGTCAGGTCCCCAAAAGCTGACTCCCAAGCCAGAAGTAGATATGCAGAGATCCCATGTAAATTACATCAGGTAATGCTTACAGTCCTCAGGAACCAGCCCCAGGGATCTCTGGAATAGTGGGTCTTTGGGGGGTGGAGTGGGTGATGAAACCCATGAATGTGGTTGAAAGCTTTTCACTTACCACTTGGATCACTAAACCCTGCCCCATCCACGCGTCTAGGTGGCTGTCATCCCCCCTCTCCCACCTGAGCAGAATTCTCTAGAGGGGATAAGAGAGCATCTCTAGAATGGGGGACTCTCGGTGCAGTGGAGTGTACGGGTACCATTCAGTAAAGAAGAGGCTTGAGTGATCTAATGTGTACTGGATGTGGATGCTGGTACTCCTCAGCCCTCTTCTCCCAGTCATGCAGCCCCCAGGCCTTTATCCTCTAAGCAGGAAATTAGAAGAGACTTCTCTGGGGAATCAGATTAGTCCAAAAGGAAGGACCTAAAGATCTGAGGACGTTGGAGGGGGTCAGTGCCTCAATAAGTGACCCAACCAGATCTTTTTACAGATGAATTCACATACTCTGAGCTTTTTAGTCTCCACTCTTAAATATAGAGAGGCACCAAAAATCATCAGACATCTGAGGAAATTCTCTAACCTGAAACATGGAGACCAAAACAATGGGGTGGATAAAATGCAGCTTGGAAGAAACAGAGATTGTGGAGGGGAGGAAAAAATGTTAGGAGAACAATCACTTATGTTTTCAAGTGGTAAGGGAAGATAATATGTCCACGAAATGAAAAACAGAATGTTAATATAAAATGTTTATGGGCAAGAAATACCCTGAGACCAAAAGCAAGCTTGTAGAAATGAAAAAGTATGATGGAAGATATGAAATTCTCAGTAGGAGGTTTGGAAGATAAATATGAAGAAATCATCCAGATAAGCACGAAGACAAAGACACAGACAATAGAAAAAAAATTAGAAAATTCGGCCGGGCGCGGTGGCTCAAGCCTGTAATCCCAGCACTTTGGGAGGCCGAGACGGGCGGATCACGAGGTCAGGAGATCGAGACCATCCTGGCTAACACGGTGAAACCCCGTCTCTACTAAAAAATACAAAAAAACTAGCCGGGCGAGGTGGCGGGCGCCTGTAGTCCCAGCTACTCGGGAGGCTGAGGCAGGAGAATGGCGTAAACCCGGGAGGCGGAGCTTGCAGTGAGCTGAGATCCGGCCACTGCACTCCAGCCTGGACGACAGAGCCAGACTCCGTCTCAAAAAAAAAAAAAAAAAAAAAAAAAAAAAAAATTTAGAAAATTCGAGGACCAATCTAGGAAGTCTTATGCCCAAATAACAGGAGTTCTTAGAAAAGGAGAGGAAGAAATAATAATAAATAATCCAACAGCATTTTCCAGACCTTGAGGACATGAGTTTCTATACTGAAAAGGCCCATTGAGCTCCCAATACAATGGGAAGAATTAAGTTTATGCCACAGAGCTCACCATCATGTATACTGGTGACAAAAGATTCTATAACCTTCTAGAGAGAAAACATGTCGCATACAAAGGATCAGAAATGTGAATGCTTCCAGACTGAGCAAAAGCAGCAATGGCAGATAGAAGATTCTTAAGCAGTGCCTTCAGAATTCTGCTTCTGAAGGAAGCATGCTCAGCCTAGGAGTTCAATATTCTGCCCAAGTTTCAATCAATGAGAGGTTAGAGGAGAATGCCGTGACATATGTGGCAAAAGCATTGACTTCCCACCTATTCTTTCTTAGCAAGCTAAAGCAAGACAGCAAGATGTGTCCTTGGTGAGGGAGTGACCAAAAGAGAGGTAGACCCAAGATAACAGAATGTCCAGCACAAGGCAGAGGAAGAGAATCCCAGGGAATGGTGAAGGAAGATGCCAGGAAGACAGATGTGCCTTAGGGATAGAGGAAAACTCAGTTCCAGTTCGCATTGAGACAGGTCCAGGAGGGATTAATTCAAGAAGATGAAATTCATTTACATGATGTATGGTTCAATATTTTTTTGGTAATATTTTTAATATATAACAGAAGAAATAAAATTAGCACACAAAACTCATAAATTTGGTGTTTATCACTGCTTAGGATGAGGTTTAATTTTTTTTTAAGTAAGTTAAGCAAATTTTGGTTCAATATCTTAACAGACAAATTAGGAAAGTGGCAAAGTATTTTGAATTCAATTGGGTGCATAGAAAACAAGCAAGCCAAACAAGGCAATTATTAATTCCAGGGAGAACAAGTAAGAGTGCAGGGAAAACCAGTAATTATAGTATACTACCCAGATTAACTCCAAATAATATGGAGTCAAAGTGTAGTATAAATAATAAGCATCTATTAATATAAATAAAGGGAAGGAGGGGAAATGGAAACATAGGTAAATTCTCATTTTCTGTAATGTCAATAGCTAATATTTAAATTTTTTAATTAAGTAGTATTAGAAATATGGAATAAATACCAGAAAATCAGATATAAGACACCATTAAGCTGGGCATAGTGGCTCACGCCTGTAATCCTAACACTTTGGGAGGCCAAAGTGGGTGGATTACCTGAGGTCAGGAGTTCAAGAGCAGCCTGGCCAACATGGTGAAACCTCATCTCTACTGAAAATACAAAAAGTTAGCCAGGTGGAGTGGCACGCACCTGTAATCCCAGCTACTCGGGAGGCTGAGGCACAAGAGTCGCTTGAACCCGGGAGGCGGAGGTTGCGGTGAGCCAAGATCGCGTCACTGCACTCCAGCCTGGGTGATAGAGCAAGATTTCGTCTCCGAAAAAAGACACCATTAAAAAGATGCAAAGATAAAAAGTACACCTGGGTGCTGACGTTTGCGGCAGATAGGAAAAAGAGTGAAAATCTTCATTCACACACCTATGTATATGAAGGTCCTACAAATAAATAGATCCTAAAACAAAAATAGCCAAGGAATATGAACAGGCACTTCATGGGAGAGGGATATTCAGTCTTACTAGCAGTCAAGGAATGTAAATTAAAATCAGAAGGAGATAATAATTTGTATCCACCAGTTTGGCCGAAATTAAGACACCTAACAAGACCAAGAGTTGGCAAGGGTATAGAGCAATGGGAACTCCCATTTGTGCTAGTGAAATTTTCACACATGCAAAAAGAGACAGCACAAACATATTAACTGAAGCGCTGTATGTAATAGCGAAAAACTTGTTTGTGGGACAGCTTAACATAATGGTGGTATATTCATAGAACAGAATTCTCCATTGCAAAATGATCTAATTCTGCATGTACCAACATGGGTAAGCTCCAAACATAATGATAAAATAAAAACACAAGGCTGCCTGTAGTCCCAGTACTTTGGGAGGCCGATGTGGGTGGATCACTTGAGGTCAGGAGTTCGAGACCAGCCTGGCCAACATGGTGACACTCTATCTCTACTAAAAATACAAAAAATTAGCCGGGCGTGGTGGCAGCCTCCTGTAATCCCAGCTACTCGGGAGGCTGAGGCAGGAGAATGGCTTGCACCTGGGAGACGGAGGTTGCAGTGAGCTGAGATCGTGCCACTGCACTCCAGCCTGGGCGACAAGAGTGAAACTTCCATCTCAAAAACACAACAACAACAAAAAAAAAAAAAAAAAAAAAAAAAGAAAAAGCAAGTAGCATCAGGATATGTTCAGTGTAAAACCATGCATGTAGACTGAACTAAGCGAAGCAGCAGTATTAATATTGTATGGGGACACATACATGTAGAGTAAAAATGGGAAAATATCAACAGGAAAGGAGTATCCTCACTTTAAAAAAGCAGTTACCTCTGCTCATACTTTGTTGAATTGTAAAAGCTGATTTTTGTTTGTTTGTTTGTTTGAGGCAGGGTCTCTCTCTGTCACCCAGGCTAGAGTGCAGTGGCGCTATCTCGGCTCACTGCAGCCTCTGCCTCCCAGGTACAAGCAATTCTCATGCCTCAGCCTCCCAAGAAGCTGGGACTACAGGCATGCACCATCACACCTGGCTCAGTTTGGTATTTTCAGTAGAGACGGGGTTTCACCATATTGCCCAGGATGGTTTGTAAAATCTTTTTACTTGAGTTTCAGTTAACATGGGTACCAGACAATGAGAGAAGGGTCTGTATACAATTTCAGTAGAAATAGCATATTGTGTCATCTGGGAAGATGGCATTCAGGTCTTTCTGTCATTTGCTCATTATTAATCCACTTTTGGAATTTTTTTTTCATTGGATAATTGTCTATATATCCCTGTACTAATTACATTTTCATGGCTTAGGAGTCAGGATTTTCTTTCTATCAGGACCTATTGAAATTGAGTTTTTGCTGTGTATTTGAAGGTGATGATTTGTTACCAGGCAGATTTTAGCTATCCAGTGCTCTTCTCAGAGATAGAAGCATCTGACTGTTTCTAGGCATGACTATTTTTAGGCATGTGAATTCGACATATGTGCCTGTTTTCTCCATGTCTCTCTCTTGTTTCCCCACATGTCCCCTTGTGCCCCAGGCACACAGTGAGTGACACCTTTTGGAAGCATTGACTATTTCAGAAATGCAGAGAGCTGGAGCAGGTTGGCCCAGGGGGAGCCATGGAGATCAACCAGCTTATTAACACTGACTTGCAAAAGTTCACAAGTGAGCCAGGAAGTGAGGAGAGGGTAACGCCAGTGAAATGTTGTCTTCAAGAGTATTCACTATTTGTTTCCCCTTTGGATTACAGGAAGATGCTGAAACTCTGTGGAGAGACGGAGGACAAGCTGGCCCAGGAGCTGATACATTTTGAATTGCAAGTAGAGAGAGACGTGATTGAGCCCCTGTTTTTGCTGGCCGAGGTAAGCAGCAGGAGTGAGGCCAGGCCTGAGTGAGCAAGGAGGTACCGAACAGGAGCCCCTCAGTCATTCTGTTTCCAGCTTTCTACTTCTGTCCCTTAACCTTCTCCCCGATGTCGTTTTTCATCAGGGATTCTTAACCAACCACACGGTCAAGATTCCCTAATATGTCGTTTTAGCATTTGCTACCCCTTCTCCCACCCATCCTCTTCCCTGCAGGCATTCCTAGAAGTAAGGTGGAAAGCTGGCAGCTTCCCCGCTTCCCCACCCACAGCCTCAACTGTCTTCACCCCCACCCTCCACCCATCTCAAGTCTTCAGTGATGTGAACAGCACCTACTCCTTACTAGGATTCTGGGGGACCAGGCATAAGAGACTCTCTGAGGCCTCTTGCAGTTTATATTTATATATATATATATATATATATTTTTTTTTTTTTTTTTTTTTTTTTGAGATGGAGTCTCACTCTGTCACCCAGGCTGGAGTGCAGTGGCATGATCATGGTTCACTGCAGCATCTGCCTCCTGGGTTCAAGTGATTTTCCTGCCTCAAGCCTCCAGAGTAGCTGGGATTACAGGCACCCGCCACCACGCCCGGCTAATTATTGTATTTTTAGTAGAGATGGGATTTCACCATGTTGGCCAGGCTGGTCTGGAACTCCTGACCTCAGGTGATCTACCTGCCTTGGCCTCCTCCCAAAGTGCTGGGATCATAGACGTGAGCCATCGCACCCAGCCGCAGTTTATGTTTGTACAGGTTCCTTCTCTTTGTACTTTAAAAGATACTCAATTAAACTGTTAATTATTATTAATAATCAATGATTAATTAATTAGTAATTATTAGTAACAATTTAAAAATTATTTTTAATTGGTCATCTGTTAATAGATTGAGCATCTCAAACCTGAAACACTCCAAAAATCTGAAATGTTTTGAGCACCAACATGATTCTCAAAGGAAATGCTCATTAGAGCATTTTGGATTTCACATATTCGGATTTGCGATGCGCAACCAGTAAATATAATGCAAATATTCCAAAATCCAGAAAACTCCCAATCCCAAACATTTCTGGTCCCAAGCATTTCAGATAAGAGACACTCCACCTGTATAAAATCTAACCAGCGCTATCCCCTAGAACCCCGTATGAGTCAGGGTTCTCCAGAGAGACAGAACCAATAGGATATATTAAAGGGGGTTCTCCCCTATTAGGGGGAGTTGGCTCACATCATCACAGAGGGGGAGAGGTCCCATGATAGACCATCTGTAGGCCGGAGAACTAGAGAAGCCAGTAGCATGGCTCAGTCCAGAAACCTCAGAACCCAAAACTCAGTCCAGGACCTCAGAAGCTGATGGTGCAACCCTGAATATGAGGTGGAAAGCCAGAGAGACCCCCATTAAATGCCAGAGAACCTGGAGTCCAATGAGGGGAAAAGGTATCTCACTACGGGAGAGAGGGAGGGAGAGAGAGAGCAGAGAGAGAGTCCTCCTTCCTCCTGTGTGTTTCAGCTAATTGGATGGCGCCACCCCATTGCGGGTGGGTCTTCCTCCCAGCCTGCTGATTCGCACATTGTTCTCTTTTGGAAACACTGTCTCAGCCACACCCAGAAACAATGCTTCACCAGCCTTTGAGGCATCCATCAGTCCAGCCAAGTTGACACCTAAAATTAACCCTCGCGGACTCCCTACAATGATGGAAATATTCTCAATCTGTACCGTTTGATAGTCACTGCCCTTAAGTGGTTTTTGAGCACCAGTGCGATTCAGGAACTCAATTGTTTAGTTTCTTTAATTTTCGTTAATTTAAATTTAGAATTTCATAGCCACATGTGGCTAGAGGCTACTGTATTGAACTGCATTGCCCTAGACCCTGTCTGGCTTCCTCTCTGAACCACATCCAGCACCTCCACATCCCCTAACATTCTTTCTGGGACAGAGGTATGGGCCAGTAATTACTTATGGACATAAAAGTATTCAAGGAGAAAATCTTGGATGAGGTGCCTTGGGATTGACCAGCTCTTGGCTTCTCAGGTCATCTCCTCGCCTGGAGCATTCATGAGATCCCCTCTGTGCCTCAGAAGGAGGGTCGTGGCTCTGGCCAAAGCCTGAAGCAAACCAAGGAGCAAGTCCAGTGTGGGTGCTGACAGTCACTTGGCTCATTCAAGATACCCAGTGGCCCTCCAGCTTAGCTTCGGGGCTGGGTGGTGACTCAGGTTGTCCAGGGACTGCTGCTTCCTATTGGAAGTTGGTACACGCGGAACATTACTCATCCTTGCTCGGGAGACTGAATAGAAAGCACTTCAGAGAACTCTGGATTCTCCTCGAATTTTTTCCTTATATAAAAACCGCAGCCTGAGATGATTTCAGTTCAATTTTCGGCCAATTTTCGTTTTGCATTCTCACATCCTGCCCTACTTTTGCTGGGCCTGGAACCAAAATCCTGCACTGGGATGTTCAGTGAAGCCATTTTTAGAATGAAAAATATAAAAAGAGCATCTACATAAAACCAAAATGGAAGAACTCGTAGCCGAGAAAAGCCATGATGGCAATGTTTATTCATTATTGACTGGAAAAGTCTTACTTTATTTCTATAAATATAAACATTTGCTTCCTTTCTTTTTATAAATATAGAATCTGTATCCTAGATGCAGCCATAGCCTCTCCACGCTCTTCCTCCTTCAGCTGTCCGTTTTGCCTCAGGTCTGTGTGTCAGACATGACTGCGTGGCTCCCTGCATTTTTTCCCACTTTTGGCCTTTCTGGAAGTAAAGAGGGATGTGGTTGAGCCCTGTTTTTTTTTTTTGGTGGAGGGGATTGGGTGCCAAGGTGAGGGCAGGAAAGTGGCCAGGCCTGCATGAGCAGAGAAGCACAGGACCTGTGAGGGGGTCTGGGTTGATGGAGAGCCTGACTGGTGTCCAGCAGAGATGGAGCAGAGTTTAGCTCAGGAGAGGGCATCAATAATTTCATCTGATGTTGGTCAAAGGGTACTAAGTTGCCTTTAATACAGGATGAGTAAATTCTGGAGACCTGATGTGTAGCACTGTGTGGTGATAGTTAATGATACTGTATTATAGACTTGAAATTTGCTAAGAGGATAGATCTTAAATGTACTTACCATCAAAAAAAGAAAATAGAAACTATGGGATGTGATGGATATGTTAATTAGCCTGAGTGTAGTAATCATTTAACAATGTGTGCATATGAAAACATTAAACCGTACACCTAAAATATATACAATTCCTGTTACTTAGACCTCAGTAACACAAAAGGGAAAAAAGGATTTCATCTGAAAATAAGGATTGGGAGACCGCTAGTAAACTTGTTAGGTGACTGCCAATAGTTCTTTAAGAATTGTTCTAAGGAATAGTTCTTTTTTTTTTTTGAGACGGAGTCTTGTTCTGTCACCCAGGCTGGAGTGCAGTGGCGTGATCTCGGCGCACTGCAACCTCTGCCTCCCGGGTTCAAGCGATTCTCCTGCCTCAGCTCCCAGGTAACTGGGATTACAGGTGCCTGCCACCAAGCCCAGTTAATTTTTGTGTTTTTAGTAGAGATGGGGTTTTGCCATGTTGGCCAGGCTGGTCTCAAACTCCTGACCTCAGGTGGTCCACCTGCCTTGGCCTCCCAAAGTGCTGGGATTACAGGTGTGAGCCACCGTGACTGGCCAGGAATGGTTCTTAAATAATTTATCTTGAGCTTCAGTTTGATTGTATCTTTTATGTCCTGTAACCACAGGTGGAAATCCCAAATATTCAAAAGCAGAGGAAACACTTAGCCAAGTTGGTGCTGGACATGGATTCCTCACGAACCAGGTAGAATCTCTTTACTTTCTTTTTTACTTCTTTGAAGGGACAGTGGTCATATGTTGGGAGGGTGGGTTTTAAGTAGGCGAGTGTGTTTTCATTCACCAAGTTTTTCTTGACACCTAATGTGTGTCAGGCCCTGGAGGTAATCATAGTGAACTCGAGACACTGGGTCCCTGTTCTCATGAAGGCTGCAGTGGAGTTTTGGAGGTAGACACCAGGCAAGTGAAGAAACAAGACAGTTCTAGAAAGCTACAAGTCATTTAAAAAATGTGACACAGGGAGGCCGGGTGCGGTGGCTCATGCCTGTAATCCCAGCACTTTGGGAGGCCAAGGCAGGAGGTCAGGAGATCAAGACCATCCTGGGTAACACAGTGAAACCCCGTCTCTATTAAAAAACAAAAAAATTAGCCGGGCTTGATGGCGGTCGCCTTTAGTCCCCACTACTTGGGAGGCTGAGGCAAGAGAATGGCGGGAACCCGGGAGGCAGAGCTTGCATTGAGCCGAGATCACGCCACTGCACTCCAGCCCAGGCAACAGAGCAAGACTTCGTCTCAAAAACGAAACAAAACAAAAAATGTAACACAGGGTAGTTTTGGAAGGAGATGATGGTGAAAGGGAGCAACAGCATTAAGGGTAAAAGAGAAAAAGCTTTTTTGAGGTCGGTCACTTTGGTCGTACACTTAGATGATGAAAACTTGGCAGCTGTACAGAGATCTGGTGCAAACCATCTATGGCAGAGGGCACAGCAAATGCAAAAGCCTGTACAAGGCACAGAAGGAAGGTCGGTGTGGCTGGGGTGGAAGGAGCAAAGGGGAGAGAGGTAGGAGATGAGAGCCAGGAGGTAGGATGAATGCTATGTCCTGTCCATAACAGGCAATTTCGCATTCTGGGGATTCACCTTTTCCTGAAGCTGATGGTGTGGGTATCTCCTTTCTGTGGCCTTTCTCTTAACTTGAGTCCTTTCAGAGAGCAGTCAAGTACCTATAGTGCTGTTCTTCCACACCCATCTTCCACAGTCCACCAGAAAATTCCTGTAGTAGCAGGCGGGTGCCAAAGGCCCTGAGACGGCATTGCCTGTGGCTGTCAGAGCAGGAATTGTGCACATATGTCCTTTTATTTTATACAGTGGGATATGTGTATATAAGTTGAGAAAGGCAGGTGCATGAGTATTAATATGGAAAGAACTATTTGGTTCTACCTTAGGTTTTTCGTAGGCCAACTTTATTTTTTAATTTGTTGTTTATTTATTTACTTAGTTATTTTTGAGACAAAGATTTGCTCTCGTCACCCAGGCTGGAGTGCAATGGCATGATCTCCGCTCTCTGCAACCTCTGCCTCCCGGGTTCAAGTGATTCTCCTGCCTCAGCCTCCCAAGTAGCTGGGATCACAGGCACCTACCACCACGCTCAGCTAATTTTTGTATTTTTAGTATAGATAGGATTTCGCCATGTTGGCCAGGCTGGTCACGAACTCCTGACCTCAAGTGATCTGCCCACCTCAGCCTCCCAAAGTGCTGGGGATTTTTTATTATTTTTAAAAATTTTCAGACAGGGTCTCACTCTGTGGCTCAGGCTGTAGCTCACTGCAGTCTTGAACTCATGGGCTCAAGCACTCCTTCTGCTTCAGGTCTCCCAAGTAGCTGGGACTACAGGCATATGCCACTACACCTTGCTAATTTTTTTATTTTTTGTAGAGACAGGGTCTCACTGTGTTACCCAGGCTAGTTTCAGACCCCAGTGTAGGCCAATTTTAATCATCTTCACATCTTGTTTTCATTTTCTTGAAATAAAGAAACAGAATATATTTGGGCAGACCAACGTAGCATACAGAGTTCAGAAAGTCAGATTTCAAGGTTTAGATCAACTATTTTCTAGATATGTGACCTTGGTCAAGTCATTTAATCTCCCAGAATGTCAGTTTCTTCACCTGGACACAAGGAGTAACATTCGTGGGTGGCTGTTTTGTGTATTACTATCACTTCCTAAGTGCTTTATAAAAAGAAGCTGAGAGCTGGGCACAGTGGCTCACGCCTATAATCCCAGCACTTTGGGAGGCCAAGGCGGGTGGATCACAAGGTCGGGAGATCGAGACCAACCTGGCTAACTCAGTGAAACCCTGTCTCTACTAAAAATACACAAAATTAGCTGGGTGTGGTGGCAGGCACCTGTAGTCCCAGCTACTCGGGAGGTGGAGGCAGGAAAATGGCCTGGGAGGTGGAGCTTGCAGTGAGCTGAGATCGCGCCACTGCACTCCATCCTGGGAGACAGAGTGAGACTCCGTCTCAAACAAACAAACAAACAAACAAACGAAGCTGATACTGTAAGTAATTGGTGCACTGGAATTCTGCATCAGGAAGAATAAAAGGTTCAGAGCAGTCCCCTAAGACCAGACATAAAACAAGTCAAATCAGCAAAGAAACAAGGGTTTCTTTGGTTAACTTAGTGTTCCCTAAACCCTCAGTCCACCTGAATGATTTTGCCATCTGTGTCGATACATCTTTTAGGAGAGTTGATTACTTTTTCAAAATAAATCTATTTTAAAAAGAAATCCTTTAGTGCTTCCATAAATTGGAAAGCAGTATCCTTTGCTACAAATATCAGGTAAGCATAAGAGTGAACAGATGAAAGCAAAGCCAATGTTATTAAATTTTAGAGCCTGTTGACTATGGAAGAATGTCATCCTGAAGCTCATCTCCCTTTGTTCAGAAAGAAGAAGGGGAGGCGTTGGGTAGTTTTAAAATTATTCTGATGCAAATCTGAGACTATCTCTTTAGTGTGCTTGGAGGAATAGAGAGCAGAATGAGTGGGAAGTATTCGAGTTGCTATTACTTCTATGACCTTGTGCCATGTAAAATTGCATCCCATAATACGAATGTTCAAGTCCCCTATTTTGGGAGTCATGTAAGATGGTTGAAGAAATGCAGATTGTCCCATTGTTTTCATGAGGTGGACACCGTGCTCCTGGGCAGAGTGACATCCTTCTGTGAAACCTGGGGCTTAGCTCTGAAGTCTTTTCTTTGCTTCTACAAAGAAAACCCGCATTTCCACCACAGAGCCTCTTGTTAGCGGGCTGAATGCTAGTATCAAAGCTGGTCATTACCGTACATATTTTTGTTTTGTCGTCTTATGAGAAGGAGAGTTACTCCTGGTCACACTGATGGTCCATTTTGTCTAGTGTTATATTTTCACTGGTGACACCAACTAGTGTGTAGGTTCTGCAAACGTACACGCCGCTCGGTGTCATTAGGGACATCTCTCCTGTGATTTAGCAAATGTTTTTATATCTTAAGCTTATCTCCTACATACTGAAATCTGGTAAGGAAATTCTACATCCCCTATGCAAATTTCTGTTCTTATAAACTTCAACTTGGATCCTTTATGACCTTTGTTGTTTTAGACTAAAAAAGTCTTTTTTGCATTGTTTTCATATAAACTTGATCCATCTCCTTTATCACATCGGTGATGTTTCATAGCCCACTTCGTGTAGTTGTGAGTTTAGGGGTAGGGAATTGCTCTGGGGGATTGTTTGTTTTTTTGTTTTTTTGAAACGGAGTTTTGCTCTTGTCGCCCAGGCTAGAGTGCAGTGGCGTGATCTCGGCTCACTGCAACCTCCGCCTTCCGGGTTCAAGCGATTCTCCTGCCTCAGCCCCCCAAGTAGCTAGGAGTACAGGCGTGCGCCACCATGCCCAGCTGATTTTTGTATTTTTAGTAGAAATGGGGTTTTGCCGTGTTGCCAGACTGGTCTCAAACTCCTGACCTCAGGTGATCCGTCCGCCTCAGCCTCCTGAAGTGCTAGGATTACAGGCGTGAACCACCACACCTGGCCGCTTTCAGGGGTTGTTGACAGTACAGTCCCCTTGAAAACTCAGTTGATTTCCCCTTCAGGTCTCTGCTTTGGTAACTGTGGCAGGAGATCTAACTCAGGGCCTCAAGTTAGAGATTCCCCATCAGTATAAGTTATAGGCTACAGGATGAAAAGGGAATTTTTAGCAAAGTTATGCTCTTTGTTTCCACTTTACTCTCAGACTGGGCATTTCTAGCCTGAGTCTATCTGTCTTGTAGGACCTTGCTGAAAGCCATAAGAAGTCAACCCGGCCGGGCACGGTGGCTCAAGCCTGTAATCCCAGCACTTTGGGAGGCTGAGGCAGGCGGATCACAAGGTCAGGAGATCAAGACCATCCTGGCTAACACAGTGAAACCCCGTCTCTACTAAAAAAATTACAAAAAATTAGCCGGGCGTGGTGGCGGGCGCCTGTAGTCCCAGCTACTCAGGAGGCTGAGGCAGGTGAATGGCGTGAACCCAGAAGGCGGAGCTTGCAGTGAGCCGAGATCACGCCACTGCACTCCAGCCTGGGGGATAGAGCGAGACTCCATCTTAAAAAAAAAAAAAAAAAAAAAAAAAAAAAGAAGCCAATCCAACACAACTTTCTGCCATTTTCCCTAACTCCTCACTCTTAGCCAATATGAGGGCTGCATCCCAAGATATATAGCAATGAGAGCAAGATCAAATGCTGTGGTATTGAACAGCAGGGATCACCAGCTCCTCTTCTGGAACAGCTGGGTTCTTAATGCTCCCCGCCCGCCACTCCCCGCATTTCTTCATAAAGCCAATGACACAGGCTAGCTTCTCATCCTTGCAACATCCTACTTCTGTTTACCAAAGATTTCTTTCATATTGTTCTGTCCTTCGTGAAGTACGGTCTGCAGAACTACAACAGTGAATTCCACATACAGCCTTTCAAGACAGGAAGTAACTTTGTATATATTATCAGCACATGTTGAACAATAGTCCCATGGCTGGATCTTTAATTTCTGCCACAATTCTGGTGGATACTCTCAAATCCCACTCATTTCTCCAATGTTTAATTAGATCCCAATAAGATGTGTCTGTTTATCACTATTGAAGTAAATTTGGCTTGTCTCCTTCAAAAGCCAATGATACAGACCTCAATATTCTCAGAGAAACTAATGCTTACAGGAAGTTTTAAGCTGAATTAAAGGTTGTGAATTGAATTGAATGATACACAAATTTCTTTTTTTCTTTTTTTTTGATAGCTTTGGTTTAGCAGTGCTTAAAGAAGGAGTCTAATTTTTCTCCAAAGTCAGCCTGACATTTTTCT
This sequence comes from Rhinopithecus roxellana, assembly GCF_007565055.1. Taxonomy (NCBI): domain Eukaryota; kingdom Metazoa; phylum Chordata; class Mammalia; order Primates; family Cercopithecidae; genus Rhinopithecus; species Rhinopithecus roxellana. The sequence goes on from NC_044567.1 coordinate 35,275,510, forward strand.
GGTCATGTAGCTCAAGGTTAACCCTCCTGAGCCCAGGACACATACACTTTCCATTTCTGCCGAACCAGCTGCCTCTGGGCCCTGTGGACTAAATAGTATCTCCCCAAAGTTTGTATGTTGAAGCCCTAACACCCAATGTGACTGTATCTGGAGATAGGTTCTTTAGGAGAACCTTATTAAGGTTAAATGAGGTCATAAGAATGGGCCCCTGTTTCACTAGGATTGGTGGCCTCATAGGGAGAAAGAGTGCTCTCTCTCTTCACACACTCAGAGGAAAGCTGTGTGAGGACAGAAACAGCAGCCATCTGCAAGTCACAGAGAGAGGTCTCCAGCCTCTGTCTTGATCTTGGATGTCCAGCCTCCAGAATTCTGAGAAAATAAGCCTCTGTTGTTTAAGCCACCCAGTCTGTGGTACTTTGTTGTGGAAGCCCTACCTTCTTTGGAAGCGAGTGAACTAGTGTAAGACAGGAGGGTTTTGGAGTGGAAACTGCAGCCTATGGAATTAAGAAGTGGAATTCTGGAGGCGGGGCAGTGTGAAGTCTCTTTAGAACTGGCAGAGGAGTCTCGATGGCCATCAAAACTCATTCCTCATCTCTCACCCCTCCCCATACAGGCAACTTTTTCTCACATCCGATTTCTTCAAGGTCACTGGATGTCACATGGGCTCATGTCTCCCCGCTGTGAGCCCTCTTCCTTTTGCCCCAATTCTGAAAGTGCTGAAGAGAGGCTCCATTTGTCTGGACTTTGCTCATATGTCCACTTCCATGACTCATCAGTTGGGTCAATGTGAGGAAGGATGGCACAGGCTTGACTTGGATCAGAGGCCCTCACCTGGGCCACTCACTGCCTGGGTCATGCAGAACCTGGCAGTCCCCTTTTCGCCCACACATTAGTGCAGGAGTGGAAGCAGGAACTTAAAAAGTAGGGGATGCCCATGGCAGAGGAAGGGGCAAGACTAGACAGAAGGAACAGTGAATGCTCCACTGAAGACACTCTCCTGTCTGCCTTTTAAAAGTCTTCTTCTGGACGTTCTGTTGTCCTCAACCGACCTGCATTTGCCTTCTTTAGATATTCCTGGTACCTGAAATTTTAAACCCTTCTTCCTCACCCTTCTCTCTCATCTCTCCCAAGCCTTCATTAAAGCTTGTGTCCCATCTTCATCTCCCCCAGATCGAACAGTCACAGTCCTCTTTCCCCAGAGAAGGATGGCGGCACATCAGCTACTTTGGCGAGAAGAAATGATCCTTGTGCTCTTCAACTTTCAAAGCTCAAAGTTTCCTTGTACGATGTCTAGTGTCCCTGTTTCTCCTCTGACAGAGCAGTCCAGCTCTTGAGTTTATGTGTAGAACAGAGGTCTGAAAACACTCCCAAACCTTGAAATTCATAATTCATGTCACTTTTCCTAAAATGACTATCTGTACAAACTTTTCCCAACATGAGTATCTGTACAAAATTCATGTCACCTTTCCCAACATGAGTATCTGTACAAAATTCATGTCACCTTTCCCAACGTGAGTATCTGTACAAAACTCATGTCACCTTTCCCAACGTGAGTATCTGTACAAAACTCATGTCACCTTTCCCAACGTGAGTATCTGTACAAAACTCATGTCACCTTTCCCAACGTGAGTATCTGTACAAAACTCATGTCACCTTTCCCAACGTGAGTATCTGTACAAACTCATGTCACCTTTCCCAACGTGAGTATCTGTACAAAACTCATGTCACCTTTCCCAACGTGAGTATCTGTACAAAACTCATGTCACCTTTCCCAACGTGAGTATCTGTACAAAACTCATGTCACCTTTCCCAACGTGAGTATCTGTACAAAACTCATGTCACCTTTCCCAACGTGAGTATCTGTACAAAACTCATGTCACCTTTCCCAACGTGAGTATCTGTACAAAACTCATGTCACCTTTCCCAACGTGAGTATCTGTACAAAACTCATGTCACCTTTCCCAACGTGAGTATCTGTACAAAACTCATGTCACCTTTCCCAACGTGAGTATCTGTACAAAACTCATGTCACCTTTCCCAACGTGAGTATCTGTACAAAACTCATGTCACCTTTCCCAACGTGAGTATCTGTACAAAACTCATGTCACCTTTCCCAACGTGAGTATCTGTACAAAACTCATGTCACCTTTCCCAACGTGAGTATCTGTACAAAACTCATGTCACCTTTCCCAACGTGAGTATCTGTACAAAACTCATGTCACCTTTCCCAACGTGAGTATCTGTACAAAATTCATGTCACCTTTCCCAACGTGAGTATCTGTACAAAATTCATGTCACCTTTCCCAACGTGAGTATCTGTACAAAACTCGTCCGTTCACACGGCAAGAGTTTACCTTGGTATTTTGTTTGCTATTTGTGTTCCACAAAGAGAACATATTTTGGACATCTTGTCACTGTTTTAAAATATCAAAATAGACTGGGCACGGTGGCTCACGTCTGTAAACCCACCACTTTGGGAGGCGAATGAGGGTGGATGAACTAAGGTCAGCAGTTCAAGACCAACCTGACCAGCATGGCAAAACCCTGTCTCTACTAAAAATACAAAAATTAGCTGGGCATGGTGGCGTGTGCCTGTAATCCCGGCTACTCGGGAGGCTGAGGCAGGAGAATCGCTTGAACCCAGGAGGTGGAGATTGCAGTGAGCCAAGATCGCACGCCACTGCACTCCAGCCTGGGTGACAGAGCGAGACTTGGTATGAAAAAAAATTACATATATATATATATATATATCTCACATGTTGTTAATTGTAAATAAAATTTCTTATAAAAAGGGGAAAGGTGTATGTTTTTAAAGTATCAAAATATTGACTACAGGATAAAATTTGGAGGAAAAAATAAATGAGAATAAAAAGAAAAGAAAGAACTTGGGAAAATGTCTTCATTTTAACATACATATATTTAGTATGATTCTGTTTTTTAAAAAATTTAATCCTGAGTTACAAAGCCATAGAAATCTACTTAGTGTTTGTAGTTACTTTATATATATTTTTAATACTTACATATTGGTTAGTTATTTTTTCTTCAGGTAACATGAGTCAGATGGTGGTTATAACTTAATTCCATAATCTACCATTGTGTTATAGTTATTGTCTGAGATATAAATTACAGCCATGTCATCTCATATTTTATTTTCCAAAACTCCACAACACTTTCATACTTTATTTGAAATGATTCAACTGTGAAAGTGTTAATTGAATATATCACTTGTATAGGATAAACCTTTATAAGAAAAAATTCCCCAGGATTTCTTATTTATCTTGATCTGTTATTTTTTTTTCAATTTAGATGTTGAAACATCTTTCGGTAGACTATTTCCTTTCTGGTTTGCCCTGAATTCTTATCTTGGAATCAGGAATCTTTCGGAGAACATGTGTTCATCTCTGGAACGTCAAGCCAGCTTGATGTCTCAATACGTTTTTAAAGTAATTTTCCCATGATTGCATTCTTTAAGTGACACAGGATCCTCATTTTTGCTCCTTTTTCCTGACAGCAAAGAGACTTTTAGTTTCCCTTTCTTGTATTATAGAGCCTTGCAGTCTTCTGTTTTTCCTGCAGATAGCAAAAGAGAAAAGAATAGTGGAGTAGAGAAAATACTAAACGATTAGATTCTCGACTCTTGACATGAGAATGACGTTCCACTTTCTGCCCCCGCATCAGAGGCTGCAGACTGATGGTCTGAAATCCAGATAGATTCTGTCTTGTTTGGTCTGTAGGCTATTGGCCTGCATGGTTTTTAAAAGAAATTATTTGTTGCCACGCTTCACTGGGAGAGTTCGCATGACAATTTGCTCCTTCTCTAGTCAGTTGAAACATCTGGCAACCCACGGCCCAGCTTCCTGCCCACCTCTGCTCCATCAGCTGGAGCTCGAGAACAGCTACCCTCGCTTAGACAAGGCAGGATCCCTCCTACCAAGTTCCCAGCTTCCCCTGCTCCCTCCTGACTTCCCAAGACTGAAGCCAGCCTTGGCTGCTGTTTGTCCTCCTGATTACAGGATTGTTTTTCTTAGAGCTGAGAAATAGTTTTATATTTCCTGTCTCTATTACAAGTAGGAAATAGAGGATTGTGCAGACTAGTTTTTAAGATAATGGCCCATTTGATTTATTTTATTTTATTTTTTAACTTGCTGGCCTCTATATTAACCCATTGAGTTTACAGACTCAGGAGAGGAACCCACTGCTGAGACCTAATTCAGCTACTACTATCTAGCATAATTGGAACCATCTTTTAGGGCCTGCTTTTGGTAATTCCCTACCGATACCACAGCAGCCAGAAATATTTGTATTTCCCCCTAAAGTTTTCTGAGTAGCTTCGTCAGAAGGCCCAATTTTTAAGAAAATACTCATGAGGAATCTAAATGTTGCCACAAAAATTGTTTTGGGCTTACCAGTGGAGATTTTTGCTATCAGATTTGTTTTTAATCTTACCGGCATGTCTTCTCACTTAGCGTATGTCCCTGGCTTCAGCCAGGAAGGAGAAGATTTCCATTCTCAAATTCCCACAGGATAGGCAGGGGACTTAAACCAATGATAGAGACCGTGCTTAAAGGGCAGTGATAGTTATTTTGAAATATATAATATACAGTATATTACTATAATCACCCTGATTAAACTTCAGATGTGTCACCACAGAAAATCATGAGTGAGGTGATGGCTATGTTAACTACTTGATTTAATCATTCCATACGGTGTGTGTGCGTACATGTGTACATATATCCCAACACATCACATTGTACCCATCAATGTATATGATTATGATTTATCCATTAAAAATCACATTAAGTTTTTTAAAAAGACAGCAGTAGTGATTGTCATTTGGCTTTAGTGTTTGGAAGACAATAGAGAAAATGGTGACAAACCGGGGGATGCTTGTCCTGTCTGAAGGGGCGCAGGTTCTCAGCTTCAGTCAGCAGTTGACACATGGAAATGTGGGCCTACTGTCTCCTTGCCTAGTACTTGGTACCTTTTCATGACCTCCCTTTTCAAGTGAGGGTGTGTAGTTCCCTGGGTGATTATTTGTAACCAGGCGTTTTCTCAGTGCTCCCGTGGGATCCCCAGGGCTCTACCTGTCTCACATCTCTTTTTCTCCTATTTTCCATCAGGTGGCAGCAGACTTCCAAGTCTTCAGGTTTGTCCAGCAGCTTACAGCCTGCGGGTGCCAAGGCTGATGCCCTCAGGGAAGAAATGGAAGAGGCTGCCAACAGAGTGGAGATTTGCAGGGTACCTGCCCTCTTTGCTCCTCTCTACAGGGACAGGCTGGGGAGCCCTCAGGGATTTCCTTTTTGTTCGCTGGAGTTCTCTTAAAACTCTGCCAGTGAGCCTCTAGTTGAACTGAATGTCCCCAAGCCCACCCGGCTAGCATCTCCAAGGAGTCCAGGATGAACCCAAGGAGTTGGGGCTTTGATGGTGACCTAGACAGGGAGGCAGCATTCAATTATCACTGGTGGTCCTGCATGCTAGGCAAAGAGAAAGGACCTGTATTTCTGTGTGAAGCTTTTGTAAATCATCTGAGTCCCAAAGAATAAATTCTGGGTAACGAAGGACAGTTAAGAATTTGACCATAGATGAGCCTTGACTCACTGTTGATACTTTATTTCCTTTTTGGCTGCCTTTTGATATTTCCTGAGTCACTTTATCCATCCTGTGCCTCCTGGAAGACATTTATCTATGAAGTCGAAATGCTAGCCATGAAGAGAGTCACAGCAAGGAAAACTTCCCACTTGTTAAGAGAGAGGACATCGTTCTGAAAACTGCAACTCTGTACTCGCGTAATGATGTCCTTTGTTATACTCATTCAGATGTTTCCCATCTCCTTTACTTGCAAATATTTTATAGGACTTAATTAGCAATAGACTGTTCATGATGCTCTGCGTATATGTACATCTCTTTACCTGCCTATATGTCAGCTTGGGTTTCCAAGGAAACCAAAACTCTATTTAGACCCAAGGAACAAAAACATCACATTTCTGTAACTATTCTGGGAACCTGTCTTAATCACATCCAGTTTTGAAGGAGAATCACCAATTTGCCTGTGGACATCTCTGTTCTTCATGGCTCTGTCTAGTCTTAGCTTGTCCTTTGGCTTTTTCTCTTACAGCCACCCTGTGCAAGTGGCTTTGACCTTGCATTCAGGTGACATTCAGAATCAGAGAGAATTTCTCTCTAGAATTAGAAACATGGAAAGATTTTTCAAGAATTCACTATCTCCCAGCCAACAGTACTATGGAACCAAGCAAAGTAAGACTAGTACTTCACATGCAAGATTTTTTGTGAGTGCAGCTGATTTGTTACTTGAACTCCTGCATAAATGCCAAATATCTGGCATGTGTGGTATTCCTAGAGCATAATTCTTCTCTCCTTCCAATTTCATTTTTACTGTGTATTCCTTTTTTTTATTCTTTTCTCTTTTTTTTTTTTTGGAGGCAGAGTTTCATTCTTGTTGCCCGTGCTGGAGGGCATTGGCACAGTCTTGGCTCACTGCAACTTCCGCCTCCTGGGTTCAAGCAATTCTCCTGCCTTAGCCTCCCAAGTAGCTGGGATTACAGGTGTGCACCACCATGCTTGGCTAATTTTTTTTGTATTTTTAGTAGAGACAGGGTTTTACTACATTGGCCAGGCTGGTCATGAACTTCTGATCTCAGGTGATCCACCCGCCTCGACCTCACAAAGTGCTGGGATTATAGGTGTGAGCCATCGTGCCTAGTCTACCGTGTATTCTTTATCTACCATGGATCTATGCTCCTCTGTTAAGAATTCTTTTTTCTTTTAATGTCTTTTTCAACAGACAAGAGAGGGTGGTGGTAAGCAGGGATGCTGGATGTGAATATCCAAATAGATCAGAATAAAAGTTCAGTAGCTTTATCCATTCCTGTCTTGCTTCTTGTATTTGCTATTGTGCCAAAAATATATTCATTTCCTCTTCAAAGATTAGTAGTACACCTTCAGCATAATCAGTTAAAAAAATCCAAAAATATATAAAGAAAGACGCTAATATTCTCCCCCTTCCTGTCCAGCAAACTTTCTGTTGCCAAACAGGGTAGAAACCTCGCTGCCAATATTTGTTAAGACTTTGTTATGACAGTGCATTTTGTTAGGTGCCAAGCAGCCATAACAGTTATAAAGATAAGGAAGCCAGTGCTAGATAACACCTGTTATATCATACTCCAAACTTTTCTTCATGATCATACGCAGTCATAGATAACATTTTTCTACTTATTTATAAGTTTGTTTTGGTTTTGTGTTTGTTTTGTTTTGAGACAGAGTTTTATTCTGTTACCCAGGATGGAGTACAGTGGCACGATCTTGGCTCACTCCGCCTCCTGGGTTCAAGCAATTCTCATGCCCTACCCTCCCGAGTAGCTGGGACTACAGACGCACGCCACCACTCCTGGCTAATTTTTGTATTTTTAGTTGAGACAGCGTTTCGCCATGTTGGCCACGCTGGTCACAAACTCCCTGACCTCAGGTGATCTGCCCACCTCAGCCTCCCAAAGGGCTAGGATTACAGGCATGAGCCACCACGCCCAGCCTATATGTTTGTTTTTAGTAAAACGGTCATATTGTTTATAGTCATCTGCCATTTACTTTTCTCAGTTAACACCACATCCTGAACATCTCTCTAGGTTAGTAGCTGTAGTTCTCACTTAGTCTTTTTTATAAATTGCGTGATATTCCACAGTAGGGATACACACACACACACACACACACACACACACACATCATGATTTATTTAGCTATTTTCCTATTGATGGATGTTCAAACTGGTGTGTTTTTGTTTTATTTTTTGGTATTCCCAAAAATGATACAATAAATATATACTTATATGTATATCCTTATACCCTGGTAATTTTTTTTCTATAACATAGATTCCAAGAAGTGACATTTTTGGGTCAGAGTCTATGCATACATTTTTAAATTTTCATAGCTGTTGACAGTCTACTTCTCTGAAAAGGAAATTGCATTTTACATTTCCACCAGCAGTATATAAAACTGTACATTTTCCTTCATCTTCTAATGTATGTTGCTCCTATTTTCAGTTTTTGCCAATTTGATGAGGGAAGAAAAACGACCTCTTCACTATTGTGTTCTTCATTTCCCTGAATATAAATGGCGATGACTATGTTGTATTTACTGGACATTCTTCATGTCCAGTAAAAAAAGAATTTATACACATTCTTAATTTGTTGAATTGCCTATTTGCATTGGCAATTGGCCCAGTATTTCTATTGTTTTTCTAAAATATCAATTTATAAAAATTCTCTATATATCAGCAGTTTTAAACTTTTTTCTGCCTGCTGTGCTGCAGATACCTTTTCCAGTCTGCCATTTGTCTTTTGACTTTATGTTGACATCTGCCATTAAAAATGTAATAATATATTTCCTTTGCATGGGAAAAGATCCTGGGTAGCCCTTTAGGCATCTTCTATGCAAAACTTAAGTGATTTTTCTTCTTTAATTTTATGTTAATGTTTTAAATTCATTTTATACACCTGTTTTATATACTTTAATACATCTGAAATTTATTTTTGTATATGATGTGAGGTTGGGGTTTCTTTTTTTTTTTTTTTTTCAGATGGATAGTCATTTATGCCAGCATCATTTGTTAAATAAGCCACCTCCCCCGATGTGAAATTTCACTATCTAATTACTCAAATTTATTTCTGGACTCTATGTTTCATTAATCTGTTTGCCTGCTCCTGAGACAATAGTATGCAGTTTCTATTCTAATGATTTCATAGCACATACAATCTTCAGTAAGGTAGCCCCGACTCCTTTTTTTGTAGTTATCTTGGCTAGTCTGTTACATCCATTTTAATATATGAACTTTGAAATGATCATATCCAGTTCACGAAACCCTGCTTTGTGCTTAAGGGAGTCTCATTTGTGTGCTGAGCTGATCTCCTTGAGAGTGCTCAGTGCTGGTTTTGTTAAAGTTCTCTTCTGATGATTCTTTTATTTTTACTTTGTTGATTGCCAACTGTTTTAAATACCTACCTTAGTCTTCCTACGTCTCCTTGCTGGGGTTCCTTGAATATAATCTCTTCATGGTTTTGTATTTCCTCAGCAGGCAAGTGTTTAGGATCTCCTATATTGTGGCAAATCAGCCAAGTGCAAGTTCGTAGGCTGAAAGTTAATGAAGTAGTAATCTGATTCCTCTTTTTTGAGGACCAAGCAGAGCTCCCCAGATCTTTGAGACCCAGAGAGATGTAGCCCACCAGGAAAGCCAAGTCAAGGTGGGTTCCATAAGACAAAACCCACTGAGACCTCAGGCAGGCTTGCAGGTGCAGCACTGCCTGCCTGTATTCTTTCAGAAGCTCATCCAAACCCTGCCTTGCTCCCTATTTCAAGACAAGCCCAACTCTTCACAAGTGGTACCTGCTGTCTCTTTTCTTCCCAAGGCTTTCTATAAAAGACCCCTGAATCAATATATCCAAAGAAGTATAAGTAGTTGGTAATTTTTCAATAAGAGGAGACAAAGTGAAGAAGGACCTGTGAGTAATGATGCAATGATAGAGGACAGTGACTATAAACCTAATCCACTTGGCAACAGCAGTGTCAGTTTTGTTTTGGTTCGTACAGGAGACTGCCTGCAGTCTTAGGATTTTCACTGTAAGGTGACACTTTCCATCATCACCTTTCCTGCTTTTATCTTCCCATATTTCCTCACATAAATTCTTATCCTTGCTTCACCCATGTCTCTGTTTTTCTCATTTAGCTTGTCGTCTCTGTTTTTTAGTTTGTATCTCTTCTTTTCCATTTTATTCTTCGATGTATAATCTTTCCTTTTTGAAAATCAAACTTGAGTCTGGGAAAGACAGCAACAAAAAGACAGATGTCTAGCCCATTTTTTCCTCCCTATAATCTGAAGAGCACATATATTGTTAGACTAAAAGACAACCTTGAGTCTGAACCTACCACTCTAAAATTAGTGCCATGTCATGGGAAGTAAATGAGATCCTGGAAGAACCCATGACGACTCTCTCATTTGGAAGGCTGTGGAATGGTTGAGAAGCATTTACATTACTTGGAATCCCTTCTGCCAAAAGCATCTAGCCCAGCAGACCTATGAGCAAGCATGGCCACACCCAGTGAGAAGCCAACTGGTGACAGAGCTTCTACTGGTGTGGATTTTCCTGAAACACGGCTGGGACCTTCCTTGGCGTGTCAGGCAGTAGTACCACAAGGAGTCTGGGCACAGCCAGATCATTTACCTTACATGGAGGACAGAAGACATCATGCACCAAGATGTTCCCTGATCTGTTAGCTTCAATAAATTCAAAAACTTTTTATTATGATTTCTGAAGTTGACTGCAGACATCCTCTATAGCAGCAGCCCCACAGGATCTGAGTCACTAAATTTATATCAGACAGAACTTAGGTCTGAGAAGATTCTATCAGAGCGGGCGGGAGGGGCAGGAAAGAGATGCTTACCATTTTAAGGTCAAAAAATAATTCTGAATAGATAATTTTTCTATGTTGACGATAATAATAAAGTACTCAAAAATAGAACACTTTTAAAAAGTATTTACATATGATAACAATAAATTTCAGACAGCATGTCTTGGTGCCTCAAATACGACTAAAGAGCATATGGGCTAGGCGTGGTGGCTCACGCCTGTAATCCCAGCACTTTGGGAAGCTGAGGCAGGTGGATCACCTGAGGTTAGGAGTTTGAGACCAGCCTGAGCAACATGGTGAAACCCTATCTCTACTAAAAATACAAAAATTAGCTGGGTGTGGTGGCTCATACCTATAATCCCAGCTACTTGGGAGGGCCAAAGAAGGAGAATCACTTGAACCTGGGAGGTGGAGGTTGCAGTGAGCTGAGATCACAACATTGCACTCCAGCCGGGGCAACAGAGTGAGACTCCATCTCAAAAAAAAAAAAAAAAAAAAAAAAAAAAAAAAAAAAAAAAAAAAAAAAGAAGAAGAAATCAAGGGAATATGGATTTTAGGCACCAATAGATAAAGGTGAGATAAAATTGTCAAGTAAAGTGGAAAGGGAATTGAATGAGATTAGGAAATTTTTTTTTAAGTAGAAAAATAATACAGGTATGGAATCGATTTTAGTCAACAACAGAATTGACACTGCAGAAAGGTAAGCCAATGATGTAGAGAAAAATTTGAGAATTTCTTCTAGAATATTAAGGTGAGAGCCAAAAAGAATGAAAGAAAAGATGGCAGATGCTGAAGATAATGGAAAACCAATGTACAGATAATAGGAGATCCTGAAAAACAAGCAAAACAAATCAGAAGAGCATAGAAAAATAAAATTGACCTGCATCAAAGATCTCTGTCTCAAATCTGTGATTCTGAAAAACAGAGATTTTCCACTTTTTTTAACCTTTGAAATGATTTTTTAAACCTTCTTGAATCAGTAAACTTTATTTTTTAGAGCACTTCTAATTTTGCAGCCAAATTAAGTGGAATATAAAGAGGCCTCCCATGTGTTTTATTGCCCCATAAACACACACAGCCTCCCCCAATGTCAGCATCACACACACAGTGGTAGAGTCTGTTACAGTTGATAAACCTATATTGGCGCATCATTGTCTTCCATAGTTCATAGTCTACTCAGGGGTTCACTCCTAGTGTTGTATATTCTGGGGGCTTTGACAAATGTATGCGACTGTATCCACCATTGTAGTATCCTAGAGAATAATTTCATTGTCCCCATATCCTCTGTGCTCCTCCTATTTATTCCTCCCTGCTGACCCTTGACAACCACTGGTCTTTTTATTGTTTACATGGTTTTGTCTTTTCCAGAAAGTCATATAGCTGGAATCCTACAGTATGTAGCCTTTCAGACTGGCATCTTTCACGTAGTAATATGCATTTCAGTTTCCTTCAAGTCTTTTCGTGGCTTAACAACTCATATTTCTTTTTAGCCCTGAATAATATTTCATTGTCTGGATATACCACAGTTTATCCATTCGCCTACTGAAGGACATTTTTGTGGCTGCCAAGTTTGGGCAATTATGAACAAAATGCTGTAAACGTCCACATGCAAGCTTTTGTGTGACATACGTTTTCCATTCATTTGGGCAAGTGCCAAAGAGCATAATTGCTGGATCATATGGTGAGAGTATGTTTAGTTTTGTAAGAAACTGTCCTACTGTCTTCCAAAGTGACTATACTCTGCATTCCCACCAGCAATATATAAGAGGTTCTGTTGCTCCACATCTGTGCCTGCATTTAATGTTGTCAGTGTTTTGGATTTTGGCCATTTCAATTAAGGTTCTGCTCCTTGTTCAGTCTCTTTGTTTTTTGCCTTTTACTGTATTTGTAATTTTTTGTTGAAAGGCGGACATGATGTATTATAAAATAAACAGTGGTACATAGTTCTTTGGAGATGTGGTAAGGTGAGAGAGAAGGGGAAGCATTCGTAGTGCTGTGATAGATCTCTTTCTTTTGGTGAGCCTGTGCCTTAGGGCGGTGAATTTCACCAGTGCCTCTCATTTTGTTGTTGTTGCTGTTTTAATTATTCTTATTCCTTTCTTAGGTGGGACAGAATGGTTAGAGTGGGTTGGAGTTGAGTATTTCCCTTCCTCCTGGTAGTTAGGCAATTTCAAAAGCCCAATAGGCTTTGGTAAAATAATTTCTCTGTAGGGCAGACCTTGTTAACGATGGAGTACTCTAGTATATTTCAAAATGACTACTTTTTTTCCTCCCAGTGCTGAAAGCAGGAGAGGATTTTTCTCTGAAATTCCCTGTGAGAACCTGGTCTTAGAGCTTCTGGAGGTAAAAGTGGGTCCCCCTGGAGGATTTAACTTTCAGACTTGTCCATGCTGGGCCTCCATCAATTAGTCAATTACAGTATTGGTTTTCCTGCCCCAGTACTGATTTTGGCTGAGGTTTCTGCTGGTAGCTTTCTGTTTCAGTGAGTTGTAATTCTTGGGTTTGTCTGCCTGTGTCTCCAATTTTTAGGGCAGCAGTTTGCTCTATGAACTCACTTCTCTGCCAGATCTAAGAGTTGTTGAGTTTCAGTTTGTTCAGCTTTTTACCTGTTAGGACTGACTTCAAAGCCCCCTGCATGCTGGACCAGAAACTGGAAGTCAGCAATAAAAATCAAGATGTGCTTTTCACCAAGAAAAATTATTTAAAAGACCAGTATTTATAAATATCTTGGAGGTTTTTTTAAACAACGGAATATTTACAATTCTACCATTGGCCAGGTGCGGTGACTCACGCCTGTAATCCCAGTATTTTGGAAGGCCGAGGTGGGTGGATCACCTGAGGTCAGGAGTTCGAGACTAGCCTCACCAACATGGTGAAACCCTGTCTTTGCTAAAAATACAAAAATTAGCTGGGCGTGGTGACACGTGCCTGTAGTCCCAGTACAGGAGGCTGAGGCAGGAGAATCGCTTGAACCTGGAAGGCAGAGGTTGCAAGTGAGCCAAGATTGCACCACTGCACTCCAGCCTGGGCGAAAGAAAAAAAAAAATCTACCATAAAATCATGAGCTATTCTACCACAAACACATGAATTGTAAAATATTGCTAACAAGATTTGACAGGAAGACAATCTTTGACAATATAATGACAAGAAGACATTATAAAATTGAGAGTTGTTTCTAGATTAGAAGAGTTAATATTATAAACACTTTGAATTTCCCAGAATTAATTTGATTAGTACTGTAGTAAGTAGATATAATTGTAGTAAGTTTTTCGAAGAATGAAAAAAGATTTCAGAAGTTAATGTGGAAGAATTTAACTAGAGCTTTGAATTACTAGCTCTTAAAATGCATTATACAGTCACATGATTAAAACGTAGGAACTATTTCAGAAATTTATAGATCAGTGAAAAAAAGACATTGCAGCATGAAGAAAATCCAAATACAGTGTGGTTTCATCTGATAAATAAGACATTTTCATACCATAGAGCAGTCTACTCATTTCATGAACAGTTCTGGGACATTTGGTTACCTATAAATTAAAAAAAAAAAAAAAGCTGCCTAGTGGGATTACAGGTTAATTTGGTTACTTTTTTATTTTTCTGAGTGTAGATTAGTTGTAAAATTGGAAAATGTGATTTTTCAAAATGCATTAAATTCTGGTGATTAATGATGAAAGGGTTTTTTACCTTTATAAAGAAAATTTGCTAATGATTTAGACAAATGAGAATTTGATTTATAGTTTCCTTACTTCTTACTTGAAGTGTGGTTTTTTTTTTTTTTTTTTTAGAATCTATATTGTTAGCTTAATAGCACAGTAGTCCAATCATGCCTTTAAAAATCCTTTCTTCTTCCTGAGGCTACATGTAGATTTTTGTAGGGTCATCAGTTAGAGAAGGACAGATGCCAAATTGTTGAAGGTGTATTTGATGCAACGTTTAGTCCTTCAGGCCCTCCCTTCCTTTCCTCTGTCTACTGAGCCATTTGTATCCCTTAACTCTGTTTTTCTCTGCCTTGAAGTATTGTCCTCCAGCTGGCTGGCTGGTGATGGACATCTCCTGAGCAAAGCTGCTGCAGGGAAGACAGACAAGGTTGATTCCCAACTTGGCAGCCTACAAAGCATTTATTTAAGGGACCTCTGGTGAAATGGAGCTGAGGTGATCTTTGAGCCCATTTTATTATTCTTTGGGAAATTTACCATCCTTGAGCCTTAATTTTTTTTTCATCTGTTCATTCAGCAAATAGTTGTGGTGCCCCTACTATGCTAAACACTTTGAGACAGTGGGTGACAAACAGATAAGATCCTTGATCTCTTGCTACCTACAGATCTGAAATTGGAAATTCAATACTTAACCTAAGAGAGTTAGAAGAGAATTCCTTGTAACATTGTGCCTGGCATCTAGAATGTTAATTTCCTTTACTCTTTCTTTATTCTGTGAAACTGGACCAAGCATAGCATTGTCTAATCTGTACTTCAAGCTCTCTAGAGAACACATTTCCTCTTTTAACTCTGTGACTGTGTTCTGTTGCTTTGTGTACAAGAACTCTTGAATGATGTTCTCAGCAATTGCTTGCCTGTCACAGATACTGAAAAGGAAACAGATTGCTCCTGCACATCCCAGTGTTCTTAATGAGAATAGGCTTAATTAGCAGCTAGAGAGACTGAGGGTTATGGGGTTGGTGCAGATTGCTTGGGGTTTCATGAAACAGGCTCTTCCTGAAGCATATAGTTACCTGCTTTCATTGGTTCAGCATCTAGGTGAGCGCTCTTGTGCTGTTGCCATATTTGCCCCAACCTGAACACACAGACTCTTCTCTCCTCAACTAAGTGCCTCTTCTAAGGATCGCCATCCTAGAGCGGCTGCACAGGGAGGAACCTTGGAGATCGTATGACTTGAGCAAGCAAGTTCGGACAAGTGACGTGCTCAAAAATACGGTTAATAACAGAGTCTGCATTCCGCTCAAAATGTACTTCTATTATGCCATGCTATGAGTGATTCCATAGAACTGAAAACTGTTCTCCTTGAAGGACAAAACATTCCAGATTTCAGTGCAGCATTGGGTCACCCAATCTCATGGACAACTGAATATAGTGAAGGATTGATAACACCATTAGATTTGTGTGCAGTATTGCATGAGTCCAGATGTTGCCAAGTTTTGAGTCAGCAATCCTTTCCCTGTGCACCTGTCTTATCCAAGCTTCCTCCAAGCTGGTGCATTTCCATCTCTTTCCCATATGCTTGTGATCAACCAATCAGTATTGAGTCAGTATTGAGAATGAAGGGAAGCGGACCAGTGGAAGCATCAAATAGAAGAAATGGCATTATCAAAAGAGCAGTAGCACAATGTGTACTTGGAGCTTGCTTCAGAATTAGGGGCACAAGCTGTAAAGATGGACGGAACTAATTTGCACATCAGTCCTCTACACCAACTTTGACTTTCACTCTAGCTGTGGTCCAAATGTCAAAATCTCTGGGGAAATGACTGACCTAGGTGTTCTTTTCAAGCTTACACATTCTTCAGAGCTATGGTTGACAAGTATGGAAATGCTCATGGGAAACTTGTAACAGATCAAGCATTATTAAAATTGAGATTAAGCAGTGTTTCAGAGTCTTTCCCCTATGATGTGTTGACATATGCATTAGCCACTCTCCATTGGTTTATGTTTTACCTTGGTTGTATATTTTACCTTGCACAGGACCAGCTCTCAGCCGACATGTACAGTTTTGTGGCCAAAGAAATTGACTATGCAAACTACTTTCAAACGGTAAGTGCCCAGAAAGGTGAGATTGCTTAAAGGCTGTTCGTAGGAGAAGGGAATGTGGGCATGGAATTAAGAGTCCCTTAGTTGAACACATCGTAGAAAAAGGTGGGAACTTCGACCATTTTACTAGTGAATAAATCCTGCCATGCTCCTGATACGGATTTCTCCAAAAACCTTAGAATAAAACTGAATCCCATCCCTCGGGATTATTGCAACTCAGTCCAGTGATTCTCAACCAGGATTGATTTTACTCCTTCCCCTGGTGGGCAGTTGGCAATATCTGGAGACGTTTTTGATTGTCACGGTTGTGGAGGGAGGTGCTACTGGCATTTAGAGGGCAGAGGCCAGAGATGCTTGTAAATATCCTACATGCACAAGACAGCCCCCACACCAATGAATTATCCAGTCCAAAATGTCAGTAGGGCTGACATTAAGAAACTGTGGTCTGTACTAACAAGGGGCTTGAGATAGGAAGGCAATTCCTTCACCCAGCACATTTTCTTTTTTAATCTAGATTTTTATGAAAGACAGTGACTGATAGGTAAATGATGATTGATGTGGCCTCTTCGCCTACCTCTCACCAATCAAAGTGATGTAGACAGTAAGAAACAGGATCTGAGTCATCTAAACTTGAATAAACTGGTGCAGATAATTAAGACCCAGGTTGTTTACCAGGGTAAATGCAAAGCAAGTTAGAAAACTTTGAGAGAGAAAAAAGTTCAAATAAAAATGATCAGTTATGCTCACCTGCCTTTCAAGTTGGGAATAAAAGGCTAAGACCTAAAAGCTCTTGATATATAATCGGGGAAGGAAAGGAATGATAAGGAGGGAAGGTAAAGAGAGGAAAAACAAGAAATTCTGCAAAGTTTAAAATGCTTTGATAAGTATGGTGGAACAACTGTGGGCTGTTAGCAATTTTCCAATATTTCATTAGTGGTTCAGAATGCAGAGAAGCCGCTTCTACCGGAAAAGGAGTTGATATGCATTACTTCCAACTTGGAAAGTTTATTTAATTTTTTTTCATTGTTATTTTTTGAGATGGAGTCTCATTCTGTTGCCCAGGCTGGAGTGCAGTGTTGCAATCTCAGCTCACCACAACCTCCACTTCCTGGATTCAGATGATTTTCCTGCCTCAGCCTCCAGAGTAGCTGGTACTACAGGTGCATGCCACCATGCCTGGCTAATTTTTGTATTTTTAGTAGAGATGGGGTTTCACTATGTTGGCCAGGCTGGTCTGGAACTCCTGACCTCATGATCTACCCGCCTCAGCCTCCCAAAGTGCTGGGATTATAGGCATGAGCCACCGTGCCTGGTGGAAAGTTTATTTTAAAGTAGTAGAATGTTTTCAGGCGTATTCTATTGGTTGTATTCATGAAGCTAATATTTAATTTTAGGAACTCTAAGACATTAGAGTTTTACATTAGTTTGACATTAGACATTACAATTTAGACTTGGAATGTCATGACCTCATTGACATTCCAAGCTTTACTAGAGAGCCTAATTGTCATTTGGGTACCATTTATTTCAATATTCTGATTTTTTAAAAAATTCATATTAGTTTTACTTTAATTTTACTTAAGGATATTAGTGTCCACCCTCCACAACAAGCCCTCAAACAGATTAATTTCCTCTCTTTTCCTTATACATGCCCAGTTTTGGGGAAGGGATAGGAGGATTCAGTAATCAAATGAAGTAATTAGTGTTCATGAGTTTCATCTGCTCTTATCAACATGTTGGCCACTTTTAACTAATAGTATGGTCAAAATAGAATACTTTGAAGGAATTTGTTCTTTGAACTGCATCATTTTCACCAAAGCAATCTCACCTCCAGGGTATTTGAAGAAGATTGCACATCAAGCCACAAGTTTTCTGATCAGTTATATGTTAAACTAACTGTGCAGAAACAAAAGATGTGTACAAATTAATGATATTTAACTCGTACGTATCTCATAAATCAATTATTTTTCAGATTTATTTAAACAAATTTGTTTGTATTTTAAGAGAAGGGGTCTTGCTCTGTTGCCCAAGCTGGTCTTGAATTCCTGGGCTCGAGTGATCCTCCAGCCTCAGCCTCCTGAGTAGCTGGGATTACAGGCATGAGCCATCACACCTGGCTCAGCAAATGTATTTCTAAATGCGTTTTCCATTTATATTTGCTACAGTTGCCTTTTGCACTGAGGATGGGGTGCCGCAGGAGGAAGGGTGGTGATGAAGGCAAGCTCTCTAAGCCACGTTCCAGCTCTGAAGAGCTCCCCCTATTCCTTTCTGGTTCTCCTGCTTCCCAAATTTCCACTTGTAGTGACTTTGTTGTTACGGAGGCTAAAGAGGAAGCATGCTCAATATTTTAGGTAGATTGGAGGAGGGAACGGGTGACTACCTCCTTCCCCATGCGGAAGCACCTGTCTGTAAAACGCTTTGCTTGCCATGGCAGCCTGTGTCCTTGCCCCTCGCTAAGGGTGATGCTTGCCTTGTGTCTTCTCAGCTAATAGAAGTGCAAGCTGAATACCACAGGAAGTCCTTGACACTATTGCAGGCTGTATTGCCTCAGATCAAAGCACAACAGGGTAAGTGCAGGCCTTCCCTGGAGAAGGGAGGGCTGGAAAGCCTGCTTCCCGGATGAGATGAATTCCTTGTATGTCGTTGGCCCTTACACTCTGCCCAAAGGATCATCTATAGATGAGCCTTTAGGACTTACTTCCAAGCTGGTGCCTTGAGTTGGAGGTGTGTAGGAGTGACCGTAGAACATTAACCCCAGTGGCCCTGGACGCAGTTGGCTGGCCATCCCCTGCCCCCTGGCCCTAGTCCTCCTGTTATCCCTAAAACCACAGAACGGAGGCTCAGTTGGGCCTCCTTCTCTTTGGCTATCTCAGAATCTGTACGACAAAGGAAAGCGAGATTCCAGCATGAGTGACCTTGGTGAACAGCTGACTGACTCTTTCTCACTCCTCCCCTCAGAGGCCTGGGTGGAGAAGCCTTCCTTCGGGAAGCCGCTGGAGGAGCACCTCACCATCAGCGGCCGGGAGATCGCCTTCCCCATCGAGGCGTGTGTGACCATGCTGCTTGAGTGTGGGATGCAGGAGGAGGTAGGGATGAGCATGGCCACACGCCACCCCGGGCAGGTCTCCTCTTCTGTGAGACAGAGCCTACAGGATCCTCCCTCCTGTACCATCTCCACTCCAGCCCTGACGAATCTTGATGGGTTAAGACAGTGGCTCAGCCCCGTCTTCTGCAGAACACAAATCGATCCTACCTTTTACCATGAGCCTTCATTTGTCAAGAAGAGAGGATTGCGATGACTGTGAAGAACAGATGGCCATATTCTAGCCATTCTTTCCTCTGGTTTAACATGTTTGGATAATTTGGGCATTCTGCTGCTATTTTTTTTTTTTTTTTTTTTTTTTTTTTGAGACAATCTCGCTCTGTCACAAGGCCGGAGTGCAGTAGCGTGGTCTTGGTTCACTAACCTCTGCCTCCCGGGTTCAAGTGATTCTCGTGTCTCAGCCTCCCGAGTAGCTGGGACTACAGGAGTGTGCCACCACGCCCAGCTAATTTTTTTTTTTTTTTTTTTTTTTTTTTTTTTAAGTAGCGATGGGGTTTCACCATGTTGGCCAGGATGATCTCGATACCTTGACCTCATGATCCACCCACCTCGGCCTCCCAAAGTACTGGGATTATGGGCATGAGCCACTGCGCCTGGCCCTGCTGCTGCTATTACTACTACTTCTCCTTCTTTCTCCTCCTCCTCTTCATCTTCCTTCTCCTCCTCTTCTGCCTCTTCCTCTTGCTTAATAAGTTACCTAGTTTTAGGTAATTTTAACGTTAAGGCTCTTAAACTTTTTTTTATCACAACTCTTTTATAGAGATCCTGAAAACATGATTGATAGATATAATAGAAAGTACTTTTTAAGAGTCACGTGTAAAAAATGTCTATGAGAAATTGTTTCTTTCTTTTTGAGACTGAGTCTTGCTCTGTCACCCAGGCTGGAGTGCAGTTGCGTGATCTCAGCTCACTGCAACTTCCACCTCCTGGGTTCAAGTGATTCTCCTGCCTCAGCCTCAGAGTAGCTGGGATTATAGGTGTGCGCCACCATGCCTGGCTAATTTTTGTATTTTTAGTAGAGATGAGGTTTCACCATGTTGGCCAGGCTGGTCTTGAACTCCTGACCTCAAGTGATCCGCCTACCTCAGCCTCCCAAAGTGCTGGGATTACAGTCATGAGCCACTGCACCTGGCCCAAGAAGTTCTTGATAAGCGTTGTTTTATTACTGTGTAAATCATTTCCTGGGAGATAACATCTCATCTTTGGTTTCTTCCATAGACTATTTTAATATCTTTCCTGCATCTTCCTTTGATCTGATTTGTCAATCACTATTTATTTAGGGCATGCTGTACATGTTTTATTGAGCAAACTATGAGATAGTGAGATAGGAGACTATAAACATTGCGGGACATGAGCATAGCATCCCTCAGTTAAGACTAATTCGCGCAAAACAGTCTGTAAGTCTCTAAGGGAGACTCAGACAAAGTAAGGGCTGTGGATGAGAAGGAAGCCAGTGAGCGTGCGGGTGTATGTTGCATGCTTCCTGTAGGCCAGCCTGTTCTAGATGCTGGATATTCAAAAAGGAATGGGAATAAATGTATGTTTTTAGCACATTTTATGTGCCAGGCATTTGCATGTTTGTTATCAATTTTTTTTAGCTTAGCTTAGCTTAGCTTAGCTTACCTTATGAGACAGGGTCTTGCTCTGTCACCCAGGCTAGAGTGCAGTGGTGCGATCTTGGCTCACTGCAACCTCTGCCTTCTGGGTTCATGCGATTCTCCTGCTTCAGCCTCCCAAACAGCTGGGATTACAGGCTCCCAGAGCCTGTAATGGAGTTTCAGCATGCTGGCCAGGCTGGTCCGGAACTCCTGACCTCAGGTAATCTGTCCGCCTCGGCCTCTCATAGTGCTGGGATTATAGGCGTGAGCCACTGCACCGTGCCTCAATTTAAAACCGAGAAGGTCTGTACCATCCCTGAGGGAGAGTTTCATGGAGAAAGATGAACTGGACCTTTTTTTTTTCCTATCATTTTTTAAAAATTATGGAAAACCATAAAAACATAAAGATAAAATAATGAACCTTACCACTCAGTTTATGGGCAATTTTGTTACATTTCTGCCTCCATTTGCTGACCCCAAACCCCTGCCTTGGATATTTTGAAGTATATCCCAGACATTATGTCATTTCATTTATAATACTTGTATATGTATTTCTATAAAATAGAGGATGTTTTAAAATACAATTTTTGACTGAGCACAGTGGTTCACACCCATAATCCCAGCAGTTTGAGAGGCTGAGGCGGGAGGATCACTTGAGCCCAGGAATTCAAGACCAGTCTGGGCAACATAGTGAGACCCTATCTAAAAAAAATAAAATAAAATAAAAATTAGTTTAGAAATAAAATAGGCCAGGCTCAGTGGCTCACACCTGTAATCCCAACACTTTGGGAGGCCAAGAAGGGCGGATCACCTGGGATCAGGAATTCAAGACCAGCCTGGTCAACATCGTGAAATCTTGTCTCTACTAAAAATGCAAAAATTAGCTGGGCGTGGTGGCGCACGTGTCTGTAATCCCAGCTACTTGGGAGGCTGAGGCAAGAGAATGGCTTGAACCTGGGAAGCGGAGGTTACAGTGAGCCGAGATCACGCTATGGCACTCCAGCCTGGAGAGTAGAGCGAGACTCCATCTAAAAAAAAAAATATATATATATATATATACATTATTATACCCAAAAAGTAACAGTAATCTATTAGTATCATCAAATATCTAATCAACATAAACTGGTTCTCTCTTTTTTTTTTTTTTTTTTTTTTTTTTGAGACAGAGCCTTGCTCTGTTGCCCAGGCTGGAGTGCAGTGGCCAGATCTCAGCTAACTGCAAGCTCCGCCTCCCGGGTTCATGCCATTCTCCTGCCTCAGCCTCCTGAGTAGCTGGGACTACAGGTGCCTGCCACCTTGCCCGGCTAGTTTTTTGTATATTTTAGTAGAGACGGGGGTTCACCGTGTTAGCCAGGATGGTCTCGATCTTCTGACCTCATGATCCGCCCATCTCGGCCTCCCAAAGTGCTGAGATTACAGGCTTGAGCCACCGCGCCCGGCCAACTGGTTCTTGAAGAGCAGTACCTTTGACGTCTCCCAGCTCCCATCTCTGCCCTTTCTGGGCTGTTCCATTTCTCAACAGACCTCGCTCTCTCACTTGAATTTTTCCCTGTTTTGTGTCAGTTCTTTTAGTAGCAAATAGGTTCAAGTTTCCCCTAGCCTAAAAAAATATATCTCTTTTCAACCCAGCCACAGCCTCATATTTCTTCCCAATCTCTTTGGTTTTGTTTTTTTATGCTACCCAATTTCTTAAAATAGCTCTCAACATTTGCAGCGCCTGAATCCTTGCCACCACCTACAGATCTTCCTCTGGTGTTGCTTCGCCCCTGTCCCTGGGCTAAAACTGTCTTCCGGGATCCCCAGGGACCCCCAGGTTGCCAAATCCGATGACTTACTGCCAGCCTCTTGGGCCACATCACTGCCTGGTGTTTCTAATGTAACCATCCACAGAACTTCTAGCTCCCTCGGCCCCCTGGTTCCCTCTGGCCTCTGACTACAGGGGCTTCAGGGCCCTCTGTTCAGCACCATGGTCCCCTCCCTGCCCCGCTAGAGCTGCTCCTCAGCCTCAGTGAGGATTCCCCCTGTGAAAGGGCTTCACTCGTGCTCACTGCCATCCTTCAACATTTCCATGCGCACTTTCCTCTAACGCCCCTGCAACAGGACTGCTTAGCTAATCTAACAATCCCCTCCTCCTCCTAGTTTTTATGCTTCTCTCAGTTACACGATCAAAAATCTAAAGGCTTGTCTGTGACAGCTGTTTCCTTCTCTTTGGCATTGTCCGTCACCAAATCCTGTTGGCTCTTCTTGCATGGCAAGGGCATGGTTTTATGAAGATCTGAGTGACTCCTTTCATGTATTCTGCAGCTTGCTGTCTTTGTCGTAGCAGCCTTACTGATACACTCGTCCAAACGTTCATGTAGCTTCCTCACATATATGTCCGAAGAGCTTTGCACATCTGTTTATCTGATGTACCCTACACTGAGAAGGGAGTTAGTGATCCTAGCAAGGCATAAACTTAATATTCCACAGTGGGAACACTTTTTCTAAAGGAAATTGGAAGTCTGTATGGCCATAAAAGATTAAAGGAGCAAGGACTATTCTGCCTGCTTGTTTATCAGCCTGTGGGTTGCATCACTGAGTGCAAGGAACTAAGGTGGAACAGAAACCGATAGGTCTTTTTTTTTTTTTTTTTTTGAAACAGAGTCTTGCTCTGTCACCCAGGCTGGAGTGCAGTGGCGTGATCTCGGCTCACTGCAAGCTCCGCCTCCCGGGTTCACACCATTCTCCTGCCTCAGCCTCCCGAGTAGCTGGGACCACAGGCGCCCGCCACCTCGCCTGGCTAGTTTTTTTTGTATTTTTAGTAGAGACGGGGTTTCACCGCGTTAGCCAAATGGTCTCGATCTCCTGACCTCATGATCTGCCCACCTCGGCCTCCCAAAGTGCTGGGATTACAGGCGTGAGCCACCGTGCCCGGCCAACTGATAGGTCTTTAACCCATGTGTCGCTTACCTGTGACGTGGTTTCTTTCCAACTCGGACCTGCATTCATTTTCTCCTCCACACAGTCCTCTCCTCTTCTCTTTTGCTTCATAACTCTCTCTCACTCTCTAAGCTGAGGTGGTTCACGTGGAAGAAGTGGCAGTGATTTGAAAATAACTTTTGAGAACGGAATGCAGAAGACTGGAAGGAGGCTACCTCACAAACCACCCCACCCAGTCTGCCCTTCCCCTGAAGGCATAGACTTTATTTGATTCTAAAAGTATAGGCCAGGTGCTGTGGCTCACACCTGTAATTCCAGCACTTTGGGAGGCTGAGGCAGGTGGATCACTTGAGGTCAGGAGTTCAAGACCAGCCTGGCCAACATGACGAAATCCCATCTCTACTAAAAATACAAAAAAAGTAGCTGAGCATGGTGGTGGGCGCCTATAATCCCAGCTACTTGGGAGACAGAACATGAGAACTGCTTGAACCCGGGAGGCGGAGGTTGCACTGAGTCAAGATCACGCCACTGCACTCCAGCCTGGGCAACAGAGCCAGACTCTGTCTCAAAAAACAAACAAAAACAAAACAAAAAGTATAGCCCTGGTACCTCCCAACACACACACACACCCACCCTGTAGACCTTCTCACATTCAACTTACCAGACTGACCAGGTCTTAGTCAAATTATTCTCCAAGATTTATCTTACATATACAAGAACAAGATGTCTAAGTGCCCAAGGTTCATTTATCCTCTAAATAGCTACTGAGCCAGTGTGATGAGCCACCCCTGCACGAGGCTGTGGGGACACAAGAGTAGGTAAAGCCAGTTCCTGCTCTGAAGTTGCTTATGTGCAAAGAGGGAGACATTGAGAAAGCAGGCAACTAGGGGATTGGGAAATGGTGTTGGGCGAATGCATCTGAGAGGTTTTGGAGAAAAGAAGCGGACAGTCGTGGGGTCTGCGCGCTTTGCTGTCATACCTTGGAGTTGCTGTGCGCTGAGCCTCTGTCCTATTGGTAGGGACTCTTCCGAGTAGCCCCCTCTGCCTCCAAGCTGAAGAAGCTGAAAGCGGCCCTGGACTGCTGTGTGGTGGATGTGCAGGAGTACTCGGCAGACCCTCACGCAATTGCAGGTGGGCACCTCTTGGGCGTTCCTGTGTGCCATGGAGGCTCGCAGGGAAGGGGTGGGTGGGGAGGCTGTGTGGCTACAAGTCCAGGACACTCGAGCTAGTGGCTGCCCAGCGCACTTCAGATGTGTCCACTCAGTGCCCAGTTTCAGGGCTGGGTACTGTGGCCCCTTGAAGGAAGGCCTCCCCGCATGCCAAGGGAAGACAAGGTAATTGCGGGAAGTAAGGGGGGCCAGGTCCCCTGTCAGAGCCTCATATGCATTTACATAGGAAGCTAACATTTGCTGTTGACATGGTGGTCAGGAAGCCCATCCCCAGATGGAACCCACGTGGGCAGTGCTGGCTGGTGGATCTTGTCTCTGCCATGTCGTAACAGTTCAGACCAATATTTTATTCATGCCTAGGAGCTTTGAAATCTTACCTCCGAGAGTTGCCAGAACCTCTTATGACCTTTGAACTCTATGACGAGTGGATCCAGGCTTCCAAGTGAGTACCCCTTGTTTTAGAATGTCCTGTCCTGTGAGTTCCAGTTTATTTGGAAGTATGTGCTGAAATTATAGAAGCATGTAACCTATGATCTTGCAACCCCGTTTCTTGATCTCGCCATGAAGGAGTGCTTACGCATTTACCCAGGAGGCAGGTCAGGGACATTGATGGTAGCATTATCTGAGATAGCAGAATCCTAGAAGTCACTAAAGATTCATTGGAGAAGGGGGTTGGGAAGTGGCTAAGTGAACTGTGGAGTGTCTGTACCATGGCACACTCTGGAGCAATTAAAAATAGGTAGAGTTATTCATGCTAACGTAAATAGATATGAAAGCAAATTAACAAGGACTCCTGTGACATTCTATTGTTATAAAAAGGAAAATAAACACCCAGCACACTTAAAACAATAGAATTTTGAAAGGACCTATATTTGTGTGTACGTGTATGAAAGAAAGTTCTGGAAGGGCTCACATAGGCTGACAGCAGTGATTCCTTCTGGGCAGAAAAGTAGGACAAGTGAGTGGGCACAGGGTCTTTACCCTCATCTATAATAACTGAATATATTTTAACAATAAGTAATAATGAGGTCACGTGTCATGACACGTGGGCAGCGGCCTCTCTCTCCCCTCCTGAAGATGCGCCCAAGGGAGACACCACAGCCCAGAGCCAGGCGCAGGGCTGTAACAATGTGTTGGGAAGAGTACAGCTGCATGGAACAGGTAAAGCCCGCTAGCCCTGACACATGCTATGGCTCCTACGCGTGGTTTTTGAGTCCTGGCTTATTTCCTCAGTTATGCATGCATCAGGATGGCATTGTATGTTCTTTTGGGCATAGGTAAGAGCTGTCTTAAGTAGATAGTATTGTTTGGAGGAATGTACTTTTACTGAGCGAATGGACCCGTGTAGCGAGCAAACACACACGACCAGGGTGGGAGAATTGCTACCAGCGCAAAGATGGTGGAGATGAGGGTAGAGATAGTCCAGGTGGGAGATGAAGGAGGGAGAAGAATGTTTTCTGAGAGCAGGACTAGAGTAAATAGCCACCTAAGGTAGGGGCCTGTGAAAGGAAATGATTTCTAGAGATTTCTAGTCATGGGATTTCGTTGTTGGTGTGTTTCTCAACAACACCGTGAGAAACAGGTGTTGTTTATCATCCCCCGTCAGAAACAACAGTGGAATATGTGTCTGATGCTGCTCCTTCTACTTTTTGAAGAACTGGGCCTGGAAGAGATCCACCTGACCTGGAAGGGAAGCCAGGCTCAAATGTGTAGGGCCAGAAAAAGCCAACTCCAATCAAGTTGCCTAATGCTATTTTATTTCCAAAGTAGAATGGAGATTATGCACTTTAAAAGGCTGGCTGAATAGATGGTTCTCTTTTATCTCATTATGAAAAGGCAGTGCTGCGTTTCATCATATTAATAATCACAAGTGTTACCATTTATTGAGTGCTTATTAGAGACTTGGCATTGTTTTAAGCTCTTTATATGTTTTTAACTCATGTAATTTTGACAAGAACTCTGTGAAGTGGGGTGTGCTGTTTCTCCTGTTTTACATTTGAGGAATTTGAGGTATCGAAGAGGTATGTAACTACAGGTTACCTGCTGGCTAATAAGTGGTAGAATGGGAACTTGAATCCAAGGAGTCGGTTTCAGGGCCTTTACACTTAACCACAGCACTTTTTGCCTCTCTAGGACAAGAATCTGGTCCTAGGGATGAAGCCAAATGAGAACATATCCTTTGATGGAAACTGTCACTCTTATTATTTATTGGATATATTAGTGATCTTGATGATATACAGTTAGATAAAGGCAGGATAGCTCAGTGCTTCAGGACCTGTCCAGAGATTCTTCTGTTCCCACTTCACTTGCAAATGTGGGTCTCCATTAAGAAATAGGAATGATCCAGGTGACTCAAAGAGGTCAGTGTCTTTGAACCAGGGAAAAACAAGAACCTGTGTCTGCTGCTGGATGACATGCATGTAGTACCTAAGAGCACATCCTCTCAACCGAGTAATTTTGCCTAGAACAGCGATTTCCAACCCTCTGCGTGCATCATTATGTCCTGGGAAGCTTTTTAAAGATACTAATGCCTGAACCTTTTTTTCAGAGATTTCGATTGAATTGGTCTGGGTTCTGTGATTCAAAGCTCCCAGGGCTATTGGGTTGACAACTATGAACCTGTGATGAAGCTGAGTTTCATCAGAGGCCAACACTCACCTTAACAAGACATTGCACTTCAGGCCAGCTCAGCAGGACACAGACAGATCTGCCATAGGATGGGACATCTGGGAGTCCCAGGAGGAGTCAGGGAGGCAAGGGCTGAAGTTAGGGATTACCAGGACAGTGCAAGACAGCCTGAAACTCAAAAAGGACACATCATTGCAAGCCACTTACGTGATCTGTTTCCATGCTGGAGTCATGAAGAATACAGGTTCAGAATAGCCCATGGGCCGAGCTCCCTGTCTGGCATCTGTGTCCTCCTGCAACCCCATAGCCCTGTCACACCAGAGCGGGTCTGTGGCTCTGGCACATATTCACTTGGGGCCTCTGATGTGTGCAGAGGAAGCATTGTTAAAATAGCACAGGACAAGACAGAAGGAGAACATAGAGGGGTAAATAATAACCAAATTTTTTAATGCTAGCTTGTTGATATGGTCAGTTACAACGGTTGGTATCAAATAGTATAATGATTAGTTAATATGATTTCCAATGAGACTTTATTGATTCGTGCTCAACCAATGACTTTTCCTATCAATTTCTCAGTATCCAGGAGCAAGACAAGAAGCTTCAGGCTCTATGGAATGCTTGTGAAAAGTTGCCTAAGGCCAATCACAACAACATCCGGTAAGTGGATACTTACCAAGTGTAGACACATGACTTGGGCTTATGTAAGCCTCAGATCTACAACTCCCCAGCTGAAAGTCATGGTAACTACCACACATAGCATTTCGTAATGTCCAAGGTATTATTAACATACGTGGTCTCTCTTTTGTTTTTTGTTTTTTTGTGTTTTTTTCCCTTTTTTTTTTTTTTTTTTTGGAGACGGAGCCTTACTCTGTCGCCCAGCCTGGAGTGCAGTGGCACGACCTCGGCTCACTGCAAACCCCGCCTCCCAGGTTCATGCCATTCTCCTGCCTCAGCCTCCCGAGTAGCTGGGAGTATAGGCTCCCGCCACCACTCATGGACTCTTTTAAACCCCAGACCACCCTGTGAGGGAAGGCAGGGATAATTATTGCCATTTTTTAGATAAGGAAATGGACTCAAAGAAGTGAACCATTGGCTAATTCAGTTAAAGGAGCAAAGGTGAATGCAAGCTATCTTAAGATATTGGGGATTTATGGTAAAAGACAGGTAGGTGTTGGTGGACACCTGGGAGAAGCTGACCTATGTGGGAGCTGGGGGAGGCAGAAGTGTGCTTGAGCAAGTCCACAGGAAGGAGGGGTGAGGGAGCGTATTCTCCACTGTTCCACCATTCCCGAACCCCAGCTGTGTTTCACGTCTGCCTCTCGCTTTTCTTGCTACCACTCGAGCTTCCACTTCCGGCACTCTGCAGATCCTTCTCCATGCCTTGCCTCCTGCTGCTTCACACGCTGCTTCTTTACCGCTTTGTCTTGCCAGCGCCCATCCCGGCCCTGCCGCCTTTCCTCCCAGCTTCTTAGGAGGCAGATTTTCAGCATCAGCACCTACTGCCATCTGCCTGGTTATTTCTGTTTTCCTGTTAAAAATCCCCAGAACGATGGGATGGCAGTTCCTCAAACAATTAAACACAGAATTACTGTAGGATCCAGCAATTCCACTTCTGGGTATGTACCTAAAAGAATCGAAAGCAGGGACTTAATATTTGCACACTCATATTCGTAGCAGCAGTATTTGTAGTAGGTAAAAGGTGGAAAACCAAATGTCCATCTACAGATAAGTGGATCAACGAAATGTGGTATGTTCATGTAGTGGATGCCATTCTGATTCTTGTCATCACATAGATGAACCTTGAGGGCATTATGCTACATGAAAAAAGCCAAACACAAAAGGACAAATGCAATATATGATTCCACTTGTATGAAGTACCTGGAGTGGTCAAACTCAGAGAGAAACAAAATGGGATGGTGGTTGCCAGGGCTAGGGGACGGTTGCCAGGGGCTAAGGGACAGGAGATTATTGGTTTTTGTTTTGTTTTGTTTTTCTTGAGTCAGAGTCTCACTCTGTCTCCCAGGCTGGAGTCCAGTGGTGGAATCTTGGCTCTCGGCAACACCCACCACCCGGGGTTCGAGTGATTCTCCTGCCTCAGCCTCCTGAGTAGCTGGGACTATGGATGTGCACCACCATGCCTAATTTTTGTATTTTTTTTTTTTTAGTAGAGACAGGGTTTCACCATGTTGGCCAGGCTGGTCTCAAACTCCGGGCCTCAGGAGATCTGTCCGCCTCAACCTCCTAAAGTCCTGAGATTACAGGCATGAGCCACCACACCTGGCCAAGATTATTGTTTAATGGGGACAAAGTTTAGCTAGGGAAGATGAAAACATTCAGGAGATGGATGGTGGTGATAGTTTCATAACACTGTGAATGTACTTAATGCTACCGAACTGTACATCTAAAAATGGCTAAAGTAGTGAATTGTATGTATATTACAAATCAAGTCCCAAAAGCGGGAATCGGATGGGTTCAACTCTTGGCACATTGCTGACCATAGCCCTAGGCCACTGGTCAGCCCATGCGTTGGCCTAAGCTCTCAGCTTAAGTCCCACATCTTGGTCCAGACCTGTGTGGCCTCTTGGAGGGTGAGGGATGGCTGAGAGTGGCCATGGGTGGAGTTTTCACAGTGACAGCTAAGTGATTACATGGTAGGACATGAGTCTGCTGGACGTTCTACCCAGCTGATGAAGGTGAGCAGAAAATCCCGAATGAGTCGCTTCACTATGATCCAAGCACAATGGGGTTAGGACCACAGCCTGTTGTAACTGAGAGGCCAGAGAAAGCATGTCCTCTGGGGGACCTGGGGCCTCTTGTTGGGACCTGGCAGATTTTGAGTGTGGTTTGCCAAAGCTGTGTTTTTTGAATTTGCACATAGCTTCTTCATTGTATTTGTTTTATTTCTATATAGCTTCTTTGTTAGCTGCTTTTATAAAATAACCTTATTAAGCTGTCATTTTCATACTATTGAACCTTTTTAACATGTGTAATGTAGTAGTTTTTAGTGTGTTCATACAGTTTTGCAACTATTAACTGGTGTCTCATTGTAAAACATTTCCCTTACCCCAAAAAAGAAATCCCCTTCCCCTTAGCAGTCACTCCTTATTTTCCCCAACCATGCCCCTAAGCAACCACTAATGTACTTTCTGGCTCCATAAATTTGCGTATTCTAGGCATTTCATATAAATGAAATACTATAATATGTGGCCTTTTGTGTCTGGCTTCTTTCACTTAGCATACTGTTTTCAGGTGTATCCATGTTGCAGGATGTGCCAATACTTCATTCCTTTTTATGGTTGAATAATATTTCATTGTATGGACATACCAGATTTAATGTATCGAATCATCCCTTTATGGACATTTGGATCATTTCCACCTTTTGGCTATTATTAATCATTATGATTCTGTGAACATTCATGTACAAATTTGTGTGTAGACAGCTTTCTTTTCGGTAATATCCCTAGGAGAGAATTGCTGGATCATATACTAAGTCTGCATTGGACTTTTTCTTTATTAGATCTTTCCAGAGCACCCAACTGAGGGTAACTCTGGGAAACACCACCCCTAGCACATAGATGTTCCTGCCAAAGGTACTTAGACATACTGTTGATCACTCCTGCACACAGGGAAGATGGCAAGAAGTAATGGGGTTTGTAAAAAGCGAGGCACTTCAGGTCATTATATACTGAGTCCGAAGGAAAGAAGGAGACTTTCTGGCCAGTGTTAGTTGAAGCACATGTTGACACCTAACCCAGTGAGATCTGAGCCTGTCTGTTTTTGGAAAGAGGATGCAGAATTTCCATTTCCTGACACGTGAGCCATGTTCATTACATTGCAGGTGCATGAGTCTCCTAGTCAGTGAGATATGTGACATGAGAGAAGCTTCTGTCCAGTCCCCAGGGGCACATGGCTGGTGTTGAGCCTTGGTTAAACCCGGCCCTTCTAATTTTCTTTTAGATACTTGATCAAATTTTTATCCAAGCTGTCAGAATATCAAGATGTAAACAAGATGACTCCCAGTAACATGGCAATTGTTTTAGGACCTAACCTCCTATGGCCACAAGCAGAAGGGTGAGTACAGGGCGGAGAAGCGATGTGGGTGATCGGGTAGGACTGCAGGGCCTGGGCAGGGTGGGCAGGACAGCTGGGGCCCCAGCTGAGCACCAGCCTCGTGTATTTTCCAAACCCTGTTTCTGTGTTGGCCTCCTCGTCTTTTAGGCTGAGGAAGAGGCACAGAATTCTGCAGATCTTTCTTTTTGTTGATGGTCCAAGAGCTCCAAGTCTGGAGTCAGGGTCTTCTCTGAGCTAATTAAATCAGCCTTGGGATGAGGGGGAAGGAGGGCGTAGGACATGGTGACACAGGCCACGCAAGCTCTTACACTCTGTCATAAGAGGACACATCCCAGCCTCAGGATTCGGAGGGATAGAGAGCTGTCTCCAGAGACAGCAGAGTTGGAAAGAGGATGAGAATCACAGGGGTGGCAGGGAGGAGAATCACACCTCACGTTGAAAGTGGCTGTGTAGGTCTTGTTCATGTGCCCTGGGGTTATCTCCATTCTGCAGATGGAAAAAGAGAAGTTCAGAAAGGTGAAGTGTCCCTCCCAAGAGAAAGTCTGCTCTCAAACCTCCGCCTGCAGGGTTCCAGTCCAGGGGCTCTTCCTGGGCTCTGCAGCCAGAGGACCTTGGGCCTCAAATCCTGCCTCAGCTGCTAACTCCACCCTCTCTGCCTCTGCTCTCTGTTTACAGGAACATTACAGAGATGATGACCACAGTGTCGCTGCAAATTGTTGGGATCATCGAACCTATCATCCAGCATGCAGACTGGTTCTTCCCTGGGGGTAGGTGACAGCACCTAGGTGTCGGGGCAAGAGGCAGGCAACAGGAATATCACTGCAGGTTCTGAGCCTTTGAAGCCAAGTACCACTGCCCACAGACTTTTATTTTTATTTTTTTGATTCCCCTATAAACACACACACACACACACACACACACACACACACACACACACAAAGGCACACACATATCAGGGTAGAGTCATGGCAGCTTCCTATTCTGTGATCTCTATTTTTTTTGAGACAGAGTTCTGCTCTTGTCCCCCAGGCTGGAGTGCAATGGTGCGATCTCGGCTCATCGCAACCCCTACCTCCCAGGTTCAAGCAGTTCTCCTGCCTCACCCCTCCTCAGTAGCTGGGATTACAGGCGTGCGCCACCACGCCCGACTAATTTTGTTTTGTTTTGTTTTGTTTTGTTTTGTTGTTGTTGTTGTTTTGAGACAGAGCCTTATTCTGTCACCCAGGCTGGAGTGCAGTGGCGCGATCTTGGCTCACTGCAAGCTCCGCCTCCCG
The DNA here is from genome assembly GCF_007565055.1 of Rhinopithecus roxellana. Classification (NCBI taxonomy): domain Eukaryota; kingdom Metazoa; phylum Chordata; class Mammalia; order Primates; family Cercopithecidae; genus Rhinopithecus; species Rhinopithecus roxellana. Next base: position 35,308,444 of record NC_044567.1, read on the forward strand.
GGTTCACGCTGTTCTCCTGCCTCAGCCTCCCAAGTAACTGGGACTACAGGTGTCTGCCACCATGCCTAGCTAATTTTTTTGTATTTTTGGTAGAGACAGGGTTTCTCCATGTCACTCAGGCTGGTCTTGAACTCCTGACCTCAGGTGATCTGCCTGCCTCGGCCTCCCAAAGTGCTGGGATTACAGGAGTGAGCCACTGCACCCGGCCTGTAATCTCTATTTCAAGGGACACTCTGGCCTGAAGGTGTCCACTGCCTGTACTAACCAGGTCCAAGGATTTTACTGGTCTAATATCCATACCACGGTTTCTTCAAATCTACAAATCTTAGAATGCTGGTGCAGGGAGGAAAGAGAGATCCTGTGCTCCAAATCCTTCCCTTTGTAGATGCAGAGGGAGACGGGGTCCTGAGATGGATGGGGACTTTTGTTCAGGACTTACAGATCACCTGGGTGCCTTACAGACCCCCCTTTTGCTACCCTAGGTTGTGCCCTTTGAGTTGTCCCTCAGCATGTGAAGGTGGGGTTCAGTCTCAAAGGCAATAAGGTTCTTTCTTTTATTCCTGCTTCAAAGTTAGGCTCTGAAGGCAGCTTCCTAAGAGGGGGTTTCAGAGATGTTCTGAGCCACAGAAGCCTCACTCCATAAGTAGATGACTCTTAGTGGTGACAGCTTTGAAGAGATAGCAGTTGTTACACTAAATTCGGCATCTGCTTAAAAAAATAATAATTCGTTCTGTACCTTATGTTTGGTAGACATTAAGAGAATGCTTTTTGCTGTGTCGCAACAGCTGTTAAGGCACATGGGGATGATATGTTAGTAATTCTATGCTCTGCCCATTAGAGGTAATCAATTAATGCTGTTCTAACATTGAAGAAGTTTGATTGTCTTGCTTTTGCTTCATGTGTTTTAAGGTCTGAACTGCCGACTCCCTAAAAGTTGCTTTGATAACAGAGTTGGGTGGGTGTGGGACATCAAGATAAAGAAATAACGGAGATAGGAGTCAAGGCAGTAATCCTATAGGTTCTGTGGCTGAGCTAATTCATTACCACTGCAGACAGGCAGAATTGTGCAGAGCTAATTTATTCTCATTGACTAGGAAAGGATGGGATGAATACTTCTGTGTATCTCTTTGACGGCCTAAAAACAACTTTAATGAAATCTCTATTTCTAATATCTTGACTTTATTCTGTATGGTTTTCCAGAAAGGCAATATCATCTATAAATATTAATGTTGCCTCTTATTTTATTTCCTTGACTAATTCCATTAGCTAGCGTTTCTTAAATGGTGTTAAGTAATGGTAGTGATAGTGGGCATTGCCATTTCTCCTGATTTGATTAGGACAGCTGTCGGCTTTCAGTCCTAAGCACGAGGTTTTAGAAAGATGATTTCATGTATTTCAGAAAGTATCCATCTGTTTCTGTTTTTACAAAGTTTTTTTTTTTTTTATCACAAATTGACATTGCTTTATTAAATGCCTATATAGGTGATCACATGTTCCCCTTTTTGGCCTGTTAATGTGATGCGTTATATTAATAAGGTGAATTAATATGTGGAACCATGGGATGAAATTTTCTAGGGATGACGTATGAGGGAGTGGGTGTCTGGACTCATTCCTTCCCTGCTCAGGAAGGGTGTGGCAGACCAAGAGTTCACGTGTACCAATTCTTTCTTCCCCGCAGAGATAGAGTTCAACATTACTGGCAATTATGGGAGTCCAGTACACGTGAACCATAATGCCAACTACAGCTCAATGCCCTCCCCAGACATGGACCCTGCTGACCGGCGCCAGCCCGAGCAGGCCCGCCGGCCCCTCAGCGTCGCCACAGATAATATGATGCTGGAGTTTTACAAAAAGGATGGGTATGAACTGGTGTCTCTTTCTCAGCACTGGGGACTGGGGGAGGTGGTAGGGGTGCATGGGTGACACATAAGAAAAACAGAATTACGGGAAGGCTGCACTGACTCTCAGCAGTTTAGGTGACTCGTAGCAATTAAACTGTATCTGCTCTGTCTGGGATGAGTTTCTTTGACTTGCCTCCCTTTAGACCAGAGGTCAGGGTAACCTTCTTAGCTGACACAGTTGTGATCAGTATTAATTCGTTCTCATCAAAAGAAAGAAAAAATAGTCACTGAGGGGAATTAAAAAAAATACATACACACTTTATTTGGAATCAAAATGTATACATGTAGATCAATTCCAGAATTTGTAGTGGCTTTACTTTGATTATAAATGGGCTCATTTGCATCCTTCAGAAGCATCCTGGCATAAACAATACATTTAATGTAGTTTAACATTCCCAGTTTCAGCCTAAAACTTGAAACAGGCTGAGTGTAAAATCCTTCTAGGTTTTTTTTTTTTTTTTTTTTTTTTTTTTTTTTTTTTTTTTTTTTTGAGACGGAGTCTCGCTCTGTTGCCCGGGCTGGAGTGCAGTGGCCGGATCTCAGCTCACTGCAAGCTCCGCCTCCCGGGTTTACGCCATTCTCCTGCCTCAGCCTCCCGAGTAGCTGGGACTACAGGTGCCCGCCACCTCGCCCGGCTAGTTTTTTTTTTTTTTTAGTATTTTTTAGTAGAGACGGGGTTTCACCATGTTAGCCAGGATGGTCTCGATCTCCTGACCTCGTGATCCACCCGTCTCGGCCTCCCAAAGTGCTGGGATTACAGGCTTGAGCCACCGCGCCCGGCCCCTTCTAGGTTTTTAAGATGTTTTCCTATCTTTTCGTATTAACATCCATAACTACTTCAATGCGGTTATTAAGAGGCTTGTAAGTACATTCAATTTAGTTTGCGTAGGAACAACCCTGTCCACACTCACGTTAAATTAGTTTATATAGTATTGAACTACATAATGATTCCCATAGCAAGTAAGATGGGCATGAACAGGTTTCATAACAAGCACAGCTGACTCACGGTAAGCACCACCTCAGCCATGGCAACCAGAGGACGTGGGCTAATGAGCGTGTTCAGCAAGCTGCAGGCATCCACGAATACCTCTTACAGGAGGATATTGTGTTGGTCAGGCAAGTCAGTTCAGTCAACTTTGGTTAGAAATTAAAAATTACTACTGTAAAATAAAATTTAGCAACTGCTCCTTTAGGATAGATGAGAACATAAAGCATTGAATGGGAGTATCGGAAATGCAGATAATAGGAAGTAAGCTAGCTAGAACCTTCCCCTTTCCTGACAGACCACTGGGCAGCCAGAAGGATGTGCTTGAAAGGTCCATGGCCTAAAGGGCACAGGAGGGAAGGCTGAAAATCTGAGAACTGTTAGAGGTGTGTGAATCTTACTTTTCACCCCGCTTCTTCCTGAATGGGGGTTGGTATTGGAGAACTAAAGTTGGCAGACGACACCTAGGCTTGTTTCCTGGGATGGTGGTGAAGCCTTCACGATGGCCAATATTTCTTCTTTGTTACTTCACCTATCAGAGACCATTTGTATGTGGCAGGTGGGAGTTGTTTGTGTGTTCTATGCTGGTGTTTATTGTTCTCCACATGGTGGAGAAAAAAATTTCTTTCTTTTTTGTTTTGTTTTAAGACACAGTCTCGGCTGGGCGCAGTGGCTCATGCCTGTAATCCCAGCACTGGGAGGCCGAGGAAGGCGGATCACAAGGTCAGGTGTTGGAGACCAGCCTGACCAACATGGTGAAACTCTGTCTCTACTAAAAATACAAAAATTAGCTGGGCATGGTGGTGCGCATTTGTAATCCCAGCCACTCAGGAGGCTGAGGCAGGGGAATCACATGAACCTGGGAGGCGGAGGTTGCTGTGAGCCAAGATCGTGCCATTGTACTCCAGCCTGGGCAACAGAGCGAGACTCTGTCTCAAAAAAAAGAAAAAAGAAAAAAAAGAGAGTCTCGCTCTGTCCCCCAGGCTGGAGTGCAGTGGTGCAATCTTGGCTCACTGCAACCCCGCCTCCTAGTTTCAAGTAATAATTCTCATGCCTCAGCCTCCCAAATAGCTGGGATTACAGGCGGGAGCCACCATGCCTGGCTAATTTTTGTATTTTTAGTAGAGATGGGGTTTTGCCATGTTGGCCAGCGTGGTCTCGAACTCCTGACCTCAAGCATTCCTCTTGCCTTGGCCTCCCAAAGTACTGGGATTTCAAGTGTGAGCTACTGTGCCTGGCCTCAGAAAAAATTTCTTTAATCTCTAAAAAGGAACATACTTAGAATCTGAGAGTCAGAGACAGAAAACTAGAGAGTGCATTGAGATTTGTTTTTAAATCTTATTAACTCAGTTCCTTTGTGAAATCTCTGTAAGCTGAAGGGATGCTCTTGAGGGTAAATTCTGGTCCTGGCTGGGTGATACAGCACTCCTGATATTCCAGGTGTTTCTACATCCAAAGCGTGCCCCTCCATCCCTCCTCCATCCTCTCTGCCAGATCTGTTCTGATTCCACTGCCTCCTGGGTGCACTCCAAATGGCCTCTAAGAGAGAGTTACCACTGCAGGTGCATTGCGGTACTCAGAGTTCACTGGCCCACTGTCTACAGGCAGATGCAGAAACTTGAGCAATATCTTAAGCAGATACCTTATATCTGATAAAGCTCTCCTGCTTAAGAATTTTGTAAGTGATACGTCCATTCTGTATACCATTCTTATTTAAAGTTGAAACTGCCACCATCTGCTTTAAGAGTATAGGAAATTTATTACATAATTTATTGTTGTATGTAAAATAAAATATATATTTCAAAATGTGTATTAAATGTTAAATTCAGGCTGGGCGTGGTGGCTCACGCCTGTAATCCCAGCATTTTGGGAGGCCGAGGCGGGTGGATCACCTGAGGTCAGGAGTTCGAGACCAGCCTGAACAACATGCAGAAACCCCGTCTCTACTAAAAATACAAAATGAGCCCGGTATGATGGCACATGCCTGTAATCCCAGCTACTTGGAAGGCTGAGGCAGGAAAATCGCTTGAACCTGGGAGGTGGAGGTTGCAGTGAGCCAAGATCGTGCCATTGCGTGATAGCCTGGGCAACAAGAGCAAAACTCTGTCTCCAAAAAAACAAAGTTAAATTCAATGAAGGTCTTGCCGGTTTAGGGTGGCTCTCCCTGAGTTGTCTGGGGTAGAGCATCTGTGCGTACGTTTTAAGGAATTGTAGTGAATTATAGAAGATCAGTTCTTACCTGACCTTAAAGAGAAACCTAAAGTTATGAGCGTTTGGGGGAGAGGGAAGAAATTTACATCTCTTGAGTCCCTGTGTTATCTTAGTAACATTACGGCAGTTCTCTATATTGGCCCCATTTCTGATCTTTTGAAATCTATGAGATGCATTTTAAAGTCTTCACACTGCTCATCGAAACCCTGACAAATTAAAGCTCATGTTATTGAAGGTTTTTGGCCAAGTTAAAAAAACAGATATATATATATATATGAATTATATATCAATAAAGCAGATACTTATTTAAAAAGAAAATTAGAGGCAGAAAAACTGAGTAAAATTGCAAAGAAATGGTAAGTTTCCCATCTGTGTCAGTGACACTTTCCTAGGCTGATGGCTGTTATGTCCTAGATGTCATACAAAGCGTCTTACTCCCCTCACAACTCTGGGCTTTGGTCCTGATGCCTTTCTGATCCAAAATGATGCAGGAAGCTGGGTTTCTTTAGCAGGGCTTGGGGTCCAATTCAGGATCTTATATATACATTTTTCATCATTGTGGTAGGTTAAATAATGCCCATCCACCAAAGAAAAATAGATATAAAGCCCTGGAAACTATTCACATTTCTTTATTTTGGAAAAAGGTATTTGAATATGCTCTTGAAATAAGGAGATTGATTATTCTGGATTATCAAGATGGGCTCTACATGACATCACGTGCATCCTTATTAAGAGGGAGGCAGAGAGAGATTTTACTGCACACACACAGGAAATGTGAAGATGGAACAGAGAGAAATTTGAAGAGATGGCCACAAGCCAGAGATTGCCAACAGCCACCAGTAGCTAGAAGAGGGAGCAAAGCCTTGCTCCCTTCTTGACTTCTACCTGGTAATACTGATTCTAATTTATTTAGAAAATCAATTTCTGGGCGGGGTGCGGTGGATCATGCCTGTAATTCCAGCACTTTGGGTGGCCAAGGTGGTTGGATCATCTGAGGCTGGGAGTTCAAGACCAGCCTGACCAACATGGAGAAACCTCGTCTCTACTAAAAATACAAAATTCGTCAGGCATGGTGGCGCATGACTGTAATCCCAGCTATTCGGGAGGCTGATAGAGGAGAATCGCTTGAACCCAGGAGGCAGAGGTTGCAATGAGCCGAGATAGCGCCATTGCACTCCAACCTGGGCAATAAGAGCGGAACGCCATCTCAAAAAATAAATAAATAAATAAATAAATAAGAAAGAAAGAAAAAAGAGCAAAAGAAAAGAAATTTCTGTTGTTTACCAACCTTGTGGTTGGTTCTTGTGATAGCAGCCACAGGAAGCCAATGCTATTGTCCACTGCAGCTCCACACCAAGAGCTTTGGTAAAGATGGCAGCAGATGCTTTGATTGTGCTCCCAGAGAGTGTTGGAGTCTGAGTGCCCTCCCTTCGAGTCTGAGTTGCTCTGGTGAGTTACCTACCTAGTAGGATGTGGCAGAGGTGATGTTCTGGGACTGCTGAGGCCAGGTCAGAAGAAGCCTTTTAGGTTCTTCCTGGGTCTGTGGGGACAGTCACTCTTGGAGCCCAGTACCATCCTACATAGAAATCCAAGCAGCTCCCTGGAGAGAAATGGAAGTACCCAGCCCTCAAGCCCAGCTGAACACTGTCGTGACAGCCAGCACAACTCCAAGCCCTGAGAAGGAGTCATCCTGGAGTCTTCAGCCCAAGTCAGACCACCTCTGCCAATGCTGTGTGTGCAGATAGGACAGCCTTGTGCCAATGCTGTGTGTGCAGACAGGCTGGCCTTGTGCCAATGCTGTGTGTGCAGACAGGACAGCCTTGCACCAATGCTGTGTGTGCAGAAAGGCTGGCCTTGTGCCAATGCTGTGTGTGCAGACAGGTTGGCCTTGTGCCAATGCTGTGTGTGCAGACAGGACAGCCTTGCACCAATGCTGTGTGTGCAGAAAGGCTGGCCTTGTGCCAATGCTGTGTGTGCAGACAGGTTGGCCTTGTGCCAATGCTGTGTGTGCAGACAGGCTGGCCTTGTGCCAATGCTGTGTGTGCAGACAGGACAGCCTTGCACCAATGCTGTGTGTGCAGAAAGGCTGGCCTTGTGCCAATGCTGTGTGTGCAGACAGGACAGCCTTGCACCAATGCTGTGTGTGCAGACAGGCTGGCCTTGTGCCAATGCTGTGTGTGCAGACAGGCTGGCCTTGTACCAATGCTGTGTGTGCAGACAGGACAGCCTTGCACCAATGCTGTGTGTGCAGAAAGGCTGGCCTTGTGCCAATGCTGTGTGCAGACAGGCCAGCCTTGCACCAATGCTGTGGGTGCAGACAGGCCCGCCTTGCCAAGCCCTGCCAGAACTCTGGATTGGTGATCCAGATAGCCATGCTAAGTTTTAGGGTAGTTTGTTACATAAGAAAGATAGCCAGAACAAGCTTAAAAAAAAAAAAAAAAAGAAAAGAAAAAAGAAAAAGAAAAAAAGAAAATCCTGCAACCCCGTCACCTGTCCCAAATCTCCCCATCTGATTTAAATGTCCTGGCCTGGAATAAGTGTGTGATTCTAATGTGCTGGAATTGGGAACCACTGAATAATTTTGCCACTCTGAATAAAGAATTTGGCAATGGTACATTTATTATTATTATTATTAATCAAAACTTTCCTCCTTTAGCCATTGAGTGTTGGTGTGATATATAGGATGTCCTAACTCCGCCAGCACTCTGAGCAACAAAGTATTAAATCACACTATTGTTTTCTGTGCTTTTTAAACTCCTTCTTAGGAAGTTTTGGATGCAGACTATGTTTTTAGTGTTTTTTTGTTTGTTTGTTTGAGTTGTTTTATTGGTTTATAGAATAGTGAAATGTGTGTCTTAGGTCATTAGTCCTAAATAATAAATGAAAGTAACTCTACAGTCCCTTCTATTTCTCTGACAGTGCCAGACTTCCTGGTCAAATCAATTTGTTTTTTCTACCGCCTTCAAAAGAGTTTGCCAAAGTGTCTACACTCTCTTGCTGTTTGGTCAGGGAGCACCCATGGAGCCAGCACTGGGCTTTGGACTCTAAGCATTTATCAGATGCCTCCACTGGCTGCATCCCCGAATGAGCCTGGACAAGCTGGGCCAGGACTATTGAGGGACCCGTGGAGAAGCCCAGAGGCAAGAACAGAAGTGACAGGCTGGGCACAGTGGCTCACGCCTGTAATCCCTGCACTTTGGGAGGCCAAGGTGGGCGGATCACTTGAGGTCAGGAGTTCTAGACCAGTCTGGCCAACATGGTGAAACCTATCTCTACTAAAAATAACAAAGAAATTAGCCGGGCGTGGTGGCAGATGCCTGTCATCCCAGCTACTCGGGAGGCTGGGGCAGGAGAATTGCTTGAACCCAGGAGGCAGAGGAGGTTGCAGTGAGCCAAGGTCACACCACTGCAGTTCAGCCTGGGCGACAGAGTAAGACTCCATCTCAAAAAAACAGAATAGAAGCGACATAGTTAATGTGTCCTCCTCCCTAGCATCATGTCCCTCCCTTCTTGATAGCTATCAGATAGCTACCATCTTGCCCTTCTCTCCTCTCTGTCTCCACGCTCTACAAGACGCCCATCTGAGACTTCAGTAGACCACTGCCCACTCCCTACCTCTGTGTTTCCTCAGTACCTTCCTCCCTACTGTCTGTTTTCTTCCTTCTGGCTCTGGCCCCTGCTCCTGCACTTGCCCTGCTGGCTTGTCCATCTGTTCTGTTGCCCCTGCTTAGTTCTAGCCTCTCATAGCCTGAAACCCACGGATGGCAAGGCCCTTACAGCATCTGTGAAGCTGCCCCATAGACCCCATCAGAACCTCCTTGGATCCCGATGGGCCGGCGATCTGCCATGGAGATCCAGCTACCTCTGGCCTTGATTCTCAGAAGACCAACAACCTACAGCTCCTCTTTGCAGGCCTGAAACCCGATGCACCTACAGCCATTACACTTGCTCCAGCGTGGTCTGATCCTCAGGCATTCTCTACCAGAGCCATTTGACAGCAACCCAGAAGGTCTATGGGATATTTACACCAGGGCCAGCAGCCTCCCTTGAGCTCTGTTTAGTGGGTAGCCCATTCTCAGACTGTCCTTGAGAGTTGCACTGCAAAGGGCTTGTCCCACTCACGTGGACTTTAATCTAGATATTCAGTAATTTGGAAAAGGCACCCTTGATTGTGAGAGTTCTAGAATAATTCGAGCTGTGCCCTATGGTACACCAGTTTCCACTGGTGGTTGGTTATATTATGAGTGGGGAGGAGGGTGGAATCTGATGTCTAATAAGTTCCTGAAACACCTGATCAACACATTGAAGCCAGTTCTTTAGTGTATGACTTCTTAGAGTCTTTAACACGCTGTTACAAGCCACAGACCTCCACAGGGGGCTGTAGCATGCATCATTTCCCAAATTTAGTAGATCACAAAACCTGAGATAAACTGCACCAGTGCCCCAAGGGACTTGTTTTTGTAATTGCAGACATGGATGTCGTGTGTCGATCCTGTGGTGGAGAGATGAACCCTGAGGCCAGGTGCAATGACTCACACCTGTAATCCCAGCACTATGGGAGGCTGAGAAAGGAGGATCGCTTGAGGCCAGGAGTTCAAGACCAATCTGGGCAACATAGCGAGACATCATCTATACAAACAATTTTTATTTTTTTTGAGACGGAGTCTCACTCTATCACCCAGGCTGGAGTGCAGTGGCGCGATCTCCGCTCACTGCAAGCTCCACCTCCCGGGTTCACGCCATTCTCCTGCCTCAGCCTCCCGAGTAGCTGGGACTACAGGCGCCCACCGCCACGCCCGGCTAATTTTTTTTGTATTTTTAGTAGAGATGCGGTTTCACCGTGTTAGCCAGGATGGTCTCGAGCTCCTGAGATCTCCTGACCTCGTGATCCACCCTCCTCGGCCTCCCGGAGTGCTGAGATTACAGGCGTGAGCCACCACGCCTGGCCTATACAAGCAATTTTTAAAAATTAGCCAGGCGTGGTGGCACGCACCTATAGTCCCAGCTACTCAGAAGGCTGAGACGGGTGAATCCCTTGAGCCTGGGAAGTGGAGGCTTCAGAGAGCTGTGATAGTGCCACTGCACTCCAGCATGGGTAACATAGTGACACTCTGTCTCAAAAAAAAAAAAAAAAAAAAATCCCTGAAACAGATTATGTCATGGATAAGTAATGCAATAATTTTAGTTTAGAACCTGAACCTATGATAAGACAAACTTACCTAGAAAGTCATCTGCGTATGAATATGGAAAATGTGACTCCTATTTTGGATTAGGGTTGTCTACATGGAGAAGGATGTTTTTGGTCCAGGCTCCTTATCAGCCTTCTCCCTTGGAGTTAGACATTGTTGGATGCTGGGCAAGTGTGAAATGTTGTCAGAGGACTTGGCCTTTATGTGTACCAGAGAGGGTAAGGTACTTGGTTGCTACTTACTGAAGGGAGGAGTTACTCCCAGAAAAGCTGGAAAATACCGAATTCAGGCCTCACTGGGTGCGTGTAGGCCAGGCTAAGTCTTAGGAGCTTTGGGTCTCCTTTTTATTCACCTTCACTGTCCAGGACATCATCTGCTGACCCTGTGGTTCCCTGCCACAGTTCATCTTACAGTCCCTGAATATGCATGTCTACAATGGGTGTTCGGGAAGCTTCTGTGGATATCTGGAAAACTATCAGGTTTCCCTGCCCCCTCTTTCTTGGCCGGCCTTTGCCAAATGTCACTGATCTCTAGAACAAAAACCAAAACCTTCCAAATCTCTATAGACTCGAACACTTTACAGCCATATATTGGCTGACACCTCCTCTGGCTAGGATTCTTCCTGACCGGGAGTCAAAAACAGCATTGCAGATGTCTGTTCTTTAGAGGTCTGTTCTGCTAACCCCAGACAACTCAGCTAGAATGGTCCACAGCAAAATTTTGCCTGGTGATAAGTGTATTCTACCTATAGCTACCTATTCTTCTTGCAGCTGGGATCTTCCAAATTTTATATTTTTTTGGCTTATTTTTCTCCTTTTTTTTTTCCCCCTCTTCTTCCTTCTGCTCCTCCTCCCTGCTCCGCCTTTGCCTTTTTTTTTTTTTTTTCCTGAAGCAGGTCTTTGTTTCTCTTTAATTTTTGTAAGGTCCCCATCCAGGGTGTGTCAATGGCTGAACACTGGCCGGGGTTAGACTTCGGAGTGTGAATCAGAAGATCCTGATCCACAGCTCTTTTTGCATTTTTTTTTTTTTTTCTTTTCGGAGATAGAGTCTTGCTCAGTTGCCCAGGCTGGTCTCAAACTCCTGGACTTGATGATCCTCCCACCTCATTCTCCCAAGTAGCATAACCCATAACTTTCAGTGGGCTGATATGCAATAGAATGTTGTACGCGGTGGTTGCAATGTCTGGAACTGAATTTGTCCACGCTCCCCTCCTGCCTCAATTCCTGAACAAAGACAGGCTTATTCTGAACCCTGCCATCATGGAGTGCCTGGGAAGGCATTTTTCTTACATGGTTTTCTTGCTTGGTCCATCACAATGCCAGTGACCTTCTCACTTGGAGTAAAAGGCATGACCCCATTTTCTAAGTTCAGGGGGCTTAGAAGTGAGCAGACAACATCTTCCACCGGTTTACCCTTAGCTGCTCTGGTTGATCACTGAGCACCTCCTCACCAACACATCACTTCATTGCTTCCCTCTTGAACCCTGAGCCGTCGTTTCACTGGTCCCGGGCCTAATCCTTTCCCTATGTGGTCTATGAGGTTGTAGACTTTAAAGGAAGCATGCCATTTCATCTCTAGCATCTAGGAGCCATTTATAGCTCTTCTCTTTCTACTTATCCCTGCTTACACTGCGTGAATATAATAACCCTATAAGCAGAGTCTGAGCATTAGAATCAGGCTCTCTGAGTTCAAATCCTGGTTACTCAACTCTGAATGCCTCTGTTTCTTCATATGCAAAATGGGAAAATCATGGTAAGCACCAACTTGAGTCATTCTAAGCATTAAATGAAATATTGCTTACAAAGTGTTTAGAATAAAGCTCAGCACACGGTAAATGTTAGCTGTTCTTAGTACAGGAAGCAGATTTTTTAGTGACATCCTCATGTTTTTAAGGTGGCAACATGGCGGAGCCCACTGACGAGGGGTCCTGATCAAGGCTTTTCCTTGTCACCTCAGGTGCTTGAATATTTTTATCTGTCTCCACCTTACCATGAGCAATTGAGCTAATTCTACAAGCACGAAATTTACAAACACCAAGGGCTTAGGGACAAAGCACAAAATATCCTAACAGCCAAGGACAGCTGACGGTTGCAGGAGGCTCCTCAGGAGGTAGAAAACCCTGTGTAAGCAGGAAGTGCTGTGACCATTCCAGGCTGAGCCTCCTGCACCCTAGTGTATTTTGTTTTCCAAAGAACTTTACAGACAAGATGACTCCTGCCTCCTTTACTGCCCCAATGACCTGGGTTGGGCAGTAAGACTTACAAGGGTTTGCAGGCATCCCCTCTTTATTCGTTTGTTCCTTAAGCCTGGAATCATCTAAGTAGGCTTTTAGCATCCCCTATTCTGAAACCCAAATTAGCTCATCCAACTCAGCAGAGCCCTGCAAGACTAAGAAACCTAGGGAAATGGGACTGATAATAACCTCCAGTCCCCATTTTTTGTCCCCTATTCTATTTCTTTTTCTTTTTCTTTTTTTTTTTTTTTTTTGAGACGGAGTTTCACACTGTAGTCCAGGCTGGAGTGCAGTGGCACCATCTCGGCACACTGCAAGCTCCGCCTCCTGGGTTCACGCCATTTGCTTTTCTCCTGCCTCAGCCTCCCGAGTAGCTGGGGCTACAGGCACCTGCCACCATGCCCTGCTAATTTTTTGTATTTTTAGTAGAGATGGGGTTTCACCGTGTTAGCCAGGATGGTCTCGATCTCCTGACCTCGTGATCCGCCCGCCTTCGCCTCCCAAAGTGCTGGAATTACAGGTGTGAGCCATTGCGCCCGGCCTCCATGCTCTTATTTCTATCAGAGAACTCACCCCAAAAATCTTTTGATGTTTAGGGCCACTGTTAGGAAGGGAAGAAATCTGATGGGAAACCCCATAAAGCCGGGTGATGTGAGCCAGATGGGGTCTTCCTAGCATCTCTATCACGCTGTGCCTGAATCAGTGGAGTGTCCTCTTCCCCCCTTTATCAACATATTTTAGACTTGTGTTCATTCTGTTTCTTTCTCTGAGGAGATTCTTAAAAACAAGTCATATGCACTTGGTACCTATAAGCACGAAGCATTATCACTGACACTACATCTTACTGATTTCTTTGTCAGGGCTAAGGGCTTTATGGCCACAGTTTCATTGGCTCCTTACAACAAATTGAAAGAAGGGAAGCATATTATTCCATTTTACAAAGGATGATCGGAGGATAATCTGATAGAACTCCTCCATATTATAGAGTTAGTCATTGGAAAATCTAGGATTCATACCCAAATTCTCTGCTTTCAAAGCCCCACTGTCCTGAGCCAGAGAGGGTGTGGAGTCACCACGTTATACCCAAAAAACACAAGCCAGATACTAGGCCTTTATATTCCCTCCATCAAGATGTCATCTGATTCTCGGAATCTCCAGCTTGTCCACACCATAAAACACCATTGGCTTAGCTAGCTAGACCCTGCTACAACCCACTGTATGACCGACCACTCAGCTTCTGCCACCAGGTCATGGTGCAAGGGTATGCTAAATATATCTTAGCACTCAACAATTGATAAACTGTCTTCATGGAAATGCTGGAAACAGGAAGGGAGGTATTAGCTCCATTCTATGGATGAAGAGAGAGCTCTACTGAGTCAGCGAATGGTTAACTGGGACTAGAGACTCAGGTCATTCCAGAACCTATTCCATGATACTCTCTCATGAAAAATACCCACGTGTGCATTATGATAAATCCTATGCAAATACAAGATGTTGGCAGGCAGGGAAGATGGTTCTTCAGTGGGACTACCTTGCCAAAGTGAGGACTTGTCACCTGACTCACGCCCCATGCATCCCAGTGATGAGCAGTGACAACTCTGGATTCCCTGTCCCACGTCGTCTTACTCTAAAAGAGAAAAGTGGTCCAGCCTGGGTAACATGGCAAAACTCATCTCTAAAAAAATTATGAAAATTAGCCAGGCATGGTGGCATGTGCCTGTAGTCCAAGCTACTCGGGAGGCTGAGATGAGAGGATCCCTTGAACCCGAGAAGCTGGGGCTGCAGTGAGCCACGATCATGCCACTGCACAGAGCCTGGGCAACAGAGCAAGACCCTGTCTCAAAAAAAAAAAAAAAAAAAAAAAAAAAAGAGAAGGAAAGAAAAAGAAAAAAGAGAGGAGAAGAAGAGAAAAGAAGAAAAGAAGCAGTGGAGAAAATCATCTCAGGTTCCATTCCCCAGATTCTGTAGGCTCCCTACCTCCTACCACCAGGAGTCACAGAAAAGCTGGAAGGAGGCCTTGTGCCTCCTGCTTATTGATTTCTAAACCCTGTGCTTCACAGACATTCTTGCTGGCCTGTGGCATCTTGCTTCCACCTTGATTCAACTATAAAGGGATTGAAAAGCCAAATTGTTCTCAGTTTTCAGCAGAAGCATGGGAAATCTTTGCCATCTAGTCTGTCCTTAGGTATCCATGCAGGGATGTCTGCTGGAGTCAGATATGTTTTATTAATTCCACTTCTGTGTTGCTCCTTTCTTAAGAAACACCAGCGGTGCCTTGATTTTGGCTACTGTTTCTTTATGAAATAAGACAATGAACAGAAGCTTGTGAATTGCTGATATAACCTTTTGGTTGAATCCCCCACCTGTGAGTAGATTCTCCTTCTTGGCAGCACACTGAGCAGTTTTATTATTTCTGTCTTCAGGTTGAGTTTTATGTAGACATTTGAACATTTACGTATACCATCTTGCTTTGGAAGGTAAATGCACTTTTAGGCTTCCAAGAGCGTTGCTGCTACCTTTGTGATTGATTTACTGTGTAAAGATTTATATTGCTGTCTGAAAATGTCAGTGAACATTTGATGTGAATTCACAGTGAACATCTGATACTCCCTCTTATGATAAAGTCATTTCAGCTGGGAAAGTCGTGATTGCACATGGCATAGCCTCTTTGCAAGAGGAGAAGTAGCATGTTGAACTCATATTTCTCAGCTGCTGAAGTTTTGCCAGTGTTATTTAGCAAGTCTCGCCCAGTACCTACCCCATGCCCACCTGACACCTCCCCTTGGTAAACCAGATCACCAAGGAGGCTGATGTCTGAGAATCCTGATGCTAGAAGGTACTGTTGGGGAAATAGAAGGTACCCCCCACCAACTCTGACCCAGACCTTCTCACCAGGTGAGAAAACTTCTTTCAAGTAGAAGAGAAAGGGGCAAGGAAGAGAAGATGGGGTAGGACTTACATTTTTAGGGCTCCTTGTGCTGGTCACCGTGTGAAATGTCTCACTTGCCTGCAATCCTCACCAGCCATTGCAACTAAGTGGTATCAGTTCCATTCCCCAAGAGGAATGAAGCCTGCAGACCACAGTTCGCTGATCCTCGGCAGCCTGCTTTAAATACCAGGGGATGCAACCAGACTCTGTCCCAGAGTTTCAAGTGGCCTCCAAAAGCATTTCTGGATATCCTATAGGAAGTGTTTGTTTATTGGTAGAAGTTTCTCAGACCCCAGATGACTTTGGAAACTATCAGGTTCAGGAAAGGGACATCCCTCCCCTTTCCCTCCATCCCTGGTGCCTCCTTGAAGCCATCCAGCAGAGATGAGAAATAACAGCAATGGTACTAGACATGAGAAGGTGGTCCTAGAAAGGAAGGGGATCAGGAAGCCATCCCCATCCCACTGTGTGTTTGGTTTCAGCATCACTCCCCATATTTCCGTAAAGCACCTAAATCCCACCATCCTACCTGCTACAACCAGATCTCCTTACTTGAACTTCTGCTGTTATTAAATCTTGTTGCACCTCTACAAGGTAAATATGACCTTTCTAGGTGAGCAGGACTTCATGGTGTAATAGTTTTTTGCTTCTGACTAGTGTAGGTGACCATTTGGCAGGGAGGAGGTGAGAGTGAGCACATCATAGCCCTCATACACCTATCCTTCTGTGCAGATACGTGATAGAGACAAATGCTCGTTGGGAGTGTATGTTTTCTCCCTGAATGAATGTCTGTCTCTCCCTTAATGCTAGAAATGTGAGCCCTTACCTTAGTCAATGAAACCTTGGCTGAGGAGGACAGCAGCAGCACCTCCTAGACCAGAGGAAAGGGACCTAACCAGCTTCTAGTCTGTGTAACTTAGAAGTGAGTGGATAAGGCCAGGCGTGGTGGATCACGCCTGTAATCCCAGCACTTTGGGACGCCGAGGCGAGTGGATCACCTGAGGTCAGGAGTTCGAGACCAGCCTGGCCAAGATGGTGAAACCCCATCTCCACTAAAAATACAAAAATTAGCTGGGCGTGGTGGCGGGTGCCTGTAATCCCAGCTACTCGGGAGACTGAGGCAGGAGAATCGCTTGAACCCAGGAGGCAGAGGTTGCAGTGAGTGGAGATTGCGCCACTGTACTCCAGCCTGGGTGACAAGAGAGAAACTCTCTCAAATAAATAAATAAATAAATAATAAATTTTTTTTTGAGATGGAGTCTCATTCAGTTGCCCAGGCTGGAGTGCAGTGGTGCGATCTCGATTCATTGCAAGCTCCGCCTCCTGGGTTCACACCATTCTTCTGCCTCAGCCTCCTGAATAGCTGGGACTACAGGTGCCTGCCACCACGCCAGGCTAATTTTTTGTATTTTTAGTAGAGATGGGGTTTCACCATGTTAGCCAGAATGGTCTCAATCTCCTGACCTCACGATCCACCCGCCTTGGCCTCCCAAAGTGCTGAGATTACAGGCGTGAGCCACCACACCCGGCCATAAATAAGTAAAATTAAAAAAAAAAAAAAAAAAGTGAGCAGATGAATACTTTTACCCATTTCTTTCTCCCTTCTGCCTCTTTCTTCCCCATGCCACACCGATATCAACTCTTCAACTGCTCTCTTTACCTGTGTGCATGGTAGGCTATGACTTGCACTTACACAAATAGGAGAGACCAACTTCAGAGAGACCAACTAAATTATATTAGTTTTATAGCACAATCAAATCCCACCCCAAGACCCTGGACCGTGGAGAGAGACCCCTTGCAGAAAGACAACCTTTATGTCCAAAGGAAGGCCTAGATTTTTTGAAACTAATATCTGTATGTTTCTGTCCCTGCAGCCTTAGGAAAATCCAAAGGTATGGTATCCTCTGGTAGCTATGAGGCCATGCTCAGTCTCTTCAACTGAGCCACCTATGCATCGTAGTGAGTTCCACCAGAGGGTGAATGCGCCGCGTCTGGTTGCTTGGCCGACTGATTCGAAGCTGTGTGCCCATCATTAAAATAGAATCAGAGCCCAGAGGGACCATAGGCACAAGCAGCCCCTTCCCTGCTGTGTAGACAAGCGGGAGTGGCCTGCAGACGTGTGACCTGGCCAGGGTCCCAGCAGTGGTGGAGCTGGGGCTAGACTCCAAGTTACAAAAAGAAGGATGCATATTTAGATGTCTCCTGCTGTCAGTTCCACGCTCCCCCCTTCGCTGCCCCTCCCACCTCGTCTTGCACTTGGGAGGAGTGTCCCTGCCCCCCAGTTAGGCCACATACCGCTGTGAGGAAGGCTGGCAGTTTACACCCAGGGAGCTTGCCGGGCCATCATCCTAAGCTGGCTTTGGCAGAGGGTTGAAGCACAGCTTGTGGTCGCCAGCGCTGCCGGCTGTGCCCTGCTCCTTGCCTTAGTGAGGGGGCCGCTCTTGCCAGGCCCGGGCTGCCCAGGGCTGTGTCTTGGCCTCCGGGAGCAGCCAGGGCGCTGGGAGCACAGCCCCCAATGCATCGCTTCCCGGGCCCCCGGGGTGCTAAAGCTGCGCTGCTCTTCTCCCAACGCGGACCTGCTTGAATGTGGGGGAGGGAGCCTGTCACCTGTCATCTGTCACGCGTGGGTAAGCGGTGTCTTTGTGTCCCTCGCCAGCATGGGCGTGAGAGTCATGGACACAAACTGGGTGGCCCGAAGAGGCTCCTCGGCCGGTAGGAAAGCGTCCTGCGCCCCGCCCTCCATGCAGCCTCCCGCCCCGCCTGCCGAGCTGGCCGCGCCTCTGCCTTCGCCGCTGCCGGAGCAGCCCCTGGACAGCCCCGCGGGCCCTGCGCTGTCTCCATCCGGCCTGGGCCTCCAGCCTGGGCCCGAGCGCACCAGGTAAGCGCCGATCACTGCCGTCCGGGCGGGCTAGTGTGCGGTGCAGGGGATGTCTGGGTTTGCCGCGCTGGAGGCCTCTTGGATTTTGTCGTTTCCCGCGCCCCCGCCCCGATTTCTAAGCATTCACGTTTGGCTTCTGCATCGCGCTGGTACCAAGTAAGTCATCCACGGCTGCCTGGATTATCACACGAAGTCCAGGCTTCCCCAGCATAACATCGCAAGCAAGCAGAAGGTGGCAGCTTGCGAAGACGGGGTGAGGAGTCTTAGGTTCCCCAACTCTCTGTTTTCCCCTTCCTCTGTCTTTGACGTTACATTGGTCCCCTATATTCGTGGGGGATACGTGCCAAGACCCCCAGCGCATGTCTGAAACAACTGATAGTCCCGAACCCTATACATAATGTTATTTTTTCTTATGCACACATACCTATGATAACGTTTAATTTATACATTAGGCACAGTAAGACATGAGCAATAACTAGTAATAAAATAGAAGAATTATAAGCATATGCTGTAATAAAATTATGTGAATGTGGTGTCTCTCAATTTTTTTTTTTTTTTTGAGATAGAGTCTGGGTTGGTCACCCAGGCTGGAGTGCAGTGGCGCAATCTCGACTCACTGCAACCTCCGCCTCCCGGGTTCAAGTGATTCTCCTGCCTCAGCCTCCCGAGTAGCTGGAATTACAGGCATGTGCCACCACGCCTGGCTAATTTTTGTATTTTTAGTAGCGATGGGGTTTCACTATGCTGGCTAGTGTGGTCTCGAACTCCTGACTTTAAGTGATCCATCGCCTTCGCCTCCCAAAGTACTGGGATTACAAGCATGAGCCACCATGCCCAGCCTGAAAATATTTTATTGAACTGTATGCACCAATTTTTGGGCCACAGTTGACCACAGGTAACTGAAACTGTAAAACCACGGGCAAGGGGGACTGCTGTATCCTATTTCGAAGTTTACAATTTCTGTGTTTCTCCTCCGCCTCTTTATAGTCATAGCAGTCAATATTTTTTTTCTTTTTGTGCTGCTAAAATGGGTGCAAGTCAGGGAAGGAATGGAGGTGGCAGTCATACTGGGCCTGATGAGCTTCGCAGCTTGCCACATGCTTGAATTGCCATTATTTTAGGGGAAGGAAAAAGGCAGGAAAGCATTCCATGGCTAGCTTGATGAACATTAACTGAGAACTTTCTCTTTTCAAAGATAAAAAGACATGATTGCTGCCCTTAAAAAGTTCACGTTCCAGTGAGCAAACAGGCCCTGACAAATAATGACAGCACTTGGTTATGCATCCCCAGGTGGCAGGGGAGGAGACAGTACCTGGCCCTTCCTTGAAAAGGGCATGATGGGGGAGGCAGATTCTGGAAGTGAGAATTGCACCCACTTTGACACAACTTTGCTGTTTGTCTCTATCTTTTCTCAAACAGCAATTTAGAACACCGGAAAAGCAACATGAAATCAGATGCCACTGTGTCTCCTTTTAGAGGACATGGCATTCTTCCATGACCACTGCCAGAAAAGTTTTGGAGACTTTGGGAAGCTGAATCTTCTAACTCAAATCTTTCTCCAAACACACATGCATACACATAGACACACATCCTCACACACCATCACCACCAGTACACAAACACACACCCACACCAATCCCCTACATCAGAGGCTTCCAGGCTTTTTACTTTTGTTTCATTTTGTTTAATGGGTAAAAAATATTTTCACAACTGGGCAGGGTGGCTCCCACCTGTAATCCCAGCACTTTGGGAGGCCGAGGTGGGCGGATCACCTGAGGTCAGGAGTTCGAGACTAGCCTGGCCAACATGGTAAAACCCCATCCCTACTAAAAATACAAAAATTAGCTGGGTGTGGTGGCCGTATGTCTATAGTCCCAGCTACTCAGGAGGCTGAGGCAGGAGAATCACTTGAACCCAGGAGGCGGAGGTTGCAGTGAGCCGAGATGGCACCATTGCACTCCAGCCTGGGCAAAAGAGCAAGATTCTGTGTCAAAAAAAAAAAAAAAGAGTATTTTCACTGTGAAACCAGGAAATGACAAAGGGACAGGGGGATAAATAGTCTTAGAGCATAGGAGGGGGCACCTGACCCTGCATATGCTGAGTTGCTGTTGATGACTTCAAATCAGAGGATGCTCGGTCCTGGTTGTGTACTTGCGAGGCCACAGATGGACCTGAGAGATGCAGAAGCAGGCACAGCGAGTTCATTGGGGAAGCAGAGCCTGAGAGTGGTGGGCCAGGTGAGGCCGACCAGGAGGACACAGACACACAGGCAGGAGATGGACTGGGACGGTTTCCTTTTTGGACACTCATCGACTCCATCCTAGTTTCCCATCTTAGAAAGGGGACTCAGTGCCATATGGTATTTGGCATATAAATAATATTTCTAAAAAGTGCTCCTTGAAGATGGATTCCCCCAGGCTCTGAAGGCATTCCAGGAACATTCTCGATGGGTGGCCTTACAGAGTCACTTGTGGGCAGGGAAAGGCACCCTCTGGTTTAGATTATTTTAAAGGTCACTCACATTGCTTTGTGGCCAAATGTCTTTGCTTGGGCTGACCAATTTTGTAACTTTTCTTTGGATGTTAGTGTTCTTTTTTTTTGTTGCTGTTTTATACCACTTTTTCTTCTCTCCCTGCATGGATTTCTCCCAGTACAAACAGGTGGTCCATTGTTCTGTTTGTGTTGTTTTGGTTTGTTGTGCTGTCTGTTTCCTGGATGTTTGCAACCCAGATGATGTTCCCTTGAGTGACCAGATTCTCTTTCTGGCCTGAGGATGGCAGGCCCTTCCTTCCCTCTAACTGGTTCCCACCCTCCCACTCCCTACTCCAGACCCTGCCTTCAGTTCTTTCCCTGGCTCTGTCCAGCCAGACTCTGCCTCCACTTCCTGCCCAACTGCTTAGCATGAATGCTAACCCCAAAATTCTCCTTCCTGCTTCTTGGCACCAAGCTCACGGGCTGAGTCATGCTTCTTCAACGCTAACTTGCCCTCAAACGTGCCTTAAGCGTGCCTTGGTCATGTAGTATCCCTAATACCCACCTTACATCCCACCTCTCCCCATTGGGTCAGCTACGCCTCTGCTGGAGAGAGAGGACAAGACTAAGTAGGTCAATAGTTGTTTCTGTGCTGGAGAAAGTGTGTTCGGGCCAAGCGTGGTAGCTCACGCCTGTAATCCCAGCACTTTGGGTGGCCGAGGCAGGTGGATTCCAAGGTCAGGAGATCGAGGCCATCCTGGCCAACATGGTGAAACCCCACCTCGACTAAAAATACAAAAATTAGCTGAGTGTGGTGGCTTGCATCTGTAATCCCAGCTACTCGGGAGGCTGAGGCAGGAGAATAACTTGAACCTGAGAAGTGGAGGTTGCAATGAGCCGAGATTGCGCCACTGCACTCCAGCCAGGTGAGTGAGACTCTGTATCCAAAAAAAAAAAAAAAAAAAAGTGTGTCCGGTGGCAGGGAACAGAAGGAAGAGCTCATTCCTAGATCCTTGGATAGATGTGTGTGCAAAGGAAGGAAGAAGAGTCTACCCACTCATAAGAAGCAATTTTTTGGTTTGCTGGTTATGAGATATTTTTGGTTGGTTGATTGGCCTTCCTCTTGATAGTGGCAGAGATGGATGGAAGGGTAGGTAGATATTTGGCATTGATGCCTGGTAACCTGGAGCCTGAGGTCCTTGTCCAGCCTGAGTGAGGGAAGGGTTTTCTGTTTCTGTTTTTCATTAACAGAATAGAGAAAGGAATTATTGCTCTTTTGGTTCCTCTGAATAAAATGGTTTTTGCCCCTTGGGGAACTAGGTTTAGTGTGTAAGACTCATCCCAAGTGGGAGAGAATGTGCCTCCATATTGAATGGGATCTTTCCTTTATTTATTTGCATGAGGAAGACGATCTGTGTTTTGACGCTGTGGGCTTCTCCGGCCCAGCTCCCTGCTCCCAGTCTTTCTCACCTCAGTGGACAAGAATGCTCTGTTCCTATTGGAATTTTCTCCAAATTAACACTTGGAGTTTCTGGCCGGGCGCGGTGGCTCAAGCCTGTAATCCCAGCACTTTGGGAGGCCGAGACGGGCGGATCACGAGGTCAGGAGATCGAGACCATCCTGGCTAACACGGTGAAACCCCGTCTCTACTAAAAATACAAAAAAAACTAGCCGGGCGAGGTGGCGGGCGCCTGTAGTCCCAGCTACTCCGGAGGCTGAGGCAGGAGAATGGCGTAAACCCGGGAGGCGGAGCTTGCAGTGAGCTGAGATCTGGCCATTGCACTCCAGTCCGGGCGACAGAGCGAGACTCCGCCTCAAAAAAAAAAAAAAAAAAAAAAAAAAAAAAAAAAAAAACACTTGGAGTTTCTAGATCAGTTTAGGAAAGAAACAGGCTGTGCCCACCTTTTTTTTTTTTTTTTTTGACAGGGTCTCACTCTGTTGCCCAGGCTGGAGTACAGTGGCGCAATCTCAGCTCACTGCAACCTCCATCTCCCGGGTTCAAGCCATCCTCCTGCCTCAGCCTCGCGAGTGGCTGGGATTACAGGCACGTGTCACCACACCTGGCTAATTTTTGTATTTTTAGTGGAGACGGGGTTTCGCCATGTTGGCCAGGCTGGTCTCAAACTCCTGACCTCAGATGACCCGCCTGCCTCGGCCTCCCAAAGTGCTCAAAGTGCTGGGATTACAGGCGTGAGCCACCGTACCTGGCCCAGGTTGCGCCTGCTTTTGTGGGATAGAAACAGCCATTGCAAAGGATTTCGGTTCCCAGACTCTTCACGCCCTACCTATGGGCATCAGAATCTAGGTAGGTTCTGGCAAGGATGACAGGTAGCTCCCAACACTGGGGCATCTCCCCTGATTCACTAAAGGCCCCCAGGAGTATTTTCTTGGAAAGGATTGAGAACACTGTGGGGAAAGTATGGAGATCAATTAGTCATATCTACCATCAGCGTGTCAGGAGGGCAAATCCCTGGTCTGTGGTATGGAGTGAGGTGTCTTCTAATACACGTTTCATCCTTAGGAGAAGGCGGCTGAGGAACAGCCTTACAGTAACGATGAATCCTTTTTAGGACCTGGTGGCCTAGGGTGCCTCGTTGTCAATTCCAGGGGTCAGAGACCAGAGCCCTCACTGCCATCGACCTTCACCTCTCTTGAAGCCTTGGGACTGGGACTCGAACTGGCTTCCATTTAAGGGCATGGCCTGGATCGCTGTCCACCCTAGCCTCTGCTGGAATGGGTATTGAGTTTGAGGATGAGTCCTAGAATACCTCCTGTCTTGTGGGGTGGCTAGAGGCTCAGGGCCAATAGCTGGAGAAGTGGGTCACAAGCTTGGCAGCAGGAGTCCATGTCATCAGCACTCGTTGGGCACAGTGGCCCTAAGAAGTCCTCTTGGCTATAGTAGGAAAACCACTTTGGTGTCCCAGTTTGAGAATGTTCTAGAATTCCTGGGTTGATGGCAGGATACAGTGGAGGCGCTCAGGCCCCTGCCCTCACGTTGCTCATGATCTCCTTGAATAGAGGAGGGCAGAGGCATGAAAAGGGCGTTGGCAGTGAGTGCCAAGTGCCACAGAGATGGGGGTGGAACCCAGGCCGTCAGAGCTCCAGAAAGGACAGTCACCCCATGGGGCACCTGTGAAGGCTTTAGGAAGGGGTCGAGACACCAGAGCTGGGACATACTTGCACAGGGCCCAGAAGCACACACAGGGTGGCCATCGGCAAGGCTGGTGCTGCAGCTCACTGAGTTCAGGGCTTCTCTTTTGTCTCATATGCTTTCATTTCAGCACAACAAAAAGCAAGGAACTTTCTCCAGGGTCTGCACAGAAAGGAAGTCCAGGCTCCAGCCAGGGGACAGCCTGTGCAGGGACTCAACCAGGGGCTCAACCAGGAGCTCAGCCAGGCACCAGCCCCAGCCCCAGCCAGCCGCCTGCAGACCAGAGTCCTCACACCCTCCGGAAAGGTATGGCCCTGCTTCCTTGGTCTCAGGCCGGAGGTGGCTGTGGCATTCCCTGAAGACTCCTTTTCCTCTATTAACTTGGATATTGAAAAACTGCGTGGTTTAGTGACTCATTCCCATCTGGGCATTAGAGCTTTGGAAGTTAAAAGGGATCCTTTCTCTATTATTCCTCAGTTCACTCATTGGACAGGTGGGCTCATTAGGGGCATATAGAGGACAGTGCTTCCCATACATCCAATGATGTCACCAGGGCCAAATTCGTTGTCCACAATGGTGTGTGTTTTCCAGAGACCTGCTAGGCCCTACCTCTGTCATTTGAAAAGCTGTATAGGGTCATCTATAGGACCCTCCTTTCCCCCAAGGCAGCCTTGCACAGCTGCCTACCCCTAGATCACTCATACAAGGTGAGGGGAGGGAGTCAGGATAGCTTCTATAGTACCTGAGTCTCAACCCTGAATACTTCTGCTCTGGAAGGCCCGAGAATGCCCACACTGACCAGTTATTATCTCTTTAGAGAATCGCTTCCACAAGCTAAAGGTCTGCTCCGTGTGACATTTCATAAGTGGGGAGCTGTACTGAGTGGACGAATCTGAACCTTTTTGGTTCGTTCTTACCTGTGTCATCTCTTTGCAAAGTCTTTCACTCGTCTGAAATAATACATCATCGTGTGTGTTCTAAATTCAGACCACTCGCACTTCTGGAAGCGGCTTTTAACTCCCGGATTTGTCGAATAGGGCCGGGTTTAGCTCATCCACACGTGCCTTCATGACAGACCTTTTTCCAGCCCCCTTCGTTCCCATCTGCAGGGGCAGTTTCATTCTCTTTGTCTGCCCTCAAGCCCGTGGATCTTATTCGATCTCTACTCATTCCTTCTGCATTCTACACAAATGTGTTAAGTCCTGCTATGTACAGAGCTCTGTGCTTTCCAGAGAGAAAGACAATGCGAAGGCAAAGGTGTTGGCACTGTGCTGGGAGCCACTCAGGGTGCAGTGAGGATACCTGGGAGCATGCTTTCTAGACTCAGGAGTTAGGACGGGTGGCCCAGCAGAAACGACATGGTGAAGGTTGCATAGGAGTTGGGCCAAAGTGGCGGCACGAGATTTCAGCATTTCAGAGCATTTCTCCAGCACCAGTGGTTTCTCCTTGGTCTAGATACCATATTCTTGGGCATGTCTTTTTTTTTTTTTTTTTTTTGAGACAGAGTCTCGCTCTTGTCCCCCAGGCTGGAGTGCAATGGCCCGATCTCAGCTCACTGCAACCTCCGCCTCCTGGGTTCAAGCGATTCTCCTCCCTCAGCCTCCCGAGTAGCTGGAATTACAGGCGCCTGCCACCACACCTGGCTAATTTTTGTATTTTTAGTGGATATGTGGTTTCACCATGTTGGTCAGGCTGGTCTCAAACTCTTGACCCCAGGTGATCCGCCCACCTCGGTCTCCCAAAGTGCTGGGATTATAGGTGTGAGCCACCACACCTAGCTGGGCACGTCTTTGTTTTAGAGTCCTTTAATTGGACGCAGTCGCTCATGCCTGTAATCCTAGCATTTTGGGAGGCTGAGACGGGCAGATTGCCTGAGTTCAGGAGTTTGAGACCAGCCTGGACAACATGGTGAAACCCGTCTCTACTAAAACTAAAAAAGTCAACTGGGCGTGGTGGCAGGCAACTGTAATCCCAGCTGCTCAGGAGGCTGAGGCACAAGAATTGCTTGAACCTGGGAGGCGGAGGTTGCAGTGAGCCAAGACTGTGCCACTGCCTTCTAGTCTGGGCAGCAAAGCGAAACTCTATCTACAAAAAAAAAAAAAAAAAAGCCTTTTAACTTTCCCTGCAGCACTACAGTACAGGGGTGATGGCTAAGTCATTGTCTTATCCAGTGGGAGAGCCAGGGCTCCTGTAGCAGCCAACCAACCTCCTAATGCCAGTGACAGGTTTATCCTTTTCGTTTGTGCAGCACACTGGACCTATGCATGCAGTGTAGCCTAGAGCGACTCAGGTCCCTTTTCCTAAGTGACCTTCAATAGCTCGGACCCATCTTTTGAAAGGTATACATTTCTTCTCTACTCCCCATCATGCCCACAGATGGCATACTTAGCAGGTGTTTTTTTAAAAATTTTTTTTTTTCACACCTCAGTCTTTTGACAGCGTGCCTACAATTTCACATCCTATTCCTGTCGCCACCGGAAGTGGTGAAAGTCATCACAGACACAGTGATGCATCCTCTGTCTCCCAGGTCCTTCGTGAGAAGGCATGTGCGAGCATCGATACCTAGGGTCTCCACCTGCTTCTCATCCAGGGGTACCCCTGTGTCTGTCACCCATTACCACATGGCTGCCATGAGCTGCAGTAGCAGCTGCTGGAAACACTTCCCCTATACTCAGGAAGTAGAGTTGAAAAGTGAAATTGGAAAGTTAAGTGGTTTTGTTATGTCATGATGATGTGGTACTTGACATTCATGATCTCATTTAATTATTACACTGCTGCAGAGAAAAATCTTTTTCCTCCAAGTGCATAGAAGATGTTTGAATAAGTTGACCCAGGGAATATAGCGGGTAAGTGGCAGCATAGAAATTTGAGCCCACGTTGGTAGGATTCTGAAGGGCATGTCCTTCTATCCACACTGCAGACTGACACACCCAGAGAATACATGAGGTATCCTCCTAACAGACTTTGTTCCCTGGAGGGCATGGGGGTGGGGTGGGGAGAAGGAAGAGATTCTGACCTCTCCCTTAGGACTTACAAGGTAATTTCTTCTAGAATCAGACCCACACATAGCCGGGCGCCATGGCTCACGCCTATAATCCCAGCACTTTGGGAGACCGAGGCGGGTAGATCATGAGATAAGGAGATCGAGACCATCCTGGCTATGGCTAACACAGTGAAACCCTGTCTCTACTAAAAATAAAAAAAATTAGCCGAGCGTGGTGGCGGGCGCCTGTAGTCCCAGTTACTCAGGAGGCTGAGGCAGGAGAATGGCGGGAACCCAGGAGGCGGAGCTTGCAGTGAGCCGAGATCGCGCCACTGCACTCCAGCCTGGGTGACAGAGCGAGACTCCATCTCAATAAAAAAGGAATCAGACCCGCACACAGCCAGTCCTCACTTAAGCCTAACAGGTTAGTGATCACTGTCCCAAAGATATTTGCCCTTCAAGTATCTCCTGGATGTTTGAATTTGTTGTCTTTACCAATTCATTTTCAATTAAAGGTATAATGGATTTGTCATCCTATAGGGTGATTGGGAAAAGGGAAATGAAAGTAAGGCAAAGGGGGTCAGGGCAGTGATGTGCTTTGAAAAATGCAATCGATTGGCCCGGCGCAGTAGCTCATGTCTGTAATCCCAGCACTTTTGGGAGGCTGAGGCGGGCAGATCACCTGAGGTTGGCAGTTCAAGACCAACCTGACCAACATGGAGAAACCCTGTGTCTACTAAAAACACAAAATTAGATGGGTGTGGTGGCGGGCACCTGTATTCCCAGCTACTCGGGAGGCTGAGGCAGGAGAATTGCTTGAACCCGGGAGGCGGAGGTTGTGGTGAGTGGAGATCATGCCGTTGCATTCCAGCCTGTGGCAACAAGAACAAAACTCCGTCTCCAAAAAAAAAAAAACACACAACGAAAAACGCAGTCAATCCACAGACCGGAGGGTATAATTCTTGAAAGAAAAGAACAAGAATGAGAAGAAAGCCTCAGCAGCAAGGATGCAGGATTGAGGCACAGCATATAAAGTAATGGAGGAACAGGGGTTGTGTGGCTGGAGGATTTGCTCACCTATCATTGTTAGGGGAGCCAGAAACCACTGGACAGGTTCAGCCAAAAGTCAATTTTCCATCCCAAGGACCTGCCCCTGGGTCAGGGCTCCACTGTCCATTACAGCAAATTGAACTGGAGTCATCCTCTGCTGGACCCTGCCCCACTGACTCACTCTTGCTCTGAGTGTAGCAGCGATACGTCTCACCACTGGGAAGGCAGCCCACTCCTGTGGATGGGAAATTTGTTCTGTAGTTTGGCTGGGTGTGCATGTGTAGATCAGGGCAGAAATCCAGAAAAGAGGAGGAGAAATTAGTTAACAGATGGGAAGATAGGAAAACTTGCAATTCTAGGTTAATTTTTAAAACTTGTATTGGGTGCTCTCAATGTGGCGAGAGGCCAGGGGGCAGGGCAGAGAGGTGTGGGTGGGTGGCGAGGGGCAGGAGGTGGGGACAGCTTTGAACGCTGAAGGGTGTGTGAACAGGCCCCACAGTGGCTTCATTTAACAACTTTGTGTTTTGTTGTTGTGTTTTCTCTTTCAGTTTCAAAGAAGCTGGCACCAATTCCACCCAAGGTCCCCTTTGGCCAGCCGGGGGCTGTGGCAGACCAGTCTGCTGGCCAGCCGTCCCCAGTCAGCCTATCCCCCACCCCGCCCAGCACCCCGTCGCCCTATGGACTGAGCTACCCTCAGGGGTACTCCTTGGCCTCGGGCCAGCTCTCCCCAGCTGCAGCTCCTCCCCTGGCCTCTCCTTCTGTCTTTACAAGCACTTTGAGCAAATCGCGGCCCACTCCTAAGCCCCGACAGAGACCTACTCTGCCGCCTCCTCAACCTCCCACAGTAAACCTCTCGGCCTGTAGTCCACAGTCCACGGAGCCCCCCGTGCTAGATGGCATGTCGCCCGGGGAAAGCATGTCTACAGGTAACCAAGCCACAGGCTCCCTCACCTTTTTTTAATGAACTTTAGTGAAATGTACCTAGGGGAGGGATTGCTAGTGTCACTGCCAGGGAACAAATTCCTGCGTGCTTTGAGATGACTGGGCTGGCACCAGGGGTAGCTCCTGAGATCTCCTTAGAAGCCCACCAATGGACAGCAACCCTGGAATCCACATGTCCCAAACAGGGGCTTCTTATGGGATCTCTCTCAGTCTAAGCCCACCAGCCTAGAGTTCTGTTTTTGCTCTTAACATCGGGGGTTGAAGACACTGAGTCATTTGGAGTGGGGCCTCAGGAGAGGCTGGAAGCTGGTTATGATCACAAAACGGCATCAAAACTCAGGTGTTCCCTGGATAGAGCCCAAGCTCCAGGTATAAATGCTTATCTGGAGAATGGGCTAAGAACCAAAGATGTTTTTCACTATTAGTAAAGTAAACCTTGCTAGAAAAATACACTTCTAGATAGATATTTAGAGAAGGGTGAATTTCAGAAAACCTGCATGGCTCTGTTCCCTCCCCCAGGCTCCCCTCCCCGGCCAATTCCCTGAGGAGCTAATTGGACGAACCCACAACGACTTAATTTAGTTTGGATTTAAATTTAGAAACAAAGATAACTCTCTTCCCCCAGAAAAAATCTGTAAGCACAAAATCACAAACACACACCACATTTAGCCAAAACCATTCATTGGCTGGAAGGAACGGGACGTATTTGGAACATCTCCCCAGACACTTCAACCACATAAGATTATAAAGTCAGGGGCATATTTATGGTGGCTGCTGAAAGTCATTTGAGCATTTTCCTTGTTCAGGGAGACAGGCACAGGGGTTGAGCTGTGTTTTGGGCTAGAGCCAACCCACTTAGTAAAGTGCAGTAGCATGGCGGTGAGCTGGAGCATATGTGTGCCTAGTGTTGTCCCAAGTAGCAGAAGGTGAGGCAGCTTGGGTTGGAACACACACACACACACCACACACCACACACCCACTCACTCATTTCAGAGAACAGTGCTGTCCTAGGGTGCCCTGGGACTTTTCACGGATCACGTACTTTTCCCTCCACGTCCTTCTCCAGAAGAGTGATTTATTTCTTCCGTGTTTAGACGGAAGCAGTGACCCTGTGGGGTTCAGCTCCATGCTGCCTTTGAAAAGGCTAGTCCAGCCGGG
Source organism: Rhinopithecus roxellana (assembly GCF_007565055.1). Classification (NCBI taxonomy): domain Eukaryota; kingdom Metazoa; phylum Chordata; class Mammalia; order Primates; family Cercopithecidae; genus Rhinopithecus; species Rhinopithecus roxellana. The sequence goes on from NC_044567.1 coordinate 35,338,526, forward strand.
CGAGGTGGCGGGCGCCTGTAGTCCCAGCTACTCGGGAGGCTGAGGCAGGAGAATGGCGTGAACCTGGGAGGCGGAGCTTGCAGTGAGCTGAGATCTGGCCACTGCACTCCAGCCTGGGTGACAGAGCCAGACTCCATCTCAAAAAAAAAAAAAAAAAAAAAAAAAAGGCTAGTCCAATTTGCAACTGTGTGATGGGTCAGATTTAAATATTACAAGGAAGAGCCATCTGGTGATTTGGCTTCTTTATTGTTGGATGTAATTAATGTTGAAGGTGCAGCTGCTGTCATCTACCCTGAGGCTTATTAAAAATTCAGCAAATTTCTCCCTGGAAAATGCAGTGAGCACCCCTCCCATCTTGGTGGGTCTTGGTGCTGAGGTGTTGTCTCCTGAAGGAGCCCATGATGGGCGGGCACATGCTTGCTGCCCTCAGGGAAGGTCACAGCTGTAGAGGAGCTGAAGGTCACCAGGTCTCCAGGGCCACTCCTCCCAATGTGTCACATCTGCTGACTCTTCCAGCCACCCCAGGGAAGGGACACATGGTAGTGTCAATACATAAGCAATAGAATAAGCAGAAGATGGCTGGGCGCGGTGGCTCACGCCTGCAATCCCAGAGATTGGGGTGGCCTTGGAGAATTAGGCGTGGTGGCACGTGCCTGTAGTCCCAGCTATTTGGCAGGCTGAGGCAGGAGAATCGCTTGAACCTGGGAGGTGGAGGTTGCACTGACCCGAGATCACGCCACTGCACTCCAGCCTGGCGACAGAGAGAGACTCTGTCTCCAAAAAAAAAAAAACAAACAAACAAACAAAAAGAATGAACAGAAGATATCAATGGAGAAGCAGAAAAGAGCAGAAGGAGAGAAGAAATTGGGGAACAAAAGTGGGTAACGGAAGGCCCGGGAGGACAGTGCCTTGAGGGCTCTGAGAAGCGGAGTGGTTCACGTTCCATCTCGCAGGTTGAAGAACTCCTGACCTTCAGGATTCATAATGTCCCTCGCCCTATGCGGCCCCTGTTTTAATGTCCTTTTGGCAGCAGACTGTTTTGTCCTGTACGTTCAGGTCTCAGCCAGTGTAGAATCCGTCATGGTTTGGTGTGGCCTGCCTGGGACTGTGATATTGGCATAGCTTTGTGTGTGCGTGTGTGTGTGTGTGTGCGCGCGCGCGTGTGTGTGTGTGACGTTCATGTTTTGTCATGTTGATTCCTTTCTCCGAATCCTATCATTGTGTTCTTGCAGCTGTGTGACATGAATGGCGCAGTTTTGGATACGTGTGAGGGGGATTTTCAGGGTAAGCTGGCCCCGGCCTCGCCCCTCCACCCCGCTAGCTAGCCAGGCCAGCTGCCCGCTCCTCCCCTCCGCTCCTCCTCTCTGCATGTGGCTCAGACCATCCGCATGGCAGCTTCACTCTCCAGCCTTCCCTGGCCTCAGCAAGGATGAGCTGACCACGAGCTTATTTGGCTTTGGGGGACCCCAGCCTCTTTTTCTTTCTTTTCATTAGGAGCAGCTGGGGGAGAACCCAGCCAACCCCTTTTCCGCACCTTCTCTCTCACTAGAATCACATCTGCAGCTCCTCCTCCGCTCTCCCTCAGGTTTAGACCGTGGAGCGGTAACACATCTGTTCTTCCTATGAGACGTTTGTGCTGGAGACGCCTGTGCCCAGCACCCTGGGGGACATGCACCTGCTCACCTTTGTTTAGGAAGGTGTCCTGAGGGGAGGGCATACCTGCTGCAGCCCAGCACATGGTCCACACCAAGGCTTGGACCCCATTTTCTGTGGCCCTGAGTTCACACCAGCAGATCTCCCCTTCCAGACTTAGATCCTAACGTCTGGCTTCCTCCAGGCTGAGACTGCTGGCAAATCCTGAAGAATCCGTATCAGAGCTCATCCTGCTCCCCTTCTCCCTCATCCCAAGTGGATATGGCCAGACAGATCCTTTCTATCCAACTCAATACAATTTGGGGGAGTATTTATATCAGTATCTGTTTGGTCTCCTCCTCCTATAAAAAGTAAATGCTCAAAGCATAACTGAGGGAAGGGCATGAAGGAAGCCAGGACTTTGGTGTATTTGCCTCAGTAAGTAGGGGTGGCCAGAGTAAACCAGGTCTTCCCCCCGATTTGGCCCATGGTCCTGCAGAGACTACCGAGAGACACCAGGGTGTCTAGTGCTAACAGACAGTTCTCGTGGCAGGTGCTTCCAGAGTGTCCTGGAAACAAGCAGCCAGTGTCCCTTTTCCCAGGAATGCTGATGAGGGCTTCTTCCCCTGAATCCCATTCCCTTGCATAGTGACTCTTCTCCCTTGGGAGTCTCTTTAAGACATCAACAAGGATAAAGGTATGACAGCTCACACAAGTGCTTGTTCTGGGCCCATCTAAACTCATCACCGCCCTGTATTATTCCCATTTGACTGCTGAGGCACAGGGAAGGTAGGAAACTTGTCCAAGCTCACGCTCTTCCTGCCTGACACATTTGGGATTTTTGAATCTAAGCGGGAGAGCTTGTGTTCTTACCTGATAGCGAACCCTGCACAGCGAGGTGGGCCCCGGGCCACTCAGCCTCACACCTGTGCAGAGACATGACCCAAGCAGCCGGGGAAAGGCAGAGGTGGGCCTGAGGCCACCTGCTTCAGAGGAATAAGTGGCACTGGCTGTTCCTCCAGCCCCACTCCCTAAATCTGTGCTTCTCCATCAGGCAGCAAAACGAAGACTGGAAGGACATGAGGGCTGCCTGGGGGGTGGGGCTAAGGGAAGACCTTTGTCCCAGAGCTTCCATGTTTGTATGATGTCTTTCAGGACAGTGTCCAAATGTATGTCTGTACACTTAGTATGGTATTCCTCAGTCTGAACATTTGTTCCCTTCCTCTGCCTCCTGAAGTGCTGCTCCCAGCCTCGCAAAGCTAAGTGAGGGCCAGAAACTAAGCAGGCAGGCTGGGCGTGGTGGTTCACGCCTGTAATCCCAACACTTTCGGAGACTGAGGCGGGTGAATCACCTGAGGTCAGGAGTTTGAGATCAGTCTGGCCAACATGGTGAAACTCAGTCTCTACTAAAAATACAAAAAAAAAAAAAAAAAAAAAAGGCCGGGCATGGTGGTGGGCGCCTGTAATCCCAGCTACTCGGGAGGCTGAGGCAGGAGAATTGCTTGAACTCAGGAGGCAGAGGTTGTAGTGAGCTGAGATTGTGCCATTGCACTCCAGCCTGTGTGACAAAAGCAAAACTCCATCTCAAAAAAGAAAAAAAAAAAAAAAAAGAAAAACTAAGCAGGCAAAGGAGGGGGACAGCATGACTAGAGTAAAGAACCCAGGGGATCTGTGGTTCTCTGGCTCTCTGGCTCTCTGATGTAGCACATCCCGGAAGAGTCAGCAAGCACAGCCTTATCAGTGCGCCCCCCAGGGTGGCGGCTGCAGCAACAAGGCCATTTTTAACATGCTGTGGCAAACAGACTTTGTGTCTACTCAGCTGCCAGTCTAAGGACTTCTGTCGTCTTTGCCGACTCACAGATGTCCAGACACTGAGCTGTTGAGTACATTTCTCCTGTTCATCTTGCCGGGAAAAAAATGACCTTTTAATGCTCCTAATAAGGATGTCACCAGAGGTGGGGGTTTTCCTGCAGTCAGGGACAGTTGGCACCAATGACGACCAGGGTCCTGAGGGAGACCTACTCCGCCCATGTCAGCCATCCAAAACGCAGCCATTTCTTAGAGTGAGGACACTGGTTCAGGATTCCCCGATTCACTCATAGACTTGAGAGGAGAAAGGGGTACTTTTCCACTGTCTCACGTCCTGTCCCTGCAGATTCTGGGGAATGAAATGCAGTCTGATATACATCCCCAAAAAGATGTCACTGAGACTTACTCAGCATCCTTCTTATCAAGAATAAAGGACCCTGTGGCTTGGCAGGGAAGCGCTGTGCTGGCCTTCCTGTCTGAACCACGGTGGCACACCCTGGGTGCTTTGGTTCTGCCAACTTACGAGGTGGAAGCAAAGCAGGCATGACCACAACCTGATTGTGCAACAAAATGCTTAAACCAATCTCCAAATGATCTATCCCTAGAATACCACCACCCCTGCTTCCTAAGGCTTGACACTGTTTGCCTGCAACTAGGTTCTCATTTGCCGGGAGGCCCCCTTTCAACTGCTTTTCTCTCTGCCACCTTCCAGATCTTGTCCACTTTGATATTCCCTCGATCCACATAGAGCTCGGGTCGACGCTCCGCCTGAGTCCCCTGGAGCACATGCGGCGACACTCAGTGACTGACAAGAGGGACTCGGAGGAGGAGTCTGAGAGCACCGCCCTCTGACATGGCACCGCCCATCCTGCCTCGCGTGTACATACATCACAGGCCCTAGGAACGCCGCCAGGAGCAGCGTCCGTGAGCTTGCCAAGTGTTCTCTGCCGGCTCTTTCCTGCCACTGCCAACACGAGGTTGGAGTTTGGCAGAAAATTGTGATCTCCAGTCCGTGTGGTGATGCTGGTGGTGCAGATTTTGTTTGTTCCTTTTGGGTGGTGACTTCGGCCTTTTGTTTGACCTTTGCCTTTTGACTTTGTGCCTCTTTTGATCCACTTTCAGCCTCCATGCCAAGCAACACCCCCCTCTCCATCCAAGGCTGGTCAGGAATGTCCTTTGCAGGGTCGGAGTGGTGCGGGAGAGGCTCACTTTGCCTGGTTAGACCCGAGGGCTGCTACCTTTTCCTCGGACGGCTCATGGCAGGTCTTGCAGGAGCAGTTTAATGGCCACAGAAAGGAAGCAGGACAGCAGGGCCCCTGTCACCCACAACTAGACCAGGTCCAGGATTCTAGCAGTCCTGGGGCACTGACCTTTGCCAGCCACTCGGGGAGGGCGTGCCACTGGAAAACCTTTCAGGCTGCCCCCATCAGTGGGCTGCGAAGTAAATGACTGAAAACAAAAATTTGTTTCACTTCCTAACAAACAGTTTTCTTTTTTCCACTGTGTGACTGAAAGCTCCTATATCATTTTCTACTTCTGAATCTATAAAACAAGCCTGATGGTGTCTGGAGACCCCAAAGGTGGCCTCCATGTCCCCAAATATATTGGCTATATGAGAGTAATTTTACTCCTCTAGGTACCTAAAGGCACCCAGCTCGCTAGTCTGTGGGGGTCCTGGAGCCTGCCTCCTCTTTCTGGAGGTTCAAACTGAATAGCAATAATTATGTTACCCAAAGCATGTGGAGGAAAAGTGAAACCGCCACGGAGACACCGGCTCACGGGCTCGGCCTGCGGTGTGGCCTGCTTTGCTCACCAGCGTCAGCCGCTCATCCCTTCTCATGAAGTCCCATCTGGTCATGGGGACGAGGGCCGGGAGGGCACCGGGGAGCCTCTTCACACTTGGGGATTAGGGGAGTGAGAAAAGATTTGGGCCATGCATGCAAAGTCAAAGTTTAAAATTTTATCCTTTTAAAATAGATATAATATACCTATACATGATATAATATTTGTATATATGAAATCTCTCTATATTTGTTTAATTTGAGCCATTCAATCTAAACCAATGTACAGGTGTACAATGAAAAATTTAAATGCTTAGTTATTTTTCCCAACACAGTGTAAAGTCACCCTCCTCTGAGAGTGGGATGTGCAGACTTTTGATGTTACAGCTTTGCTCACTTCCTGGCAAGGGCAGTTCACGCCTCAATTTGTAATGGGAGTCTGGGGTAAGGGTGGGGGTTGAAAGTTATCTTTAAATACATGTACAAATCGTTGTCAAAAGTAATGTTATTAAAATAGATTTATTATCCCTGAGCTTGGCATCTGTTCTGGCTTTAATAAACCTGCGGGGACGTGGCTGTCAATCTCGAATGCGCGCCCGGTTGGCACCTGAAGGTCGCCACTAGTGTTAAGCAAGTCGCTGGCTGATCGCGCCCTTGTCACTGGAGTTTTTAAAGCGCTTTTCACACTCTCCCGGGTAGGGAGAGTATACAGTAAGTGCTAGATTCGACTTGGAAAAAGCTCTCCATTTGTCAAGCACTAATCTGCGTCTGTAAATCCCACAAAGAGGACAAAAGAAACCAGCTCCGTGTGCCATTTCTGAAAACCTTCAAGGGCAAAGTGATCCTCACTCTCAGTATGGAAGCAACAGAGCGAATCTATTGTCTCCACTGTTACCCAGAACCACCAGAAGACTTGCGTTTCCCTGACCACTGACACTAGCCCGGCCAGGCTCTCACTGATTGATAGGGCAAGCATGCCCTGCTGTGAGCTGGCACAGCTTGAGTTCTGTCAAAAGACTTGGCGAACGAGGGTGGCTCTCTAAGGACAGGTTCCAGAGGTGCTCACCACGATGGGAGCTGACTTCCAAGCCAGCCGGGTACCAGGCGGCTGCCACGCTGCAGCACAGAGAGCCTTCTCCAAGGCGGTGCACAGCAGACCCTGCTCTGTAGCAGCAGCAGGAGGAAGCCAAAGAACTCACAATTTCAAACTCAATCTTTATTGCAGCTGAAATACTATTTTCGTTGAGTCTCGGACACTCAGACCCAGTGTGCCTGCGACTCTGCTTGTCTCTGGCGTGCAGGGAATCACTTTGCTGGACGAGAGGAAAGGTGCTGCCGTCTGTTTCCATGACTTCTTTAAATACTGTCTTGAAATGAAATTAGCTCATTCGCTTGCTTCCGTGTAGCAGCCTCCTGTTCCGCGGCTGTGCCAGGCACCAGTCCTAAGAGGCGTCTATAGACTAGTGCTTATCTGGGAGCCCAAGCCTCGGCACAACTCCATACCACCTATCCTGAGCTGCCTCCTGGGTGGACCGTGCTCTTCAGCTTCTACCAGTAAGGAGGGCAGATACGGGTGCGTGCGTGGGGCAGAAGACACACAGCCTTCAGAGTTCAGGGTCACTCCCAGATCTTCACTGGGCTCTGACCTTCTTGCTCTGTGGCTCCTCTGTGTGGGCCCGTTTCTGCTGGGGCTCCCCATCCTCCAGGTCGCCTGCCAGAGCCCTGGACAGGAGGGCCGCCCGCACCTGCCGCAGCTCCCGCTTCTCCCTGCGCTCCTCCATCTCCTCAATGTCGCCAGCAAACAGGGCTTTCAGTGGGGCAATCAGCTTGGGCACTGTTGGAAAGTCTCCAAAGCAGACCTAGAAGACACAATAGAAGGCAACGACCTGCCTCAGAGGGGCAGAGGTGGGGACAGGAGCTGGGAGAGATGTCGTCATGCGCTCACACAGCAGTGCCAACGCCCCTCCTTACGCACAAGCCAACAGGTCACAGTTGAAATGGAAAAAAGCATGGCATGGAAGGAGCCCTCTAAAGAAGGGACAGAGTCTCCCCAGGCCTGGCTAAGGGCCTCCAGAGAGGGAAGGGAAAGCAGTCCAGATGCTCTCAAAATCAAGCTCCTGAAAAAGGAGGTCAGGTTTGGGCCCCGCCCCTTCATTCCGGAAGGCCAAGGCTCAGGCCTGGCTTTCCCACTCACAAGAGGCAACCACCTGTCTCACAGGTCTGTGCTGAGGCTCAAATGCACACAGTCCCGGCCTAAAAAGACTCTTAAGAAATTTCCAGCGGACTGAGACTGAAGACTAGCTGGCCCCTGTAGGAAGTGGGTCTCACCAGCAAACCCAGTGTGGTTCGACCTGGTTAGTGACGGGTAGATACCCTTTTCCCACGGTGGCCCCAAAGAAGAAAGCTAACTCCAGCTCACCGTCCTACTCAGTGTGTAGAATCCCGTCTCCCTGCCCCGTCCCCGCCCCGTGCTGCCCACGTGACATACAGACCTTCATGTGGTCAAAGGCAATTCCCACTTTCTCGTTGAAGTCGGGGCTAAAGAGGGGGACCTTGGCGTAGCGCTGGCTGAAGTGGTTCAGCATGATGAACTCCGCGTTCATCCGCATCCCCACACTGATGGCTTGGGACGTTGTGCTGTGGGCAAAGGACAGAGCAGACTGAAGCTGAACCCAAGTGCAAGACTGCAAAGAATGGCACAGACCCTGGCAGTCAACTGCCAGGGTACCTGGGGAAGCTGGTGGGTTTTCTTAACGGGCACCTCCATAGCCAGCACAATCTCCCCTGAGGGCCAGAACCTTCACACACTCCCCTGAATGAAGCCCACCCTCTGTGTTGGCTGCCAAATCTGTCCATGAGGGCACCCAAGAGAAAGCACAGGGCCCACCTGGGGTAATGCACTCTTTCGTTGAAATCAACAGCCCAAGGTTCAGTCCCCCAGCCCCCACCTTCCCCTGGGAATTCTCTGACATAAAAACTGTGCCTCACTCTAGAACCTTGTCTAAAAAATTCTGCAAAAATAAAGGCCAAGGGCCTGTGAGCATTGCCACAGGTCAAGGAAGCCCCCATAGCCCTTGATAGGAAGCAGGGCAGCAGCACGTCAGTGGAGACACAAATGATGGCTGCTCAGTGTCACGTAGTAGGGGAGGGAGAGGATATGGGTGACAAGGACTAACCGGTCTTTGCTACCTGTGTGTCTTTTCCACTGCTTCCTCTTCCAAACCATCTTCCAGGGTGGCTTCATGTATCAGGAGGGTGGCATCCTTCCCTGGAGAAAAAGCACAAGGATCAGGGCGGAGTTCTCTGCGAGAGCAGCACACAGGCCTCAGTCACATGCTGTTTCCTGGCGTCAACACTCGGCTCCCTTGGCCCTGGGTCTGCCTATTAGGATGACAACCAGAGACTCTGAGGGTGGGAACCTGAGTCTCCTGCCTCCGCTGCTGTTTCCCCGCAAGCTCAGCTGCATTCACCTCCAGCGACACAAACCCCAGAGCAACCTCACGGTGGCTGGCTTCTTCCTGTACTCACCCATCCGGACCAGAGCCTCACAGGGCATGGTGTCCCCGGAATAGACCACTTTCCAGCCAGAGGTGTGCACCAGCGCACAGCCAAACGCATGCTTGCAGTGCCGCACCAGACAGGTCTGAAACTAAAAGGGCGGGGCTGGAGGGCTCTGCAGCTCTGCTCCCCACCTCGCCCCCACAACGCCTGCGGCGGTGCCCTTTACCTCTTCCAAATCACATGTTCCCAACAGTGAACTGATCAATCTTGCCACTGCAGGACTGGAGATCTCAGCCCCTTCCTGAAGGCATTTGGCAGGAATCATACTGTAAGAAGACAAAACATTTAAAATGATAACAAACATTTCTTGGACATCTAGAACCAAAGTTTAAGTCTTTGGCTGGAGAACCCCAAAATCATTCTTAGGTGGAAATCATAGTCACTAAGATGAAGAAACAGCTGTCAAATACAAAGAGCCAAACCCAAGCCTCTGGGCCACTGGGAGAGACCCAGCAGGTGACTGCTGCCTCCGGCTCAGGCAGCACAAGCCACAGGCGACTCCAGCAGAGGGGACTCCTTCCCCTTGGGATGAGGATGGCGCCGCCTCCCGCTGGCCACACACCTGGTATGGACAGTCTCTGTGCCAGCCACTATTTGGGTGCTTGGCTCCGGAACTGTCTCATGAAGAAAAGCTGGGCCATGTTTAGAAAGCAGTTCAGAACTCAAATGAGGACTGGGAAGACATGCTTCTAAGAAAATAAGCATGACATGGGAACTATCTAATGGTGTCTGTCCTTCAGCCAGGGCACTTCTCTCCTGCTTCTGCCTTCTGGGACAATGTCAAGGGCAAGGCTGCTGGGGGATAGTGGTAACTGCCCCAGTGTCAACCTTGAGCTTCTGAAGGAGGTGGAAGCGAGCAACACCCCAGGGGCCAGGCTGCCCTGGATGCTCACCTGACGTGGTGCAGGACCTCCTGGCACTGGTTGTGGTACTGCTGGAGCCAGGCTTTGAGCTGGGTGGGGGCAACCACCAGCAAAGGGTGAAGTGGCTTTCCCAAAGACGCCTGAAACAAAAATTCCAAGTGCTGACTCAACGATGGAACATCTCAATAAACGCTGGAGGCCAAGAGGCGTTGGCGGACGATGTGTAAACCACTGGAACTCAAAACGCAGACGAAGTGCCGCACTTACCAAGGCTCGTTCTCTCTGCAGCAAGATATTTAGCAAGCCCTGGCAAGGAAACAGGAAACATCCATTAGCCAGGCCCGAGGACGATCTCCTTTGGGTTAGGGTCTGCAGCCCTCCCTCTTGCAGGAGTTGCCAGCCCTATGTCACCCACCAGCCTCTAACACAGCCGCAGTGGGGGTGGCACATGCTAAGCCCCCTGCGCCATGACCCTGAAATGTCACAGGCAGAAAGCAACGGGACCTGTGTTGGGAAGAGGGCAATGGCCCAGGGCCCAGCACCCCAGGAGACCAAGGTGAGGGTCTCATAGCCACACCTCCTGCCTCTGGCCAAAGCTTCCTCTGAGCAGGCCGTGTGAGATTCAAAATTCAAAGCAGGCTGGGTCAACCCAAACCTGTCCTGCTGCAGGAAAGGAACTACATAGAAATAGAAGACATTCCTGTGGCACAGAAGGACTATGTTGAGTTTTGTAAAAGACCATTTCCTAGCTAGAGATGAGTAACAAAAGCTTGGGCAAGTTAGGGAAGCAGAGGAAAAGATGCGGCCAAAGGGCCAACTCAGTGTAGCAGTGCCTCCTCCAGGCTGCAGCTTTGTGGTCCAGCCCAACACTCACCGTGTGGTGATCTGCGTGCAGGTGGGACACAAACACGGCAGCCAGGCTGCCCAGGACCCGGTCCACCTGGTCTCCGTAATGACGGTACAGCTGCCCAAACGTGCCCTCACCACAGTCCAGTAGCAGAGACGTGTCGGGGCTACAGAAGAGAAGAGCAAGAGAGTCACCGCCACTGGGAGGGCTGCTGACAGTTCAGAGGTTGATGTCTGCTTTGGACAAGACCAGGAAGCGGCTGTAGAAATTTCTGGCTCTCGTGCTTTTCTTTGAGGAGTTAATATAAAAGCCAATTAATTGAACCGTAAAGGTAATTTTACATGTGTCATCCTCTTTACAGCAAAGAATTATCCATGGAACCCTGAAACCCTTTCAAGTATACTTACACAGAGGCTGGGCATCAAAAAAAAAAAAAAAAAAAAAGTTTATAGGAGGCTTAAAGCATTTAGTCCCAACAATGAATCTGACTACACAGACTGACTGTGGCCACAGCCTCTCTTAAGAATACCAGGACAGACACTGGGCCACATGAGACTGCTGTTTCTAGGTCCAGCTGCCATCAGACTTTTCCCCCTTTGCATGCAGTCGGGGTTTCCTCAGTTCATGTCCTCAAAGACACCTGGGGCAGGGCGGGCTGCAGGTGCTTCATTCATGGACCTAGTGAGTGCAGACTCCCAGGTGTCACTCGGGGTTTCTGACTTGGTTTGAGGCAGGGCTCTGGGAGCTTGGATTCTGACAAGCTTCTTGGGCTATTCTGATGTGCAGTCTATTTCAGAAGCTCTGCCCCAAGGCAGACAGAGTGCTGACCTGCTCTGGCCTTCTTCCTTCTCTGGGAGGAGCAGGAAGACGGAGAGGGCTGCACTCATTTTGCAGAGAGAAGCCTCAGTGCTGAGACATGACCTTCTGGGGAAAAGGGAGTCGGGACACAAGGTGGCAACAGCACCTTCCCATTGGCTTTAGCCGGTTCAAAAGCCACTCGCAGGGGGGGTCAGGTCAGCAGCTCAAAAAGCCCTTCTTCCCCCAAGATCTCAGCCCCCGGGAGAGGCCGGCTCACTCCAAGCTGCTTTACTGCATGTCCTCAACCATAGAGAAACACACCCCAGATTGTGTATTTCTGATGTCAGGGCACAGCTCGTCACTGCTGTATGTATTTAATGCACTATTTGCTTGTTTCTCATCCATCACTAGCATCTAAGATGACAAAGCAAAATTTAAAAACAAACCTACTAATGCACAATCTTATTTTCTTCACATACTATCTGCAGAGGTAACACGTACATTTCACAACACGTTTGACTCATCTCTCTGCTGATAAACGATCCCAGGCAAACCCAAAAGAATCGACTAAAAAAACATGTCAAGGGGAATCCAATAAAGGGGCTGAACACAAATATGCAAAACCCTAAAGCTTTTTACCATACTAGCAGCAGATAGCTGGGGGACAATACCAGGTAGCAATCAAGACTCCAAGTCCCCGCTCAAACTTCAGATGCCCACTTACCAGCTGTAGGAACTACAGCAAGCCGCCTCTCTGAGCATCGGTTCACCCATCAACAAAACGGGGAGTTACTCACCACTTCATAGGATTAATGTAAAAACTAAACGAGAGGATTTCTTAGGTGTAGTGCACACAAGTAATATCAGCTATTTTTATTAAAAGACATCATGGGATGAACTGTGGTGATTCCCAGGGTAAAACATTGCTACTGAGGCTATAAAATGCAGTAAGGCCACGCTCCTCTCCTGGACACTCCAGGCGACATGACAAGTGACAGGGCTTGATACCGCTGCATTTTCAAATCGACTGGTGAGTGCGGCAGTACTTTTGTTTAAAAAGTAAACACGCCTTTGATGGAAGGATGCTTCCTGGGAGAGCAGCATACCTTATGTTGACAAGCGTGGCACTGACATTTCGAATCTTCATCGGGACGGCAGACCCTGTTCCAAGGAAGACGATTTCTGGGTACTGACTTCTTTTCTCTGTGAAAAAATCCATGTGAAACAATCCGTTCCTTTGGGTCAAAAGTGAGCCAGCATGCAGCCCTGAGAAGGTGCAACGGTTTGAGTATCATTGGTTTGTCCCCAAACCTCATGTGGAAACGTGTTCCCCAGTGTGGCGGTGTTGGGAGGCGGGGCCTAGTGGGAGGTGTTTGGGCTACGGGGAGGGACCCTCCTGAGTGGCTTGGAGCTGCAGTAGTTAACTACTGGCTCTCAGGAGACTGGAGTACTTCTCAAGGGAATGGATTTGTTCCCGGGGGAGGGGGTTGTTATAAAGCCAGGGTGCAGCCCAGGTTTTCCCATCTTCACAAGCATCCACTTCCTACTTGCCCTCTTCTGCCATGTTATGGCACAGCATGAAAACCTTCACTGGGAGCTAGGGCCGTGACCTTGCAGAACCATGAACTAAATAAACCTCTTCTCTTGATAAATTACCCAGTCTCACATATTCTTTTATAATAATAAAAAACACACTAAGACAGATGGGTAAGCAACACAGTTCCGTCCAGCTTCCCAGGAAGGGGACTGGCAGGCCCCTGGCAACTGCCGCCACACAAAGGACTTCACACCAGTGTGGGACCCACAGGCTATTTGTCACCAAAGGGCTGAGAAGAAGAACAAATAAATTCTCCAGTCCTTTCTTCAAAAGAATTGCTGTCATTCCTTTACATGTAAAAAATGACATTTCTTTACGCTGGGAACTGTCATTTATTTCAAGAGAGCAGAGTGTGCCTTGCATCCAGCTCTTACTGCAAGACCGTGCAATTCGGTCTCATCCTCCCAGTTCTATCAGGTAGGAAATGCTCTGTTTCACAAGGGAGAAACAGACTCAGAGGCCCAGGTTTCCAGTGAAGATGGTAAGAGGCAGGGTCAGGATTCAAATCCAGCGAGACTCGATGGTTCCAAAGCCTATGCCCGGCCCTCAGCCTCACTTGAGTGACGTGGCCAAGATCCTCCAGGGATGTGCATCCATAAAGCCAGGACGAGATCCCTGCCAGCCAAGTCCCTGTTCAAAGCTCTTTCCACAGGCGCTCACTAAACTGTTTCACTCAGTGTGTGCCTTGTCAAGAATACTGGGGTGCCATCGCCAAATGCTCTGACTGGGTGGAATTGGGATTCTTTTTTTTTATTTTTGAGACGGAGTCTTGCTCTGTCACCCAGGCTGGAGTGCAGTGGCGCGATCTTGGTTCACTGCAAGCTCCGCCTCCCGGGTTCACACCATTCTCCTGCCTCAGCCTCCCGAGTAGCTGGGACTACAGGCACCCACCACAACACCCGGCTAACTTTTTGTATTTTTATTAGAGATGGGGTTTCACCATGTTAGCCAGGATGGTCTCGATCTCCTGACCTCATGATCTTCCCGCCTCAGCCTCCCAAAGTGCTGGGATTACAGGCGTAAGCCACCACGCCCAGCCAGGAATTGGGATTCTGAAACTCCACAAAGCCCCCTCCTCCAATGGCCATAATTCTAACATAGAGCCAAAGTAGAGAAGCCCTGGATTAAACTGAAAAGCCAGGTTAGAATGCGCCCCACCAGCACTCTACTCAATGCTATGAAAACAGCAGCAGGGGTAGAGCCCAGGAAAGAAAGGCTGCTCTGCAGGCTCCCACTCACCTGCTGGGGCTGGGCCATCCTGTGCACTCCTCCTGTACTCCTGCACGCTCTGCTGGAAGTTGGGAAGCTGCAGCGCCTCGTCTATGAATTCCTCAGGATTGCAAGTAATAATGGCATCCCTGCAGGGAGAGAGAGAAGCATCTCAGGTGACGGACGGCGTATATGGCCTCAGCAGACCCTAATGTGGATGTCCAGAATAAATTCAGGGGGACAATCTGCAGGAAGTTTCTTCCGATCAACACTGAAGGGTAAGTGACTAGGATCTGGGGCAGTTCTGCTCCACCGCCTTTTGGAGGCTGCCTCGCTCTGCCTCAGGGCCAGTCACTACTGATGCTCAGGGCAAGACGGTTTTTTCTTTCTCTGTGGCCAGTGCTGTTGTCCTGCTGCAGGACCCCAACCTCTACTTCCTGGACTGTGACAACCAAAAATGTTTCCAGACATTGCCAAACATCCTCTAAGGGGTAAATGGTCCCAGCTGAGAAGCAGAGCCCCGAGAGGAGTGACTCTGAAACTCATGTTCACATCCAGGAACTTGGCAAAATGCAGAAGCCAATTCAGCAGCTCTACGCTGAGATCTCACTTTCCTAGCAAGCCCCAGATTACACGGAGTGACAACTTCTTGGACAGGCAGCTCTTCAACCTGGCAGAGCATTAAAATCATCTGGGAGCTTGTCAGTCCCAAGCCTAACTTTCAAGATGCAATTCACTAGGTCTGGGGCAGGCCCTGTGCATTATTTTTCACAAGCATGAGGTAAATGTGAATGTCGGCTAGGGCTGGGAATCGCTGCTGTGTGTTAAGAGCCTGTGCAGATGCCGACAAATGGACACCAGGTTCTTTAACCCCGTGATGTCGCTGTGGGCCCGAGTCTTGCTACTACAGTCTTTTAAAGGGCCCCAAGTATCCAACCTCAACAGCACACAGCATCCAGTCATAATCCAGCACATGCTCTATTCTAATACAAACACTGTGGAGTGGGCAGGCAGCTTAAAATCAAGGTTCAGATCTTTAAAAATTAAAACAGGCCGGGCGTGGTGGCTCATGCCTGTAATCCCAGCACTTTGGGAGGTCAGGAGTTTGAGACCAGCCTGGCCAACATGGTGAAACCCTGTCTCTGGTGAAATTACAAAAAATTAGCCAGGCATGGTGGCAGGCACCTGTAATGCCAGCTACTCGGGAGGCTGGGGCAGGAGAACTGCTTGAACCCAGGAGGTGGAGGTTGCAGTGAGCTGAGATCGCACCACTGTACTTCAGCCTGGGCAACAAGAGTGAAACTCCATTTCAAAAAGAAAAAAAAATGACAATTAAGATGTAGGGCAGTAAGGCTGTTCACTTTCCTGGTTGGAGTGTACTGGAAGAGGCTTTCAAGATGGCATTTCACATTTATTAAGTACCTTAACAACTGTCACACTCTGGCCCGGTAATCCCACATTTAGGAATGACTTGAAGGGAACAGACTTCCCATCAAAGATTTATATATAAGACATTTATTGTTTCATTAAAACAGCCAAAAATTGGAAACATCCCAAATGAGTAAACATCCCTATTTGGAATACCAATAAAAATCTTGTTACTTAAGACTATTTAGTGACACAGGAAAAGACTGTCAGGCCATAAACCCACACACACGAATCAAGAAACACAAAATGTTATCAACCATTATCTCTGGGCTACAGGATTATGGGTGACTTTGTTCATCATACATTTCTTATTTTCTATACTGTGAAACACATGAGCTCTATCACTGCTATTTCCATGCAAGGCAATTTTAGAAAAGGAGAACTACTGGCCCCAATCCGCCCACCTCAACCCAGCCTGGAGTAGGCTGCTTTTCTAAATAAATTCGCATTGGCACACAGCCAAGCCCATTCATTAGCTTATTGTCCGTGGCTCTTTTGTGCTCAAAGCGGAGTTGAATAGTTGCAACAGAGACCATATGGTCTGGAGAGCCTCCTGAAACATTTACTATGTGGCTATTTACAGAAATGTTTCCCAACCCGACTGAGACGATTCCATTAGTTCAAGATGGCACAGACCTCTGCCACTCCCTCCTGGGACGGAGCTGGTACTTGAGGAGGCATTCACCCAGAACTATGGGCACGCTGAGGGTGGGGCCCTCCTTCTGAAAGAGACAAAATGCATTCATGGAGAGAAAGAAAGGGGGTGAGAGCTGGGCCGACAAGGGGCCGGTCTGAGACACTACCTTACAGGGGAAACTGGTGAGCAGGGGGAAGATGTCTGGGTGGATGAGGTTGAGCTGGGTTTGAATCTTGTAGCTGCGAAGGTTGTGAACTGAGGCACAGTTCTCATTCAGGACCAAGTGCTGGGTGTCAGGCCCAAACCTGCGATGAAACAGAGCCGGCATTTGCAGCGTTTGTTAGGAAGCAGTTCCCCGAGGAGTGGTGCTGAGCTCGGGAGTGGTAATGTGGATGAGGCGTTCAAACAGTTCAGTGACTTGCCCCAAGCAGTGTTACTACGTGGCCAAACATGGTCCCACTCCTGCTGGCTCAAAGCCCGGTGTTCCCTAGCTCAGCTGCCTTTCAGGTGTGCTGGGAAGACAGAGAGGAAAAACAAGAGAAAGCAGATGTCCACGGCATACAAATAGGGGACTCAAACCCTGAGGAATGAAAGAGACAGCAGGAGAGCAGGCCATGCAGCGAGGGGCAGGTAAAGGGGCCACATGGGGAGACACAGGCAGGGGCCAAAAAGCAGCCCAACGTCACCCCGCACCC
Source organism: Rhinopithecus roxellana (assembly GCF_007565055.1). Lineage (NCBI taxonomy): Eukaryota > Metazoa > Chordata > Mammalia > Primates > Cercopithecidae > Rhinopithecus > Rhinopithecus roxellana. The sequence continues at coordinate 35,355,383 of NC_044567.1, forward strand.
GAGCTCAACTCATACGCCTCCACCTGGCCCTGGCCAGCGATGTCCTGAGGAAAAAGTAAAGCTCCCTCTCCTTCCAGTGACTAAACATCTACCTCCCAGGGCTGCTGGGGATGACCCTAGAGGAAATGAAGTGAAATGAAGGGTATTTCACACACTGCCTCCCACAAAGTGGGCATTCAGTAAATGGAAGCTGTCATTTTATATCTGCAATCTCTTCTTTGGGATTCACTGATGGAATCCTCAACCAAACGGCAGTATTTGTTCAGACACCCTGAAAAGTGTGGAGGGTGTAAAATAAATGGAATCGTGTGGACACTGCGCCACCTAGCGGTGCATTGTCTTCAGAAGCGTGGCACAGATCTGGGATGCCTAGAATTCTGGGAAGGCAGGAATCCCACAGAAAGTTTAGGCAGGCGCAGAAGGGTAGGTAGCGTTTGAAAGAGCAAGAGGGGAGGAGAGGGGAATCCACCACTGCCCAGAAGAGTTACCCCAGGTGCCGCTGGGCTGGGCTCCATACCTCTCCATCCACTGCTGGTACCTGCTGTCCACAAGCACAGATTCCGGGGCCATGTGAACCACCAACGCCACGGGGGCATCTGCCTTTCCTTGGTACCTGGGCAGAAAAGTGGGGCTTTACAAAGTGATGCAGACTCAGGACACACAAAGACAGGGACCATGCAGTCAGGGAGGGGCATCGTGCGGCCCTCTGTGAGCACTGCAGTGAGGTGACAGGCTCCACACCCAGGCCATGCTCTCACAGCAGACCCCGCTGCTGGTCCATTTCCAATGGATATGGGGTTCCTCTATCTGGCAAGCTCTGCTCTGGGCCTTCCAGTCGGCCTGGCTGATCCTTTCTCAGCACTGCAGTTCCTTATAGGGGTCTGACCTGCAAAGCCAGACCCAGGCTCTCCCTGCCTCCTCCTGCTCCCTCTCTCCTTTCTCTCTCATGAGCATTTCCTCGAATAAACCTCCTACACCTCCAATGCCACCTTGGTGTCTGTCTTCCAGAGGACCTGAGACACAGGCACGGAAAATGAAAATCGTCTGAAATTCTACCACCTGGACAACAGAGCACTTACTAACATGCCGATGCGTGTCCCTCCAGTTCCCTTTAAAAAGAAATGCACACGGTAGCTATTTTTATCTACCCCACCATCACCACGTATCCGCACATGGCTCTCAAACGACATCTCATTCACTGAAATGAGTTTTGGGCTCTGCTGCCCAACTCTTGATTAAAATACAAAGCCTGGGCTACCGGGGCACCCACATTCACCCACAGAGAATAAAGCGGACCACGAAAGAACTCCTAACACTCTGACTTGGAAGGGGTACAGCAGCCCAAAAGGATTTGTTGTGGTAAGTAGAAAAAAACAAGTGAAAAAATCCAGGTACATACAAACTAGGAACAGGAAAAATACAGGTAAACCATTACGAGTGTGGGAAAAGACTCAAACTCAGATACGTGGGTCAAAGATGATTCCACCTGGGGGGAAAGCTGAATTGCAAAACTGCTTAACTTTGATGGAGGACAAAAACAGAGTGGCTGGTGGCCCAAAAGACATTCCCCAGCTGTGATTCCATCCCATAACACAGATTCTTGACCATGACAGTCTCACACACTCTGACCCACCTCATTTGTTTCAATGCAGGTAATGGAAGAAAATTAATTCAGTTCAAAATAATCTGGGCATTAGTTAGAACTCAAAAAAGTCCTAGAATTTCTTCTAGTATAAGAGCTGTAAGAGCTCTAGCTGAATTTCGAGTCCTCAGTGGTTTCTAGTTTTCAATCTTTTCTAATTTCACTTTGAGGCTGTGGACACCGGAGCCCACCAACTACCAACAGTGACTTAAGGCAGGAGTCCTGGCCTCTGAACTGTAAACCCAGACAGTGGGCCTTCCCAGAAACACGGCTCTTGCTACAAGATGCCCATGTCGATGCTGGGCTGTGCTTCAGCTCTCACTTCTCCCACCCTAGAGACCCCTCATTACCTCTGAAAGGTGGCATTCTCACAGATGGGTTGAATGAAGCCTTCATCTGGACATTCTACCACCACAAAAGCAGCACCAGGATCTGGTGGAGTACACAGCTCTTCAGCCAAAATCTGCAAAATCAAGTAAGCCCGTCCACTGGGGTCACAGCTCAGCCACCAAACTGAACTGCCTTCAATGCAACTGCTAACATGACATAGGGGCTGAGAGGTAAACAAAGCACAAAACCAACTTTACACATCACCATCAACACCCTTCTGGTCTCTTTGTGGATACCTAAATAGGTAACTGTCAGGCTGAGGCACTTCGGGCCTACACTGGCCAGGAAAGGAGGCTTGGCATTAAGGTTTTCTTCAGTCTGTGGCCACTGGTCCTAATCTCCTTAGAAGTCAGAAGAAAATCTTGACAAAGAATAAGGTGACATTCCTCTGGACCATAAACTCCAGGCCCATCCATATGGGGTCTGTTGTTAGACACTGTCCTGAGCTCAAGTACCAGGGAAAGCATGCACCCTTTACGGAGGATGACCAGATCCTAGAAGGACAATCTACAAAAATGCTCAAATGTAGCCGTGTTGACATGCGGGACACACACAGATAAAAGAGGCCATTTTGTCAATTAGCTGAGTGATGTCCAAACTGTTCTACGTCCTTCAAAAGTGGTGTCTGTAGACCCTGAAGCAGATAGATCTGCCCAGCATTCCAGACCCTACCTGTAACTGCTGAATCATTAAGAAAACCAGGCATCTCACCTCTCTTCCTTCATGAGTGATGCTTTTCCCCTCCTTGACAGCAGCAATGATGGGAGCGATGGCAGCTGTCCCACTGAAATGAAGAGGCACGGCCTCCGTGAAATGGGATTTCCTTAAGTGGAAAGGTGTACCCAATGGGTCCCAAGAAGCCTCACCCCCCACACTCACACTGGGAGGCCCAGCTCCTTTGCTTTGAGCACCAGGAAGTTTCCTCTCTTTAAGTGAAGCTGCAGCAAAGAGAACATAAATGTGATTTTAGCGGCTAATGAGGAAGTTTGGTTTTAATCAATTTTCTTAGAAGTGTATTTTTCTAGATTAAAAACAAAAAATAATGTTGGCCGGGCACGGTGGCTCATGCCTGTAATTCCAGTACTTTCAGAGGCTGAGGCGGGAGGATCACCTGAAGAGTTTGAGACCAGCCTGACCGACATAGAGAAACCCCGTCTCTACTAAAAATACAAAATTGGCCAGGCGTGATGGTGCACGCCTGTAACCCCAGCAACTCAGGAGGCTGAGGCAGGAGAATCACTTGAACCTGGGAGGCGGAGGTTGCAGTGAGCCAAGATCGCGCCATTGCACTCCAGCCTGGGCAACAAAAGCAAAAGTCCGTCTCAAAAAAAAAAAAATGTTATTTGCTTACAATTCATTAAAACACGTTTATTGCTTTCAGAAGGTATACCATATTCTGAAGAAGTCATTTATTGTCAAATGCTTTAGTACTAAAAGCCAAAATGACTTAAATCAGTGTTTTATTTCCCAGCATTAACTTATTATAAATTTAATAAAATGTAATTCAATATGAAAGTTAATAAATATCCTTCAAGTATCATCGAGGAGAAACACTGTTCTGTCATTCTACATTCCTCCATGGCTAAAGGAATGTCACCAGAGCACTGCCTAACAGAGCAACCAGCAAGCAAACTGCCATGTAACATAATATTTCAATGACAGTGACAGGCTAACAAAAAGATGGATGATTTTTATTTCTCTTGTATTTTTCAATTATTTGGCAATATAACGTCATTGCTTTTATCTTGGAGAAAAATTACAATAAAAAATCCCTAATAGGCCAGGCATAGCAGCTCATGCCTGTAATCTCAGCACTTTGGGAAGCCGAGGTGGGTAGATCATGTCAGGAGATTAAGACCATCCTGGCTAAGGCGGTGAAACCCCGTCTCTACTAAAAATACAAAAAATTAGCCAGGCGTGGTGGCGTGCGCCTATAGTCCCAGCTACTTGGGAGGCTGAGGCAGGAACCCAGCAGGCGGAGCTTGCAGTGAGCCGAGATCGCGCCACTGCACTCCAGCCTGGGCGACAGAGGCTCTGTCTCAAAAAAAGAAAAAAAAAATCTGTAATATGTTATTATTTTAGAAAGGCAAACAATAATTCTATCAGAAAACTTCATAATCATTTTATAGGGAAAAAAAAATTTTCACACACAGTAACAGAAAAAAGTCAGAAATGGCATGTAGGCCTTTGAGTGCCAAATGACATTTGATTTTCATTTTCTCCTTTAAATCTTCATCAACTATGTGCGTCTTCTTTTAACTCCCTGAAGTTAAAAAGTTACTCATGGCCGGGCGTGGTGGCTCACGCCTGTAATCCCAGCACTTTGGGAGGCCCAGGCTGGCAGATCACCTAAGGTCAGAAGTTTGAGACCAGACTGGCCAACATGGCGAAACTCTGTCTCTACCAAAAATATAAAAAAAATTAGCCGGGCATAGTGGCAAGCACCTGTAATCCCAGCTACTTGGGAGGCTGACTTGGGAGAATCGTTTGAACCTGGAAGGTGGTGGTTGCAGTGAGCCAAGATCGTGCCACTGCACTCCAGCCTGGGCGACAGAGCAAGATTCTGTCTCAAAACAAAACAAAACAAAACAAAACAAAACAAAACAAAACAAAGGTTGGGCGTGGTGGCTCACGCCTGTAATCCCAGCACTTTGGGAAGCCAAGGCAGGCGGATCAGAAGGTCAAGAGTTCCAGACCATCCTGGCCAACATGGTGAAACCCCAGCTCTACTAAAAAAATACAAAAATTAGCTGGGCGTGGTGGTGTGCTCCTGTAGTCCCAGCTACTCGGGAGGCTGAGGCAGGAGAATTGCTTGACCCCGGGAGGCGGAGGTTGCAGTGAGCCAAGATCACACCATTGCACTCCAGCCTGGGCGACAGAGCAAGACTCCATCTCAAAAAATGAAAAAAAAAAAAAGAAAGAAAGAAAAAAAAAGGTACTTGAAGACTTAAGGCAGGGAAACCCATGTCCCTGGAGCTGAACTCAACCCATGGAGATATGTTTCTCTCTGAGGAATGCAGAGTATTTGGAAGACTGATGAGAGCCAGAACGCAGCCAACAACGCCCCAACAGTGCACCAGCTGCCTAAAGCCAAGGTCTTCCATCAGATGAGTTTCTCAGGTCCTCATGCCAAGAGGCTCCTGGAACTTGACCTAGCTCAGCTTTACTGCTTTCCAAAACCCCACCTGAGAGTGGCAAATTAATTAGAAGAGGGGAAATGGGTTACGGGCTAATCCAGTGACAGCAGCCCTCAGAAGCAGCAGCAGAAGACAGCAAGGAAGGAGATGGAAAAGCCAGGGCAGGCAGCTGGCAGCCCCCAGGAACGGCTGCCTGGTAATAGGGCAACTGCCCGGGTGTGTAAAAGTGAGCTTGTCACTTCTCATCATGCTCACTGTTACCTATTCAGGAAAAAGCAGGAATATGATTTAAAGATTACCATATAAAACAGTTTAAAAACCAGACAGTATAAACATAGATTATCAAAAATATTTTTAAAACTTTAAAAAATGATTTTGCTGTCTAAAACTCAAAAACACACAAGTAATAAGCCTGTTAACAATAGTACTTAACTTCTATGAAAATCACATTATTCAAATAAATCGACAGAAATGATACCGGCAATGATCTTGCCACTAAAATTACTACTTACTTTCATTATTATTTTCACTTGTAGGTTTTAGAATTTAGATAAAAATTCCAAATGTATTTCAAAATCAACATTAAAAAATAATCTAAGCCCACAAAAAGGCAATGAAATCTTTTCACATATTTAGACAAATGTGTTGCAAATTGTATTGATAAAATTTTAATGTGTAATTCTATTAAAAATAAGCCACTAGTCAGATCTTACAAACCTGCTTATTGTAACAAAAATTTTTAATGGAATCTGACCAATTTCAGAGTTACAGATCTAGGCCTCTGTGAATGCTAGCTAATATTCCAATCAATCTGATGTTAGACCTTAGCTATTGCAGGGGAATGAAATAAAGTACAACAGAGTTCAAACTGACTTCAAACAAAGGCCTGATGGAGGTGAAGGAAAACAAACACAGCTGCCTTCAATAATTTCGGAATTCTAAAAGGACCAATTGTTGGCAAATATAAAAGAATACGGACCAGGCATGGTACTTCACGCCTGTAATCCCAGCACTTTGGGAGGCCAAGGCGGGTGGATCACCTGAGGTCAGGAGTGAGACCAGCCTGGCCAACACGGTGAAACCTCGTCTCTATTAAAAATACAAAAATTAGCTAAGTGTAGTGGCATGCACCTATAATCCTAGCTACTTGGGAGGCTGAGGCAGGAGAATCACTTGAACCCAGGAGGTGGAGGTTGCAGTGAGCCAAGATCATGCCACTGCACACTCCAGCCTGGGTGATGGAGACAGACTCTCAAAAAAAAAAAAAAAAAAAAAAAAAAAAAAAAAAAAATGTATGGAGGCTGACAGGGCACTGGAAAAAAATGTAAAAGGAAATAAAAGCATGGGGTTATTTTGAGAAACAGAGCATCTAAACTCTGAAACCTACAAGTGGCGACAATTATGAAAGGTCAGTAGTAATACTTGTTGCAGGCTCATTGCCAGTATCATTTCTATAGAATTTTTTTTTTCTTTGAGATGAAGTCTTGCTCTGTCACCTAGGCTGGAGTGCAATGGTGCAATCTTGGCTCACTGCAACCTCCTCCTCTGCTCAAGCAATTCTCTTGCCTTGGCCTCTCAAGTAGCTGGGATTACAGGCACACGCCACCACACCCAGCTAATTTTTGTATTTTTAGCAGAGACAGGGTTTCACCATGTTGGTCAGACTAGTCTCGAACTCCTGACCTCGTGATCCACCTTCCTTGGCCTCCCAAAGTGCTGGGGTTACACGTGTGAGCCACTGCACCTGGACTTCTGTCAGTTTTTCGAAGATCTGCTTTCTCTTCTTGTCTCAGGTAACAGGAGCAGCTACCCTCAAATTATTGAAAAAGTGCAAACTAGAGGTCACTGACCAAGCCCCCAGTCAGGTACAGCCCTCTAGAAAAGCTCCCTTACCTTACAGATGAAAGCTACAACCAGGGAAGGGTCCCTTACTCCTCTTCTCTGGCTAACACCTGAGGAAAAACACATTTAATTATCACAAGGTAAATGTGAAAGTTGTCAAGACATCACAAACTGATTACGACCTGATACCTAACTTCACCCCGCATAAAAATTAAATGGACACTACTGTCCCAATACAAAGGCTGAAGACACTAATACACTCAAGAAGACTTTTCTCCCCCTACTTATGTGGAGATGTTTTTGGGTAAATGAAAAACACAAAACTCTCGCCAGAAAAACTTTAGAATGGCAAGTGAAATTTTTTTTAAATGACACATTTCACCTAGGACTGGAGAAGAGAGAGAAAAATATATTGTAATGTGCTTTATAATGCATATAACATGAAATAACACAGAAGTTCAAAGGCCTGCAGAGCAAATGTTGGGGTCAGTCTTCACCCAGTGTCATCCAAGTAAGGACAGCACATAGGGGTCAGCCGGTTCTCAGTCACTAGACAAGACCTCAGGACAGAAAGAGGAGCTGCCGAGCTTTGCCAGCGCTGGTCTTCTGTTAAGGACAGCAAACTCCTGAAGCAGCCCAACTCCTGAGTTACATCTAAACGTGAACTTTTAACTCTGTCTCCCAGTGGGCTGTCATTCTGGAAAAGGAGGTGCAGATCCTCCCAATGATTTGACTGTCTCATTGGCTTAGCAGTTCTAGTTTCCACATTAACGGAAAATTTGCATGAAAGTTACATTAATGAAAAATACAAAATGAATACATTTGTCAGGCCCTGTTCTCCTCTGGGAAAACAGAACACAGTTTTGGGCTTACCCAGACCCTGGGTGGCCAAAACTGTGGACTGGTTGTTATTAAAGCTTCAGGCTGCCACCTTCACAACAAACCTTCTCATTCCCCCCAACGGGCCAAGTCATAACAAGCCCAGGAAGAAGAACCTGTTTACACACGTGGCTTTCTTATAATAACGACTCTCTTCAAGCATTACGAGGCAGAGAATTAAGAAAACACAAGCTTTTCCGCCGCTCTGTTTTGTTTATACTATTACCATGGGGAAGGTGCGGCTCATTCTCATTTGACTCGGAGTCTGAAGATCGCTCTGGGCTGAGCCTGCCGAGAGGCCTTTCTGGACTCTGCCATGGTTGGTGCTTTCCACTCCTCTGTTCACCTGGTCAGTACAGACACCACATTACACACTGCACAAGGTGAGCGGAGAGTCGAGGCCCAGATGTTTATATGTGGGAATGCCAGAACGCCAATGAAATCAGCACACCTTTCACTATACAGTAGGAAATAACTAGTTAGTTAACTTCCTCCCTGGTTTCTGGGCTGCACTTACGTCCATTAATCTTTATGTTTCCGCTTAGCTCACAGCCTTGGCCATGGTACCAGCTCAACAATGTGTTATCTAAACAGCATGTGAGTTGTAGACATGCGTATTTATTATCACTCCCACTAAAAAACATAGGCCTAAAGGGTACCTATCTCCAGAGGGAGCCTCGTTTTACATTTAGTTAAGGCTCAAGATCAAGGGAAAAAAATTCGCTGCTCTAAGAAGCTAAAGCACGGCTGCAACGACGATGAACATAAGTTCATTCATTATGGGCTGCCGGGCACTGAAAAAACGATGGTCAGCAAAACTAAGCATGTTAACATGGATCACGCAAATGACACGTGAAAGTTACCTGTCACATGCAATGGAGCGAAGAACAGGGTGCTAGAAATGGACAACAGAGGGATGCAACTCAGGCTGGAGGTGGCTACAGCAGGGATCAGGTGTGAGAAGGCATCTGAGCAGGAGGAGCGAGTCAGGCAATGGGACTGCTGATCAACCCGTCACAACACTGGCCTAGGAGCACTTGTGCCATTGCTCCGGCTCATTCCTCCCCTCCCTGCTACCTTCTGCCTTCAGTCGGCATATGCCTCATCTCCTTGCCAGGTTCTGGACTTCTCTGGCCTTTGCTGGGTGCTCTGGTCTGTTACCCATCAGCACTACTTAGTATGCATCGCATTAGTTAGCACTATCAAGGAAATACCCCTACTGCTTGGTACTCTCTTCATATATAAGTAAAACCAGACAAGAATGTCTTTAGCCAAGCTCAAGGGCAAGACTGACTCTTTTCCTAAGCTAAGACCACATCATCTGGCCCTGGTACTTCAGAATGTGTAGGAGCTTCTAACTCCCTTTTAAGTTGCTGTAATCATTATTTATTTTTAAAAATCTATCTGTGCAAACCTCTTTATGATCCTCTGATCAAGAGGGTACTTAACGCCTGTGGGAAAAACCTCCAAGCAATGAATGTGCAAACTCGAATGCAATCTATTTACTGAGAGTGCTTGATTATCCAATATTCCAAAGCATAATCACTAACATTGGGCATGAGTTAGACGTGCTTATCCGTAAGATTATAAGCTCCTTAAGGGCAGGAGCCACATTTTAATTCCTCAGCTAAATTTTCTAATCATGCTCAGAACACAAAACAGGGTGTCCAAAGCAAGTGTTCAGTTTGTATGTTCACCCATGTTTTCTTTTCTTTTTTTTTTTGAGACGGAGTCTGGCTGTGTCGCTGAGGCTGGAGTGCAGTGGCACGATCTCGGCTCACTGCAAGCTCTGCCTCCCGGGTTCATGCCATTCTCCCGCCTCAGCCTCCGAGTAGCTGGGACTATAGGCGCCTGCCACCATGCCCGGCTAATTTTTTGTATTTTTAGAAGAGATGGGGTTTCACCGTGTTAGCCAGGATGGTCTCGATCTCCTGACCTCGTGATCCGCCCGCCTTGGCCTCCCAAAGTGCTGGGATTACAGGCTTGAGCCACCGCGCCCGGCCGCCATGTTTTCTTTACTCGGACCTACACCCTCCTCCTGGGAAACCTGGCTTTCATACTCACTGTATATGGGGATCTGGTAAACTGTCATGGTTTCATCCTTGTATTCGGGGGCAGAGTAGGGCCGCACAGCTACAAGAAAAGCACACAACAGCAAAGCGATTGCATCAGTGAAGATGTGTGGGAAGAGTAATTTCCAGGATCACCAACCACTGAGCAACTGAACTGCCTCAGAATTACAGTGGGAATCTGACATGAAAACCAGACTTTCTAAGGAGATTACCATTTTTAGGAAATAAATAAAAGTGTATTTTGGTCAGCCATTTATATTTACTACAGCCAGATGAAAAGACATTATAATCATTGGTGACTATCCGTTAAAAATGTAAAAACAAGAAACTAGTACTCGACTTTCAGAGGCCCAAGTAAACAAACAGAATTGTGAAGCCAGGGAACCCATCATCTCAACCAGAAGAGCTGATGTATATTTTGAAACAAAGTATTAGTGTTTCTATAAAAGAAGAGTATTAACAAGCCACAGATGCACACCAGTGCCAGGACAAGGGCCCTGCTAGCATCCTCAGTGAGGCCTCTTCCCATCAAGAGTCTTCCCATCTGCTACACAGCTGGAGCTGCGTTTCAACGTACAAAGTTGGCCACAAAACCTTTAGGAGCCCCTCATCACCCCCGTCCCCAATTCAAAGCAACTCAATGAGGAGAAGCACCTCTGGAACTGAGGCAGGAGCCCTGCTGTCTGGATGGAGAATGCTACACAGCATGTACACAGGCATGCATCGGCTGTTCAATCACTCCTGCCAACCTGGCCCCTATTTTTGCAGCATGAGGTGGGAGGACAAAAAATGTCACTATTTAGAAAACCCATCTCCAGCCGGGTGTGCTAGCTCACTTTCTCACTTTGGGAGGCTGAGGTGGGCAGACCACAAGGTCAAGAGATCGAGACCATCCTGGCCAACACGGGGAAACCCCGTCTCTACTAAAAATACAAAAAACTAGCTGGGCGTGGTAGTGTGCGCCTGTAGTCCCAGCTACTCAGGAGGCTGAGGTGGGAGAATCTCTTGAATCCAGGAGGTAGAGGGTGCAGTGAGCCGAGATCACGTCACTGCACTCTTAGCCTGGTGAGAGAGCGAGACTCCATCTATCAAAAAAAAAAAAAAAAAAAAAAAAAAAAAAAAAAAAATTCTCACGGTGACGAAGCATTTGATTTTGAGGTTTAATGTTGATTTTTTAATGGATTCTAATTTGAGAGGTCAGGGCATATATGAGTTAGAATTAGCAGACAATGAATCACAAAGACATACCCAGTTCTATTCCTTTCAATGGACCAGAAAATATTTTGATTGCTTCGAGGTATTTTTCCTAATGAAAAGCAAAGAAATGAGCAGTTATGGCTGAACAAATGTAGAACACAGCAACTATTCAAGTATTTAAAAGGTTACCAATGGGTATCAACATAAAACAAAGCTTAGTAAGGATTTTGAACATCATTTACTACAAATATTTACTGAGTATCCATTATGTCAGATGCCAAGGACACAGCAGGAAAAAGAGATGGAGTCCTTGCTCTACTCATGCCAGTGGAGGAGACAAAATGAAACATGGTAACACAAACAGCTTAGTGGCATTATGCTAAGTGCTCTGCGAGGAAAAGGAAAAATACAGACGGCTGGGATCCAACTTGTCTGGAGAAGGAGACAGTTCTGGAGTAAATGACCCTCTAGCTGAGCCCTGAAGGTTCAGTAACAATACAGGCAGCAATTAGAAGAGGCAGAGGGAACTTGTGGAAGGGCGGAAGTCCTGAAGAGGACAGAGAGTTAGAGGGGTGTAAGAGTCAGCCAGCCCATGCAGCTACAGCTCAGCAATGGATACAGATGGAAGTAAGGGTAGGGGCTGGGGCCTACAGGACTTGTGGGCCATATCAAGGTGTTTTGGATTGTATTGCAATGGGGAGTCCATGAAAGGCTTTAGGGTGGCAAGTGACACACTACTTTTCTGTCTTTTTTTTTTTTTTTTTTTTTTATTTTTATTTTTTTTGAGACAGAGTCTTGCTCTGCCGCCCAGGCTGGAGTGCAGTGGCCGGCTCTCAGCTCACTGCAAGCTCCGCCTCCCGGGTTCACGCCATTCTCCTGTCTCAGCCTCCCGAGTAGCTGGGACTACAGGCGCCCGCCTCGTCGCCCGGCTAGTTTTTTGTATTTTTTTAGTAGAGACGGGGTTTCACCGTATCAGCCAGGATGGTCTCGATCTCCTGACCTCATGATCCGCCCGTCTCGGCCTCCCAAAGTGCTGGGATTACAGGCTTGAGCCACCGCGCCCGGCCTACTTTTCTGTCTTAATGTGACCTCTCTGGCTGCTGTGTGGCAGATGGATTACAAGAAGACGAGAATGGATATGGGAGGCTATTGCAGTTTACAGGTGCAGAAAACAGAGATAAGGAAGGCCTCGATAAGAGACAAATGGATGGATTTCAAACGTTATTTTGGGGAAAGACTTAACAGGTCTTGGTGACTTTCTTCTTAAGAATTGGAAAATGAACTATGATATTCAACAACATACACACGACTTCTCATGAGTGTAAAAAACTGGTTTGAAAGGTAAGAAGACGTCAGAAATTTATTGAATAAAACAAAAGCTGCCCTTTCTTGTGTGCCTACTTGGTGCCAAACATACACCTAATAAAGCGATCTAGTGCTTTATATGGGCTACATCATTTAATCTTCAACAACTCTGTGAAACATGATAGTAATCTTACAGATCAATAAGCTAAAGCTCAGAAAGGTAAAGTTACTCGTTCAAGGTCACACAGTTAATCAGGTTTTGAACTCATTTTAACTTGAAAGGGGAAGCGTTTCAACGCCCAGGTATCTCTGGAAGGCAGAAGACTGATTTGCAAAAACGAAAATTCTTGTTACTGACATTGTAAAAGGAAAGGTTGTGTTTTGAAAGACGTGTCAGGAAAGACTCACCAGTTGCGGAGGTCCAGAAAGTACACACTTTGGAAGCCCGGTTTCCTTTAAAGTAAGAATCATTCCTAAAAAGGATGCACAAAATCAGATCTCTCATCAACTTGACCTGTCGTCACTAACAGGAGGAGCACCCTGTACTAATCCAGCTATTTATCTATGTCTCCTTCCAGCTTTGGAGGTACCACCAGGGAAGATGTACACAGCAGAAGTGATGCAGCCAGAGGTGTAACGGACATCAGATATCCTTTAAATGCCTCTAGAACAGGCTGAACTGTTGCTAGTGTGAAGCAGCAAGGCACCCAGTGTGCAAAATTTAAGGAATCATGAAAGTAAAGGGCGGCACCCTAAGTGCCTCACCCTAGTCTCAGTCCTGAGAAGGGAGACTGGTCTAACACTTCACTCCTTCCTGTACATGCCACCAAGCCCGCAGAATGTGGATGCAACACAACCCTGACCTTCCAGTTGAGAGACATAAATGACAGGGTAATCTGGACAGTGGATATGTGTGTGGCTGCCACAGAATTTGGATGCAACACAACCCTGACCTTCCAGTTGAGAGGCATAAATGACAGGGTAATCTGGACAGTGGGTATGTGTGTGGCTGCCACAGAATCTGGATGCAACACAACCCTGACCTTCCAGTTGAGAGGCATAAATGACAGGGTAATCTGGACAGTGGATATGTGTGTGGCTGCCACAGAATTTGGATGCAACACAATCCTGATCTTCCAGTTGAGAGACATAAATGACAGGGTAATCTGGACAGTGGGTATGTGGGTGGCTGCCAATGCGTCTACGGTAAACATTAACTATAATCACCACCACTAGACTCTCCAGTTTACTGCCACAAATCTCTGGCCCCACAACCCAAGAAACCAAGTGGATGGTAACACTTAGAGGGGGTATCCATATTAAAATCTGTTGAGTCACAGCTTTTAATGCTCTGTGCTGCAGCTGATGGGCTGCTATAAAAAGAATTCCAGCCCAGGTGCGATGGCTCATGCCTGTAATCCCAGCACTTTGGGAGGCCAAGGCAGGAGGATCGCTTGAACCCAGAAGTTTGAGACCAGCCAGGGCAACATGGCGAAACCCAGTCGCTACAAAAAAATACAAAGAAAATTAGGCAGGTGTGGTGGGGCGGGCCTGTGGTCCCAGCTATTTGGGAGGCTGAGGTGAGGGGATCACCTGAGCCCAGGAGGCAGAGGTTGCAGTGAGCCAAGATCACGCCACTGACAAAAAAAAAGTCTAGCTGCCCACCCCACCCCAGACTCGGAAAAATGGTCAAGCAGGTTAAATTCCTGGAGATTTCCCACCAGCCTCTGACACTGCAAAGAATATACTCACCACTTAAGCCGCCAACATTAGACCAGTGCATTCGAGTTAGGAGTATGTTGTCCAGGCGAGCAACTTTCAACCTAAGAATGAGAAAACATTTAAACAGGATAACATGAAGAGAACAAAGACCACTTTTGCTATAAAAAACAACTGGCCTCTCATTTCAGCTTGCAAGCTCCGTAATCAACTCCCCCTCCAAAAGCAAGAGACTTGACTCACTTGTGCTCCTGCATGACTCTCTGAACGCCTTCTCCACAGTTGAAGAGATATCTACAAAGACAAACATGACACAAGACATTCAGAAGGTTTTATTCTGTAAACTAAACTGACACCAATTAGATACTTTATTGTAGACGCTGGGAAAAAAAAAAAAGAAAAAGAAAAAAAATTAAAAGTCCATGTTGGACTACCGAACCACATTTCTGCTATTAGGATGGTGGGTTTTGAGTCCTCCATAGGAGAGGTGGAGAGGAGTGGGGGCCTGTGTGTGTGGGTGCTGGGACAAAACGGGTTCTTTCCCCATCACCGGCTACACACCAAATCTGTCCACACCACAAGCTAACAAAGACACACTGGCACTGGCCTTGGGGTGCACGGAAGAGGGTGGAGCTCCGAAAGTGCTGACAGCCAGGCCGGGCCCTAGGGTTGGGAAGAGGACGCTCTGACCCAAGTCTGAAGTTCTTCACAGACCCCCAGAAATCACATGGGTGCAAAGAATCTGGGATTTCCCAACCACCATAACTTTACGAACCCCCGCAACAGCGAACCACATTTGTGAAGTAGGGAAGCCTAAGTCCTGGGAGGTGCCCCGATGCTCAGAGGCTGCACCGCACAGAGGGCCCGGCGGGACGGGGCGTGGCTCGTTGAGGGAACCCCAGGCAAGGCGCACTGACCGGTTGAACTCGGAGAAGACGTAGAGCGCGGCGCCCGCGTCCCGGCTGCCCACTGCCACCACCTGCAGGTACACGGTGTTCGCGCCGCCGGAAGACCCCAACGGGCCGCGCTTCTCTCGCGTGCGCAGGTGCCGCAGCGAGTCCTTGGGCGGCCGCTGGCGGCGGGCGGATCCCTTCGATATGGTGCGTCCCTGCGACATGGTGCGTCCAGCCGCGGACCGCAACAGCGAGCAAAGCGCCCACATGCGCCCGTCTTCACTAAAACTAAGAAAAGCCGCCCGTCACCTCAGTCCGCGCGCCACATGCACCGCCCAGCCGCTCCGCGTGGCGGACTTAGCCAATCAGCGCGCCGTGCACCGAGCTGCCCGCCTACGCGAGGCTGCTCATCCAATAGAAAGGAGTCTTACTGCTCGGGGCTTGTCAATTATCAGCGGCCATAGAGTAGAGGAATACTAGAGCGTCTCAAGCGGCCCCGCCCCTTGTTCTGTTCCAGTTTCCTGGCCTCCATTTTTCCGGAAGCTGTTTTTCTCCTGGGGCGGGACTTCCGGAAGCACGGTGTCAGGAAAAGCCTTTCTGGGGAAGGCGGTTGTTAGGAGTTTGGAGTTTCGCTGAGATGAGCCTGTTGCCACCACATAAGAGCTGTGCCCTCAGGGCACGTCAGCCCCTCAGAGTTTGAGTTTGAGGTGATTGTAGTGGTTGTGAGGATTAAATGTGAGGCCATCAATTGTATTGAGCATTAGCACAGGCGCTTTTGCTAATTTTGTTTCCATTGTAATTCGTATGCATAAATGTTAGAACGTGATCATTTTTACGTGGTGGCGCGCGCGTGTAGGCCAGGGAGGCTGAGGCAGGAGACTCGCTTAAGCCCGGGAGGCAGAGGTTGCGGTGAGCCAAAATCGCGCCACTGTACTGCATCCTGGGTGACAGCAAGAGCCTGTCTCAAAACAAAACAAAAGAAAACAAACAAACAAAAAATTTAGTGTTTTTTGGAAAGAAAAGCAAGAGTAGAGGACAAGCTCTAAAGCAAGAGAGTCTTGACTCATTCGTTAGCTGCGTGATCTTGACCTCTCAGAGCCTCAGCTTTCTTATCTGCAAAACGTGAGTAATAACAACAATAACAGTATCTCCTACTTCAGAATATATTTAGAATTCAGTCACCTGATAATATAGCAATAGCCCTTTGAGTGGCTCTGTCACAGAAGAGGCACCCAGTAAATGATAGAAAATTAAAATACAAAATGTTTCAACACATACACAATATAGCTGACCAGGGACATCACAGAGGTAGATGTTCCAATACCAGCTCTTTGAAAAAAACACCTAATCCCCTCTTCTGTCGCTAATGAGGATTTCTCCCTGAAAGGGATTTCAGTTAAAGTCGCTAGAAATACAGGGAGCTCCCTTAAAAGAGGGAGATAATTGACGTGGAAGGTCCACTCACATATGATTTTTTTAAGATAGTTTACCTGGAAGCTTCACTGAAATATGATTTCTTTTTATAAATACTCAAAAATATCACTTTTATTCAGAAAGTTGGGGAGATTCAAGTCATATAGATTCCTACTCGAAATTCTTGACACCTGACTTTCCAGGATCACATTTTCATATGTAGACCAGTTTCCTCTTGGTTTCTTCAGTTAAGTCAAAACTGCACGTCCCTCTTTCCCCATGTATTTTTGCTCATTAGTGTATTTATTGAGCTGTTTTCATTCAAATATGAAATTTTTTATGAGAGATTACCACCCACTGTGTGAAAACATTTTGTACTTGAAATAACCATCCCAGTGAGGGTCAGGAAAATGCTTCAGATCTACTTTACACAGTTAGAGGGCTTTACAAACTGAGAAGATTATCATACCACCATCTCCATAAGTATTCAAAATAAAAACGATAGTTTTTAAAAGCTGCTTAAGGGCTGGGCACCGTGGCTCATATCTGTAATCCCAGCATTTTAGGAGGCCAAGGCATGAGAATAGCTTCAGGCTAGTAGTTCAAAACCTGCTGTGTGGCCAGGCATGGTGGCTTACACCTCCCAGCATTTTGGGAGGCTGAGGTGGGTGGATCACCTGAGGTCAGGAGTTTGAGACCAGCCTGGCCAACATGGCGAAACCCCGTCTTTACTAAAAACACAAAAATTAGCTGGGAGTGGTTGCATGTGCCTGTAATCCCAGCTACTGGGGAGGCTGAGGCAGGAGAATCACTTGAACCCCTAGAGGTGGAGGTTGCAGTGAGCCAAGATCGCGCCATTGCACTCCAGCCTGGGTGACAGAGGGAGACTCCATCTCAAAAATAAACCAACCAACCAACCAGCTCTGGCAACAAAGCAAGACCTCATCTCTACCAAAAAAGACTAAAAAATTTAAAAATAAGTAAATAAAAATTAGCTGGACATGGTGGCATGCGCCTGTTGTCCCAGCTACTCTGAAAGCTGAGACAGGAGGATCACATGAACCCAGGGGTTTGAAGCTGCAGTGAGCTGTGATCATACCACTTTACTCCAGCCTGGCTGACAGAGTGAGATGCTCTCTACAAAAAAAAAAAAAAAAAAAAAAAAAAAATATTAAAACTGCTTTTAAAAAGTGTAGTGCAATAAAATACTGATTTTCCTGCGATGAGTGCTTTGATCCTTTTTAAAAATATATCAAATTTCACACACACACAAAACATTGGTTCCTCTATTTTATTGGTGCCGTATGTTCATGTCTATCTGTTGGATAATCTCAAACTACTTATCTCAGAATTATAGGAGGAATCACTTTTGGTCATCTACTTATATAAAATTCTGAGGGCTGGATGTTATTCAGGTTGTTTCTAGGGCCCAGTGTACCTTTCTGTGCTTACACTCTGGGTCATATTTTTATTCCTGGTATATGAAGACAATAGCTAGTACTTCTTCAATCTGAGGTTATACTGGAATGTAAATTTCATGAGCCTGCGATTTGTCTATCTGGTTCTCTGCTGTGTCATTAGCTCATAGGACAGAGTCTGGCTTGTGGCAGACGATAAATACCAGGAAATTAGAAACAAGCCAGTAGCTTAAATGAGGTTTTCAATTTACAACTAAGCAGGGCCTAAAATTCAATCAAGACAACAATGAATGTGTTTTCTGAAGGCAATTGGTTTGACTGGTAACTCCAAAAGGACAGTTCAGAGAGTCTGAAACAGAAAAGTGTCTCTGCACTTGCTGGAGTAGAGGCAGCCTGACCATCAGGACAGCAGAGAAAGTGGAAATCGAGGCGACAGACTTTCAGAAGTCAGTGATATCAACAATTAATATAATCCAGCCGCTTCCTCTTGCTTTGAGTCTCTTTTTGTTATTCATTTTGTATATGGGCAGCTTGTGGCTTGAAATAACTTTCAGTCCTTTTGTTGCTCGCAGTTCTCTGCTCCTTGCAGTGGCTGCTGGGTGGCTCAATGGGAGTGGAACCTTTAACATGGCCCCACTCACAGGTGTGGGTCCTGGGTAATGGCTCTGCTGGGGGTGCTTTGGTTCATTTCCCATTGCCTCTTCATCCATGTAGATGGTCTACATTCAGCAGTCAGACTGAGCTTCTTTGAATGGTGGTCAGCCTCCAGGAGGAGGAAGTGAAATTACGGTGCTTCTGAAGAATTAGGCCCAGAAGTCGATGCAAGACACACACAGCAGCCACCTAGATTCAAAGGGAGGAAAATTCTATTCTACCTCTTGAGGGGAGAAGTATCAAAGTCAAATTGCAAAAGGGCCCTTGAAATGGAAAAGTCCAGGCTTTCCTGGAGCCCTCCGATTATTCTAGGGGGTTCTATGAAGAGATGGCTGCCAGGCAGAATCATCTGGCCAATGAATGCGGGGAGCAGTACATTTTCATATGCCTGTAGTTACAAAGGTATAATTCATAACTTGACTTTCTGCCGTACATGCTTGTAAGTGTGGTTGCCATAAGCTAGTCCACTCATCTATGGCCATCTCTTGGGTGTATTCATACATCAGACTTTTGTGCCTACAAAGCTGGGGCAGTTACTGGGATCCTCAAGATCTGGTGATCTGACCAAGGGACACATACTTTGGGACTCAGTCTGAAATACCCTCTGGCCTTCTCCACACAGACGTTCATTCATTGATTCATTCAATACACTCATACACACACACGAGTTTCTAGATGCTGTTCTAGGGTTCTAGATACTGTACTAAGACCTTGGTGTACAGAAAGACCACCAGGGTCTTGCTCTCAGAAAGCTCAGGAAGTTGGTGTCTTGGGCACTAGGATGGGGCCCCAGGGCACACAAGAGAATGTTATAACAGAATCAGGACAGGGATGCTTTTGTCTTCATTGGGTCTGAGGTGTTTCCGGTTTAGAGTCCTAGAAACCCAACAGCTCCAAACTTGATGGCCACAATGCATCAGAGGGAGAATTGGTTTTAGAAACAAAAGTTACTTTGGACTGGGTACAATGGCTCACACCTGTAATCCCAGCACTTTGGGAGGCCCAGGCGGGTGGATCACTTGAGGTCAGGAGTTTGAGACCAGCCTGGCCAACACGACGAAACCCCATCTCTGCTAAAAATACAAAAACTAGCCAGGCGTGGTGGGGGGCCCCTGTAACCCCAGCTGCTCGGGAGGCTGAGGCAGGAGAATCACTTGAACCCGGGAGGTGGAGGTTGCAGTGAGCCAAGATCATGCCACTGCACTTCAGCCTGGGCAATAGAGCGAGACTCAGTCTCAAAAAAAAAGTCTGCAGTCATGTACAGCAGTGTCCTAGACGTTCACATTCACTCACCACTCACTGATGCACACCAGGCAACTTACAATCCTGCAAGTTCCACTCACGGTAAGTGCCTTATTCAGGTGCTAATCTTTTTTTTTTTTTTTTTGAGACAGAGTTTCACTCTTGTTGCCCAGGCTGGAGTGCAGTGGTCCAATCTCGGCTCACCACAACCTCTGCCTCCTGGGTTCAAGCAATTCTCCTGCCTCAGCCTCCCGAGTAGCTGGGATTACAGTCATGCACCACCACACCTGGCTGATTTTTTTTTGTAATTTTAGTAGAGATGGGCTTTCTCTGTGTTGGTCAGGCTAGCCTCGAACTCCCATCATCGGGAGATCCACCCATCTCAGCCTCCCAAAGTGCTGGGATTACAGGCGTGAGCCACCATGCCCGGCTTAGGTGCTAATTTTTTATACCACATTTTCACTGTATCTTTTCCATGTTTAGATAGATTTAGATACAGAAATACTTACCATTGTATTACAATTGCCTGCGGTATTTAGTACAGTCACATGCAGCACTGGTTTGTAGCCTAGGCGCAATAGGTTGTACCATACAGCACAGGTGTGCAGTAGGCTGCACCATGTAGGTTTGCATTTGTGCCCTCTGTGATGTTTGCACAATGACAACATTCCCTAACAAGGCATTTCCCAGAATGTATCCTTGCCATTAAGTGATGCATGACTCTACACCAGAAACCAGAAAGAAAGAAGAAAGGAAAGTAACTCAGCCTGGCTCAGGCTTGGAGAGGCTGCAGCTCTGTCGTAATTAATGCCACCCAAGCTTTGTCACCTTTTGAGCCTCAGGGCCAAGCAGGTGCCCAGGAATTCGTGGAGCTCAGTTAGTGTTTACTGAGGGCATGGAGCATCTGCCCAGCCTGAGTCACCCCAGGCTGCCATCCCCAAATACGACAGACTGAGTGGCTTCCCCAAGACATCAATTTTCTCAGTTCTGGAGGTTGAAAGTCCAAGATCAAGGTGTGGGCAGGGCTGGTCTCTCTCTCCTGAGGCCTCTCTCTTTGCAAATGGCCTTCTTCTTGCGGTATCTTAATGTGGTCTTTCCTTTGTGCTCACATGCCCTGGTGTGTCTCATGTGTCCTAATCTCCTCTTCTTATAGGGACACCTGTGAGCTTGGATTAGGATCTACCCTAACAGCCTCATTTAATTAATCACCTCCTTAAAGGCCCTATCTCCAAATGTCGCATCGTGAGGTACCGGGGGTTACAGCTTCAACAGGTGAGTTTTGACCAACCTGGCCAACATGGTGAAACCCCGTCTCTACTAAAAATACAAAAATTAATCAGGCATGGTGGTGGGCACCTGTAATCCCAGCTACTGGGGAGGCTGAGGCAGGAGAATTGCTTGAACTCGGGAGGCGGAGGTTGCAGTGAGCCGGGATCATGCCACTGCACTCTCCAGTCTGGGCGACAGCCTGGGCGACAGAGCAAGAATCCGTCAAAAAAAAAAAAAAAAAGGAATGGTGTCAGAGAAGGCTTCTCACAGAACATATGGCACGATTAGGATTTAGAAAAAATTGAGAGATTTCCAGGATGGCAAGATGAGGAAGGCTATTCTATCCAGAGCTGGCAGCATGGAGACAGGAAAGGTAGGAGTGTGCCAAGAAGCGATAGGATACACAGCAGTTCACTGAGGGTTCAACGTCATCATAAGCGCACTTTCCACACACGTGTCCAGATCACCTGCTCCTCCCAGCGCTCTTGTGAGGTGTAGCCTATTACTATTCTCATTGCACAGATGAGAAACTGAGGCTGAAAGGGCTTAACTTGCACAAGATTACAAAACTATGCAGTTAGCATGCACACCCCGGCTGCTTAGTTGCTGAGTTCACATTCCTCCCAAGCCACTATTTCGCCTCAAACAGTTGCTATTACTGTAGGATACATTCAGGATGAAGTAGGATGAAGGAGGGTTGGCGAGGAGGCTGGCAATCGGCGAAAATCACAACATGAAGGACGTTGGAGGTTTCCTTTTATCCTTTCATCCTGCAGTCCTGCAGTCCTGCGGTCCTGCCTCCAGTTCTCCCGGGTCAGAGGACCGGGCGCAGAGGACTGGGCGCAGAATCGGGTCCTGGAGGAGTGCAATGCGCGCCCGTGGTCACTAGAGGGCGCAGAAGCGCCGGTCCTGGGGAAGGCTGAGCCAGGAGGCGGGATCTCAGATCCCTGCGAGTTTGATTTATTCTCAGGGATCTGAGAATTCTAGAATTCTTCAGTTTAGCACTTTCCACTGAAGGTCTTGTAAAATCATGCACACAATCACTGCAGGGCTGAGGGAGACCCTTACATAACTAGGAATGCCCCTCGAGTCAGTGTCCACGTTTGCATTCCTGTTTATGGCGCTAATGGTGCCACATGATCCCCAAAGGACCAGAGTTTACTGTTTAATTCTTCACTCAAACTGGAGCTCAGAGATGCGTTCTCAGGGGCCTCAACGTGTGTGTGTGTGCCTGTGTGTATGTGTTGTGTGTGTATGTATGTGTGTATGTGTGTGTGGTGTGTGTATGTGTGTGGGCTGTGTGTGTGTCTGTATGTGTTGTGTGTCTGTGTGTGTGTGTGAATGTAGGTGTGTATGTGTGTGTATGTGTGTATGTGTGGGTTGTGCGTGTATGTGTGTGTGATTGCATGTACGTGTGTATATATGTGTGTGTATGTGTGTATGTGTGGGTTGTGCATGTATGTGTGTGTGATTGCGTGTACGTGTGTATATATGTGTGTATGTGTGTATGTATGTTTCTCTGTATGTGTGTGTGTGTGAATGTAGGTGTGTATGTGTGTGTATGTATGTGTGTATGTGTGGGTTGTGCGTGTATGTGTGTGTGATTGCATGTATGTGTGTATTTATGTGTGTGTATGTGTGTATGTATGTTTCTCTGTGTGTGTGAGCGTGTGTATGTGTGTAAGTGTGTGTATGTGTGTGTCTTTCATTTAATTGGGTTCTTTATGTTACTCGCATTTGGGAAATGCCAGTGCAGGATCCCAAGCTCCCTGGAGGTATCCCTGGAGGTGAGCCCAGGTGTGTCAAGGTGTCCCGTGCAGAGACAGTAACAACCCGGGGTGTCAGGAGCTGTCCAGGGAGGAGGGTGAGGGTGGTGCGGCTGGTTTCTGTGGAGACAATGTGGTGCAGTCAGGGGTTCATGGACTTTGGGGTGCTGAACCTGACCCAGAGCAGCCAGGTAACCTTGGGCAAATGTCTTAGCCACTCTGCACCTTGCCCTCCAGGATTGCCATGAGGATGAAAGGAGGTAGTAGAGGTAAGGAATAGGCATCTCTCCATCCTTCTCCTTTCCCCCATCCTCTCCCTCTCTTTCCAGCCCCCTCTCTCCCTCCACCTCATTCCCTCCCTCTCTCCTCTCTCCGTCTTCCTTCCTTCCTCCGCCTCTCTTCTTTCTCCCTCATTCTTCCTCTTTCTTCTCTCTTCCCCTCCCTTTCTCTCCTTCTTGTTCTTTCTTTCCTTCTCTCTCTCCCTCCCTTGCTCCCTCTCTTCCTTCTCTCCTTCCCGTTCTCTTCCTCCCTTCCTTTTTTCCTTTCTCTTTCTCTCCCTCTCCTTTCTTTTTTCCTTACTCTCCCTCCCCTTTTCTGTCTCCCCATCCCTTTCTCCCATTTTCTCCTTCTCTTTCTTTCCCTCCCTCCCTCCCTCCCTCCCTTCCTTCCTTCCTTCCTTTCTTCCTTCCTTTTCTTTCTTCCTTCCTTCCTTCCTTTCTTTTTTTTTTGACAGGGTCTCGCTCTGTTGCCCAGGTTGGAGTGCAGTGGCGAGATCTCAACTCACTACAACCTCCTCCTCCCAAGTTCAAGCCATCCTCCCACCTCAGCCTCCCAAGTAGCTGGGACTACAGTCTTGTGCCACCACGCCCAGCTAATTTTTGTATTTTTAGTAGAGATGAGATTTCTCCATGTTGGCCAGGCTGGTTTCAAACTCCTTGGCTCAAGTGATCTGCCAACCTCGGCCTCCCAAAATGCTGGGATTAGGATGTGATCCACCATGCCCGGCCCTTTTCTCTCTTTCCCCCACTTTCTCTTTCCCTTGCTCCCTCGCGTCCCTTTTTTCTTTCTCCCTCTCCTCTTTCTCCCTCTTTTCTTCTCTCTCTCTCTCTCCCCCTCCCTCTCTCAATCTCTCTCAGTTTCCCCAGGTTCAGAATGCTTTCCCATTTCTTTTTCTGGCAGTTAATACACCAAGTTGTCATCATTTACTTGTTATATGTCTTTCTAGACTGTGGCTTCAATAGGGGCAAAGGACAAGGAGTTTGTATCTCATTCTAAGGGAACAGGAAGCCTCCAGAGGGTATATGAGCAGACAATGGAATGATTAGGTTTTCATCTTCAGAGGCTGGCTCTTGCTGCTGTGTGGAGAGGAGGCAGGGAGGACACAGGGGCACAGTGGGCCTGTAGGGGCCGGCTTGTAACCTGGACGGAGGTAGGAATGGCAGAGATGAAGAGAAGTGCGCAGATCAGGACCTGGTTTCACACGGAACCCTCAGAGCCTGCTGATGGACGACGGATATAGTCAGGGGAAAACAATAGTCAGGAATCAAGGAGAGCTCCAAGGTTTTGACCTGGCCAAGTGGGCTGATGAAGTTGCCTTTTGTGGGGAGAGTAAAAGACAGATGAGGAGCAGATTTTGGGTAAAAAGCAAGCGTTCTGTCTTCCACGTGTCATATTTGGATTGCCAATTGTACGTAGACCCAGCACATGCTCTGTTCTACCCCTGACTCTGGAGTTCTAGGAGAATTGAGGATTCGGGACATAAAACTGTGGTTCACTGACATTCGGATGTTGTATAAAGCCATGGGGCTAGCTGAGACCCCCTAGGGAGAGTCATCTCATATAGTGAAGAAGACATGTCCCAGGCCCAGCCTGGAGACTGTGACATTCCCAATATTGAAACTTAAGCAGAGGAGTTGGAGCCAGGAAAAGGAGGCCAAGGAGGAGCTGCCAGTGAGTCACTGGAAAACCAGTAGCACGTGGAGTCTCAACAAGAAGAAATGAAAGCATTTAAGCAGAGTGAAAATTTTGGCAAGTGCTGCTGAGACGTCAGATTTCATATGAACACAGGTGGGCAAATCACCCCCACTCTGCATGCTTAGCTACCGGTCATGGCACCCTTCCTTCCCCACGCCCCTCCCCACTTCACCCAGCACCTCAGCATCCTTCTCAACATAGTGTTATTTTTTCTTATTTTATTTTTCTTGAGATGGAGTCTCGCTCTGTTGCCCAGACTGGAGTCCGGTGGCGTGATCTTGGCTCACTGCCCCCTCCATCTTCCAGGTTCAAGCCATTCTCCTGCCTCAGCCTCCCAAGCAGCTGGGACAGCAGGCAGCCCCCACTATGCCTGACTAATTTTTGTAGTTTTAGTAGAGATAGGGTTTCGCCATGTTGGCCAGGCTGGTCTTGAATTCCTGACCTCAGGTGATCTGCCCGCCTTGGGCTCCCAATGTGTTGGGATTACAGACGTGATCCACTGCACCCAGCCCATTTATTTATTTCTAATTTTTGCCATAGACGGAACAAATCAACACAGTGTTTCTGGAAACCACTACTCATGGACTGAAGATGGCATGTAAATGAAATCTATTTGCCATTCTTTGTGTAATCTCATCTCCCAGCTATCTAGATGAAGACATTGCATCCTAAAGAGATAGTTACCTTGGCAATACTTCACCACTACACATCCAGTATTCACCTTTCAGTCTAGCAGTGTAGTGATAGGGCCATGAGGAAAGACGTATTTGTGTGGATTCTATGACATTTTTGTGGAATCCTTCTGCTGTTAGTCAGGGTTCTCCAGAGAAACAGATAGGATGTGAAGATGAAACGATAGATACATAGACTAAATAGATGATAGATTTAGGTATCATCTACCAGATAGAGGTAAATAGATGATAGATTTAAATATACCTAGAACCATAGATGATAGATAAATATAAATATAAATATAAATCTTTTATTATTTATTTGTTTGTTTGTTTGTTATTTTTTGAGACGGAGCCTTGCTTTGTTGCCCAGGCTGGAGTGCAGCGGCGCGATCTTGGCTCACTGCAACCTCCGACTCCTGGGTTCCAGCTATTCTCCTGCCTCAGCCTCCCAAGTAGCTGGGATTACAGGCATGTACCACCACGCCCGGCTAATTTTTGTATTTTTAGGGGTTTCACCATGTTGGCCAGGCTGGTCTCAAACTCCTGATCTCAGGTGATCCACCCGCTTCAGCTTCTCAAAGTGCTGGGATTACAGGCGTGAGCCACCGTGCCCAGCCAGATACATAGAAATCTTTTAATAAATATTTTAAGGAATTGGTTACAGTGATTGTAGAGATAGACAAGTTCAAAATCTGCAGGGTAGGCCGGCAGGCTGGAGACTCAGTGAAGAGTTGCTATTCAAGGCTGAGGACAGCCTGCTGTCAACATTCCTTTTTCCTTTGGGAAGGTCAGTCTTTTCTTGAAAGCCTTCAGCTGATTGGATGAGGCCCACCCACACTGCAGTGAGTCCTCAGCTTTACCCAATGTCCACTGATTTAAATGTTAATGTCACCTAACAGATCTCTCACAGAAACATCTAGAGTAATGTTTAACCAAATACCTGGCTACCACGACCTAGCCAAGTTGACAGAATGAACCATCACACTATTGGTTGACATTGGTTACTTCTAAGAAACTGAGTTAAAAGTGGTCTCGTTTGATGTCGCAAGGAGGGGTAGGGGTAGAAAGAGCAATCCTGGTGGATGCTGGCTGTCCCTGGCTGAGGAAGCGTACCTCCACCCGCCGTGGTGAACTTGGCTTTGGTGATTTTAAAAGCACCGGAAAACTGAGTGCCCTCATGAAAGCAGTAACAGTTACAAATTACTGAGCACTTACTGTGTACTCGGCATCCTGCTAGGTGCTTTTCATGGCTTATCTTGTTTGGAATTACTGTGGTCCCATCTGGCAGACACAGTGCACAGCTTTGCCCTGCCTGGGGTCAGCTACCTCCTCAGGCCTCTAACCCAGGAAGTTGGCTGGACACCAGGCCCATGTCTCTGGGACCCACCGATCTCTCCCAGCCCTGCTCCACAAGTTGGGAGATGTTTTTCAAGAGAGATAATGAGCAGGAGTTTCTCTTCTCCTTCCTTAGCTTTCACTCAAACTTTTTGTCCTCTTCATTTCCTCAGGGGCTTAGGCTTTTGAAACCAAATCCTGGAAGACTTCTTTGTTCTCAGCTCTCTCTTCTGCCTAGTCCCTCCCGAGAGTGGGCCTAGCTGTTTGGTGAGGGAAGGGCACAGGAGGACTTTTCTGGGAAGAAAAAAATTGGTTAATATTTTTTAAGACATTACCCCACCTCGTTGGTGACAGTCGATCATTTCAGCATATCTCCTTTCCTGGCCATATATTTTACTTTCTTTTCCCTTCTGTCCCTGCTTCCCTGCACCTCCATAATGTCATAAAGGAAGGGAGATGAGCTCAAAGCTTTGAATATACCTGACCATTACTGACTCAAGACAATGCTACAGGCTCCTGCTTTATAAGAGAAAAAGAATTCATGGAAGCTTTTCTGGAATGCGGCTTTATGTTCATATTCTACCCACCCCCTCTCTCTCTCCTCATAACTAAAGGGAGCTGGTAGCAACCACCCTGCTTTGCAGCTCAGCTGGTAGAATGCCTGGAGAGCAGCCAGTGGCCTGGGTTCAATCTCCTGATAAGTCATCAATTTCTTTCTCACCCAAAACATCTGGTTTGGGATCCTGAGTTATGAGCTAATATTAAATATAAAAGTTTATAGCATCACATATATAATGCTGTTGATTAGAAACATCAAGAAAAGTAATTGACTGGAAGGGACTTGGTGTGACCAGCTGCCTGAACATCTGGATGGGATCCAAGGGGCCTGAATTGAATTCCCAATTCATCCATTCGTTCTTGGCCAGCAGTATCTGGTTTGGAATCTTTAGAGATTTGACTCTCCTCCTTGGCTATGGCTTTTTCTCAATGCTTTATATATAAGCATGTGAATGTGTGTTTCAGTTAACTGAAAAAAGCTAAAATAAAATCATTGTGGTTTTTATCTTCTCTTGCATCTGTTCATTAGACATTTATGGTTTTTATGATTTCCCGAGCCTCATCATGTTACCAGCAGTGAACACTAGGGGGCAGTGTACACTCATGTTTTTCCTCCACGGGCTAAGATTTCTGAAAAGTGTCCCAATCCACCTCTCCATCTGGTTTGCAGTTGAGTTGCCCAGGAGCGGGAAGGGTTCCTACCAGCATGGGCCTTTGTTCTCAGAAAGCTTCTCTGAGATACATTACTTAGATACATCCGTAAAATCCCTCAGTCAACTGTACCCCGGTGACCTATAGCCTGAAGTTAATCAAGCCTTTTCGTGACAGCCTATGTTCTGTTTGCTGAATAGCTGCCTCTCCTTCCTTTCTCTTTTCTGTTGGGTTTGGTTCCTGCCAGAACAACAGGGATTTGCCCATCTCCCCTGACACATTCCGGTCCAAGGTTTAAGCAGGGCAGTCATTTCCTTACTGGAATCCCTTCCCAAACAGCTTCCTCCCAAGCTATCAGGCAGAAAGTATTTTGCATCTCCTGTGCCAACTCGGGCCGAGGTAGCTGCTTGGAGTATTGTTTTGAGAAGGTCTCAGGGTCCAGGCTCAAGAGCAAGAATGCTATGCTCGATTGGTAATGTCTTCCTCCCTTCCCTTCCCTTCCCTCTTTCCTTCCTTCTGTTCCTCCCCCGCTCCTTTCCTCCCTTCTCCCCTCCACTCCTTCCTCCTTCCTTTCTTGCTTGTTGAATTCCTTTGAAGAGCCAGGTTACTGGGCTAAACATTTCAATAGTGGACAAGATCGTCTTGGTTTCTGCCCTCACAGAATTTACAAACCAATAAGAGAGACAGTGAAAAAACTGGGCACGTGGTAAACGCTATGCTAGGGAAGCAATCGTGTGCTGTGGGGCACGTGGAAGAGGTACCTCACCCAGTCTTGGGCGTGAAAGATGAAACAAGGATGCATACCATAAAACCAAGGAGGGAAGGGGCAAAGAGACAAGAGTCAAGGGGGAAATGTTAGAGCAGAAAAATGCAGGCAGCTCTCGCTTTTCACTTTGCTGCTCTGAGTCAATCTTTGACTACAAACCACCCATATCCCTCACCTGCGGATGTCTTAGGTGGCTTTGGCCTATTAGAGTGGCAAAGTTTACTGCCTGCAGGGGCCAGGAAGGTAATATGGGTGATCCAGAGGATCAGAGCAAGCCAAGTCTCCGTGCTCCATGGGGGGGGGCGGTGCTCTGTCTTGGGCCAGGCAGTGGTGGCTCTGTAAAATGCAGGCTCAGACGGTATCAGATATCGGGAGTGTTTTGCAATGGAGGCTGAAAACTAGATTTTATGTGAAATTTTCTGAAAATATTTACTAACACTTTATGGGCCAAAAAGCTTAGGCATGAAGGCAAGTTTGGGCCCTTTAATGGCGCCTTTGCGTCAGTGTCCGCCACCTAGTGGTGGATGTGAGTTGCTTCACTCTGTTTTTCTGTAACAGCAGCCGGAACCAACTTCCTTCCTTGCTCCCTTCTTAAATTTGGCTTTTGATTTACAAAAAAAAAAAAAAAAAAGAAAATTGTTATGAAACGTTTAGAGTGCCACCCTGATGGCAGTTTTGAGCCTTTCTCTTCCGGAAATCAGTGAAATTGAAGTTGGGGGCGGATGGGGGTGATGTTGAGACGGTTGTTCAGGACTTGGTTGGGGGGGTGATGACAGTGACAGGCTTGAACACCTGCTTTGCTGGTGTGAACTTGCAGGCTGATTCCAACCGATTGAATGAAATATGATTAACATCTTGACCTGTCTGGAGTCCAGATCCAGAGACTTCGAGTGCTCCTTGCAACTTTAAGGATATATGATTCCATCGTGAGAGTGGGCCTTCTCAGCCAGGGTCTCCAGAGCCTTAGGGCTTTTTTCTGAATGGGCTTCATGGTGGTCTTTGAGCCCCCTCGAAATTGTGTGCAAAAGTGTTTGCTTGTGCATTTTTCTTGGAGAGAGCTGCTAGCCTGAGTCAGGTTCTCAAAGGGCCTATAACTCAGGAAGGGGAAAGGCAAGGCTGAAAAATGGGTTTCTCAAACTGAATGAGTACCCCAATGCTTGTTAAAATGCAGACTGTGGCCGGGTGCAGTGGCTCATGCCTGTAATCCCAGCACTTTGGGAGGCCAGCATGGGTGGATCACGACGTCAGGAGTTCAAGACCAGCCTGGCCAACATGGTGAAACTTTGTCTCGACTAAAAATACAAAAATTAGCTGGGCACGGTAGTGGGTGCCTGTGATCCCAGCTACTCGGGAGGCTGAGACAGGAGAATCACTTGAACCTGGGAGGCGGAGGTTGCAGTGAGCTGAGATCACGCCACTGCACTCCAGTCTGGGTGACAGAGGGAGACTCCATTTAAAAAAAAATGCAGATTGCTGGGTCCCACCCCCAACATTGCTGATTCAATAGGAGTGGGGTGGGACCCCAGAAATTGCCTTTCTAGCAAGTTCCCAGGTGATCAGACCACAGGGTGCAGACTCCTGATGGAAAGCAACAGCACTTAGAGAACAGGTCTCATGCGTTCTGCCCTGATGCTGGAACTCATAGTTGGGAGTCTTGCTTTCAAGTACAAAGCAAAAAAAAGAAAAAAAGAAAAAAAGAAAAAAAAAAGCACTGTGTTTTATTTCTTGATGCCGCCTAACTCCTGATCCCATCCTTTGCTTTGTCAAAAAACACTTTAAAGATTCTGGGCAACAACTCTTCCTTTTGGATCTTTGACTTAATGACTTGCTGCTTAGAAGCCAAAGACAGTGAGCTGGCTTCTGGAGAATGGGAGGCTGAGGAGTGTGATGGCGCCGTAACAAGGATAGGCAGTATCTAAGGGCACTATAATCATATACACATTAAGAATATATTATATATCCTTAAAGTTGCAAGGAGCACTCAAGGTCTTTGGATCTGGACTCCAGAAAGTTCAAAGTGTTAATTGTATTTCATTCAGTAGATTGGAATCAGCCTGCAAGCAGCAGAGATGCGTACTGCCTGTCTCCTTCCACACCACTGCCACTGCATTAGAATTTGCTCAGAGGCGTATCTTGGTGGTGGTGGCATGAATTGGTTCTGAGGGACATATCCCATGTCCCCTTAGTACCCTTGCATGATGCACCTAAAGTTTGTCAAAGGAATAACTAAGACCCCTTTCAACTCTAGGAATTTCTGAAATCTGTGAAAAAGACACATCAGAATCTTTAAATCCTATTTCCAGGTAATCTTTGTCCACCTGCCATGTCTGCTTTCCTGGGGAAAGCTCATAGCCTTCCGCTGAGAAAATCACCTTGACGTAGAGAAAATCATCATCCAAAAAGAATTCAGCCCTCATTGCATGTTAGATGCCTTCCTTGCCAAGGGCACTAAATGTGCCAACAGATGTCAATGTGCTCTGGGAGGTCTCATTTGCATAGTGTGAGGCTCCAAGAATAATGGGGATCCAGGCCTCCCATCCTTCTCTCCATGGAAACTGGGAAGGTTCCAAGCTTCTAGCACAGCACTCGAGGTGGCCAGAGCTTTGAGGGAACCTGAGTAGAGTATTTGGCCTGCAGAGTCTGGGCCTGTGGAAGTCCTCCATCACTTGACTTCCTATCTCTACCTTCTCTGTTTCGAACTGTCCCTGTCTGTCTGTCTGCAAAATTAAAAGGTGGATGTTTACCTCTCGAGATTGTTGTTTGAGGAAGTGGAATAGCACGCATGAAAGGGCTTTGGGATCTCTGTGAAGTGGGCTCTGCAAAGTAGGAGAGGGTGGGTTGAATTTTCCAGATGGCAGAAATAATAGTCCTCCAAGAGGTTAGGACTCTCCAGTACTTTAGTGGTGGCCAGATGTACCTAATGATGTGTCTGGTGGGATCCCTTTGCAGCCAGGAGCTGAGTCAGTGGGTAAAGGGTAAAGTACTCAGGGATGGGATAAGCAAGCTGCCTCCCTAACTTAGGGAAAATGGAATTTTACGAGGGGAAGTCACTTTTATCTTTGTAACTGTTCTGCCCTCCACTAGGTGCTGTATGCTGAGAGTGCTTGGGAGTGGGGAGTGTATTAGTCCGTTTTCACCCTGCTGATAAAGACAGACATACCTGAGACTGGGAAGAAAAAAGAGATTTAATTGGAATTACAGTTCCACATGACTGGGGAGGCCTCAGAATCATGGTGGGAGGCAAAAGGCACGTCTTACATGGTGGTGGCAGGAGAAAATGAGGAGATGTAAAGGCGGAAACCCCTGATAAAATAATCAGATCTCGTGAGACTTATCCACTACCACAATAACAGCATGGGGGAATCCGTCCCTGTGCTTCAAATGATCTCCCACTGGGTTGCTCCCACAGCAGTTAGGAATTATGGAAGTACAAATCAAGATGAGATTTAGGTGGGCACACAGCCAAAACGCATCAGGGAGATAGGGAAGGGCTGCTTTGATCCCTGTTCTTTTTGGAAATAGAAAGGGGAATGTCTCAGCATTTTCGGAGAGAACATGTGGACCAGGAAGATTCTGGTTTCACAGAATAGCGGGGAGGATGCCACTGCAGGATATTGCAGGTTCACCTCCCTGTACTTTTCTGGGTGTCCCAGCATTAGATGAAGGAGAGAGGCAGAGTCATGTGGGGAAAGAGCCCTGGATGGGAGTCAAATCCTTCAGCTCTTGTCTCTGTTAGGGCAGAACCTAGGTATGATTTGGGACAAGTCTGTTCATCTCTCTGAGACCCTGTTTCTGAAACAGGCCCAATTTCCTTATAGAACTAATATTTATGACTTTTTTTTGAATAAACAGAGAAATTGACCCTCCTGTTGTTGAAATGTGAAATTTCCATTTGTCTCATTTTAGTTCCTCCTCAAGAAACCAACCATCAAGCAAGGGACTAAAACTCATCAAATCACTGCATCCAGATAATGAGATGCCAGGCCCCTCATCCATTCTGATTGCTTCATTATTCCTCCCTAGTTCCTGTTTTCCCATCTTCCCTGCCATTTTAGTTTCCCTCCGATTTTAGTTTGTTGGAGAGACAGATTTGAGGCTGATCTCTCATTCTCCTTGGCTGTTGCAGGTGATTAAAGTCTTCTCCAGTTGGCAATACTTGTTGTCTCAGTAATTGGCTTTCTGTGCAGTGAGCAGTGGGACCTAGACAAAAACCCTGGCATTTTGGTAACATTTGCAGATCCATAAAGTGAGAGCATTGGATCTGATTCCTTAATAAAAATGGAAATCTAGCATTCTTGCTTTTCTCTTTAATAGGGAGGATTAGAGAATTTAGAAATTGAAAATAGTTTTTTTTTTTTTTTTTTTTTAAACACTTGCTTTCAAGTTTATTGAGGTATCATTCCCATACATGAATGCATCAACTTTAAGTGCAGTGGATGAGTTCTGTCAGGGGCATATGCCTGAGTAAGCACTACCACTGTCAGGAGATAGAAGGTTTCCTCCCCCGGGATGATTCTCTGTGTCCCTTCCCAGGCAGTCCTGTCATCCCCTCCTGGTCCCAGGTGACCTCTGCCACTTCTGACTTAAACCTAACTTTTCTGCATGCTCACTGTGTTAGTGCCCCATTGCTGCCAGGGAAAACTGCCACACAGTTAGCTCAACACAAACATATTCACTTACAGTTCTGGATGTCAAAAGACTAAAGTGGATTGACAGGGCTACCTTCCTTCCAAAAACTTTAAGAGAGAATCTGTGTCCTTGACTTTTCCACCTTGTAGATGCTGCCAGCATTCCCTGGCTCATGGCCCTGCATCCCTTCAATTTGCTTCCATCACCTCTCCCTCTCTGACTCTGAACTCTCCTGCCTCCCTTTTCTAAGGACCCCTGTGATTAGAGTGGGCCCTCTTGGATAATCCAGGATTATCTCCTCATAGCAAGATTCTTAAGTCAACCACATCTGCGGAATTCCTTTTGCCATGTATTCATAGGTTCTGGGGATTAGGATGTGGACACCTGTAGAAGAAAGGGAAGGGGTTGTTGAGCCCACCACAATTACACAGCCCAGGAAAAACATCCAAGCTGACAGCCAACCTTTCCAGATCAGACTTCCCATCAGGGGGCCACATTTATCTTCTCAGCCACATCTGCTTTTCTGCTTCAACCTCACAACACAAGGAGGCTTTCTTCCTATTCAAATAAAAATAGGACCAGCTAGTATTAATTCTTCATCTCATATGTGCTAGACACTTTTCTAAGCACGTTATATACCCTTAACTCACTTAATCCTCACAGCAATTATATTAAGTAAATGTCATTTTTATTTCTGTTTTGTCACTGAGAAAATTGAAACACCAGAAGCCTAAGGAGCTTTCCCAGGTCATGTAGCAAATATGTTGGAGCAGGGATTCAGCTGAAGGAGGCTAATGCTGGCCTTCCTCCTGCGAGTCACTGCACATATCCTCCTGCGAGTCACTGCACATATCAGACTGGCTCTCTCCGTGTTTCCTTAGCTGTACACTTGGGACCAGACAGTTTCCTCATTGCTTGTGAAAAGAATCAGAACAGACCCAAATGTACCACTTAGGCCTATTGATCATCTTGAGTCAAAGGCAGTTGAGAAACAGCAGGTGCTGACCTTCTTACCTAAAAACAGGACATAAATTTCCCATGAAGAATGCCCTTAATGTACTAAGAAGAGGAGAACATTCTCATCACTGGAGATGAAGAGCTGATGGCAAGATGAATCTGTACAAAGAAATACACTAAAATAACCCTTGCTTTTTATCAGTTACCCCCATATATTTCCTAGTCACTTTCCCAGTTTACTGCCCCTAGCCCAAACCCTTTTTCCTTTGTCTTGACAGTTCTCCACAGTTTATTGTTAAAATGGTATATAAGCTCTCATGCCTAATGATTTCTTTGGATCCTCATTTTTTTTTTTTTTTTTTTTTGTATATGAAGGTCTCTATGTACACATAAAGATATTAATATTAGGCAGGGTGTAGTGACTTACACCTGTAATTACAGCACTTTGGAAGGCCAAGGTGGGCAGATCACCTGAGGTCAGGATTTTGAGACCAGCCTGGCCAACATGGCAAAACCCCATCTCTACTAAAAGTGCAAAAAAAATTAGCCAGGCATGGTGGCGTATATCTGTAGTTCCAGCTACTTGAGGGGTTGAGGGAGAAGAATTGCTTGAACCCAGGAGGTGGAAGTTGCAGTGAGCCGAGATCACGCCACTGCACTCCATCCTGAGCAACAGGGCAAGAGTCTGTCTCAGAAAAACACACACAAATTATTAATATCAAATAAAATGTGTATGCTTTTCCCCTGATAATCTGTGTTTTATCAACTTAATTCTCAGGCCCAACCACAGAACCTAAAAGGGTAGAAGAAAAGTTTTTCCTTCCCTAGAGTTCTCACGTACTTTATTTCCTCTCTGTCTCTACCTTGATTATTTTTATTATTTTTGTTTTGTTTTGTTTGGTTTGAGGTGGAGTTTTGCTCTGTTGCCCAGGCTGGAGTGCAGTAGAATGATCTCGGCTCACTGCGACCTCTACCTCCCAGGTTCAAGCGATACTCCTGCTTCAGCCTCCAAGTAGCTGGGATTGCAGGCATGCACCACCACACCCAGCCAGTTTTTGTAGTTTTAGTAGAGACAGGGTTTTGCTATGTTGGCCAGGCTGGTCTCTAACTCCTGACCTCAGGTGATCCACCTGCCTTGGCCTCCCGAAGTGCTAGGATTATAAGTATGAACCACCGTGCCCAGCCTACTCTGACTATTTTTAAAAGCCACATTCAGGCTGGGCGCGGTGGCTCAAGCCTGTAATCCCAGCACTTTGGGAGGCCGAGACGGGCGGATCACGAGGTCAGTAGATCAAGACCATCCTGGCTAATACGGTGAAACCCTGTCTCTACTTAAAAATACAAAAAACTAGCCGGGCGATGAGGCGGGCGCCTGTAGTCCCAGCTACTGGGGAGGCTGAGGCAGGAGAATGGCGTAAACCCGGGAGGCGGAGCTTGCAGTGAGCTGAGATCCGGCCACTGCACTCCAGCCTGGGTGGCAGAGCAAGACTCCGTCTCAAAAAAAAAAAAAAAGCCACATTCAAATCTCCACTTTTTCATAAACACTTCCTAGGTCACTACTGGCTTCTTGATGAAACTGCAGGCTCTTCCTCTACCCCCACGTCACCCTGAGGAGTAGGATGATTGTGCATATGAAGGGTGAAAAGCTTGGATGGATGAGACCAGAGAGGTTGGGAGAGAACTCGTAAGACCATCTACTCCCTTTCAGGTGTCACGTGGTATTGGTTTGAAATCTTTTCAGAATGAAAAGAACAACTTACAGGCTTCAGCGAAAAAGAATAGCTACTAGCTCAATGAAGTGTGAGGGCCAGAGGCAGACTTGGTAGGGAATCTTCAGTTATGACAATACCTAGGCACTTGCTATAGTTTGGAAGTTGGACCCTCCTAACCTCATGTTGAAATTTTATCTCCAGTGTTGGAGGTGGGGCCTGGTAAGAGGTGTTTGGGTCATGGGGGCAGGTCCCTCATGAATGACTTGGTGCCATCTGGTGGTAATGAGTGAGTTGTCCCTCAACTGGTTCCTTCAAGAGCTGGTTGATAAAAAGAGACTGGCACCTCACCCTTCTCTTGGTTCCTCTCTCACCATGTGATTTCTGCACACACTGGCTCCCCTCCACCTTTCAGCATAAATGGAAGCTGCCTGAGGCCCTCACCAGAAGCAAATACTGGTGCCATTCTTCTTGTACAGCCTGCAGAACCATGAGCCAAATAAACCTCTTTGTTTTAAAATTACTCAACGTCAGATATTCCTTTATAGCAACACAAATGTTCAAAAGATATCACCAGGAATTTGTCTGAGTTCTACGCTCCTCTTTGTTGGTCTAATTCTCAGATGGACTCTACCCAGGAGGGAGCAGATGGATATTGGAAGCTCCAGGCAGATGGTCTATTATCTTAGAATCCCTGCCAGAAAGGGAATGCCTTGTTCACAAAGGTTCCAGTAAAAGTCTTGAGGATGAGGCTCATTAGCTTTGATTGGCTAGTTTGGATCGTATGCCCAACTCTGAACCAGTCCCAGAAGTAGGGGGACTTCTTATTTGCCAACATGGTTTCCTTGCCCACCTATAGAATGAAGGGAAAGGGCCAGCCCATCCTAACTTTATAGACCGATGGCGAGAAAGAAATGGCCTCCTGAAGCAAAATAGGGACAATATTATCACCAGAAAAAAATTGTCTCTGGCCATCCAAAAATGGCAGATGGTTCTTCATACACTCTTTTGAATCTGGCAATTTTAGAGGTCTGCTGTCCTCTTTCTGGAATGGCCTTGGAAATATCTCTTTTGTCAGAGGACTGGGTCTACCCCTACCTATCAGACTGTTTCTCCTCTTAATGTTGTTTTAAAATCTGTGTACTTACAACAAAGGAGTCACACAGTCACATAGGCTTAATCAAACCTTGACAAAAGTTGTCTTTATAGCTCATACACGTTCCAGGTCAGTAACCGGAAAGCCAGTTAACCAGAATATAGGGTTGTGTTAGATCCTGGCAGGCTGTACCAGATGCCCTTTTCAAGGCTCACATACCCATTTCCTAGCTCCTAGGAATATCGTTCATAGGTATGAGGGCTCACAGTCATGGTCATCACTGAGAATTGTCCATGGCTACAGGGAATTGCTTTACCCCAGGTCACATGCCGTCTCCAGGTTCAGCCCAAAGTCAATAACTGGCTACAACGAGATTACAAAAGTTCAGCCCTCTTACCTCCACTGGAGGCAACTGCAGAACTCCCTGTTGTACTGGCTGAGGCCTCAGTGGCAGCTACATTGTGGGTCAGTTTTCCCCTCTGCCAGTTCCTGCCTTCCCTCTTTCCTTTCTGGTGTCTTTTCTACAGTGAACTTTCTATATACAACTCATTCCGGAATCTGTTTCCAGGGAACCCAAGAAGACATCTGGCCTCCTCTCTTTATGGTCAGTGCACTTATAGCCTTACAAGAAATAAGTAAGTTTCACCTTTTAAAGTCTCTAATTTGGGGAATAGGTTTTCTGTTGTCCTGGTCTAACCTCTGTCTTAGGTAGGCTCTGGGTGCCTGGGCTTTGGGGCATCTTCCTGGCACAGTTTCACCAGAAACAACACACGGATGCAGGCATGCAACTGAATCGGCTGATTTCATATTAGTTGGATGAATATTTGGCTGAATTTTCAAGTGATAAATGCAGAATAGACTCAGGATGGAAGTGAAGTGATTACACTTAGTGGGAGAGAGAAAAGCAGATTTATTGTTCTGAGAGCTGTTGTCTTATGGGTGTATGCTCATCACTCAAGGCTCAGTTCAATGTTACCTCTTATAAGAAGCTTTTCCTGCTTGTTAAAGTCACTTGTCTGGCCTTTCTTTTTATGTTTTACATGTTTTTGTGAAGTCCTTGTACACAGACACAAATCGTTAAAATACTGTATAATGTCTCCTCCAGAAAGGTGTTTTCCAAACTTCTTTTAAGAAAACACATGGAACATGAGATTTATTATAGGAATTAGATCCTACACATTGTAGGAGGAGCGGGGGAATGAAGATCCAGAAAGAGGAGTTGAAGGATTGGAGAAATGTCATCCACCAGCCCTCCTGAAGCACCAGCGTAGTGCTGTTACGTTAAGCTTACCCTAAAGCTGTCTTCTTGTATATATTTTACATTCAGTCTCCAAGTTGCTCCCTACATAGTGAACTGGAACCTAAGTGGATGTATAAACAGGTTGTGTCCTATTCTTGTGCCAATCATGGAATTTTGGCCAATCACAGGCAGCCAACTGTTCAAACCCTGTTCAAATAAGGCAGAGGCTAAGCTGTAACTAATTTAGCTGCCGCTGTACCTTACTTCCATTTTCTGTACATCATTTTCCTTTTTCTGTCTATAAATCCTCTCTGACCACATAGCAGCGCTGAGTCTCTCTGAACCTATTCTGGTTGGGAGAGGAAAGGGTTGCCCAAATTGCGAATCGTGCTTTGCTCAGTTAAACTCTGTCCATTTAATTTGTCTAAAGTTTTTTTTTTTTTTTTTTTAACAGTGAACAAGTCAGACTTTACAGGGCAATCTGGGAGGCAGGCATGTCTAGCTGCTAGATTTTCAAATGCTTTTACCACAACCCACAGTAAGAAACCTCTTTCATATCGGGAACCGGAAGGAAGACACACAAACACATATATGAACAATTGAGAACAAAACTTCCACAAAATAACACTAATTCCTGCCTTGTCCAACTGAGGTGTTATCATAAAAAATGTTTTCTCTTTGTTATTCGTTCTTGACACAGAACTCCTAAAACCCTTGGAATTTCCTGAGTGATAGGAATGTCTTTTGTATGCTAACAAGGTGACTCTTGGGGTGAAGTATAAGCTAGCTTTAGAATAGGGGCTAGTTGTACAATTAAAGAGTTGGACTTTTCAGCTGCAATCCCAAGCCTCCAAGAGAGCAATCCCCAGCCTCCACTGTTCACCAATGAACAGTGATTTATTCAATGATGCCCACATAATGAAACCTCTCTATAAAACACAGAACTGCAAGGTTTAGGGGAGTTCTCTGGTTGGTGAACACACCTATGTACGGGGAGAGCGATGCTCTACGGAGACAGAGGCTTCTGAGCCCTGGGTCCTTCCTGACCTGACCTTCTATACTTCATCTGGCTCTTCACTGGCTTCCCTGATAATAAACTGGAAGAGTAAGTATAGCATTTTCCTGAGTTCTGTGACTCATTCTAGCAAATAATCAAGATCCTGGTAGGCTGAGGGAGGTCACCAAATGCCGATGGGACCTCAGCTCCAGCCACTGTCCAGACTTTTGACACCATTATGAGAAGGAATTCAAGGACGAGTTGGAAAACAGTGAAAGTATGGAGATTTATTGCAAAGCAAAAGGACACACTCAGGAAATGAGTGTGTAGGCGTACCCAAGAAAGTTACATGCAAGGGCTGTTACTTTTATGGGTTTCTTTAACAGGAGGTGGAATATTCGTGAAAGTTCCTGGAAAAAGGAGATTTCTTGGAACTGTGGTGCCACCCAGTTTTACACCAGATATGGGTGTGCTAGGGACTGTCATGGCGCTAGTGGATGTGTGTTGAGTATGTTAATGAGCATATAATAAGGTCCTAGGAGAAACTAGGTCAAAGCCAGTGCCATGTTGGGTCCAGCCTGCTTGGTCCACATCCTATGTTTCAGGGTCTTATCAGTCCAGGTAGCCTGGAGACCCCATTTGTTGTTGGTGTCTGAAGTAGGGGGTGGTCTCGTGGGGCTAAGCCTTTAACCTGTGGGGCTAGTGCTGACTCCAGGTCGTTAGTGTCAGAATCGAATTGAATGGTTGGACATCAAATTGTTTTGGAGAATTTAAGAATTAGTTGTTGTTGTTGAGGTAAAAGTGAGAAAACACTAATAGTTTATATCCTATTCTTACGTTTTTGTTCCGTTATATTTATACTTTTTACAATGCTGTTTGTGAGTAATTTTATAACTCTTTATTGGCCACACCGTAAAAAACACTCTGTAACACACTGGAAGCTTCTTAAGCATAGGAACATTGCAATTTGCCTTAGCATCTCCGTGCCTAACACAATATCCAAGACAGAGATGTCATGTATTACAATTTCAGTTGTCTGACTTTTAGTATGATTCATACTGGTTTGGGATTCATTTTTATGAATTTACCCAGTGTATTAGTGCGTTCTCACCCTGCTATAAAGAAACACCTGAGACTGAGTAGTTTATAAAGAAAAGAGGTTTAATTGGCTTATGGTTCTGCAGGCTGTACACAAAGTATGGTGCCAGTATCTGCTTCAGGTGTCAGGAGGCTTCCCATCATGGTGGAAGGCAAAGGGGAGCCAACATGTCACATGGTGAAAGACAGAGCAAGAGAGAGAGGAGTGAGAGGGGGAGAAGGAGGAAAAAAGAGAGAGAAGGAGGGGAGGGGCCACACACTTTTAAATAACCAGATCTTGTGTGAACTAACTGAGTGAGAACTGACTTATCACCAAAAGGATGGTGCCAAGCCATTCATGAGGTATCTATCCCCATGACCTAATCATCTCCCACCAGGCTCTACCCCCTTCACTGAGAGTCATATTTCAACATGAGATTTGGAGGAGACCAACATCCCAACCATATCACTCAGGGACATTCAGACTTACTTAGTGTGAATTTGTTCCTCAAATTCAAGCCTCACCTACTGGAAAGTTAATGTATTAGTTCATCAAGAGAACCATTTTGGGTGGGGTAACTGGTCTTGGTCAGCAGGGGAAGTTTGCTTACTAAGTACAGAATTTATCAAAGGGCATTCGTTGTTCTAGGCATTATTTCCTTCAAGGTGGGGTCACTAGAATTGCCCTTTCTAGATGCTTCTCTCAGGACCTGTCTGCCAAGGGCAGCTCCACCCCTCGTTTCTGAGAACTTCATAATAATAGATGCCTTGTATTTCTTAAATTTCACTATTCTTCCTCTTCTTCTTCTTCTTTTTTTTTTTTTTTTTTTTTTTGAGATGGAGTTTTGCTTTTGTTGCCCAGGCTGGAGTGCAATGGGGCAATCTCGGCTTACTGCAATCTCTGCCTCCTGTGTTCAAGTGATTTTCCTGCCTCAGCCTCCCAAGTTGCTGAAATTACAGGCGTCCGCCACCACGCCTGGCTAATTTTTTTGTATTTTTACTAGAGATGGGATTTTGCCATGTTCAGGCTGGTCTCGAACTCCTGACCTCAGGTGATCCACCCAGCTCGGGCTCCCAAAGTGCTGGGAATACTGGTGTGAGCCACCGCACCCAGCCAATTTCACGCTTCTTAAATGGCTATGGAGACAATGTGGCTTCTGGGTGGAGACTGAGGGAACATCTCAATCTTATGTGTAACACATTGCCAAGAGGCAGTTTTCCCCTACCAATGGCTAATTGCTCCAATTTCACATTCCTTCTTATTAGCTTCAGTCTGAGAAGGTAATATTTTCTGACCTTGTCCTGAAATTCTGGCACTGAACCTTCTCTGAAGCATGTTGACCCTTCTGTACTGAATACACACAAAAAAATAGTTGCTGAGTGATTAGACTGATTTTATCAACCACAGGTTTGATTTGTGGCCGACCTGGTCTGACCTGTGACATCTGGGTTCCAAAGGCTGTTAGGATCATCCGTGAGGTCAGCTTTATCCAAGACGGGTGAAGACCTCTTCCCCCACCAGGTACGAGCCTCCAGCCAATTCACTATCACATAACGATCAATGCAGATTTCCCAGAACAGAAGACAAATGCATGAAACACACCTCCTATTCATTTTCCATGTGGAGCATATAAAAATGTACTTTCCTCTTGCAAAAGCTCTCCGACTGACCCATCTGGTTTGCATTTGTGTGAACTGCTGCCCGCCTGAGAAAAGGGTTAATGACAACAGGGAGGGAGAATTCTGTTTCCAGGCTGGGCTTTGCAGGAGTTCAGTTTCTCCCAGAAGTCAAACCCAATCAAAAAACAATCCAGGAGGCTGAGGAGCACTTCCTGGTAGCCCTGATACAACTCTATGTTAGCAGGATAAACGTGGCACGGAGAAAAAAGGAGAGGAGAGGGTGACATTTTGGCCACTGAAGGAGGCAGCAGCAGCGGCAA
This sequence comes from Rhinopithecus roxellana, assembly GCF_007565055.1. Taxonomy (NCBI): domain Eukaryota; kingdom Metazoa; phylum Chordata; class Mammalia; order Primates; family Cercopithecidae; genus Rhinopithecus; species Rhinopithecus roxellana. Next base: position 35,397,824 of record NC_044567.1, read on the forward strand.
CTGTGCTGCTAGGAGAAACATCTGCTGCAAGTATGGCCTGCGTAATAACCACTAGCACTGTAATAGCATAATGAAAATCACATTTCTGTAATTGTATAATATACAGGCCCAGGATTTTAGCATCGCTTGTCTAAATGTGATACAAATTGGACACAGAAGCTTGGTTCCTTTGTCAAATGCTTATCCAGGGATTATTACATTCATAGAGACATAATTTCGGACTGGACTTTCAGTCTTATTAAGGCAGACTTCCTTTTCAGATGGTCCAGTCTAAACATTAACCCTTTCATGTTCTCCTTTCTAGTCCTCCTGGAGGTTTTCAAGAGTGTACCATCCACCCCCAAACAAAGAGGAACACTTGGATGTGCGGGCTGGGGCACTTTGGGTAGTTATTTCCTTAAGGGCTCTTATGAGAAAAGAATTCACATGAGGCTAAAGTGAATCTTTTTTTTTCCCCAGAAGGGCCAGTCTTTGGAGATGTGTCAGCTGGAAAGATGGCCAAGCTTGAATAAGCAGATTTGTATAAATCTCATTGTTACCATATTAATAAAATGAGCCGTTGGGCACAGTGGCTTATGCCTGTAATCCCAGCACTTTGGGAGGCCAAGGTGGGTGGATCACGAGGTCAGGAGTTCAAGACCAGCCTGGCCAACATGGTGAAATCCCGTCTCTACTAAAAATACAAAAATTAGCTGGGCATGGTGGCGGGCGCCTGTAATCCCAGCTACTCGGGAGGCAGAGGGAGGAGAATCGCTTGTACCTGGGAGATGGAGGTTGCAGTGAGCCGAGATTGCACCACTGCACTCCAGCCTGGGCAGCAGAGTGAGACTCCACCTCGGAAAAAAAAAACCAGGACCTTTGATCACTTCATATTTTACACGGAGGCTGTTATTATAATGCAAGGACTTGTCTTTCTGCTGTAAGACCAGAAGGAAAATAAAATGGGATAGTATATTAAAATGCAATGTGGGACAAACAGTGCCACATGTGACCAGTGAAAATGTTTGCATTTCTTTCTCTATAAGAAGATGATTTTGCATCCCGTATTTGCTAATACTGCACTCCACTGAGCCCAATGAGAAGTTATCAATACTTTATCATGTGAAACTGTGTTGAAATTTCTCATGTATAGTCTAGTTCAGCCTTCAAAGCAGCCATGTCAGGTTAAGCAGGGCAGTTATGATTTCTTTCTATTTTTCAAATGGTTCAGTGGCATGTGTAGTGCACACAGATAGTGATGGGAACAGCTGCATATTCACACTTCTGTGCAAGTTTCCACCCTACCACACTGGGTGTCCTTTCACATAATTCCTCTCTGCTGTCAGCATAATCCGGAAATGCAACAAAGTAACATCCATAACCCCCAAGCAACATGAAAACGACAGCTACTACTAAAATCCATTTGCATTAAACCAGCACTAACATGAAATCCACACATTTGATTTTTTTTTTTCTTCATATCGCGATGGATATCCCAGAATAACAGGGCACTTCTGATCTGGTTTCTATGAATTTCTTATGAGCTACAACTGTGCTATTCAAAGTGTGGTCCACAGATCAGCAGCAGCGTCACCTGGGAACGTGTCTGAATGCAGAAGCTCAGGCTCCAGCCCAAACCCACTGAATACAGAGCCTATGTTTTCACGACAGCCCTGCATGATTCATATGCGTGTTGTAAATTAAGAGCCGCCGCTTCTACAACTCATGCTTTTGCTCAGCCCTGCCTGTTGTAGGTAGTGGGTTTGTGGTTTAAATCTAAGAGGGGAGGAGAAGCGCACACGCAGGACATATCTGTGTGCTCACTTTCAGTAGGGACTGGAGAAGATAGATTGGAGACAGGGAAAAACTGTGGAAGACAGAACCTGGAGAAGAGTTTGGAACCTCAGAGGAGGTTGCAGATAGCTGCCTGTGGACATCTGGTTTGTGGTCTCAAGGAAACAGAGACAATATTGATTTTTGAAACAAGAGGGGCTCCAAGTGCCTGTTATTCGGGAGCACTTTGTGAAATATCAATTGAGAAACCCTGCAGGGCTCCTGAAGGGGGACAAAATCAGGCTAACCATTTCTAGATACAGTGACCTGCCAAATAGGCTGTTGGGCTGGAAGAAATGCAGATTGCTTATTGCTTCCACTTATCCCTGGGCTCCTCTCCTGTCATCCTCCTTTCTCGGCTTCTGCAGTCTCAGCTCTGGGCATGAGACTTACGGCTCCCTCGATCCAGGGACCTCCCCTCTAGCTGTACTAACTTGGCTCCCTCTTGAAACTCAGAATTTGTGCAACCAAAGCCCGGATTCCTTCACTGGAGGGTCTGAAACCGACGCCCTCCTCTCCTGCTCTGCTCTTCCGGGGCCTGCATCTTCACTTTGCAGGAGGTGCCAGACGTCAGATTGCTCCATATTCTGTGGCTTCAGGACCCAGGCAAATGTCCATGAAGGAGAAACTTGTTAACCACTGAGACTCGGGATGAATGCAGGGCCCTGGACTCTGTTGTGGGCAAATACGTTGAGCGATTTGAAATGACTCTCCCGGGAGCTAGTTGTCAAATTTTTGGTGTGTTCAGGAAATGTCTGCCACATTTTACATCAACATTTTCAAACGGCAAGTGAGTGAAGTGTTGAATTGTAACAATGAGTGAGTGAAATGAATGGATCGCAGCGCCAGTGGTAAACCAGCTTGGGTAATAGGAGTAACTCATTTTTTAATTATGAAAAAAGAAAAGCAGTGAGCTGAGATCCGGCCACTGCACTCCAGCCTGGGCGACAGAGCGAAACTCCGTCTCAAAAAAAAAAAAAAAAAAAAAAAGCAAAGCAAAGCTTTGGTGTAGCACAACTGTTCCTGGTGCTTTGCTGCATGGAATTTAAATCTCATCCTGATGTCATGTGAAGCCACAGTATGTGGAAGTCTTTTATGTGGATAATGGGTGGAAAGAATGGAGTGCGTTTTGGCTATTTGCCATCCCTCATATTTCAAGGTCGAGAAGGGCCAAAGTCGATCAAAATTCAGTTAAATATGCTTCTAATCATCTTATTCAATACTCCCGGGTTTGTTACTGAAGGACTTCAAGGTATTTACGTTATTATCTTTGTGATTCTCAGCTGCTCAGAACTCTACTCAAATTCAACTTCCTCCCTGAAGCCCTCTGCCCAGCTGGGATCAATGTCTCCTTCTATCTCCTGGTACAACTTCTCCAGTTATGTTATGTGAGGTCCTGCTTTCTCATATGCTGACTGCTGGCTTAGATACATTCTCTTCGTTCACCTTCCCACCACACTTGCACAAGAAGAAATGGGAGCTCAGCTCCATCAGCCTGCTCAAGGTCAGGCAGCTATGATGGGGCAGGAGCAGCATTTGAACTCAGGAGTATGTGTTCCTGAAGCCTGTTCTTGTCTCTGTACTAATGATTCTCAAAGTGTGGTCCTTGGACCAGCAGCATCACCTGGGAACTTGTTAAAAATATAAGTTCTCAGCCCGGTATGGTGGCTCACGCCTGTAATTCCAACACTTTGGGAGGCCGAGGTGGGCAGATCATGAGGTCAGGAGACCGAGACCATCTTGGCTAACACGGTGAAACCCTGTCTCTATTAAAAATATAAAAAATTAGCCGGGCATGGTGGTGGGCGCCTGTAGTTCCAGCTACTCAGGAGGCTGAGGCAGGAGAATGGTGTGAACCTGGGAGGCAGAGCTTGCAGTGAGCCAAGATCGCGGCACTGCACTCCAGCCTGGGCGACAGAGTAAGACTCCATCTCAAATATATATATATGTGTGTGTGCGTGTGTGTGTGTATACACACACACACATACATATACTCAGACCCTACTCCAGACGTATGGAAACAAAAACTTTGTGATTGGGGCCCAGAAATCAGTATTTTAACAAGTCCCCTGGGGATTCTGCTGCATGCTCAAGTTTGAGAACCACTCTTCCATACCCAGCTTGCTGCTAATGTGTGGTTCTGTGATATATGTTATCTTGGTCACTAGACTGTAGGCTACCTGAGGGCAGGACTTCTGCCTTATTCACTTGGGAGCAAGACACTATACTAGGTGCTGCTGTGGAAATGTAACAAGAGTAACAACAGACATTTATTGAGCTCTTTATGCCACATGGCATGCTAAACCTTCATGTGGTTTATGTTACTGAATTCTCAGAATAACCCCTTGAGGTCAGCACTATTATTATCTGCCTTTTACAGATGAGGACACTGAGGCTCAAACGGGTGAAGTAACTTGCTCAAAATCCAATGCCTTGCATGAGGAAGCTGGGATGTGAACCCAGAGGATCTGACTCCAGAGCCCGCGCTCTTACCCAGCAGTCTGCCCTGTTCAGTGCATACTTCCCATATTGACTATAACCATCTGAACTCTTCCATGCATCACGTGAAGAAAAAGTCTCAACTGCAAATGAGGGGAGAAATGTACACAGAGCAGCTTGTGAGGATAGAGAGGGCATGGATGTCTTTCTGAAAGGAAGGCATCATTTTCTTTTTCTTCCACTACAGACAGGGTCTCGTTTCATCACCCAGGCTGGAGTGCAGTGGTGCAGTCATGGCTCACTGCAGCCTCGAACTCCTGGGCTCAAGCAATCCTCCTTCCTCAGCCTTCCAAGTAGCTGGGACTGCAGGTGTATGCCACCATGCCCAGCTAACTTTTTTTTTGGTGTCATTGGGGTGGGGGGTCTTGCTGTGTTGCCCAGGCTGACCTCGAACTCCTGGCCTCAAGCAATCCTCCTGCCTTGGCTTCCCGAAGTGCTGGGATTATAGGCATGAGCCATTGAGACTGGCTGGAAGCCATCATTTTGTTAGAGAAACAAGAAGCATTCTCAAGCTCCCTTAATTTCATTTCTGATAGCTGAGTTATCTTGACCTCCTATACAGAATAGGGCCAAATCTACTCAGTCCTGTTGTATCCAGGGTACTTAAATGTCTTGAATTCCTGCACCAGAAGGTGCAGGCTTCTGGGGAGTCAGGGTAGGGGGTCAGTGGGGGCACAGGGGAAAGGAAGGTCTACAGGTTAGGACTCCAGCAGAGATGCTTGAATTTAAATCATGATTGTGTTGCTTGAAATCAATGTCACTTTAGATATAAGCTGCTTACACTTTCTGGAACTTGGTTTCTTCAACTGTAAAATGGAAATAATGATAATGACTGTTTTATTTGTGTTGAGCATGAATGGACCACTGGGAGTTGCAGCGTAGGGAGGTATTGAGGAGGTGCCCACCAGTCTTGATTTCCAACCTGAGATTCTTTTTTTTTTGTTGTTTTGAGCTGGAGTTTCACTCTTGTTGTCCAGGATGGAGTACAGTGGCACAATCTCAGCTCACTGCAATCTCCTGGGTTCAAGGATTCTCTTGCCTCAGCCTCCTGAGTAGCTGGGATTACAGGCACCTGCCACTACACCCAGCTAATTTTTGTACTTTTAGTAGAGATGGGGCTTCACCATGTTAGTCAGGCTGGTTTCGAACTCCTGACCTCAGGGGATCCACCCACCTCAGCCTCCCAAAATGCTGGGATTACAGGTGTGAACCACCATGCCCGGCCCAACCTGAGATTCTTTTCTGCCAAACTTCCTTCTGTAGAACACAAGCATGTGATTTCTCAGTGCTTGCCAGAGATGCAGACCTGTTCCTCTGAGGCTGGAAACAACTTCACAGTCCTTTTCAAACAGTAATTATCTACAGAAAAGTGCCCTGAGACTCCCCTCGAAGACCAGGAACCAAGAACCCCTTATAAGGACACGATGCTGTTTCTCATCCCAACCCTCAAGATAAGGGCATTTCTCTGCCTGAATTTGTAGAATCCAATTTGGATGCCTGGGTTCTGGGTTTCCCCCACGGAACAGCCTCCTTCCCTCTCCTCCTCACCCATCCCTCTTCAGGCACCAAAGCCCCTTCCAAAATGTCTTCACCTTTCATGTGACACCAGCACTCAAATCCCCCATTCCAAATAAATGAGAAAGAAACCCCTCTCCACCAGCTTTTGCTTGTGCCCCGGCAACCCAAAGCTAGGATAGGGTTTCAAGGCAGGGCACATGTGTGTGTAATTGCTTCTTGAGAGGAAGACCAGGAAAGCCTGCTCCAAATGAGGTGTTAATGATAAGCGCGGTAAGATTTGTTATGTAGCGAAGTCCCATCTGGATGGACTATATTAAGTTGCTTTTTAATGTGGCCCTTTGATGTGGCCCTTCATAGAGTCCCTCCCCTGCTTGTTAGCTAGGGAGCATCCCACGGTAGAAAAAAAGCAAGAACAAATCCAAAAACAAGAACAAGAACCACCCTTTTTTCTCAGCTGAAACACTGCAATCATGCTAGTTTACCCACCGTGTCAGCTTCTTTCAGACCCGTGACCACATCTAGGGAGGGGCTTCCTTAGAGGAAAAGAACTTGAAACTGTTTCTGGATGCATTGTTTTAAGCATCAACGATTGAGCAGTTAATGAGGAATCAGAATATCTAGCATTTAGTCAGAAATGTGAGGTTTAGAAGAGACTAACTTGAACAAATGTCAGGAAGATTTATGGGCAGTAGTTTTTCCATCTGTAAAATAGGCTTCATAATACCTGTCCAATCTCATTTTATCCTTCCAAAAATGCTGGGCAAGGTGGCTCACATCTGTAATCTCAGCACTCGGGGAGGCCGAGGTGAGAAGATCACTTGAGTCCAGGAGTTCAAGGCCAGCCTGGGCAATATAGTAAGACTCTGTCTCTACACAAAATAAAAATGTTTTTCAGGCATGAGGGTGCGCACCTGTAGTCCCAATTACTCAGGAGGCTAAAGTGAGAGGATCACTAGAGCCCAGGAGGTTGAGGCTGGAGTGAGCTGTGATGGTACCACTGCACTCTAGCCTGGGTAACAGAGCCAGACCCTGTTTAAAAAATAAAAAAAAAAAAAAAAGAAAGAAAAGAAAAAAACGCTTTCAGGTGATATATCTGTAGAATGATAGCATTGAAAGAAACTATAGTTAGAGTTCAGGTCCAACCACCTCATTTTCTGCAAAACAAGACAGAATCACAAAAAAGAAAAGCATCCTGCCTGAGGACACAGAATTGCTGAGTATTAGGCGGAAGAAAAACCCAGATTTTCCAGCTTTGAGAGGGATGGTGGTTAGTTTGAATTTTGGCTAAAATAGAGCCTTGCTAATCCCTACTCTCTCCTCTGCAAATGACTTCAGTCTCATTTTCCTAAGCAGCAGAACCATTTGGCTGGCGCAAAGTGTGGCTGCGGCCCTGGCATTCTCCACCGAGTGAGAAATTTATCCCACTTCTGTTCTCATCCTACGTGCCAAGCAAACAAACCATCTTGTTGACTGCAGACATGGCCTCGGGAATCCTAGCCAGCCAGAAAAAGCATTTTGTCTCTCTTGATGAGGAAACCAGTGCCTGGAATTCAATATATGTAATTTGAATGGGCTGAATCCAAGTAAAATTCTAAATTTTCTTAGCTATGACATCTTATTTACTCTTTTTTTTATGAAGACATGCTGTAGAGTGAATGTATATGTCCTCCTGAAATTCACATGTTAAACCTTAATGCCCAAGATGATGGTATTTGGAGGTGGGGCTTTTAGGAGGAAATGAGGTCATGAGGATGGAGCCCCTCATGAAAAAAATTAATGTCCTTGTAGAAGAGGATTGAAGGAGCTCACTCTTCCCTTCCACCATGTGAAGACAAGCAAGAAGATGGCCATCTATAAGAAGTGGGCAGTCACCAACCACCAAATCTGTCTGTGTCTTGATCTTGGACTTCCCAGCCTCCAGAACTGTGAGAAATAAATGATTATCATTTATAAGTTACCCAGTGTATGGTATTTTTGTTACAGCAGCCCAAACAGACTAAGGCAAAACAGGACAATCAGCTTGATAAAACAGGGAATAGTTAGAGCCTTCCACTGTGGTTGGGACCTGTTTGAGCGTCTGTGTTCCTATCAGAGAAGCACTAGTTTTAATCATGTAGTCCCCCCAAAAAAGGAAAATTGCGGGTCCAACCTTGGAACTTATTTCAGCCAACTGACTTTGCATAAAAAAATAAATTTTCTTTCTCTCATTTAAAAGCAAAAAGAGATTTCTAGAACGTTTGCTGCGTGTGGCAAATGGGAGACGTTAATGTTTTCTAAATGCTCTCAAGAAAGACCCGGTGTTCATTGGTGTTCATCTGTATTCTGAGAAGGGATTTGGCTGTAGTGTGTTGTGGTGAACACAATGGGATATGTTTCATTAAGACTGCACCTTCTTCTTTTAATTAACTTCTTGTTCCTGTCTTTGGTGAAATATTAATTATTTTTTAATCATCACTGGGATGCACTTTAAGGAGAAGCAGCTGGAATCATCCAACCTTAGTTTCATTATACAGATAGGTGTTATAATAATTAACTTAATTAGCTTGTCACTGCTTGCATAAAATATGACTGTATTTGGAGAACAGATATTGCTTTGCTGATCCAAGGTTAATTAAAAAATAGAGTGTGCAAGAGGTCAGGGTAAACGGAGTTGGCGGCACCCTGATATCTGGCCAGTGTGATGAAGAACGTTTCCGCAGTGGGCTGGGACCAGAAACCAGACAGAGCAGGGTTTTGAAGCCATCCTTGGGTGTCCACACCTGAAAGAGATGGAGAGTCACCATCACCAGATCCGGTAGACTGCAGCCCACTTGTGATGTTCTCTGTCTGCGTCAGCGGTCCTTATTCTGGACCCTTGGGTATCCACAGGATAGAGGGAAAAATTAATGGAACACTTTCTTTTTCTTTCTTTCTTTTTTTTTCGCTCTGTCACCCAGGCTGGAGTGCAGTGGCGCCATCTTGGCTCACTACAATCTCCACCTCTAGGGGTCAAGTGGTTCTCCTGCCTCAGCCTCCCCAGTAGCTGGGATTACAGGCACGTGACACCACGCCCAGCTAATTTTTGTATTTTTAGTAGAGATGGGGTTTCACCATGTTGGCCAGGCTGGTCTCGAGCTCCTGACCTCAGGTAATCTGTCCACTCCCACCTTGGCCTCCCAAAGTACTGGGATTACAGGCATGAGCCACCTTGCCTGAAACACTTTCTTTAAGTGGAAGATGGTTCTTTGTCATCCCTTGAGATCTGGATGGCCCTGAATGCAAGGTAATAAAACCAGGAAAGAATGTGCTGGGTGGGATGCTGCTAACATTTACTGAATGCTTTTCATGTGCCTAGTACTGAGCTAAGTGATTCATATGTCATAATTCACTAAATACTCACAACAATTCTTTTTTTTTTTTTTTTTACAGAGCCTAGCTCTGTTGCCAGGCTGGAGTGCAGTTGTGCGATCTTGGCTCACTGCAACCCCTGCCTCCCGGGTTCAAGCGATTCTCCTGCCTTAGCCTCTCGAGTAGCTGGGACTACAGGCAGCAAATGCCCAGCAATGCCCAGCAAATTTTTGTGTTTTTTAGTAGAGATCGTGTTTCACCATGTTGGCCAGGATGGTCTCGATCTCCTGACCTCGAGATCTGCCCACCTCGGCCTCCCAAAGTGCTGGGATTACAGGCGTGAGTCACTGCACCCAGCTGATCCTCACAAAAATTCGATGAGGCACATAGTATTATTCCTATTTTAGAGCTGAGGAAACTGAGGCCCAGAGAGATTAAATAATTCATCTGAGTTTACATGGTCAGTGGTAGAGCCAAAATTGAAACGGAGGTAGTTTGGCTCCAGAAACTAATTTTTTTTTTTTTTTTTTTGAGATGGAGTCTCACTCTGTCGCCCAGGCTGGAGTGCAGTGGCGTGATCTTGGCTCACTGCAAGCTCCACCTCCCGGGTTCATGCCATTCTCCTGCTTCAGCCTCCCAAATAGCTGGGACTACAGGCGCCCGCCGCCACGCCCAGCTAATTTTTTGTGGTTTGTTTTTTTTTTTTGAGACGGAGTCTCGCTCTGCCGCCCAGGCTGGAATGCAGTGGCCGGATCTCAGCTCACTGCAAGCTCCACCTCCTGGGTTTACGCCATTCTCCTGCCTCAGCCTCCCGAGTAGCTGGGACTACAGGCGCCCGCCACCTCGCCTGGCTAGTTTTTTGTATTTTTTTAGTAGAGACGGGGTTTCACCGTGTTAGCCAGGATGGTCTCGATCTCCTGACCTCGTGATCCACCCGTCTCGGCCTCCCAAAGTGCTGGGATTACAGGCTTGAGCCGCCGCGCCCGGCCTTTTTTTTTTTTTTTTTAAGTAGAGACGGGGTTTCACCGTGTTAGCCAGGATGGTCTCGATCTTCTGACCTCATGATCCACCCACCTCAGCCTCCCAAAGTGCTGGGATTATAGGCGTGAGCCACTGTGCCTGGCCAGAAGCTAATTCTTAACCACTGCTCCTCAATAATCGCTTTTGAATGGAATATTACTATACTATGTTGCCAAGTCATAACAGTAATAAAAACAAATAGTTATTCCTGGGGAAAAGAGATCTAAAATGCAGACTCACACCTCCAGTAGCAGAATCCCTTGGAATTCAAACACTGATTTTCTGGTGTTCCAGAATGTTTAATCCTAATAAAAAATGCTGAGGAGCTGGCTTAGATCTGGAAGAGTAATTTTGCTCACTCCTTGTCAATAGATGGGTGTGCTTAACGTTTATAACTGTTTTTGTTTTGTTTTGTAATTACCATAGCAGTTCATTATAAGTTGATTTGGTTCCCGTCTCAGTCAAGCCTTCTAACAACTCATTTGGAAGAGTAAATATCCTGCCCAGAGAAATTCACAGCCTCAGTCACGATGAGATAAGAGCACTCCGCAGCCCTTGAATATGGCTTGTCTAATAAGGGTTGGGCTGTCTGGAAAATAATGGAAATCTCAAACGGAGGTTGTTACAAAACAGTGCAAGATGCTGTTGGCATCAACCCTGAAAGGTTAACTGTGCTCTTTGGTGACTGGAAGGAAATTTCATATTCAACAGATGCTACGTACATTATAGACTGAGATGGATGATGATTGACCTGGAAGGCTTGTCTGCGTTTCTGAGAAAATGATCTCAAAATCATTTGCTCTGATTCCTCATGGACTCCTGGGTTTGATTTCACATGATGGTTTACTGACTCTCTCAATTGGAATGACTGAAATTTATTTTAAACTTAACTATTTGCTCAACGCTGCTATTATTTTACTTTAGGCTGTTATTAATTTGCCCTGGAGTGGTGTGTGGTTTGGATTCCACCGTGCTGATGTGGTTTGTCATATATGATGCTAAACATAGGACAGAAGCTTGGAAAAGAGGAAAATGAAAATGGTACCCCGAAAAGTCAGTTACTATTACTGTGACTGAATTAGCTGTCATATGCTGCTACTATTTGGATCAATATTGTCCTTTTTTAGATTATGTGATCCAAAAAGTGCAGAGTAATTTAGAAACAGGGGAAGCATCATGGGATTTACATACACAGGAAGAAAAATAAAATCCAGAAGAAAAAAGGATAAATTGCTGTTGCATATACAGAATATTACCTCTCACCATGGAAACAGTGATGCCTTCCATGAGACGGACGCTCTAGGGATAGAGGGAGCTTGGCCCTGAGAAAATCAAACACCATTAGGTTTCTTGCTTTAGTTCTCCCCTTCCTTGAGCTGATGAGTGAGGAGAGATGACAGAAAACATTATCACCCAGGCAGCCGCGGTAACCCGGAAAGATGTTCTAGTAAAGTGAGTAGATTAACGAAGTATGGTGTGTCCGTATAACAGAATACTACTCACCAATGGAAAGGAATACATTGGCCAGGAGTGGTGGCTCAAGCTTATAATCCCAGCACTTTGGGAGGCCGAGGAGGGCAGATCACCTGAGGTCAGGAGTTCAAGACCAACCTGGCCAACAACAGGACCAACAACCTGGCCCTGTCTGTACTAAAAATACAAAAATTAGCCAGGTTTGATGGCAGGCGCCTGTAGTCCCAGCTACTTGGGAAGCTGAGGCAAGAGAATTGCTTGAACCCAGGAGGTGGAGGACTCAGTGAGCCAAGATCGTGCTGCTACATTCCAGCCTGGATGACAGAACGAGACTCCATCTCAAAAAAAAAAAAAAAAAAAAAAAAAGGAATAAATTGTTGATACACACAACAACATGGATAGGTTTAAAAGACCTTACACCAAGTACAAGAAGCCAGACTCAGAAGTAACATATTACAGAATTGTACTTATATGACATTAAAAAAAAGACAAAACATTTGGGACATTAAATGGATCAGTGGTTGGCAATGTGATGTGACAGGATACCTGACTATAGACGTATGGCAGGAGGCGGTTTTTAAGGTGATTTAATTATTCTTTATTACTATTGCAGCATTATTCACACAAATCTTAACGCATGCTGAAACTCATAGAAGTGTACGTATACCAAAAAAGTTACAATTACTGCCTGGTCATTTGAAAAATAAGTATTGAGATTTTTATTGTTATTTTAATTAAATCACTTCCATATTATTAATGCTAACACCGGCTTAAAACCATGTCCCAAAGATCTACCATGTTTCCATCATGTTAAATTGCTGCTCTGTTTTCTTGTATCTGAGAATTGTCGGGGCTTCACGAAAGAATCAAGGAGTCTGGAAGTGTTAGTAGATTGGTTGATCCCTTGGGGGACCTCCACCAATCAAGCCTAGGAGAGTCACAAGGACAGGTGTCAAGGTGCTTTCTCATCCAAGTCAGCTCTTTTTGTTTTTGAGATGGAGTCTCGTTCTGTTGCCCAGACTGGAGTGCAGTGGTGCAATCTTGGCTCCCTGCAGCCTCTGCCTCCCGGGTTGAACCGATTCTCCCGCCTCAGCCTCCCAGGTAGCTGTGATCACAGGCGCATACTGCTATGCTTGACTAATTTTTGTATTTTTAGTAGAGTTGGGGTTTCACCATGTTGGCCAGGCTGGTCTTGAACTCCTCACTTCAGTTGATCCACCCATCTCGGCCTCCCAAAGTGCTGGGATTACAGGCGTGAGCTACCATGCCCGGCCTAAAGTCCGCTCTTTTCAACCATGCTTCCAATCTAGGAACAAGGACCATGCAAAGGAATCGTTGGGCATGTGTTTGTTTTATGAGAACTTCAGTTACCTCAAGTAATTGGGGCTCATTGAAAATATATGCTAGCATAGAACCCAGGGAAAGCTGGATATGGAGGCCTCAAGAAGAGTAGGAAGTTGTAGGTGGTTGTCTTCGTCCATTCTTATACTGCTATTAAGAAATAACTGGCCGGGCGCGGTGGCTCAAGCCTGTAATCCCAGCACTTTGGGAGGCCGAGACGGGCGGATCACGAGGTCAGGAGATCGAGACCATCCTGGCTAACATGGTGAAACCCCGTCTCTACTAAAAAATACAAAAAACTAGCCGGGCGAGGTGGCGGGCGCCTGTAGTCCCAGCTACTCGGGAGGCTGAGGCAGGAGAATGGCATAAACCCAGGAGGCAGAGCTTGCAGTGAGCTGAGATCCGGCCACTGTACTCCAGCCTGGGCGACAGAGCGAGACTCCGCCTCAAAAAAAAAAAAAAAAACAACAAAAAAAAACTGACACTGGGTGATTTATAAAGGGAACAGGCTGAATTGGCTCGCACTTCTGCAGGCTATACAGAAAGCATAGCAGCTTCTGCTTCTGGGGAGGCCTCAGGAAGCTTCCAATCAAAGGGGAAGCCAGGCATCTCACATGGGCAGGAGCAGGGGGAAGACTGGGGGGAGGTGCCACACACTTTTTGTTCGTTTGTTTGTTTTTTAGACAGAGTTTCGCTCTTGTTGCCCAAGCTGGAGTGCAATGGCACGATCTCGGCTCACTGCAACCTCTGCCTTCTGGATGCAAGTGATTCTCCTGCCTTAGCCTCCTGAGTAGCTGGGATTACAAGCATGTGCCACCATGCCCGGCTAATTTTTTGTATTTTTAGTGGAAATGGGGTTTCACTACATTAGCCAGGCTGGTCTCGAATTCCTGACCTCAGGTGATCTGGCCACCTTGGTCTCCCAAAATACTAGAATTATAGGCGTGAGCTACCTTGCCCAGCTGCTACACACTTTTAAACAACCAAATCTCATGAGAACTCATTCACTATCATGAAAATAGCACCAAGGGGGATGGTGCTAAACCATTGATGAGAAGCCAACCCCATGATCCAGTTACCTCCCACCAGGCCCCACCTCCATCACTGGGGACTACAATTCCACATGAGATTTGGCTGGGCGGGGACGGAGATCCGAACCATGTCAGTGGGCTTGAATCCAAGATGGCTCAGTGGACTTCCACAGCTGGAGCTGGTGAATCTTTGCTCTGGGTTCTACCATTCATTATGATTAAGCTATCTTCTCCTGCCTCACTATGAAATGGTTTATTCTTTACCTTAATTCTTCATATCCTTTCTCTATCTCATAGCTTTTATTCACTAAATTCAGCTAATGGCTACAGCTGTACCTCAGTTCAGCTCTCACTGCTAACTGTGCGTTTCTTGCTGCATAGGAACTGGTCCAGCTATGGTTTCGTGCCAGTCCACACCTTAGGTTGCTGGCCAGCTTACAAATGGGATCCAGTTACTAGGTGTGGGAAAAGCCACCTGGCTTTTCATGCTGTATCTTCTTGGGACAGTCTTATTTGGAAGAGGCTACGGGCTTGGAGGCACCATGGTAATGCCGTGGAGGATAATATTCCACAATTAGCAAACCGTATAAGATAGGACATAACAAAATGACACATTTTGTTTAAGAAACAGTAAGAGCCAGGCCGGGTCGGGCGGCTCATGCCTGTAATCACAACACTTTGGGAGCTGAGGGGGGTGGATCACCTGAGGTCAGGAGTTTGAGACCAGCCTGGCCAACATGGTGAAACCCAGTCTCTACTAAAAATACAAAAATTAGTTGGGGGTGGTGGCGGGCACCTGTAATCCCAACTACTCAGGAGGCTGAGGCAGGAGAATCGCTTGAACCCGGAAGGCAGAGGTTGCAGTGAGCTGAGATGGTGCTCTTGCTTCGGCGACAAGAGCGAAATTGTGTTTAAAAAAAAAAAAAAAAAAAAAAAAACCAGTAAGAGCCAAAGACTGTGAAAAGCCTGCCTGATTTATTTCGTGCTCGTTTTGGGTTGAAGCAGAGACAAATGAGGACATATGATGTGATGGGCCGTAGGTACCCCGAGATGTGGACATCTGGGACAACTTCTCTCATGGTGATTCCTGCAGTATCAGAGGAGTTCTTAAGTACCTTGAGCTGCCCATGGTGGAAGGATTAATTCTCCTACTGCACTAGCAGCTTGGATAATTTTTCATCCACAAGGTGTGCCGATGCCTGGCTCCTGGGATAGAGAACTAGGCTTGGAGCCATAATGGGAAGCAAATCTCTCTGGATTGGGGCACATGAAGTGACGAAAAGCTTTGACGGTGGCTGAGAGAAGGAGTGTTGATCCCACAACCAGCGGAATGGCCTCTATTAAAACCAGGCCTCCTGCCCCATCAGACACACAGGTTTCTCTTAACTCTGCCCATCAGGTATGAAAACTTTTAGGAAAATAGCATTGACCAAAGCCCAGGGCTGCGACTGGGGAAGTGATCCTTGGTGTGGCGAGACATGAGTCCATGACATCTGGAATGATCCTTTGGGGACATTTGGGGGTCCAATTAAATATTATTCAGCCTGGGTGGTCAGGCAAACCCTCAGGGACCCATGTGACCGGCCCAAAGTTTTCACCACTCTCCACACAGAACAGTATTTTCAAAACAGTTTGAAGCACGTTGTACTCCCATCTAAAAATAACCCCTTCCAGCCGGGCGCGGTGGCTCGTGCCTGTAATCCCAGCACTTTGGGAGGCCGAGGCAGGTGGATCACGAGGTCAGGAGTTCAGGACCAGCCTGGCCAAGATGGCGAAACCCATGTCTACTAAAATTACAAAAAATAGCCAGGTGCAATGGCAGGCACCTGTAATCCCAGCTACTTGGGAGGCTGAGGCAGGAGAATCTCTTGAACCCGGGAGGTGGAGGTTGCAGTGAGCCGAGATCAGGCCACTGCACTCCAGCCTCGGCGACAGAGTGAGACTCCATCTCAAAATAAATCAATAAATTAATTAATTAAAAAAAAAAAACCCCTTCCATATTTAAACACATTTAAAAGTGAAACAACTATAGCTCCACTCCTCAGGGATAACCATTGTTTATATTCTGCTGTATGTCTTTCCACTATTATTATTGCACATATATACGGAGATAAAATAGGCTCATACTGTCAGTCTGCACAGTTCAATATGGTGGCCACTAACCACGTATAGCTCTTCAAATTAGAATAGAAAAAAAATCAAAATCAAATTCAAATTCAAATTCAGTCTCTCAGTTGTAGTAGCCACTCAGCTGAAGCTCAGAAGCTGCACATGGCTTTTGGGAAACACAGATAAAGAACATTTCCATTAACTCAGAAAGTTCTGCTGGACAGCACTGCCGTAGCCATAGTCCTAAAAATCTTTAGTCACTGTGATCATCTTTTCATGTTATAAAATATGACTGTGTAGTATCATTTTTAATGACTGCATAGTATTCCATTGTGTAGATCTATAATCACTTTTTTTTTTTTTTTTGTGAGACGGAGTCTCACTTTGTTGCCAGGCTAAAGTGCAGTGGCTCAATCTTGGCTCACTGCAACCACTGCCTCTCGGGTTCAAGCGATTCTCCTGCCTTAGCCTCCCGAGTAGCTGGGACTATAGGCATGCACCACCATGCCCAGCTAATTTTTGTATTTTTAGTAGAGACAGGATTTCATCATGTTGGCCAGGATGCTCTTGATCTCTTGACCTCGTGATCCACCCACCTCCGACTCCCAAAGTACTGGGATTACAGGTGTGACCCATTGCACCCAGCCTATAATCACTTTTTAAAAACCTTTTCTCTAAAGTTGGAAATTCAAGTTACTTCTAGTTTGTCACTACTATAACAATGATTCTATAAATCTTTTTTTTTCTTTCTTTTTTTTTTTTTGAGATGGAGTTTCACTCTTGTTCCCCACGCTGGAGTGCAATGGTTTGATCTTAGCTCACTGCAACCTCCACCTCTCGTGTTCAAGCGATTCTCCTGACTCAATGTTTATTTGCATGTGTGATTACTTTTTTACTATTACTACTGGAGCAGATTGCAGTTTTTACACATTTTTCATTCCTACTACAAAATCGCTTTCCAGAAAGATTGAATAGATTTACACTCCTCAAAATACAATATGGAAGTGCTTCTTATCCTAATCTAGACAACAATTGAGAAATTTGTTGCCATTTTGACACTTGAGGCAGCATTGTCCCAAAGATGTTTTGCTTTGGAACTCTTGGATTTCCAGTAGGAATTATATCCACTTGTATTTATTTTGTGACTTGCTTTTGCTGAGTGTTTAACTTAAATGTGTATCCCTTTCTAATGGAGTCATAGAAGATTTTTTTTTTTTTTTTTTTTGAGACAGGATCTTGCTCTGTCACCCAGGCTGGAGTGCAGTGGTACGATCTTGGCTCACTGCAACCTCTGCCTCCTGGGTTCAAGCGATTCTTCTGCCTCAGTCTCCCGAGTAGCTGGGATTACAAGCACGTGACACCACCCCTGGCTAATGTTGTACTTTTAGTAGAGATGGGGTTTCACCAAGTTGGCCAGGCTGGACTTGAACTCCTGACCTGAAGTGATCTGCCACCTTGGCCTCCCAAAGTGCTGGGATTACAGGCATGAGCCACCACATCTGGCCTCGATTCATACAAGATCTTTATATATGGAGGGGTCAAGTTTTTACCACGTAACATACAAAAGCTTTTTGTGTTTATCATTTGCTTTTCACTTTTAAACTTACGAATATAATAAAATCATATTTAGCTGAATGTCACAGAGTTTTCCTATTAGATTTCTGCTTTTGATAAAATACTTTAGCTCTATCCTGCTAAAAATTACACATAAATATTTACTGTTTTATCGTTTACTTTTTAAACACCTAAAACATCTCATACATCTGGAATTTATTTAGGGCGTGGTGTGAGTTCAGTGTTTATTTTCATTTACTTTTAAAATTTGTTGAATGATTTATTCTTTTTTTACCGATTTTAAATTTCACCCTTATAGAATACTACACACACACACTCATATATATGAAATATATATATATGAAATGTGTGTGTGTGTGTGTGTATATATATATATATATATATATATATATGGGCATGCTTTTATACTTCCTATTCTGGTTCATTACTGTTTTTCTAATTTGGCACAAGTAACATATTGCTTTAATTATTTGTACTATGTGTCACACGTTAATATTGGTGTGGCAAGTCCTTTTGTGACTCTTCTTTTCCAAAATATGTTTGGCTTTTATAGTGTGCATCTCCTTCCGTATGAATGTCAAAATTATTTGGTAACATTTTAGAAAATGGTCCTGTCAAAGGTTTTACTGGCATTGTTAAATGTAAAACTAAATTTGGGAAAAACTGGTTTCTGTCAATTCCAAATTTCTCCATCAGAAATATGGTATTCTTTTTTGCTTATTATCATTTTTTGTATCTCTCAGTAAAATTTTTTTAGTTTTTTTTTCCATCCTCTAGGCCCTGAATATTACTTATGAATTTCACTCCCACTTTGCCAAAAACTTGAATAAAGTTTCATCAGGACATAGTTGGTACTGGGCTCGGTGGCTCAGCCTGGAATCTCAGCACTTTGGGAGGCCGAGGCAGGTGGATTGCCTGAGCCCAGGAGTTCAAGGCTAGCCTGGACAACACAGCGAAACTCCAGCTCTACAAAAATAAAACATAAAAAAATAATTGAAAATTAGCTGGGCATGGTGGTGCACACCTGTGATCTCAGCTACTCCGGAGGTAGAGATGGGAGGGAGCATCACGTGAGTCCAGGAGGTGGAAGCTACAGTGAACTGTGATTGCACCTCTGCCTGCGTGACAGAGCAAGACACTGCCTGGACAAAAAAAAAAAAAAAAAAAAAAAAAAAAAAAAAAAAGACATACTTGGCCCTGGCTTCTGGGGAGTAGTGGGGAATTAGGCTGGGAGCCATAATAGATAGGAAAACCCCTGGATGGCGGCACATGATATGATATAAAACATTTTAAAATTGTTTTTATAAATGAGATTTTAAAATGTCATTATATTTCTTTGTTTTATTTTGAGATAGGATCTTGCTCTGTCACTTTGGGATGGAGTACATTGGCATGAACACAGTTCCTCCCAGGATCAAGCCTTGGGAGGCCTTGACCTCCCAGGCTCAAGCAGTCTTCCCACCTCAGCCCCCCAAGTAGCTGGAACTACAGGAACCACCACTCCCAGCTAATTTTTGGATTTTTTTGTAGAGACAGACCATGTTAACCAGGCTAGTTTCAAAGTCCTGGGTTCAAAAGATCCCCCTGCCTCAGCCTCCCAAAGTGTTAAGATTACAGGCGTGAGCCACTATGCCCAGCCCTCCATTATATTTCTGAACATATTATTAAGAATATATAGGCAAGGTGGCCGGGCGCGGTGGCTCATGCCTGTAATCCCAGCACTTTGGGAGGCCAAGGCGGGCAGACCACGAGGTCAGGAGATCGAGACCATGCTGGCTAACATGGTGAAACTCCGTCTCTACTAAAAATACAAAAAATTAGCCGGGCGTGGTGGCGGGCACCTGTGGTCCCAACTACTTGGGAGGCTGAGGCAGGAGAATGGCGTGAACCTGGGAGGCAGAGCTTGCAGTGAGCCGAGATTGCACCACTGCACTCCAACCTGGGCAAGAGAGTGAGACTCAGTCTCAAAAAAAAAAAAAAAAAAAAAAAAAAAAAAAAAAAAAAAAAAAAAAAAAGAATATACAAGCTAGGCATAAATGTTGAGTATTTATTTATTTATTTATTTATTTATTTTTTTTTTTTTTTGAGATGGAGTCTCGCTCTGTCGCCCAGGCTGGAGTGCAGTGGCCGGATCTCAGCTCACTGCAAGCTCCGCCTCCCGGGTTCACGCCATTCTCCTGCCTCAGCCTCCCGAGTAGCTGGGACTACAGGCGCCCGCCACCTCGCCCGGCTAGTTTTTTTGTATTTTTTTAGTAGAGACGGGGTTTCACCATGTTAGCCAGGATGGTCTCGATCTCCTGACCTCGTGATCCGCCCGTCTCGGCCTCCCAAAGTGCTGGGATTACAGGCTTGAGCCACCGCGCCCGGCCGAGTATTTATTTTATATAATTAACTTTAATAGCTTTGTATATTTGCATTAGTTATAATCATTTTTAGGTTGGATATCTTGGGCTTTGCAAAGAGATAATCATATTTGTAAAGAGATAATCATATTATTTGACATAATGTTTGTCAGTACTTAGAATTTTTACTTCTTTTTCTTATGGACGAATATAGTATAGTCCTAAAAAAAAAATAGGTGTTTGAGACAGACAGACCTGGGCTAAATTTCAACCGTACCACCTATTAACTTGAACCTTCTGCAATTCATCCAATCTCTGAGGGTCAGTTTCCTCAAAGAAGAATAATAATACCTACTTTAGGGAGATCTTAGGAGGATTAAATGAAATATTGTCTATAAAGCACATAACCAAGTAGCTGGCACATACAGCTGCTATTATTGCTTGTCTGATTGCATTGGCTGGAACTCCCAGAATGTTAAATAATAATGGTAATTGTGGACATCTAGACTTTAATGGTA
Organism: Rhinopithecus roxellana; assembly: GCF_007565055.1. Taxonomy (NCBI): domain Eukaryota; kingdom Metazoa; phylum Chordata; class Mammalia; order Primates; family Cercopithecidae; genus Rhinopithecus; species Rhinopithecus roxellana. The sequence continues at coordinate 35,418,389 of NC_044567.1, forward strand.
ATAGAGTCATTTCTAAATGAAAATACCAGGCACCGTTGATGATGATGATGATGACGACGAACATTTATTAAGCATTTGTGCCCCATTCAGCATATATATCATAGAGACAATTGCAGGAAATTACCCCAGCATCTTGCATACTTGCTCTTGATAACATTGCTTTTTATTCACTCATTCCCTCGTTCAGTTAATTCATTCAACAGACATTTGTTGAGCATGTCTAGAGGCTCTCATTTATTATGCCTCAATTCTAGCTATCTTCATTTTGGATATGGTGTTGCTTATGTGTTGAAGGAGGGAGGAACAGATACAGAAACAGGCAGTGGAAGATAATCGCATTGAGGCTTCATGTATAAACCACTCATAGAGCTACCTATGTGCATAGATTATGGCGCTGTCCTTTTATTATGTCCTTTCTTGTCCTTTATGCTTGGGCCGTTTGGCCTCATTGAAAGTAAAGAATGAGGTTTAGAGTTTGTAATGAGATGAAGGATGGGACTGAGCTTTTTCTGATGGAAGCTCGTCCATTCATTCAACCATCATTGGCTGATGCTAATAAAAATAAGATGGATAAAGTGTGGATTTTGCCTTTGAGTTTTCATAACTGAGAAAACCAGGAGTATGAGGAATATTATTCCAGAACATACAAAGATGAGGAAAACAGAGAGAGAGAAGTGCTGGTGCAGGAAGGCAGGGGGCTTGAGGGCTTGTTTGAGGGTGGGGTCATGGGGCTATAGAGACGGTGGAGTTAGGACTGGCCTCCCCAGAGTTCTGATGTCATGAGAGGTTGGCAAGAATTTTTTGGGTGGTCAAGAAAGGGCATACTGGTGGTGGGAACGGTTATGCAAAGACGCAGAGACTTGTGGGAGTGGGTCGCTTAGTCTGCCAATAAACAGCCGTTCTTACACAGTGAAGTTGTGTGGAAAATAAGTGGATTTTGTGACTGAATTTTATTTGATGTAGCCCAGCTACAAATTAGAGCTTATCTTGGAGAGTTTAATGAGGTCAGCAGAGTAGAGAAGGGAAACAGCTATGCCTTGTTAATATTCATAGTCATGATATTTACTGGGACAAAACAAAAATAAAGCCCCAAAATATAGTCTTTCCTGGAAAAAGATTGGGGACCAAATGAGAAACTGAAGGAATTTACTGCCTTTAGCAAAAGCAAAAAAATGAATTAACTTCCTTCACATTTGCTCAGTCTTTCTATTTCTCTTCCCATTTTTCTTCTCCTAGACCCTCGCTAAGCAGCAAGTTTCTTACAACATGGATGAGAAATATTAGCTGGGAGCATAGAAGAAGATTATTTAACTCTCTCCCTAAAAGCATATGCAAATGGTGTACACAGGAATGAATTCAGAATTTGGGTATTAATTCATTTTTCCTCCAGAGTCAGCTTCTCCTTCTTTCTCTCTGTATCCTGCTTCCTTTCAGGTATGTGGGTTTGGCAGGCTATTAATGGGTGGAACCCACAAACACAAGGAAGTGATTTTATGGGCTTTCTTCTGGGCTCATGTACAATTTTAAAAAATTCCTTTTGATCCTCGAAGATCCCAGCAGCCAACTCTGGTTAACATCACCAAGAAGCCAACCTCACCCAGAGCTGTCCTAGGAGCTAGACTTCTCATGTGCCAAGCTGCTGGCAATTCTGTCTCCTTGCCTGAGACAGAAGGCATCTTGAGAAGATTCAAATGAAGGGAAATGGAGAGTTGGAGAATTAACATAGGAATTTAATTAATGTTTACATCTGTGAAAAGCATTTTGTACCAAATAAGTATCAGATACATTTCTAAAACTTCCATCGCCGTCTTCCCCTCTCTTGGGAAGAATTAACTAGTTTTAATCCTTGTTTTCCATACAGAAATTCCTGTGTGTGGGTTCAGTAAGAGCTTAAGATTGATCCTGTCCTGGTCATCTGAAACTTCTTCGTGTTTTTCTAAAATTCCTAGAGGTGTTTGTAATGGAACGACTACTAGGGGACATTGAGGGGTTGAGGGAAATGCAGGGAAAGTAGAAGACTGGAGAGGAGAAAGTGAACAGATTTTCAAAAGGGTATGCCTCAAAAAGTAACCATCCCCATGAGCTAGAGAGCAATTACTGTCTAATGAGGCTGGACCAGTCCTTTAACATGAGACTGTCTCCTTTGGCCTTTGATGAGGGCCACTGAGCAGAGCATTTGGTGGCTTTTTGAGCCCTTACAAATAAAAATGGCCATGTATTAGTTATGAGTGTGTTCCCGACTGGACCCATTCCTTTTTTTTTTTTTTTTTTTTTTTGAGACGGAGTCTTGCTCTGCCGCCCAGGCTGGAGTGCAGTGGCCGGCTCTCAGCTCACTGCAAGCTCCGCCTCCCGGGTTCACGCCATTCTCCTGTCTCAGCCTCCCGAGTAGCTGGGACTACAGGCGCCCGCCTCGTCGCCCGGCTAGTTTTTTGTATTTTTTAGTAGAGACGGGGTTTCACCGTATTAGCCAGGATGGTCTCGATCTCCTGACCTCGTGATCCGCCCGTCTCGGCCTCCCAAAGTGCTGGGATTACAGGCTTGAGCCACCGCGCCCGGCCGACCCATTCCTTTAATGGGACTACTAAGCTAGTTCTATCAAGGAAGTACTGGAATCCTAATGTATATTAACCAACATCTTGCTTAACTACTTCATTGAATTAGAGTAAGGTTTCTGAGCTATGCACACAAAGTCTCCCCATGTAGATAAATTAGAAAATTATAGGTTGGTGATAATATAATGAGAAAGAATTGCATGTCATTGAACACCTGGGTTCCAAATATGAAGAAGAAAGATTAGCAGCAATCTGGGAGATTACCTTATTGCTGAACCACAGGGCCCTGTCATATGGGACATTTTTATTTATGGCATGTTTGAAGGCAGATATTAGGTTCATTGTGTTTGTAGATAACATAGTGGAAACCCTAAATAATGGAATTGTACCCATCAAATGAGCTAGAACCATGAATCAGAAAGCTATAGCTGGAAACAGTAGAAGTTGACCTTCTATTTTCTTCTCCCTCTTTCTCCACATCCCTCTCTGTCTCTCCTTCATCTTTACAGCATGTATAAATTTATAAACTCCATGTAGTACTGCTGAAAAATTAAATGAGATGAGGAAAACTGGGAGAGGTAATATTATTCCATATATTTTTCAGATGAGACTTAGAATTTTAGGGAGGTCCAAGATCACATAACTCCTAAGTAGTATCAGTAGGGGCAGAATTCAAATCCTAGCTCCCCCTCCTGTTTTAATTTTCTTTTTCTTTCTTTCTTTCTTTTTTTTTTTTTTGAGATGGAGTCTTGCTCTGTTGCCCAGGCTGGAGTGCAATGGTGCAATCTTGGCTCACTACAAACTCTGCCTCCTGGTTCAAGTGATTCTCCTGCCTCAGTCTCCCACATAGCCTCCCACGTGTTGGTGGATTACAGGCATCCACCAATACACCCTGCTAATTTTTTGTATTTTTAGCAGAGACGGTGTTTCCCCATGTTGGTCAGGCTAGTCTCGAACTCCTGACCTCAGGTGATCCACCTGCCTCGGACTTGCAAATTGCTGGGATTACAGGCGTGAGCCACCATGCCCAGTCTAGCTCCCTTCTTTTGCATACATAGTATGCTGAAGTTCTCTAGACATATTCTTTGAGAATGACAATGGCTGCTTTGCTGAGCACAAGCATTCAATGTAATAAAATGGCGGCTACAGAATTAGGCACTTGCTTAATATGTTCTTTCAATCAGGCAACCAGGCCTGGGATAAAGCAACTCCTGCTAACGTACTTCTGCTGAGTCAAACCCATCAGAAAGATCCCAGAGCTAAAAATAAAGGGGTCATAAAATGTATTCAGGCCACAAGATCAAGAACCATATGCTGGGCAACCGCATATGCTGAAAATAATGATTCGGTGCTGAAAATGAAAATTTTAGAGCAAAAAGGGACTAAAAGAAATAATGTAATGTAATCCCCCACTTGGATGTGGAGAATGCTGAACAGAGAGAACTCAGTTGCTTTGCTCAAGATTACCCAATTAATAATTGGCAGGATTGGTTTCTTGTATCTGGTTCAGGGTTCTCTATTCCGTCATAGTGTTCTGACTTATTATAATGGCAATGACTTACATTTGTGAAGTAACTCTTTACATTCTAAAACTTCATTATATTTAAAAAATGTAAGGCAAATATTATACCCATATTACAGATGGGGCAACTGAGGCAAAGAGAATCTAGATGATTTGCCAAAGGGCGTACAACTAATGAATGATAGAGTATGACACAGGATTTGTCTTGGACCCTTTGCCAGGCTTGCAGCAGGGGGCACCCAGTCTATTTGGCTCTCTGGGCTGCATCTGGCTTGCACTTCGGCCCACAGTTCCTGCGGTTGTGTGACTGCACACTCAGCTCCTGGTGGGAGGGAGTTTGTGAGCGAGCAAGTGTGGGGTTCAGCTGGCTGCCGCAAGCCCTGACACAGGAGCAAACTCTGTGTGGGGCCTGAGGCCACACCAGGCATGTTGCCCTGAGGGGACCATAGTTGCACGCAGGCAGGGGTGCCTGCAATCCTGAAGCCCCAGAGGGAGTATTCCAGTGTGCTAATTAGCTCTTTTAGTTCCACTGTCTGCAGCCCAATAGATGGCTGCAGGACTGGCTTGGCCCTGAGTCTTCTTCCATCATGTGGGGTGGCTGCTCTCCACCAGCAAGGGCAGAGGGCCAGTGTTACAGTCTTTCTGGGTGCCCATGTTTGGTGCATCCTGAGCTCTTGTCCCGCATCCAAGAAGAATGAGGTCATGCTGAGAATTGAAGGGTGTTGAGGTGGGAGGATTTTATTGAGCAATGAAACTGCTCTCAGCAGAGAGGGGATGGAAAGGCCGGGTTGTCTCTTTCAGTGTGGCTGAGTCTGGGGATTTTTATAGGCACAGGATGGGTGAGGGCAGACCATAGGTAGTATTAAAAAGGATAATATTTGATTGTTTAAAAGGCATTGTTCAGAAAGAACCAATCAAGAAAGGGCGGACAAACAGGAACAGAAGTTCTCACTCAGGGTCGCAGGTTTCCTCTGGAACCAGCAGTCCAGGCTGTTTTTGGCTCGAAGGTGGAGTTTCACCAGTGACCTGACCCTGTTTGCTTAGGCATTTGTCTGCCTCCTGCCGCCCTCAACAAGAGAGTCAAACCTAGGTTTTTTGGCTTCCAATCTACTTGCCTCTGAGCTGTTTTACTCATAATACTTCTGATGCCAAATATGTGGGATTTTTCTTCTACCTCCAAACCCATTCTCTGGTTTTCCTGACACCAGCTATGTGTCCTACAATTCAATTATGCCACGGCTACCTGGAGTTGGCAGAGACCCCACAGGTCAAGACTCAATCCCACAAAACTACCCCCAAGTTCAGACACCAATTGCAAGTTCCAGGTTTCTACCTGTACTTCTGACCAACAGGCTATAAACAGGCTGCTCCCACAACCCAGTTCTCATGTTCCATAATTTGCTAGAATGTCTCTCAGAACTCAGGAAAGAGCTTTACTTAGGGTACAACAGACACATTGGGTTTCCATCTCTTGATGCTTAGGGCAAGGTATGGGCATGGGGCATGGAGCTTCTATCCCCTTTCTTGGTGTGCCACCCTCTCAACACCTCAGTGTGTCACCATGTAAAAACTCTCCAAACCCCCTTTGTTTAGGGGTTTTTATGGAAGGCTCATTATGTAGGCATGATTGATTAAATCATTAACCATTGAAGATTGACTCAGTCTCCAGCCAGTGGCGATCAGATGATAGGACTGAAAGTTTCAACCCTGTAATTACACCAGAGTCTTTCTGGCCACCAACCCCCATCCTAAAGCGATCTTGGAGCCCTAAGCTACTAGATCTCTTGTAACAATACAAATGACACTTGCTTTTGCATTTTTTTCTTTTTCTGAGACAGAGTCTCACTCTGTCACCCAGGCTGGAGTGCAGTGGTGTGATCTCGGCTCACTGAAACCTCCGCCTCCCAGGTTCAAGCAATTCTCCTGCCTCAGCCTGCTGAGTAGCAGGGACTACAGGTGTGTGCCACCATGCCAGGCTAATTTTTTTTTTTTTTTTTGATTTTTAGTAGAGGCGGGGTTTCACCATGTTGGCCAGGCTAGTCTCAAACTCCTGACCTCAGGTGATCCACCTGCCTTGGCCTCCCAAAGAGCTGGGATTACAGGTGTGAAAAACTATGCCGGGCCACTTTTGCATTTCTTTAGCATAGAAAAGACGAGGGTTTTAGGAGCTGTGTGCCAGGGACCAGGGAAAAAAGATGAAATATCTTTATTTTTTTCACACTGCCTATCCCTGCACTTGCCACAGGGTAGGTGTTTGAATAGACTGTGCAGGCTCTTTGGCTGGGTTCACCAGGGTGCACCTGAAGCAAGTGGCCCTGGTCTGCTGCAAGTACAGTAGCCTCACTCAGCATCCTCAATACATTATTGGAAACTGATTTGAAGCAAAGCAACATACAGCAGGTCCTTGAATAACATCATTTCCTTCACGGTTTTTACTTTATTATCAAGTTGATGAGAAAAAAAATATTGTTTTGTTATTTGTTGTTTTGCTTAGGTTGTAGTTTCCAAGAACCTATCAACAACATTAAATGAGGATTTACAGTACTGCTTCTGCCATCTTTCTCATGGTACTTGTTTGTCAAAGGAAGAAGTGGTGGAGGGTGAGCTATTATCCTTACTCAAAAAATCAGCAATCTTCCCTTCCCTTCTTTTCACTTCCCTTCCCTCCCCTCCCCTCCCCTTCCCTCCCCTCCCCTCCCCTCCCCTCCCCTCTCCTTCCCTCCCCTCCCTTCTGCTCCCCTCCCCTTCCCTTCCCTTTCCTTCCTTTCCCAACTCCATTATGCTATAGATCATGAGTTTTTGTTGTTGTTTACCTTGACTTGTCCAATTCCAATTTCGTTGCTTTTCTGTAAAGACTAACCTCATAGCTAGAGCAAAGGACTGACAACTGTTTTTTGTTTGTTTGCTTGTTTTTTTGCTTACCCTGTTGGGCAGAATAATGGCCCCACCCACTCAAAGATATTTGTGCCTTAATCCTCAGAAAATATGAATATTTCATGTTATCTGGCAAAATAAACTTTGCAAATATGATTGATGAAGGTAAGGGTACAGGCCTTGAGGTAGAAAGGGTATCCTGGATTATTTAGGTGGGCCTAATCTAACCCTCTCTGACTGTGGTCAGGTTGAGAGAGAGAGAGAAGTGATAATGGAAGCAGGGTTAGAGAAATGCAACTTTGCTGGCTTTGAAGATGCAGAAAGGGACTGAAATCCAAAAAATTCAAGGAGCCTCTAGAAGCTGGAGAAAGCATGGAAATTGGTTTTTTTCCCTAGAACTTCCAGAAAGGGATGCAGACTTGCTGATGCCTTGGTTTCAGACTGGTGAAACCTATGTTGAACTTTGAACCTACAGAACTGTGAGATAATACATTGGTCTTGTTTTGAGTGACTAAATTTGTGGTTTTTTGCTGATATAGCAAGTTACAGCTTCTCTTCAGAGACAGGGTGGACCCCTACTCAAAATTTGGTTCAGATGTCAAGCCCAGTGATGACGCCCTCACTATACACATGTGCCAACAAGGTATTAAAAGGTTTGTTACTTACATAATAAGTCTTTCAGTGTGGCTCCCAAGCAGGTCCAGAAGTGGCTTGAAAAAGCAGAGAAGGGAGATTGGCTTGCAAGTATTATGGTAGTTAGGCGGTGGGGATGGAGTGAAGGTTCCTGTGCACGGTTTGATCGTCCCATTGGCTCCAAAGGAAAGAGCACCCAGGCTTTCTTAGCAGCTTGCCAAGGTGTGGGGTAGTAAAGGAATAAGGTGGAGTGAGGCTTAAATAATGTCAATAGTAAAACAGCAAGAAATGGAGTCAGACTCTATTATACAGCAACAAGAGAAAACTGGTACACTAATCTTCCTCTAGCTCCATCTATGCAGACTGTGAATCTGCCCATTCATCCACCCTGTATTCTATTATGTATCCACTGCATGCCAGGTATAGTTCTAGAGATTATGGATGTAGCGATGTCCATGAAAGAATATTTTTTCCTGTTGTACTCACAGTCTAGTAGGAGTGAACACTGAATTGACTCATAAGTATTTGATTATTTGCTGAGGATCACAATTGTAGTATCTTGAGGACCATAAGAGACCACAATGGAGAGGGAAACTTTTCTTTATACTAATTTTAGGAGAATTTTCCCCGGAAAGATGAGAATTGGCACAGTTGAACTGGCAGTTCACCACACAGTGGCAGAGATGAAAGAACTCTACGCAGAAGAGAAAAGCAGAGACAGAGGCATAGATGCATGAAGTTATGTCTGTGTTGCAGTGAATGGGATTAAAAAGTGAGGATTTTTTTTCACCCACTGATTTCCTGTGGGCTTGGGATTGGGGATTGAAGATTAGGGGGGCAGTTTGGAAGGAAAAGCTGGAACAGTAAGAGAGTGGGGTTAAAGATGACCCACTGTTGGTTAGCTGCATGTTGACCTAATGTAAGGATTGTGAGTTTGTTTTCAGTCTAAAGTCATTGACTCATACCCAGTTTAATATACTTGAAGGAAAACATGTGAGATCTATAAAGTAGACAAGATTGGAAAGAAATTGTTTCAAGAAAAGGAAGTTAATCAGTAACTGAGTCTAACTGGTATAGACTACAGTTTCTTTTCCAATAATGGCCCAAGGAAATGATGCACAAAGTATGTGGAATTATGATTGCTCATTGAAGAGGGAGTTTGCTTTGGGGGTGGACTGAAGGGTTGGCGAAGGAATAAAGATGCTCATCATGACTCAGAATGTGTCTTCTTTCCCTTGGGTCCTCCTCCTGGTGACACCCTAGAACATCCTGGGACATTGCTGTTTTTTTCATTTTTTTCATTTTTTTCATTTTTTTCATTTTTTTTTTTTTTAGACAAAGTCTTGCTCTTGTCCTCTAGGCTGGAGTATAATGGCGTAATCTCAGCTCACTGCAACCTCGGCCTCCCAGGTTCAAACAATTCTCCTGCCTCAGCCTCCTGAGTAGCTGGGATTATAGTGACTGCCACCACGCCTGGCTAATTTTTGTATATTTAATAGAGATGGGGTTTCACCATGTTGACCAGGCTGGTCTCCAACTCCTGACCTCAGGTGATCTGCGTGCCTTGGCCTCCCAAAGTGCTGGGATTACAGGTGTGAGCCACTGCGCCCGGCCATCATTGTTGGTCTTTAAGCTCCATTCCTCCCCAGAGGGCTGGTGCCTTGGTAGTAGCCTCTACCCTCATGTGGGTATCATCTGGGGCAGTCTGGACTTGTATAAGAATTCCAATGTTAATGATGGAGTTCTGTTGGAAAGAGGGACAAGTCTTCCAAATTCTCATCCCCACCTGGTGCTGCGTTCTCCCTTCTCTCTCCTTCTGTTTTGTATTTTAGATTCAGGGGGATCTTTCACATATATAACAAGTTCTTGCTTTGAACTTAAAAATAAACACTATGAAAAAAGAAATGTGTGTTCCGATCTGACTTGAAATGCCCAAATGTGATTAGTATTAGACTGTGAAATACCTCTGCTTATCTCCAGGAGCCAGCTGCTGGGAGCATTTTGAGGGATCAGGCTGGTTGTTGTGGGTGATGTTTTTTTAAAACAAAACATAAGCCCCAAATGATCTGTGTACAGACTCTCCATGAAGTCCCCTTTGTCAAAAACTCTGTCTTTCTAATTTTTATTCTCCCCTCATTTGTCCCGATCCCAATCATGGAAGACAGTGTAGGAGCCAAACAGGTTCCAATTTCGGTCTGGCCATTTTCCTCTCGCTTCTCTCTGTATTTCAACCTTTCTCTTTTCTAAACTTGCCTGGCTGCATCTAAGGACTTTCCACTTGAGGAAACAAATTATTTGGGTCATACAGGCCACCACTGCTATTTATGAGCCAAAAAAATGCCGCTTGGCATTTGGAAAACTGATTTATTAATACACGCAGGGTCTTGCATGTCGACAACTGCAAATTATGGATAACAGATTTGCATCTCCTATAATTTCATGGCCTCATTCAAAAGGACTTAATGAGCTAACAAAAAGGGCTAAATGATAAAATGTTTTTTTTTCTCTCTCAAAGCTCTTTTTGACCTACCTGCCTACCTCTCCCATGAAAAACTAAGAAAGAAGAAGGAAAGAAAACAAAGAATATTAATTTACTGAAAAGCTTAACTTTAAAGCATTATGAGATTTTAAATCCGTGAATTACTCTGTATGATATACGAGTCAATTACAGAAAGAATAGGAAATAGTAACAGGTTTGCATCAATCTTCAGCTAAACTATGTTCAGGGAAACAAAGCTAGAATTCAATCAGACAGGGAGATAACATTACATTCCTTCTGAACACACTACTCTGGAAGAATATTTGAGGGACACTAAAAGTGAAAAATAAGGTATATTTGTGTTTGGTGAATGTGCACTATATTTGAAGAGACAAGATATTAAAAGTTGTATATTGACATTGAAAACTTCCTTAGCAATTTACTCCCAAGAGAGGTGAAGCAGCAGAGGGTCCTTACTTGGCAAATAAGCAAAAAGGATAATAATTACCACTAACTGGAGGCATTACTGTGGGATTGTAGGGGTCTGTATTAGTCTGTTTTGTGTTACTATAAAGGAATACCTGAGGCTGGATAATTCATGAAGAAGAGAGTTTTAATTGGCTAATGATTCTGCAGGCTGTACACAAAGTATAGTGCCTGGATCTGGTGAGGGCTTCAGAAAGCTTCCAATCATGGCAGAAGGTGAAGATGAGCCAGGCTGTCACATGGCAAGAGAGAGGGCAAGCCAGAGAAGGGAGAGGTCTCAGGCTCTTTTAAACAACCAGATCTTGTGTGAAGTAACTGAGCAAGAACTGACTCATCACCAAGGGGATGGTGCTAAGTCATTCATGAGGGATCCACCCACATCATCTAACACTTCCCAGTAGGCCCCACTTCTAACATTGGAAGTCACATTTCAACATGAGATTTGGAGGGGACAAATATCCAAAGTATGTCAGGGTCTGCGAGGATTTCTTTCTCTCACCCCAGCCCCCTCCACTCCCTTCCTTTTTTTTTTTTTTTTTTTTTGAGACAGCATTTGGCTCTGTTGCCCAGTCTGGAGTGCAGTGGCATGATCATGGCTCACTGCAGCCTCAGCCTCAACCACCCAGGCTCAAGTGATTCTCCCACCTCAGTCTCCCAGTCCTCAGTCTCCTGGAACTACAGGTGTATACCACCATGCCCAGCTACTTTTTAAATTTTTTTTAAGAGATGAGGTCTCCCTATGCTTCCCAGGCTGTTTTCAAACTTCTGGGTTCAAGCAATCCTCATGCTTCAGCCTCCCAAAGCGCTGGAATTACAAGTGTGAGCTCCTGCTCCTGGGCCCTGAGAGGATTTCAAGTAAGAGATAGATTATTTCAAGGCCGGGCGCGGTGGCTCAAGCCTGTAATCCCAGCACTTTGGGAGGCCGAGACGGGTGGATCACCAGGTCAGGAGATCGAGACCATCCTGGCTAACACGGTGAAACCCCGTCTCTACTAAAAAAAATACAAAAAACTAGCCGGGCGAGGTGGCAGGCGCCTGTAGTCCCAGCTGCTCGGGAGGCTGAGGCAGGAGAAGGGCGGGAACCTGGAGGCGGAGCTTGCAGTGAGCTGAGATCCGGCCACTGCACTCCAGCCTGGGCGACAGAGCGAGACTGTGTCTCAAAAAAAATTTTTGTTTTCTGGATTTCAAATACAATCAGGATCCTGGTAAGTTGGAAAAGCCAGTAGAACATCTCACAAGAGAGGGGATGAAAAGAGGACTTGCAGAAGGATGTTCTGTGGGTGCTCGGAATTTTGTGTACAAAAGTTCTTTGTTAGTTTGGAGAATTAATGGAGAGATGTGATTCAAAAGAGCATCACAAACGTCAAATGCCTGGGAAATGCCAACGAAAGATACTCGAGACTCCTACGCAGAAAACTACACACAGTTACTGATGATAAATGGAAGGAAATACCAAGTTCATGGATTAAAAGAGTCAAAGTTGTTTCTTATTTTCTTGAAATTGATCTATATATATTTAATTCAGTCCAAATCACATCCCAGCAGATTTTATAATTGTGGAAATGGACAAGCTGATTCTATAATTTATATGGGGCCGGGTGCGGAGGCCGAGGTGGTTGGATCACTTGAGGCCAGGAGTTCAAGACCAGTCTGGCCAACACGGCAAAACCCCATCTCGACTAAAAAATACAAAAATCAGCCGGGTGTGGTGGTGCATGCTTGTAATCCCAGCTACTCAAGAGGCTGAGGCAGAGAATTGCTTGAATCTGGGAGGCGGAGGTTGCAGTGAGCTGAGATCACACCACCGCACTCCAGCCTAGGAGATAGAGTAAGACTAGGAGATAGAGTAAGACTCCAAAGCTAAGAATAGCCAACGTCAAAGGTGAGTAAGATGTATTAAACTTTAAGATGTATTTAAAACTATAGTACTTAAGGCTTTGGGTTACTAATATGATCCATGGATATTAGATGTACTACTGAAACTATAGTAATTAAGGCTGTGGGTTATTAATATGTTCAGTGGAATAGAGAGTCCAGAAACAGACTCACACATATTTGGTCACCTGATTTATGACAGAGTTGCCAGTTGCATTACTGCTGACTGTAAATTGGTGCACCTACTTTGAAAAACATATGAATATTCTGAGACACAGCAGTTCCATATTTCAGTGTATTAACAGAAATGTGTATGTGTGTACCAAAAGACATATCCACGGATGTCTGTAACATCACTGTTTCTTATAACCCCACCCCTCATTACCATTGGAAACAACCTGAACGTCTATCAACAACTAAATGACTAATAAATTATAATTCATTCACACCATGGAAGACTACATAGCAGGTTCGGTAAACTTTTTCTGTGAAAGATCAGATGGTAAATCTTTTAGACTTTGCAGGCTGTTCAGTTTCTGACACAACAACTCATCTCTGCTTTTGAATCACGAAAGTGGCCACAGAGGATACATAAGTGAACATGGCTGTGCTTCTAGAACTTTATCCATGGATACTGAAACTTGAATTCCATACAATCCACTTTAGAAAATATTCTTTTTCTTTAGATTTTTGACTATTAAAAAATATAAAAACTGTTATTAGCTTGCAGGTTGCACAAAAACCTGTGATGAGACATATATGAAGAAGGACCAGCAACTGCTACACACTCCACAACATGGATAAACCTTACAGATTTGATGGTGAATAGAAGAAAAACAGACTAAAAGCAGCATACACATTATAATTCCACTTGTATAAAGTTCAAAAACAGGCAAAACTGATTTATGGTGATGAAAGTCAAAAGAGTGATTACGTTTGAAGATGGAATTATACAGCAGGCTTCTGCACTGTGGCTGATGCTCTGTTTTGTGATCTAGGTGGTAGCTAATCAGATGGGTTCATTTTCTAAAAGGTCACCAATCTGTACTGTGAATTTACTGTATCTCAATAGAACAATGTTTTTGGTTTATTTGTTTTAAAGAATCTAGGAGTAATTTAAGAGACAACATCATGCAATATCTGAGAGTGTAGATTCTGTACCCAGACTGCTAAATCCTAGTTTTATCATTAGCTGTGTGACCTTGGGCAAGTTGTTTCACCTCTCTGTTCTTTAGTGTTTCTCAACTGTAAAAAAGTGATCACAATCGTACTTAGTTGACTCAATAGTACTTGATACTTGTAGTACTGCTCTAAGAATGATGAGTTAAGCCATATAAAGTCACTTAGAACAATGCTGGCATACCCTAAGAACTCAATAAATGTTAGATATTATTCTTGTGGCCAATAACTTTTTTGCTTTAGGTCTTAAGCTCCAGTTTGTTAAGACATTTATAAACTCTTGATTCTGCCACAAATATACTTTTAGATTAAGCAAGACCAGGAGCACAAAGAAGCCTTTTTAAACTCACATGTGGTCCAGTCCAGCTCACCAGGAATCTGATTCTGAAGAGTCTGGGAATAAAGGCTCAGAGTCATAAATAATATAAATATCCCTTGTCTTATTTAGAATGCACATATTGCCTGTGAATAGTTGCAGTGTCAGTAGGTGTTAGCTGAAGACTCTGAGATCTGGGATTCCAAACAAATATATACTTCCATTCTGAACTAATCATTTTTATAGAAAACAGACGAGGCTTGTTGGATAGGTGCATGAACAATATCTTATGCTGCTCGCCTGTTCTCTAGGCCGAGGTCCTGCATCCAAAGAGTGCCAGAGGCAGGATGTCTTGACCTCCAGGAATTTTATAAGGTAAACCCTGCTCATCCACCTAAAATATTTTCCTGGAAAAAAAAGCCAAAAATAAATAAAGTCTGAAATATCATCTAATTCCTACCCTTTATGCTCCTTAAATGACTACTCTACCATCCTGGGAGGCATCATATTCCATGACTTAAAAAAATGAAGCAAATATGCCAGGCACAGTGGCTCAGGCCTGTAATCCCAGCACTTTGGAAGGCCAAGGTAGGCGGATCACTTGAGCTCAGGAGTTCATGACCAGCCTGAGCAACACAGTGAGACTTCATTTCTACAACACACACACACACACACACACACACACACACAATTAGCCGGACATGGTGGCATGCTCCAGTAGTTCAAGCTACTGGTTGGAGGTGACAAGATCACTTTTACCTGGGAGGCGGGGGTTGCAGTGAGCTGAGATCACACCATTGCACTGCAGCCTGGGTGCTAAAGCCACACCCTGTCTCAAAAAATTTTTTTGAAAAGAAGCAAATAGCATTTTTACCAACTATAAATATCCATTCATCTGTTCAATCATTCAGCAAGTTTTATTGAGTGCTTAATATATGCTATATAAAAGGCAAAGGAAGTTCCTGAGTAAAATAATTTTTTGACTGTATTCTTTGTTTATGGTGATGTTTCTTTAAAATTTTTGACTGTGGAATGCTACAACCGCTTCCTGTTCTTCTTTTTTATTTTTTCTAGTAATACCCATTCATATCACAGGATACACGTTGCGAAATGCTGAGTTAACTAATCTTTTATTGCTGAATACCAAGGTTTCCTAACTCTTTGCTGTCATAAATAACACTGCAGCGAACATTCTTGTACCTACAGCTTTGCACACATGTTGGATTATCTTTTTAGGATACATTTCTAGGAGTGGAATTGCTGAGTTAAAGGCTCTGTTTCTTTTTATGTACGTAAAAGACCCTATGTCAGTTTTACAAATCTTAGGGAATCACAGACTTGTAAAATATCAGAGTTGGAAGGGATCTTAGAGAGCATCAGCTCAAGCGCTCCTGTCACCCTGGGAAGACCAGGGCTTGAAGCCAGGTCAGTCTTAATGCACTTCTCACAGCTCCACGTGGGCTCCTGGGGCAGCTGTCCAGCAGAAGAAAGACATTACAGGGAAGTCAGCGAGGCATCACAAGTATTAGCATTTGCCCCTTATGGCTCAGACTACGCTCTCCCTATTTTTCCTCAGGGTCTTTCTGGTTTAAGCCTTTGTGTCATATTTATGAGCCACGGGGTATTTACCAAGAAGAAAATGTCAGGAAAACAAAGATCCAATCTAGCACCCATTCTTCCCCTTGAAAACCAGATAAGAAACCAGGTAGTTTGCAAAGGGCACAGGTTTTGTGTGTGTGTGCACTTGTGTGCATGTGTGTGCACGTGTGCACTCTCCTGTAGTAATTGCTTTGGGAAGCTTGGGATAAGACACACTACACCATGTGATCTGATTTCTCTTCAGCGCAGCTATGGCCCTCAGGCTTATACTGCCTTAAGAGAGGGCTAGGTTGGGGATTGTGTGAGTTATTTCCTAGTCTCGCCCGCTGTTTCCAGTAGAATTAGCTGCCATGTGGTGAGCGCATGTTTTTGAAAGATTCTTGGTAGGAGGTAGCATGCGGCTCAGGTCAACTGATTTGAGCAGCCTTCTAGGCAGGGGAGCAGAGTCGAGAGTGACTAAACCCAAACCAGACCCAGAAGCTGGGGCACTGGCCAACTCCGCCTCCAGACAGGGACGAAGGTGCATTCCCTGGCGTCTCCCTTGGTATCTCTTTTGGTTGTATTTGATTTGAACAGAATCCAGCTTTCCTCAAAAGGAAAAAGGAGTGGGAGCTTCCAAGTTGCCTCTACTTTAATTTGGGGAAAAAACGACATCTTTTCTTTGTTGTACAAACACATATCACCACATCAGAGCAAATACCCCTGAAGCTCCATTCTGATTTCTGGCTTGGAAAAGTTCTTGATGTTTCACAGAAAACCTTCCCACATCCTACCACACCCATCTTGTTTTTCCACCCACCTCAGGCATCTTCTGCCTCATTACTGAGGTATTATTAATGGAATGGGAAATTGATGAAGAAATTCTTGTCAGTGGCTGGCTGGAGCTGTCCATCCAATGCCATCCGCTCAGCCTCAAGCCATCCTGGTTTCTGTGGCTCAGGAGATTCCTTTGAGACCTCAGGTGGGAGGTGATGCCAGGGAGGGCCCTGATGGGATAGTTTGTTCAGAGCATGAGAGCCCTCTTTGGTTTACCTTGGAGTCAAATTAAGCCCTGATAATACTTGAGACAGAGATGGTATAAGCATCTCTTTCTTTCCACAGCTTCTATCACATCCCTGGTCACACATCAGAGATTCAACAAACATTTGTTGAATAAATGAGCAAATGGCTTGGGTCTTGTCTTGATTTCAGATATATAGTCTTTCTTGGTCTACGATTGCGGGCACACACATGTCTGTGTTTACTTTAACTTCCAGCCATGTTCACCATCTGAGAATTTCATGAGGAGGCAGGACAGGGGATGGGATACCATCTTCAATGTTAGAAAAATCATTTTTCTTCTTTGTGGAGTCCCTTCCCTGCCTCCACCTGTTGCCTGCAGTGATGCTCTTGGGCTTACCAAAAATGAAAGACTAATGCCAGACTTGATTTCCAGCAGAGATATATTTGGCGTTGAGTTACACGTAGGCCCTTTGGGAAGCAGAGACAGATAGAAAGAAGAGGAAAAGGTCAAGTCCAGGTAATGGAGTAAAATTTGGGCCTGGTTCCAACATTCAAGGCTTCCATGTATCCATGGGCAGTTTGGATATTTCCTATGTGCCAGCGGAGGAGATCTGTTGGCACTCATATTGAGCCTGCGTACACTGTTCTTGACACTACACACTCTGTCATAGGTCAGAAGCGTCGTTTTTGTAGCACAAGGACAGTAACCAATCACCAAGCCGGGCATCTGCTCATTGGGAATGGTATGTCTTTTTCTAATTTGCACAAAGTCTTCATACATGGCCATGTGGCTTGAAAACTCAATTCCATATTTTATGTTTCTCTATTCTTTTTTGAATGTCCTGGATGTGTGAGCAGTGAGTGTGTGTGTGCATATGTGTGTGTGTGTGTGAGAGAGAGAGACAGACAGAGTGTGTGTGCGTGTCTTTGTGTCTGCTCTCAATATGGCTCTAAGGGCTGAATTGAGTAGATGGTATTAAAACTAGCACAGGCTCAGCACAGTGGCTCATGTTTGTAATCCCAGCACTTTGGGAGGCCGAGGCAGGAGGCTGGCTTGAGGCCAGGAGTTCAAGACAAGCCTGGGCAACATAGTGAGTCTCTGTCTCTAAAAAATAAACATTAAAACAATTAGCCAGGTGTGGTGGTGTGTGCCGGTAGTGCTACTTGGGAGGCTGAGATGGGAGGATCGCTTGAGCCCAGGAGGTTGAGGCTGCAGAGAGCTATGATTGTGCCACTCCACTAAAGCCTGGGCAACAGATCAATACCCTGTATCTAAAAAAATCAAATAAATAAAAATAAAAATAATGTACTTGTATTTATGCCAAAATGCCCTCTCCTTTTCTCCTGATAGCTGAGTAGAGAAACAAGCTTTCTGAGTGAATCTCTTCTTTCATTCTCCTGGCCTAGAATGGTGGACAGGTGCGTAACCACCGCTTGGCCAATTAAACCCTTCCCCTCCCATCTCCTTTTCTCTGACTTTGCATGGAAAGGAGGGAGGCATAATAATGTGACCTGCAGTGTCTTCCCCATTTTGAGGTGTGGGCTGGGGAGGGAAACTGGGAAGGTTAGAAATGCTCCAGGTGAATGTACCTCCTTCAAATTGGCCACGTCACCTCCTGTGACTTCCTGACTTTGCTCTCTCGGTTTCCAGGAAGTCTTTTTATTGCTCCTTATAAATTGACTACTAAAGCATGGGTGGCTCTAAGTACTAGATATAGCCCATAAATCTAAAACCAAGGGGACCTCCCCCTGGTAGTTCCCATGGTCATCCCTAGTCCTCAACTTCCTCATCTCTAAAGTAGAAGTGCCCATTGATACGGCCCTAGGATATAAGATGGGCCTGGGAGAACCTGTGTCTAGTCTACAGAGTTCCTGGGCTCCTAGGCACCTAACATCACAGGCTTTGTGCCAGCACAGCCTTTTGATGTCCTCCTGGCTCTGTTCTTTTCTTGTTTTATAAGCTGTAAATCATCAAAGACTCAGCACTTGTTCCTTTTAGACATCACAACTCACCCTTTTTGCTCCTATCCAGATCCCCCTTTTCCTCCTTAACTCTTCCTGAATTTATAGACTTTCATGTAAAGAGAACTACAAACAAACTGACAGCTCTGAATGATAGCACATTCTTTAAATCAAAATTCAGGCTCGCAGCAGTTTCACATGAGCAAAGGATAATTCTCCCTTCACGGCGTGGGCTAGGAGTCAGAGGAGATTCAGTTTGCAATGTGGAATCCGGCTTGATCTTCATTTTACCTCCTCGGCCTCCCACATAATGTAAAAGCAACATCAGTTTTTTCTTGAGTTGGAACAAAAGTCTCTTAAATTTTCTCTCTTGACTTAATCATCTTTAGGTATGTATGAAATCGGTGAGTGAATGACAAAAACAAAAACAGTTTGGTGAGATTGAGAGTTTGTGGTTCTTGACCTAATGTCCAGGAAGGCACTGCCCCGGGACACTTTGATGTGTGTGCGTGTGTGTGTATGTGTGTGTACATGCATGTGTGCATGTGTGTGTGCACACAGTCACATATTCAGAAAGTTTCTTTCCTTCTAATACTCAGTGACTGGCAAGAACAAATTGAGAGCTCCATATATTAAAAAGAAACTTTAGAACAAAGATGTCAAAGAAGAGTAGTTTGAGACAAAGGTAGAAATATGAAATGTCTTACATGCTTTGTAATTGAAAGAAAGATAAAATGATGTTTAATAAGAATGAGTCACAAATAATTTAGTAGTAAGTTATAGTCATATAAAGAAAGAGGGAGGAGGGATGGGCTGAGGGGAGTCAGAAACCAGAAGAAATATTATAGAAGGATGGGGATAGCAGAGGGGAGGTAGAGAGTATGTCTTAGTCTGTTTTGTGTTGCTATCAAGGAATATCTGAGAATGAGTAATGCACAAAGAGGTTCATTTGGCTCACAGTTCTGCAGGCTGTACAGGAAGCAGAGCACCAGCATCCACTTCTGGGAAGGCCTCAGCATGCTTCCATTCATGTGAAAGGGGAGCAGGCATCACACAGTGAGAGAGGAGGAAAGAGAGAGAGGAGGAGGTGCCAGGCTTTTTTTAACAATCGGATCTCAGGAGAACTAATAGGGTGAGAACTGACTCATTACCATGAGGACAGTACCAAGCCATTCATGAGGAATCCATCCTCTGATCCAAACACCTCCCATCAGGCCCCACTTCCAACACTGGGAATCACATTTTAACATGAAATTTGGAGGGGACGAATATCCAAACTACATCAGACTGTAAAGAGAGAAAGAGGAAGACAGGAAGAGACAAACAAAGATAACAAAGACCCAGGACACAGAGACCCATTCATTGATTCTACCGATTTTTTTTTTTTTTTTTTTTTTGGGACAGAGTCTCGCTCTGTGGCCCAGGCTGGAGTGCAGTGGTGCGATCTCAGCTCACTGCAAGCTCCGCCTCCCGGGTTCACGCCATTCTCCTGCCTCAGCCTCCGGAGTAGCTGGGACTACAGGCGCCCGCCACCTCGCCCGGCTAGTTTTTTGCATTTTTTAGTAGAGACGGGGTTGCACCGTGTTCGCCAGGATGGTCTCGATCTCCTGACCTCGTGATTCGCCTGCCTCGGCCTCCCAAAATGCTGGGATTACAGGCTTGAGCCACCGTGCCCGGCCCTATAGATACTTTTTGAGCAGAGTTCAAAACGATTTTTTCCACCAGAGTTCTATATTGTGCCACACCCTTCCCCACGTGTTACTTTCACTGCCTCTCCCCACAAAGCCAACATAGATGGATAATGGAACTTGACTACGGATGGGCGAAGCAGGAAGCTGAGGTCTGCAAAGGCAAAGGCAGAAAGGAGAGCAATACTAGGTGTACCCGGTCGGAAGGTGCTGTGAGGGAGGGAGGATTTCTCAGCACCATAGCCCACGTGGCTGAAGGTGCTCAGGGCTGCCCAGGCAGATGGGCACCCTGGACCGCCAGCCTTGCAAGGGTTAAGTCTTACAGGTGGCACCTCTGGCTAAACACCATTTTCCACTGCTGTGATGAAATTTCGAGTGACTACTGGGTAACTGGAGGTTTAGAGAAAGCTGGGCTGAAGATTAAGTCATTTTTATGAGAACCACTTGGAGTTTTTGTTATAAATGCATACAACACCTCACTTCCCAGAACCCAAATTTGGTAAGCCTGGGAAGGACAGGAATGTAAATTGTTGAGGCACCCTGCAAGTGATTCTTTTCTTGTTGCTCTTTTTTCTTCAGTTATTTTAGAGATCTCTGTCACCTAGGTAGGAGTGCAGTGGCACGATTGTAGCCTCGACCTCCTGGGCTCAAGTGCTTCTCCCACCTCAGCCTCCCAAGTAGGTAGGACCACAGGTGCATACCACCATGCACAGCTCTTTTTTTGTAGAGAGGTGGTTTTGCCATGTTGCCCAGGCTGGTCTTGAAATCCTGAGCTAAAGCAATCCACCTGCCCCGGCCTCCCCAAGTTCTGGGATTACAGGTGTGAGCCACCACACCTGGCCCCAACTAATTCTGATGCAGGAAATCCTGGGCTGAAACTGAAGGCCTCCATTCATTGCATGTTTCAAGCCCCGGCTTCTGCTTTTAGATTCCATGCTCCCAGAAACATTAGACTCTGAAAACAGTCACAAGAAGGGATGGATGGTGTTAGGAAATGATGAGTGTCATTGATAACTTTAAGGCCATTACTTCCCCTAGATTTATTTGTTTTCTTTGTGTGGTAGACTGTTAATGACCCTCCCATAGATTTTGACCAACCCCGGAAAAAAATCAGAAAACTTTCTTCTGCATCGTAGGTGGGTATTTCCTGTATATCCTAAAATACACCCTCCCTAAAACCCTGTTTCTGCCTGAGTGTTTTTACCTGGCCTCTAGGGTATTCTCAGTCAGTGCTGGACCTTGCCAGAAGCACCAGAGAGTTATCGCTAGGATGGACTCTCATGCAGAGATAAATGGGAGTTGGTGGATCAATACCCCAGCTTCCTTGCCTCCTGAAGAGACAATTCTGAAGCATCTTCTATTCAGTCTATAAAAAGCCCCAGCTGCCCACGCAGGAACTCACTCAATCATGTCAACAACTTACACCCAAATCATTGTCCCAGGATCTACTTGGGGGGAACTAAAACTAATATATTTTTCTTTTTTAAAGTTTTTAAATGCTCCTTGTAGCCTTGCATACATTTTCAAATACAGCTGGAGGGGAGAAGAAACAGCTTTTCCTCACCCATCCCTAGGTTCACATCTGAGGATCCTATAACAAGAGACAGATTAACAAGAGAAAAGCATACACATTTATTTAATATAAGTTTTATGTGACATGGGAGCCTTCGTAAGGAAATAAAAACCCAAAGAAACAGTTAAACTTGTGTATTTTTATACAAAGTTTGGTGAAGAGCGGGTAGTTGTGAAGAACTATAATTGAACAAAGGAAGTCTGATCTAAGGGAATAAACTGGGGGAAACTCGGCAAGGCCTGTGTGATCAGTGTGAACTTTCAAAGACAAGAAAGTTCCTTTCCTCTGGGTACACGAAGGGCAACTCTGGAATGAGAATCTTATGACCTGTTTCAGGAAAGAAGGGTTAGGGGGTGGGAAATGAGAGGGAATTTCCTGCTTCTGCTGTTTTCTCAAATGCCAACATGCCATATTTTGGGGTAGCATGTCCTGAACCACATCATGGCCAAGACGTGTGTCAGCAAAAACAGGGTACAATAAAAATTTGCTTAACCGTGAGTCAGAAAAACAAACAAAGAGAAATTTAGTAACAACCCTGCAAACTCCCTAGCTGCTGTACATATTTCCTTGTCATCTTATAATTCAGATAACCACTCAACCAAAATTGCATATAAGAGACCAAAAAGATTTGTTAAAATGCTTCATTTACATCTCATTAAAATTTGATCAAGGGGTACACTATTATTAGAGCTTGACATTGCCTTGGCCTGTGGGTGACCAGTGGTGCTCCCACAATTTTCAGTACCTGAGCTCCTCCAACTCCGTAATCAACTGGTGCAGAGCTTCACACAGCCACGAGATTACATTGTCACCCCATGGCATTCCCTTGCATTTGAAATGGGCTTTGTAGAGCTTCCATATATGTTATCTTGCTTGTGCTAAATAACCATCTTGTGGAGCAGTCAGGACATGCTACTCTATTCTCTATTCTATGGAAATAGAGGGTTACAGAAGGCAAATAGTTTGACCAAAGTCAAGATGAGGAAGTGTCCGTTATTCATTCATTCATTCATTCATTCATTCATTCATTCATTCACTGGACAGTTAGTTCAAGCTAAACAGCCTTTCCTAAGCCTGCAGAAAGAACGCTCTATTCAAAATTGTTTTCTAGACATTTTTCTTTTTTGCATTCTATTAAATGGTTGATACTTTTTATTAAACAGATTCACCCCATGAAGTCACAGGTCTTCACAACCCTATCTACAAATTGTAGAGGAGTGAATCACCTCTGCCCCTTCTTCCCTATTGTCAGCTTGTCAGCAGCAGAATTCCAGAGATGGTGAGCAACCAGGGTGATCCACAGATTGTTTGGCACTTCCAACAGGCAAGACCAACCCTCAACCCTCCTCCTGCCCCCTCCCTGTGCCTGCTGGTGCCCATTTTTTTGAGCCCTCAGGTCTTGTGGGAGTCTTGCTCTCCTGCCCACTCTATAGAAACACTCATTCCCACCACTCCCAGCACCCTCCAGCCTTCCAACAACGAGCATTTATAGCTGCAGCACTGCAGCTGGGAGCCATAAGGCATGAATGAATGTGTGTCCACAGTTTGGAGCCGATTTTTGTCAGGAACGTACTAAACACTTCATAACTTAAGTCCTTGGCGATCAAGCTACCTCTGATATCAGATTAGTCATCGCTAGCCATTCCCTGCACAAAACCCAGGGGACAGATACACCGGATGGTGCCAGGATTTTTCCTTTTCTTTCTTGTTCTTTTTAATAGAAAATGTGTGCAGAGGAATAAGCCACTCGTCCTGCACTGCACCATACAGATGAGTGTGATACACATTCCTCCTGGTTTTCCTAGCTCTCCAGCCTTACTGTCCTTTTCTCAACATAACCTGTGTGTAGAATGGCTTTTGGCGAAGTGGGAGAGGGTGGCAAAGACCCTGCCTGCCTTGGACTCTTCCCTAAGCTTTGGGTGTGCCAGGAACTGTTGTCAACACTGTGTATGCTTAGAGGAATTCAGTCCTCACTACTGTCTTATGAGGGACTTCCTGCTATTGTCCTCATTTGACAGCTGAGAAAGCTCAAGGACTTGAGTAACTTATCCAAGGCCATGTAAGTAGTTCATGGCAGAGCAAGGATTCATTCTACCTGCCAGGGGCCCCAGCCACCCACTGCAGTACCTCTGCTCAGGTACATCAGACCCATAGTCAGAGCTACTCTGCAGGCACAACAGGGCAGGAGACGTTGGGGCAGGGGCGCTAATCTCAGTCCAGTAATGCCTTCTTATTCATTTATTGATGCAATAAACATGTGTACTCAGGACCTAGCAGCAGTGTCTGCTACTCTATTAAATTATATTGAAATATATAATTAATTGACTCCAATATATAAGTCATGCAAATTAACTCAAATATATGTTCCAATAAACAAAGTAATTCGAATCAGAGCTTCCCTCATTGAACAGAAGGTGGGGGCACAAAATGCCAAAATCCCCCATCTCTAGAGGTGGCTCTGAGGCGCTCCTCAAACAAGGTCACTAAGGATATAAATTGATATTTTTCTATGTATATTTAGGAGGCACTGGTATTGAATATGGGCAAGGGCAAAGCAGGGTGACAGTGACACCAGTAGCTGTGTTTTCTTCAATTTTCTGGAACCCCTGAGCTCTGAACACAAATTCGCATGATTCTTAATGCATCAGAGTTTGTTAAATGACAGGACAGGTTAAAAACAAAGTGTGCTGTGCAGGACCATGGAACATTTCTGTATCCCATGTGAACCACGGGTGCAATGAGAATAGTTCAAAGAAAATAGATGGGCCGGGCGCGGTGGCTCAAGCCTGTAATCCCAGCACTTTGGGAGGCCGAGACGGGCGGATCACGAGGTCAGGAGATCGAGACCATCCTGGCTAACACGGTGAAACCCCGTCTCTACTAAAAATACAAAAAAACTAGCCGGGCGAGGTGGCGGGCGCCTGTAGTCCCAGCTACTCGGGAGGCTGAGGCAGCAGAATGGCGTAAACCCGGGAGGCGGAGCTTGCAGTGAGCTGAGATCGGGCCACTGCACTCCAGCCCGGGCGACAGAGCGAGACTCCGCCTCAAAAAAAAAAAAAAAAAAAAAAAAAAGAAAATAGATGTTAGTAACTCAGGTACACTGTGTTCCTCTGCAGGGATTCACTAAGGAAAGCACAGTTAGAGCTATGCACAGCTTATAGACAACTGTTCTTAAGAGTAATAACATTGACTTCCCCAGTATGCTTTTGCCTGCAAATGAGAAGAACATAACTTAAACTAGCTTAGACAGAAAGGAAATTTATTGACTTTCACAAGCAGGGGGTAGCCATTGATCTGCCCAGGGCACAGTGAAGACTAGAGGTGTTGTCCTCCTCTTTACTCTCTTTCTTGTCTCTGCTTCTTAATACTTGCTGATCAATTTCTCTCATCCTGCAGGTGGGCAACCTGCATGTGCATCCTGGGTTATGGGGTTGCCGTCATCTCCAGCCACCCATTTTCCCAATACCTAGATTTCAAAGCCAAGAATTACTTCCTTACTAGCTCCAACAGAGAACTCTTGGGACCTGGTTGGCTTGGATTGAGTCACATGCCCAGCTCTGAAATAATCTCCAGAGTCACTTGTTCTCTGATTGACTAGCTTAGGTGACATGCTTGCCTGTGGGAGAGGGCAGTGGGTACCATGATTTTCATCCTCCTGGGAGCACAGTAGGAAAGGAATTGTTTCTCAGAGGAAGGGAAGCAACGTCATATATTCACTACGAATTACTATCATTATTATTTGAGATGGAATTTCGCTCTTTTACCCAGGCTGGAGTGAAGTGGCGTGATCTCGGCTCACTGCAACCTCCGCCTCCTAGAGTTCAAGTGATTCTCCTGCCTCAGCCTCCAGAGTAGCTGGGATTACAGGCACCTGCCACCATGCCCGGCTAATTTTTGTATTTTTAGTAGAGACGGGGTTTCACTATATTGGCCAGTGCTGGCATTACAGGCATGAGGCACCGCACCCAGCCTACAAATTATTTTTTTAATTTTTGGGGGACAGGGTCTCACTCTGTCAGGCTGGAGTGCATTTGCACAATTACAGCTCGCTGCAGCCTCGACATTTCCAGGTTCCGGTGATCCTCCCACCTCAGCTTCCTGAGTGGGTGGGGACTACACGTGTGTACCACTGTGCCTGGCTCAGTTCTGTATTTTGTTTTTTTTCTCTTTTTGTAGAGATGGGGTTTCACTGTGTTACCCAGGCTGGTCTCAAACTTCTGGGTCCCAGCGATGCCCCCCACCTCGGCCTCCCAAAGTGCTGGGATTGCAGGCGTGAACCTCTGTGCCTGGCTACTACAAATTATTTATAAACATTCCTTGACTGGAGTGACCAAGAGCCTGAGTTCTCTCATTCTTTGATTTGTTACTCATTTGTGAAATTTCTGAGGTTATGTACTAGGGGCCAGGCGGTGTCTGTGTTTTGGTGTCCAAATTAGTCTCCTTGGGCTGCCGTAAGTAAGTGCCGCACACTGGCCGTCGTAAACAACAGACATTGTCTCGCAGTTCCGAAGTTCAGAAGTTCAAGATCAAATCAGGGTTGGTTCCTTCTGAGGGTTGTGAGGGAGGATCTGTTCCATGTTCCTCTCCTGGACCAATCACTGGCAGCCCTTTGGTTGTAGAATCATCACCAGGCTTTCTACTTTCATCTCCACGTGGTGCTCTCCCCTTGCACATGACAGTCTCCAAATTCGCCCTTTTTTTTTTTTTTTTTTTTTTGAGATGGAGTCTCACCCTGTTGCCCAGGCTGGAGTGGTGCAATGGTGCGATCTTGGCTCACTGCAACCTCCATCTCTCAGGTTCAAATGATTATCCAGCCTCAGCCTTGTGAGTAGCTGGGATTACAGGCATCCGCCACCATACCTAGCTAAGTTTTTTTTGTATTTTTAGTAGAGATGGGGTTTCACCATGTTGGCCAGGCTGGTCTTGAATTCCTGACCTCGTGATCCGCCTCGGCCTCCCAGAGTGTTGGGATTACAGGGGTGAACCACCGCGCCTGGCCCAAATTTGCCCTTTTCATAGGGACATGAGTCATGTTGGACTAGGGCCCACCCCAGCTACCTCCTTTGAATTTTAGTACCTCTATGAAGACCCTATCTCCAAATAAGGTTACATTTTGAAGAACTGGAAGCTAGGACATAAACATATAAACTTTGGGGGTAGGGGGACTGAATTCATCCCACAAGGGTATTGTAATCATAGGATAGGTCAAGCAGTCTAAGGAGGGGGCAGGATGAGGCTTAGGATGAAATTCTCCAGCTCTTTACGTCCCAGAAGAGACTCCCTCTCCTGTTACGAAAATTCACTGTATTCCTAAACTTTTACTGAGAAGGAATCCTGGTCCAGATATTCTTTTAGTCAATGAGCCTTTCTTTGAGCAACAGAAAAGATAACGTTTAAATCTAGTTTTCAACTACTTTCTTTACTAGGGATAAAATTGATCTAAAGTTTCACCTTAAATTTCACCATCTCATCTTAAATAGTTTCAGTGGCTTTCTATTGTCTAAATATTTAGACCTAATAGATCTGGAAGGAAGCCCAGGAAGCTGAGTCACAAATAGATCTTAGTTAGATAATTCTGATACAGGCCACGCTTTGAAAAATGGTGGCCCATGGGATAAGAATTACACTCATAAGTATATTATACAAAGTTCTCCGTGATCTGTGTCTTGCTTCCCTTTTCCATCTTTTCTTCCATGCCCCCTCTGACTCCTCAACAAACATTACCCTTTAGAAACTCCTTGGCCAGGCGTGGTGACTCACGCCTATAATCCCAGCACTTTGGGAGGCCAAGGCAGGCAGATCACCTGAGGTCAGGAGTTCAAGACCAGCCTGACCAACATGGAGAAACCCCTTCTCTACCAAAAATACAAAATTAGCCAGGCGTGGTGGTGCATGCCTGTAATCTGAGACACTCGGGAGGCTGAGGCAGGAGAATCGCTTGAACCCAGGAGGCAGAGGTTGTGATGGGCCAAGATCAAGCTATTGGACTCCAGCCTGGGCAACAAGAGTGAAGCCCTGTCTCAAAAAAAAAGGGGGGGGGGGCGGGTGGGGGGTTGCAAATTAAACTAACAGAAAAAATTAACAAGAGAAAAGAGACACAGTTTTATTCATATTTATGTCCACAAAAGTTCACATGAAATAAATGGAACTCAAAATAGTGGTTAGACTTGGGGGCTTGTAGGCCCTTTTAAGAGCTATATAGGAGGGTTTTGGTATGAAACAGAGCTTGGGCTTCAAGTGATGACACATTGTAGGGAAGTGTCTAGAAAATATATCAGGGACTAAAGGAAGATAAGGGGTATTCTAGTAAGATCCATTTACACCAACTTACCTTGGCATTAATTCCCTGTCTTCAATAAGAAGAGTCACTCTTCTCTCTCTGGTAAAGGAGGATCACCTTCTCAAGGGGAGATATGTCCTACTTTTAGGATATAAGGGGAGGGCAGGAAACTCTTTCTGCATCTATCGATTCTTAGTTATCTTCAGGTTAAAATAATTCTTATGCCAAAATAACATATTTTGGGGTGGCATATTCAATTTTAATCAGGAAGATGGATAAAAATGTCAAGTAAAACAAATAATTACAAATTTTGGCAAGTCTTACAAATGAAACAATGACAATATGGGAAATAGGTGGAGAACAAAGCAAGAGACACAGTTTGGATATGGTGGTCTTGGAAGGCCTCCCCGAGAAGGTGACATTTAAGCTGAGACCTGAAAGAGGAGAAGGAGCATCAGTGATCAATGAGGGAAGAGATCTTCATGCAGAGAAAGCAACATGGGAAAAGGCCTTGAGGTGTGAGAGACTGAAATACAGACTGCGCTGGTCACGGTGGCTCATACCTGTAATCCCAGCACTTTGGGAGGCCAAGGCGGGTGGATCATCTGAGGTTGGGAGTTTGAGACCAGCCTGACCAATACGGAGAAACCTTGTCTCTACTAAAAATACAGAATTAACTGGGCATGGTGGCACATGTCTCTAATTCCAGCTACTGAGGAGGATGAGGCAGGAAAATCACTCGAACCCGGGAGGCGGAGGTTGCTGGGAGTCGAGATCGAGCCACTGCACTCTAGCCTGGGTGACAACAGCAAAACTCCGTCTCAAAAAAAAGAAGAAGAAAAAAAAAGAAATACAGACTAGCCATGGCCAGACCACATAGAAAAATACAACTCGAATCTACAATCTGCAGCAACCTGCACAAGAAATCATTTCATTAGCCAGCTCAGAAAGCCAGACAACTTTCTAAAACTCAGATTTATATTTATATTCTAAACTCAGACCATTCACAATTGTTAACAATCAAAGAAACCAAGCTAAATCCATATGACAATTGGCATCAAATGGCCAGGAATGTATGAGGGGACTAAAGGAAGATAACTGGCAGTTTACCTAAGTTTTGTTCCTGTTTCTAGATTAGGATCAATCTGCCAGGCTCCGTGGCTCACGCCTGTAATCCCAGCTATTTGGGAGGCCGAGGTGGGTGGATCACTTGAGGTCAGGAGTTTGAGACCAGCCTGGCCAACATGATGAAACCCCGTCTCTACTAAAAATATGAAAAATTAGCTGGGTGTGGTGGCACATGCCTGTAATCCTAGCTACTTAGGAGGCTGAGGCAGGACAATCACTTCGACCCGGGGGCAAAGGTTGCAGTAAGCCAAGATCGCGCCACTGCACCCCAGTCTGGGTGACAAAGTGAGACCTGTCTCAACAAATAAATAAATAAAGACCAATCACAGAAGGCTAAGCATGTTCCCCTAACCAATCACAGGATGCCCCGCTTTTAGCGGGCCTACCTGCAGCTTCCTTATGCTCCACCTCCAATCAGGGCACACGTGAAGCCTTCCCTTTTTCCATTGTAAAACTTTCCCACTATTCTTCCTGTCTGTGAGTCTCTGTCAAAATACAAGTGATGATGGCTAACTCCTTTCTAGTAAGCTCTAAGCAGCTAGCTTTGCTTGCTCTCATTTGGTTGGTCTTCATATATTTCCATAGGTTGAAAGGAGAAATAAGAAATCAAGGCATTGAGAAAGCACAGGGACTGAGCCTAGTGGGCTGGAGAGAGTGGGATGGGATGCAGCTGGAGACAGTGAATGCATGGAAGCCAGGTGAGGGAGAGCCATTAGTAGGGGTTAAAACTTTATTCTAAGTGCAGTTGGAAGTGCTGTGGTCTGAATGTCAATGTTCCCCCTCAAATTTATATGTTGATACTTAATTTCCAATGCAAGAGTAGTAAGAGATAAGGTCTTGGGAAGGCTATGCCCTCATGAATGGAACGAGGGCCCTTATGAAACAGGCCGATGGAGGCTTGTTTGCCCTTCTGCTGTGCGAGAGCACATTGAAGTTGCCATCTAAGAGAAAGTGGTCCCTAACCAGACACCGAATGTGCTGGTGTCTTCATCTTGGACTTCCTAGCCTCCAGAACCATGAGCAGTACATTTCTATTGTTTATAAATTACCTAATCTAAGGTGTTTCATTACTGCATCCTGAACAAACTTAAGCCATTGAAGAGTTTTGAGCAGACAATATTCCACTCTGATTTACATTTTAAGATCACTTGCTCCGGAGCAAAGATGGAAAGGGTCAAGGATAGAACTAGGAAAATCTGTCTTGGACCAGGAGGGCAGTGGAGGTCGAGTTAAATGGGTAGATTTCAGACAGATTTTTGGTTCAGGCCGAGTGTGGTGTCATTTACAGAGATGGATATGATCGATGGTTGTTGGACAATTAGTTGTTGATGGGAAAGGGGAGACATTTAATTTTGCGATACTTCAAAGTACAGATGACAAATAAGTAGTCAGATATTAAAGTCTGGAACTCAGGGGCCTAATCTGAAATGAAAACATGTATTTTGGCATATCAGCACATGGATAATTTTCACCATGAGAACTGATGAAATCTTCTAGGGAAAGAAACGGAAAGGAGATGGGTCGGTCCATCTGGTAATTGCACAGAGGAGGATGAACCAACTAGACTGACAGGTAGGAGGAAAAGCAAGGATAATGTGGGACAGAGAGGCAAAGAGAGACAAGAGTGACTCACTGTCATGAATGTTCCTGAGAGGGCAAGACGAGACAGGGAAAGATCTGTTCATCACCGTTTGCCAAATAGAGGTCATTGTCAACTTTGTCGAGTAGTTTTTGGAGTGACAGAGATGGAAGCTGGATGGAAGGGGGCATAAGAATAGAAGTGAGAAAGTGGAGAGACTATGGCTAACCCTCTTGCAAGTTCAGCCTGGAAGGAAAGTAGCAAAACATGGCAGAGTGGGAGACCACAATATGCCTCCCCCAAATATAAAGCATTGTTGAGCTGAAGACAATTAAGAAGAAGCAGAAGCAGGAAAGCTCTCTGCTCGCCCTCCATTTGCGTAAAAGCAGGGCATAGATTTGGAAAGGCAAGAGGTAACCTGGCCCCTCTCTACCAGGGAGAACAAAGCTTAACCACTGACGTCACCTTTAGATGTTTATCAGCCTGGAGATGGTACCAGAGAAATCTACGTTAACAAGCTTCACTAGCTAGCCCTTATCTGCCATTTCTTTGCTTTTTTGTTGCTAGCAGAGACTCAAAGTTCTTTTGGCTTGTCTTGTCACTTCTCTAAAAGTTAACTCTTCTTTGTTGAGGGTGCTATATAGACTGGAATTCACAGCCACCTCTTTGAGAGCTACTCATTCTCCAGGTGTCTTCCATGTAGAAATAAAGTGTACATGTGCATAAAGTTCTGATAGTTTTTTTTTTTTTTCTCATTAATCGGTCATTTGTAACATAGATCAATTCCAACCAAGAACCTCTGCAAGTTACTATCTTTTCTCTACAGCAGAAGATGGTGGGATCATCTTTTTTTTTTTTTTTTCTTAAAAGAGTTGCTGCATTAGCTTCCATGCAGATGGAAATGACCCAAATAATCATGGTATGTTTGCTTTTTAAAAAATGTCTAATTTATTTGTATCATTGTAAAGCAATATTCAATATGTTTAGTTTTGCTTTTACAGGTAATAAAAAAAATTCAGAAAGGTTCAGTGATTTCCATAAGGCCACATGGCAGGGGGAGTCAGTGACTGGATCATGACCTTACCCATGTGGTCTCCAAGAATAAGGCGTTCTTCAACCTGCCCTGCCCCACTTTCCTGATGTTGATTAAAACCCAACAAACCATTATTAAGTGGCCATATGCCAAGAATTTTGCAAAATCAGAGCAGGAGTATTATCAGAAAATATTTAAACCCAGAGCAGAGTATTATCAGAAAACATTGAAACCCACTACAAAGATACACTGGAGAGAAAAAAAAAAAAGACAATTTGTGAAATTAGCCAAGGAGGAAAAGGATTCCTTAATCCACCAACCAAGTTCATCAATAGTTAAGTGATAACTCTTTCCCTTCCCCGGCATCCTGTATTTCCCAAACAGGGGCTTATGAATGGAGGGTGGGGAATCTTAAACATTAACTTCTCTGCACTTTTTTTTGGCTTCATTTGTAGATTTCACACCTTCTCTGCTTCCTTCCTCCAGGGTGTTTTTATTATTGGAGATGAGAGCCAGGTGAGGAAGCAGGGCTTGGGGCTGGGTAGTAGAGGGTTCACCTAAAGGAGGGCTTTGTTGGGGATCCCTTGACACCACAGGTTCCTGCAAGCCCTGCCTAGGACAGCAGATCATTTGTGGGTGAATGAGGGAGCACCCCTTGAAGCCCCTGGACTTGGTTTTCCATGCCTTGTTTTTCCCCAGAAAGTTGTCCCCACAGTCCCAACCCCAAACAGCTCAAGTGAGCAGACTCTTGTTTCAGACTCCACTAAGAATTCTCAGGACAGTGTCTCCATCTCCAACCTGAATTATCACCTTTTTTTCTCAGAAGGTTCTGTGATGTGTGCGGTTCAATTGTCAGGACGTCTAAGTTAGCCATGGCTGTGTTAGCTTAGCCGTCTCTACTACCCATGGCCACTGTCCTAGCCTCACCAGGCTTCTCTTGGGGAGTCTATGGCTTTGAGTCTACGAAGTCTGCAGCACTGAGTCTGGCTCTACTGCTTACTGGGTCTGTGATATTGGTGCTCCTGAACCTCTCCAAGCCTCAGTTTCCTCAAAAGGGGATAACTCTACTGGCCTTACAAGTTTAATATATATATAACACCTACTTTGTCAGGCACGCCGTAAACGTGAATTAGAATCCTCATAACAATCCTAAAAGCAGGATTCTAACATCATCAACGAGGAAAAACACTCTATTTTCTCCAGGGAAACAATGCTTTTCCTAAAAAGTTGAGAATTTAGACCCGGATTCGGCTGAGCTGTTTTAATGATTTTTGCAAGAGCAAGACTAAGATGAACCATGCAGGGAAAATCATCCTAGACTAAACTTCTAAAACCATAGGTGTTGCCTATCAATTATAACCCAGGTGAGGCATCTTTTCTGCTGCGACATGCATACCCATCAGCAAACATGCGATGAGCTCCCATGTTCAGACCTTGGTCTGTCAGCTGTCACCACTCCCTTATCTCCTGCTGGAAAGGCACACCAAAATACAGGCAAGTGAAAGCAGTATTTATCCTGGGAAAACTTGGGATTTGCCCTAATTTTCAAAAAGAGTGAACTTGAAACTTAGGCATTTAAATTAATTATTGTGTAATATATTACACGTGTTGGATTAGCTTCTAGTTAAAGCTGTGTGTGTCATTGGAAGGTACTTCAGTGTTTTAAGCAGGATCTGCAGGAAACAGCAATACTTGTAAGACGAGATCTTTCTCATGTGCGGAGAAAGCCGGAAGTTTCTTTGGACAGGCAGTTAGGATGACTCTGATTGGACTCGGTGTGTATGCAGGTCTGGCCCTGTGGGAGCTTATGACATTGAGAGACCTACAAATCCCCTGACATTCTGGGTCCTGAAACTGTTCCACACAGCACAGGAGATCTGGCGAAAAGCTGTGTTTGTGTCCTGTTTCCTAAGAGAATAACATTTTAAACCAGTTGTCCAGGAATTGTTTCAAGGCAATCTTCTAAGCACTCATAGAATAAACAACTCTTGCTTTCTGCTTTACTCAGATACTTTGTGTCAAAGAGATTCTCAGTTAAGCATGAAAGGGGACTTGATTTGAAGTCCAAGCTCTGGCTCCAACAGTTTTTTTTTTTTTTTTTTTTTAATATATATATTTAGATTCATCAGCTGCAGGTAAAGGGCTGGATCATGACTTTACCCATGTGGTCTCCAAGAATAAGGCGTTCTTCAACCTGCCCTGCCCCACTTTCCTGATGTTGATTAAAACCCAACAAACCATTATTAAGTGGCCATATGCCAAGAATTTTGCAAAATCAGAGCGGAGTATTATCAGAAAATATTTAAACCCAGAGCAGAGTATTATCAGAAAACATTGAAACCCTGTACCTGCCAGCTCTGCCTTTCTAGGATACCAGTGATTTTGATACCATTTATTGACTGCCCACTTTGTTTCAGGAATTGTTTTGTTGTTTTAAGTGCTCTACTGTTATTAGCTCATTTACTCCTCTCGGTAATTCTTTGAGAAAGGTGGTATTTGTACTTCCATTACACAAGTGAGGGATGAAAGAGAGAAACAGAAACCTCTAAGTTCACTTTGTGAAATGGGATCCTCACCTTTGCAACATGGCTCTGGAGACTTGCTCTTCACAATGACATTTACAAGAGAAAAAAATCACCCAATGACACTTGGTAAAGCATGGTAAGTGTATTCATCCATTTCCATGCTGCTGATACAGACATACCTGAGACTTGTTAATTTATAAAGAGAAAGAGGTTTAATGAACTTACAGTTCCACGTGGCTGGGGAGGCCTCACAATCATGGCGGAAGTCGAAAGACAGGTCTTACATGCCTTACGATAGCAGGCAAGAGAGAATGAGAGCCGAGTGAAAGGGGGAACCCCGTATAAAACCATCAGATCTCGTGAGACTTATTCACTACAGTGAGATAGGTGTGGGGGAAACCGCCCCCATGATTTAATTATCTCCCACTAGGTCCCTCCTACAACACGTGGGAATTATGGGAGCTACAATTCAAGATGAGATTTGGGTGGGGACACAGCCAAACCATATCAGTAAGGAAGACTATTCAGGACCACTGTGACAGGCATAGGGACCACTCTAACAGGGTCTTGCAGTGGCGGAGAGAGACTAGGCTCAACTTTGAATATAGCATGGGCAAGTGGGAGTTTACAGCCAAAGAACAGGGTGGGGGTAAGTGGGTAGAAAATTACCAACAGAAAACAATACGAGTAAGGGGGATCCTGACTAAACCCACCTAACAGGATTCTTGCTGAAGACCGACCAGGGTGACCTGACATCACCTGGTAGGTGGTGGAGGTTGGGGCACCTGAACACATATCAAGGATGATTATATCCAGGATTGGGTGGTTCTGGCTAAACTGACTTACCAGGGTTCTTTGCTAAAACTCAATTTTACGAGAAAGTGCATAGATGGGTCTAGGAGAAAATTCAGAAGTCCAGCTAAACTTTGGCCAAGCAAATAATCTTTGCCACACCGGATTGCCAATTTTTTTTTTTTTTTTTTGAGACAGAGTCTCGCTCTGTCACCCAGGTGATCTCAGCTCACTGCAACTTCTGCCTTCCGGGTTTTGAGCAATTCTCTGCCTCAGCCTCTCGATACTGGGATTACAGGCATGTGCCACCATGCCTGGCTAATTTTTGTATTTTTAGTAGAGACAAAGTTTCACCATCTTGGACAGGTTGGTCTTGAACTCCTGACCTCATGATCCACCCGCCTCGGCCTCCCAAAGTGCTGGGATTACAGGCGTGAGCCACTCACTGTGCCTGGACTGGACTGCCAATTTTATAAGGCTATAATAGAAATGAGAAGTAAGGCAATGAGTGAATAATAATCATTTATCACTATCAAATCGATAGCCAGTATTTATTGTGCAAAAGGACATGACATTTTCTTTTATTTGAAACATAGTCACCTAGTTTACAGACTTGAATTCTCACATTTTCTTAGCAGAGGAATTAATTTCTTAAGAAACGACAACACTAAGCAGCTATTAAAATGCTCTGGTTGGATGAGAATTTGATAATAGATCATTTTGCTTGAAATAGATGGGCTCTTAAGTTAGGCTTAGACAAGGATGCTTTTTCATTGCTCTTCACGTTTAATACTGATTGATCAATGATAGACAGAAAAAGGAAAGTGGTGTACAAAACACGGAAGTGAGGTACAGAAACAGCCGTATTGGGGCCAGGTGCAGTGGTTCACACTTGTAACCCCAGCACTTTGGGAGGCCAAGGTGGGCAGACCACTTGAGGCCAGG
Organism: Rhinopithecus roxellana; assembly: GCF_007565055.1. Taxonomy (NCBI): domain Eukaryota; kingdom Metazoa; phylum Chordata; class Mammalia; order Primates; family Cercopithecidae; genus Rhinopithecus; species Rhinopithecus roxellana. The sequence goes on from NC_044567.1 coordinate 35,454,411, forward strand.
AATTTGAGACTGGCCTGGGCCACATGGTGAAACCCTGTCTCGACTAAAAATACAAAAATTAGCCAGGAGTGGTAGTGTGTAGCCCTAGCTACTCGGGAGGCTGAGGCAGGAGAATCACTTGAACCCAGGTGTTTGAGGCTGCAGTGAGTTGAGATCACGCCACTGTACTGTAGCCTGGGAGACAGAGTGAGACCCTGTCTCACAAAAGAAACAAACAACAAACAAACAAACGAAACAGCCAGATTGGTTGTAGCTCAGCTGTTGTCTTATTTGAACAGTTTGAACAGTTGGCTGCCTTTATTGGCCAAAACTCGGTGATTGGCATAAGAGTAAGTTATAGGCTGTGTATACCTCCAGTTAGACTGTAGTTCACTATGCATAGAGAAACTTGTAGGCCAAACTTAAAATCGTCAAGGAGACATCTTTAGGCTAAAGTTAAGTTAACAAGTTTATTTACAACCTCTGGGCACAGGGTTTTGCCTCCACCTGCAGCATTTGAAGTTGTTCCTGGGCGTCCAGGGTGTGCTTGAGAGGAAGGATAGTCCTGGCCCCTGGAGAGAGTCTTCAGGCCTAGGGAGGCATCCATTGGGCTTCTTCTTTCTTGTGCTCTGTTGCTTCCTCAGCTAGGCGCTGCATCCTGCCTTCCCCTGGACACCGCAGCTACTCACAAACTGGGACTCTGAGGGACCTGCGCCCCAGAGCGGGGAGAATCTTCCTCTCTGAGACCCTCTCTTTATTAGGTGACAGAACGGTGTTTCCTCCACTAGAGTGCTGGGAGCTTTCAGTCCTAATAGAACTTGATTTTAGTCTCTTTGAAAAGCAAACATGAGTCCGGGAAGGCTGGCCTGTAAACAGTGGCTTGCTGTACACACCATCATTTTTCTCTTCTGATTGGGAAGTCCTTGTTATGGGTCACACTGCTTCCCTGACACTTTTCTTTTTTTTTTTTTTGAGACAGAGTCTCGCTCTGTCACCCAGGTGGGAGTGCAGTGGCTAGATCTCAGCTCACTGCAAGCTCCTCCTCCCAGGTTTATGCCATTCTCCTGCCTCAGCCTCCCAAGTAGCTGGGACTACAGGCACCCACCACCGCGCCCGGCTAGTTTTTTGTATTTTTAGTAGAGACGGGGTTTCACCGTGTTAGCCAGGATGGTCTCGATCTCCTGATCTCGTGATCCGCCCGTCTCAGCCTCCCAAAGTGCTGGGATTACAGGCTTGAGCCACTGTGCCCGGCCTACACTTTCCTTTTCCATTGAGTTCTGCCTGGACCCTCAGGCTTTCTGAATGTAGATTTCTGGCCAACAGCCCCCAAATCATGTTAGGCATGCTTGAACATGCCTGAACTTGGAGTAGAAACAGCTTAGGACCAGGCTGGGGATAACAGAGCAACCCACATAAGGCTTATTTCCTTAAAAAAATAGATGGATTTGTTTAAAATTCAATTTCCTGTTAAAGGAATTCCCAAGTCCAGTATCCACTGCTCTTCTCTGCAAAATTTTAAAGAAATTATTACTTAAAAATAATTCGTCTACAGAGGCTCTTGACTGCAGTTAATAGTTTTAGCAAATATTTTAGGTTTCTTTAGAAAAGAGTTTTTTTTTTTTTTTTTTTTTTTTTTTTTTTGGTGGAGCGGGGACAGTCTGGTGATAAGTATCAGCTGCCTGAACTCTGCTTAAGGGGCGGGGTGGTGCCAGCAGATCCATCAAACACAGGCTTTCAATGAACCCCTTCATTTTAGGCAACCACGCTTCCCCTCCACCAGTTACATTGTGCAGATGGTCTCTGGTCTTCTCTCTAACTCCCTCCTGTGCTCCAAGCTGCTGCATTCAGCCGCCTGTTGCTCTGCCCATCCCACCTGTCAACACTCAGGCATTCCTTCTATGTCTTCTGAGGAAATTTGTTGAAATTAGTGATTTCCCCCCTTCCTGTTCTTTTAATTGCTCAAGGATAATGTTTTCATAACGTCTCATTTTTATTTCAGAGAACTTTCAGGAAGGCACCATTGGTCTTGAGCTGGAAGCCCGCCTTTTAGTTTTGAAGAGAGAAGAGGTGGAGGAGGATGTGTGCTCCTTGAAGACGTGCTCACAGAATCTAACTTGCTGTGGAGCGGTGAGAGGGCTCGACGAGGATGCCAATGGCCTTCAGATGTCTCTGGCTCCTGTCACGGCTGTGTGAAGGTATAGGCTGTGGTAAAGACCAACCAGGGGAGAACAAGCAAAGGCCCTTTATTCAGAGGCTGCTGCAGCAGGGGAGTCAGCCACCCACACATGTCTTATGGAAAGCTGTTTCTGCCCCAACCCTGTTTTAGCTAGTCCTCAGTTTAATCTGATATCTGAGTGCCACCTCCTACCCCATTTCTACCCATCTTAGGTTCCTTGACTGGGGCCCCTGTGACAAAAGACAGATTAACAAGAGAAAGGTACACAAATTTATTCAATATAAGTTTTACGTGACGCAGGAGCCTTCGAAAGGAAATGAAGGTCTGAAGAAACAGCTAAACCTGAATGGTTTTGGTGGTAGATTTGAGGAAGAATGAAGCATTGTGGGAAAACATGACAAAGCAAAGAAAAAGGATGAGAGAAATGTAAGAACCCGGGGAATCTTAGCAAAGCCTGTTTGCTCAGATCACTCTCTGTGTCCCTTCAAAGAGACGATGCCCAATGCTTGTTTCCCCTGTGTATAGGGAGGACCCCTCACACAAAAGGGTTTTGATCTGCTTCAAGGGAAGGTCAGAGAGTCTTTCCCGCACATGTACTTTCTCAAATTCCTTCAGCTTAAAATCAACATGTCAAGGTGCCATACTTTAAAGTGGTGATATGGTTTGGCTCTGTGTTCCCACCAAATCTCCTAGTTGAATTAAAATCCCCAGTGTTGGAGGTGGGGCCTAGTGAGAAGTGATTGGGTCATGGGAGTGGAGTTCTCATGAATAAGTTAGTATCACCCCCTCAGTCCTGTTCTCCTGATAATGTGTGAGTGAGTTATCGTGAGATTTAGTTGTTGAAAAGTCCGTAGCACCTTCCCCACCTTCCTCCTGCCCTGGCCATGTGAACTGCTAGCTCCTGCTTTGCCTCCCACCATAATTGTAAGTTTCCTGAGGCCTCCCCGGAAACTGATGCCGCCATTCTTTCTGGACAGCCTGCAGGACTGTGAGCCAATTAAGCCTCTTTTCTTTATAAACGGTCCAGTCTCAGGCATTTCTTTATAGCAATAAAAGAACAGACTAATACAGGTAGTATGTGCTGAAACCCATCGCAGGTTATCGAAAAATGAGCAGGAAGGGTATGGTAACCTAGGGTTGTTTAATAGGTCTTGTGATGAGGATTTTAGCTTGGCCTTCTTCGTTGGTAAGAGTTGTTAAGAATCTTCTTTCCGGCACAGGAGAGGGAGACATCTTTTCCAAATGTAAATTTCCTTTACAAAAGGAAGACATATTAGAGCTTTTCCTGGATCTACTGGTTCTCAATGATCTTTAGTTCAAAACTGTCCATATGCCAAAGAGGCATATTTTGGGGTGGCATGCTTTGCTACCCTTCAAAGCCAAACCTGCGCTCCTACCTGATCACATAAGACACCTTGCTTCCGCCAGTGTGCCACATCAGTTTACCATTGTCGTGGCAACACCCAGGAGTTACTGCTCCTTTCCATGACAATGATCCAATGACTCAAAAGTTACTACTCCTTCCCTAGAAATTTCTGCATAAACCAATCCTTAATCTGCATGCAATTAAAGGTAGGTATAACTATGACTGCAAAACTGCCCTGAGCTGCTACCCTGCTTATGGAGTAGCCCTGCTCTGCAGGAGCAGTCACGGAGCTGTAACACTGCCAGAGTTGTAACACTGCTGCTTCAGTAAAGCTGTTTTCTTCTACCTCTGGCTAGCCCTTTAGTTCTTTCCTGGTCAGAGCCAAGAACCTGTGGGCTAAGCCCCGCTTTGGACCTCACCTACACTACATCAGAAGGAACACATGTTTTTCCTCTTTTATACTTGCCTCCCCCACCCTGAAGCCCTAAACACCTTTTCCTTTGTTTGGCCTAAGGTAACCTTTAGGTTACTCATCACTGGGTACTCCCACATATACGTGTGATGCACTTGTCAATAAACATCATTTTTTTTTCTTTTCTTTTTTTTTTTTTTTTCTTGAGACGGAGTCTTGCTCTGTCGCTCAGGCTGGAGTGCAGTGGCCGGATCTCAGCTCACTGCAAGCTCCGCGTCCCGGGTTTACGCCATTCTCCTGCCTCAGCCTCCGGAGTAGCTGGGATTACAGGCGCCTGCCACCTCGCCCGGCTAATTTTTTTTTGTATTTTTTAGTAGAGACGGGGTTTCACCGTGTTAGCCAGGATGGTCTTGCTCTTGTGACCTCGTGATCCGCCCGTCTCGGCCTCCCAAATTGCTGGGATTACAGGCTTGAGCCACCGCGCCCAGCCTCATTTTTTTTTCTTGTTAACCTTTTACTTGCCTAATTTACAGGGCTCCAGCTCGAGAAGCTACAATGGTACAAGAAAGATGACTATTTTTTGCCCTCCCCTACAGCTTTGTCTGGTTGGTCCAAAGTTGGAAGCAGGGACAAAAATTAGGGAAGCTGTCAATTATCAATCAAGTCCTGGTCATTTGGCCAATTGTTACAGGGGTTATTGCTTTGGCTTCCCGGATTGTTGGTAGAGATAGCAGTCTGACTTCCTGCAAGTCTGAATGAATTATGGCAGGCTGGCTTCCTCGGCTGGTTATTGTAGATAAGGAGTTGGTTTCCTGGGCAGGTTGCTGCAGACTGTGGGTCAGAGGTCTATTTTTATATCCTGTCTGGTCATTATCCATTGGTGTATTCAGTTTCTCATGACTGTAACTGATTTGGAAATTTTACTCTTCTTGAGTTTTCAAGAGTAACAGATAAAATTTTTTGGTAATGTCAGGCATTTCATGCATATTATCTCATTTAATCACCATGCCAGCTCCTCAGTGGGTTAATATTTACCTTATTTTTAGAACAGAAAATGGAGGCAAAAAGCATGAAAAATTTGCCAAGATCAAAATACCCTAGGAATAGCAGAGCTGAAGTTTTGAACCTAAGTCTAATTCATTTGAAGCTCATCCTTTCCTCTAGATGTATGACAGAACTTCTCAAGCAAACACGAGTTGTGGCAGTAACCAGGCTGTGGGGCTGCCTGGCAGATCGCGGAACACGAGTCCCCTTCAATGTGGCTCTCTTGTCTGCATGCCAGGGGGCTTTCCAGTAAATCCGTAGTTGGTTCTAGTTCTCCCTTCAGCCACTTTTATTTTTTTATATTTTTTAATTGTGCAAAGTACACATAAAATAAAATTTATCATTTTAATGTGTGCAATTCATCAGCATTAAGTACATTCAAATATTGTGTAGCCACCATCAGAACTTTATCATCATCCCAAATGGAAACCCATACCCTTTGGCAGTCACTCTCCCTTTTCCCCTCCTTTCTCCCTTGTGGAGAGGAGGAAAAATATCTCTTTCTCTACCTATCCTCCATTCCTGGCTGAGGTCCCACATCACAAAGGAGATTAATAAGAGAAAAGCATACAAATGTATGTAATAGAAGTTTTCTGTGACACAGTAAATTTCATAAGAAAGTAGAGTCCCAAGAAGTAGCCAAACCTGAGTATTTTTATGCTAGGTTTGATGAAGAATGGACCATCATGGAGAAATAGAACAAAAAGACTGTGATCTAACAGCAATAAACTGGGAGGAACTTAGCAAGGTCTATTTGTTCAAAACCTGTGTCCCTGTGTTTTCAGAGAGGAAGATATTTCTTTCCTCTGGGTATAGGAGGGCACCTCTCACATGAGACTCTTATGACCTGTTTCAGGGGAAGGTCAGAAAATCCTTCCTGCACATACTCTTTCTCAAATTCCTTTAGCTTAAAATATTCCTTCAGCTTAAAATATTCAATATGCCAAGGTGCCATATTTTGGGGGTAATGTATCTTGAAATTCCATCATCTGGAAATAACGAATCTACTTTCTGCCTTGTGGATTTGCCTATTCTGAATATTTTATATGAATGGAATCGTATTCTAATCATATTCTAAGAGGACTTTTGTCTCTGGCTTACTTCACTTCGTGTAAGATTTTCCAGGTCCATCCATGTTATAGCCTGTGTAAGTACCTCATTCCTTTATTTAAGGCTGAGTACTATTCTGACATATGGATATGACACAATGGTTTATCCAGCCATCTGTAGATGGATACTCATTTCCACCTTTTGCTATTGGGAGACATTGTGCTGTGAACATAGGAGTTTTTGTCTGGACCTCCAGCAGCATTGGTTCTGTGCTTCCAGAGAGCTCTCTGTGCCACCATCCCCTTGTTTTGCTTTCAGACATAGAATTCTTTCATTTCATTTTTTAAAATTTTTTTGAGAGGGAGTCTCACTTTGTTGCCCGGGCTGCAGTGCAGTGGTGTGATCTTAGCTCACTGCAACTTTCACCTCCCGAGTTCAGGTGATTCTCCTGCCTCAGCCTCTTGAGTAGCTGGGATTACAGGCGCCTGCCACCACGTCTGGCAAATTTTTGTATTTTTAGCAGAGACAGGGTTTCACCATGTTGGCCAGGTTGCTCTCGAACTCCTCACCTCAGGTGATCCACCCGCCTCAGCCTCCCAAAGTGCTGGGATTACAGGCGTGAGCCACCATTCTCTGCCCAGACCTGGAATTCAACCCTGGTGCAGTCCATCTTCTGGAACAGGTAGGGCAGGCTGTGGCGGGAAGCAGGAGAGCTACAGGGAGTACCTTGAATGAGCTCCATGTAGGTGCCCCTTCTGTGACCGTAAGTTGTACCTTGCAAAATGTTTTCTTAGGCTGAATGCCCAACCCTTTCTTTCCCTGTCAAACTGTGACTCATGTTTTATATCTGGTTCAAATGTCACTTCTCTGACTTAGGTTCCCGGCAGTATTCTTTTGGGTATAAGATACTGAAAGAAAAGATGGTGTAAATCCTAAAGAAATCCATAGGCATTAAGGATAGGAGCTATGGTAATAGCCAGGGTTCATAGTAACTGTAAGCAAGGAATGGAAAGCTACCAGAGCCGCGCTGCCACTTTCTTCATCTCCCTTCGTCCCAACCCTCCCTCTTGTCTTCTTTCCGTCTCTCACCAGATGCCTAAGTATCTTTGCCTTTCTTTTTGCTTCGTCTCTACTGTGGCACGTGATCCAGCATGGCCATTGCTAGTCTTTCCACACTGTAATCCTTCAACTTCAGTTACTGTTTTCTGGCGACATCTCTTTCTGTCCTTTTGTTGACTCAATGCATGGATATTTGGCTTCATCATGGGTAGGTCCCCTCATATCATATGTCCCACTTCCTGGTCTTTGACCCCTGAATCCAGGCTCACATGACCTCCTGTGGGCAGACTTTCCAGATGTATCCACAGGAATCCCCCAAGCATATGTAATGTCTCTTGCTTTTGTATTCTTTTTCGTTTTTCTTTTTTTTTTTTTTGCCCAGGCTGGAGTGCAGTGGCACAATCTCGGCTCACTGCAACCTCCACCTCCTGAGTTCAAGGGATTCTCCTGCCTCAGTTTCCCAAGTAGCTGGGACTACAGGCATGTGCCACTATGCCCAGCTAATTTTTATATTTTTAGTAGAGACAGGGTTTCACTATGTGTTGGTCAGGTTGGGCTCAAACTCCTGACCTCAGGTGATCTGCCAGCCTTGGCCTCCCAAAGTGCTGGGATTACAGGTGTGAACCACCGCACCCCGCTGCTTTTGTATTCTCATAGCACTTTGACATGTGGACACATAAACCAGCGGATAACATTCAAATACCACATTTGCTCTAGGAAAATGAACTACTGCACGGCAGAGACTGTTCTGGGTATAGCTGATATTTCCAGCACAGCAACTTGCATGTTGTTAATACTAATATGCTTTAAAAATACAGAATCAGATGAGATTAAGCTGCTTTAGTTTCTTCCAAATGTATGAGAACATATTTAAGGGCAATGTCAGGGAATTCCAAACTAGAGGCTGGATTTGGACTAATAATTTGAAAGCGCACTGCGTTGATCAGATTTGTTTTCCTTACCTTGAACAAGCTGCTTCAAAGCAGAAAGATGGGGGTGTCATTTCTCAGCCATAGGGGTGAGAGAGTCACTTACATGTAGAGAATGTGCAGAAAGGCAGTTCTAGCGGATACAGAGCCCTGCAAAGAGATCACCTAGCGAGTTCAGAGATGGCAGTGGGCAGGCTGGCATCTGGGTGTGTGTGCGGCACCCTCAGAGGACAGCACTTTCTCACCCATCATCCTGCTTCCTGCTGGAATCCTTATATGGCGGCCACCAGTAGAACCTTCATTAGGCCCCTCCCTCGGATCACGCAGGCCAAGGAAGCTGAAACCTGAGCTAGTACAATAGCAGTCCAACCTTTGTTTACTGTGGCTGGGATTTAATGTGTCTAATCGTTTTGAGTGAGGTTGAATGGGGAGAGGAAAATGTTGGCAGTAGATTTGGTGAGGAATGAAGCTAGCCAAATCGGCACTTTAACCTGATCATGATCAAATAAATGCCTCTGTTCCTACTCCTTTTCCTTTCAAATCAGTTTACTCCGGGCCAGGCGAGCCGAGGAGGTGGCTCACACCTGTAATCCTGGCAATTTGGGAGGTCGAGTTGGAAGGATCCCTTGAGCCCAGGAGTTTGAGACCAGCCTGGGCAACACAGTGAGACCCCCAGCTTTACAAAGAAAATTAGCCGGGCACAGTGGTATGTGCCCAGTCCCAGCTACTAGGGAGGCTGAAGCAGGAGAATCACTTGAGCCCAGGAGTTCAAAACTGCAGTAAACGGTGAGTGTACCACTGCACTCCAGCCTGGGCAACACAGTGACATCTTGTCTCAAAAATAAATAAATAAATAGATAGAAAAGGAAAAGAAAAAACAATCAAATCAGTTTTACTTTCCAATCCGTTTTTTTCTGGCCTTCAGACTCTGTGGTTGTCTGCAGGGAGAAACAGTGTACACATTTCAGGTACAAAGATTAGGGCAGTATTCACATGGCAAATACACTTCTCAAAGAACAGTGGACTGAAAGATGTGGATACAGTTAGCTCGGGGCCAAATGGGTGCTGCTCTGTGAATATGCAAAGACAGTCTTGGACCTCCAAGAAGAAGTAACTGGGCTGGGCATGGTGGCTCACACCTGTAATCCCAGCACTTTGAGAGGCCGAGGTGGGTGAATCATTTGAGGTCAGGAGTTTGAGAGCAGCCTGGCCAACATGATGAAACCCCGTCTCCATTAAAAATACAAAAAAAAAAAAAAAAAAAAAAAAAAATTAGCTGGACTTGGTGGCACACATCTGTAATCCTAGCTACTAGGGAAGCTGAGGTAGCAGAATCAATGGAACCCAGCAGATGGAGGTTGCAGTGAGCCAAGATTGTGCCAATGCACTCCAGCCTGGGCAACAGAGTAAGACTGTTTCAAAAAAGAAGTAATTGGACCAGACGGTGGGAAATAGAGATGGGGTCTTTGGGATGAGAACAAGTGGAGGATTCTCCTTTGGACCTGGTTTCTAATATTTCCCCAACATGTGGCATGCAAACCAATGATGATAGAATATTGTCATTGGTTGTATGAACCGCTAAGTATTCATTTTAATGTGCATTAGAAAAAGCAACATAACTTGTACTCCAAGTGTGTGATTCTACTGATGTTTCTAAGATCAGGTGAAAACAGGCATAGCCGTGGCAATCCAGTTTATGCAGAACATATTGATCCCAGGCTTGGTATAAGCGCATGCTCATCAACATTTTAAACCTATAATCGAACTTTCTTCCGTGGTATTTTTGGAAGTACCCGTAGAATGAATAACCATTGCTGTATTGCCTTCACACCCAGGAAGCTTTCTTCAGCCTTCTCTCTTTGGGACTATCAGGCTCTGCTGGGGATGAGAGTGATTTGGAAAGACTGCTGAGCCCACTCTCCCAGAGACCACACGGAAATGAATGCTTGAGCGAGAGTGGACTGTTCTCGGTGTGCTTAGCCTGCATGGCGGCACCGGACCCTGAAATAACGCCACAGTGAACCAAGGAAAGCCTGGGCCTGTGTCAACAGTGCCCATGCAGCCGAGCCTCTTGGAAACATAAAAGGGGAATCTAATACATGTTTGAGTTAGGGACTACTTCTTTTCAGCTTAAAAAAGTGATTTAAAAATTCAATTAATTGGCCGGGTGCAGTGGCTCACGCCTGTAATCCCAGCCCTTTGGGGGGCTGAGGCGGGCGGATCATGAGGTCAGGAGATTGAGACCATCCTGGCCAACACAGTGAAACCCCATCTCTACTAAAAATACAAAAATTAGCTGGGCATGGTGGCGCATGCCTGTGATCTCAGCTACTTGGGAGGCGGAGGCAGGAGAATCCCTTAAACCAAGGAGTTGGAGGTTGCAGTGAGCAGAGATCGTGCCACAGCACTCTAGCCTGGCGACAGAGTGAGACTCCGTCTCAAAAAAAAAAAAAAAAAAAAAACCAATTAATTAATTTTATTCTTATTATTTTTATAAGAGACGAGGTCTCACTCTATTGTCCAGACTAGAGTGCAGTGGTGCAATCATAGCTCACTGTAGCCTCCAACTCCTGCGCTCCAGCAGTCCTCCCATTTCAGTCTCTCAAGCAGCTGGGACCACAGATGTGTGCTACCACACTTGGATAATTTTTATTTTTGTTACCTTTTTAAAGAAAGGGTCTCACTGTGTTGCTCAGTCTGGTCTTAAGCTCCTGGCCTCAAGTGATGCTCCTGCTTCAGCCTTCTGAGTAGCTGGGATTACATGTGTGAGCCACCACATCTGGCTGTTTTTAAATGACCAGTAATAATTGTATAAATGTAGTGAGCTCAATATGATGTTTTGATACATGTTTACATTGTGGAATGATTAAATCAGGCTAATTAACTTATCCTTCACCTTATATACTTCTCACTGTTTGGTGGTGAAAACATTTAAAAGGTACTCTTTTAACAATTTTTAAATATGTGCAATGCATTTTTATTTATGGTCACCATTCTGTGTACTAGATCACTAACACTTATTCCTCTTGTCTTTCTGAAAGTTTGTACCCTTTGCTGAACATTTCTCCTTTCTCCATCCAAACCCCTCTCTCAGCCTCTGATAATCACCATTCTACTTTCTACTGCTATAAGATCAGCCTTTTTAGCTTCCATATATAAGTGAGGTAATGCAATATTTGTCTTTCTGTGCCTGGTTTATTTCACTTAGCATAATCTCCTCTAGGTTCATCCACGTTGTAGCAAATGACAGGATTCCTTCTTTTTAAAACGCTAAATAGTATTACGTTGTATATATATACCGTGTTTTCTTTTCCATTGATGGATTCATAGTTTGCTTCTGTGTCTTAGCTATTGTGAATAACGCTGTGATGAGCGTGGGAAAGCAGGCATCTCTTGGACATATTTATTTCGTGTGTATACTCAGTAGTGGGGTTGCCAGATCAGATGGTCATTCTCCTCTTAGTTTCTGATGGAACACCCACACTGTTTTCTATAACTGGTTGTATGTGGTGGGGACTTTTGGTGGTAAATTATCAAGGTTTCTTATTTTGAGTATTATTCTAACATTCTTTTTTAGATACAATTTTAAACTTAAGAGGATTATTTTGTTTTGTAATCTCATATACTCTTTTGGGCTACTTCTGGATTTTTGACGAAGTGTTTCTACTTTTCCTTTTTTCTCTTTTCTTGAGATGAAGTCTCACTCTGTCACCCAGGCTGGAGTGCAGTGGCGTGATCTCGGCACACTGCAACCTCCGCCTCCAGGGTTCAAGTGATCCCCCTGCCTCAGCCTTCTGAGTAGCTGGGATTACAGGCAAGTGCCATCACAGCCAGCTAATTTTGTATTTTTTTGTAGAGATGGGGTTGGCCAGGTTGGTCTCGAACTCCTGACCTCAAGTGATCTGCCCACCTCAGCCTCCTAAAGTGCTGGGATTATAGGTGTGAGCCACCATGCCTGGCCCCTACTTTTCAAATTGTAATAGTGAAGGAGTTAAAACCATGCCACCCCCACATATACCTCTGGGCCTGGGCGACAGCGAGACTCTGTCTCAAAAAAAAAAAAAAAAAAAAAAAGAAAGAAAAAGAAAAGAAAAAAAAAGAGAAGGGTCCTGTGCCACATAAAGTCTGTGTTAAATAAACATATATATAGGCATACCTTGGAGATAATGGGGGTTGGATCCCAACCACTGAAATAAGCAAATATATCAAAGCAAGTCACATGAAATGTTTTGGTTTCCTAGTGCATATAAAGTTTATGCTTGCACTAAACTGTAGCCTGTTAACTGTGCAGTAGAATTATGTCTAAAAACAATGTATAGACCTTAGTTGTAAAATACTTTATTGTGGAAAGATGCTAAAGAAGTAAGCACCTGATGTTGGAAAAATGGCACAGACAGACTTGCTTGACTTACGGTTGCCACGAACCTTCCATTTGTAAAAAAACACAGTATCTCTGAAATGCAATACAGCTACGTGCAGTATGCCTGTATTTTTCTCCTGTTAATCTTTTGGATGTCAATTTAATTCGTGGGTCCAGTCTAAGAGGATGGAGGTGGAGTTTTGTCTTCCCTGTAGTGTGGTTATCAAGTTTCCTTGAAAACTAGATTTAAGGGGTTTTCTTTTAAAGGTAATTTTGTTGTTGTTGTTTTTTGAGACGGAGTCTCATTCTCTTGCCAGGCTGGAGGGCAGTGGTGTGATCTCGGCTCAATGCAACCTCCGCCTCCCGAATTCAAGCGATTCTCCTGCCTCAGCCTCCCAAGTAGCTGGGACTACAGGCGTGTACCACCACGCCCAGTTAGGTTTTGTATTTTTAGTAGAGAACGGGGTTTCACCACGTTGGCCAGGATGATCTCTTGACCTCGTGATCCACCCACCTCGGCCTCCCAAAGTGCTGGGATTACAGGTGTGAGCCACCGTGCCCGGCCTCAAAGTAATATGTTTTAAGAAAAATATGAAGTTCTGAAAAAGTGCCTTGGAATGTGACACCTGGTGCCTCTAGGTGATGTGTGGATATAGTAAAGATCTGGAAAGTAACAAAAGTTAGGCAAACACTGGCTTATATCATTTACTTTGTTCTTACACCTCCTTCTGCTTTTGGAAACTATGTGTCCCTAGGTCAAGATTGAATCCCGCCTCTGTCTTAAACACAGAAGCTGGTGTTCCCCTCATTTCCCTCTCTGAACTTTAGTGGTACTGTCTATCCCATTAGTTCCCAATTTTTTTTTCTTTTCTTTTTTTTTTTGAGACAGAGTCTCACTCTGACACCCAGGCTGGAGTGCAGTGATGTGATCTCGGCTCACTGAAACCTCTGCCTCCTGGGTTCAAGCGATTGTCCTGCCTCAGTCTCCTGAGTAGCTGGAATTACAGGCATGCACCACCATGCCCAGCTTTTTTTTTTTTTTTTTTTTTTTTTTAAGTAGAGATGGGGTTTCACCAATGTTGGCCAGGCTGGTCTCTGTCTCCTGACTCAAGGGATCTGCTCGCCTTGGCCTCCCAAAGTGCTGGGATTACAAGCGTGGGCCTCCATGTCTGGCCCCAGTGGGCCCTTATACTAGTGGTCCTGTGTGGTTAGTTCTGCTTCTGTATGCTCAAGTCCTGCCTTCCCAACAAGACGTAACACTCCTTGAGGGGAAGGACGGGGTCTATATCTCCAGCCCCAAGTAGGGGAAAAGAACCATCTTCCCCCACCCATCGCTATGTTCATGGCTGAAGCCCCTATAACAAAAAACAATTAACAAAAGGAAAGCATGACACATTTATTTAATAAGTTTATGTGTCATGGGAAACTTCAGAAATGAAGTCACAAAGGAACAGGTAAACCTGTGTATTTTTAATGCTTGGTTTGATGGAGAACAGAGTAGACCTGGAGAAGAGTGATTGTATTTTTTAAAAGTATGTAAGAAACTTGTGGGAACTTAGCAAGGCCGGTTTGTTCAGATTCTTCTCTGTGACCCTGTGTCTTCTGGGAGAAGAAACTTCCTTTCCTCTGGGCATAGAAAGAGTCCCCGTGGAATGAGAATTCCAGGACCTGGTTCAGGGGAGAAGGGCAGAATAAGGTGAGAGTGACCTTCCTGTTTCTGCTGTTCTCTCAAATGTGAATATACCATGTTTTGGGGTATCCTGAACCCCATCTCCCACCCACCCTGCCTCAGCCCATAGTCTCTCGTACTGTTTAATGACAAGAGCAAATTCCTTATCCTCGCCAAGATTCGGTTTCTCCATGTGTAAACGGAGATAATGATATGCACACTTCATACTCTTACTTCATTGTTGCCAGGGCTAAGTGAGTGAAGCTGTCATATGCCAGCAATAGATAAATGGTGCCTGATGCAATTAATATTTCCTTGTGGGGCCATACAAAAGGACTCAACACTCTGTTCTTCTAGATTGTTAACTTTCAGTCTTAAATAAAAGAACTAGGGAAGAAAAAGCTGTTAAGGGGCCAGTTTGAGAAACAGACAGTAAGTAACGGTTTGATTCTCAGGGGGTGCAGCCTCCCCAGGGTACGGGCAGGAATTTACCAGGCAGCACACACACAGGGCACATTGAGCATAGCCCACTTACCTGCTAAGACTTAGGGGGTGTCCGAGGCACTCAGAGCACTGAGCGGGCTATTGTGGGTCCTGAACCAGCAACAAGCGTCCCTGTAATGGAGCAAAATGCACCCTTTCTCTGGGTTAAAATTCCCAAACTCAAAAGTTTTCAAGTGGTCTTACTTTATCGTTATTTTCTTTAACAGAAGACGTTGAGGTGTGAACTGAAAGTCGTTATTCCTCCCTCGAGCTTGACTGTTGGATTACCCAGAGGAGCCCAGTGTCCTGCAATGAATGGGTATATTATGCCTTCCATTAAAAGTTGTGGCTCTTAATTAAAAACGTGATCGTGAGTCTTTACGGAGACATTGTTTAGGTTTTCTTTAGCTGTTAACACATAATAAATCATTTTAAAAGGACCTTTTCCCCTATCTTTTAATGGTTAGTGCATTTTTAAAAAGTGATTTGAAAATAAAACTGGGATTAAATTTAGTGTTTGACAAGGTGCTAAGGGGCTCACCACCTCTGCCAGGATAAGAAAAGGGGGCTTTACTTCATTTGCTACTGACCTTCTTGTTTTCCTGGCTCTAGCCTGGCTTGATCGATTCAGATGGCAGGGTGACTTTGGTGTCAGAAGTTTAACTTGCAGGTTATCAGGAAAAGCTGCAGACAGCCTACGCTACCCCATTTTTCCTTTATTATCTCGCACTTGCAAAGCGTTCAACTCTGCTGAGAAGAAAAGCCTGCTTCTTTTATGAACTCTCCAGTAATGCTATAAAGCAAGGAATGGCGTGGGTCGCGGGCGGGCACATGTGAGTAATCCATGAATGCCGGAGACCCCGCCCTCATTCTGTCTTCCTAGCATAGGTTCCTTGAGTGTGCAGTGAATGGCTTGAGACCTTGGCTCCCAGTCCTCCTGGGAGTTCTGAGCATACAGAGACAGGGACTGGCTTGTGTCTGAATGAGGGTCACAAAGACGTCTGCATTTATTGTGCAAATTCTTAGGGCCTTTGGGTTGGATGGAACAGAGGACTGAAGACGGAAGGACAAGCCGGGAGATGTGGCACCGTGGGTGTGCCATGTACCTCAGGAATGCCTGCAGACAGCATTCCTTCTGCAAAGGAGGAAAACAGTACTTCATGCGGGTATTGTGAGAGGACACGTGCGAAAGGGTTTTTGCAAACGGAGGGTCACCAGACAAATAGGAGAAACGATGACGGTGCTTCTGCCAATTCTGTTTCACAATCATTGGCAAAAATCATGTCTTTGCAAAATTTCTACTTGGCTGAGAAGATGGCTTCAACTCTCTGCGTCCCGCTTTCTAATGAGATTTCCAGATAGAGAAAGGCACTGTGTTGTTTGCTGCTAGGCGAGATCCTTTCTGTCCACGACATTTTCCTTGCTGCGAGGTGCTCATCTCTGAGCTGGGGTTCGGCCTCAGAGCCTCGGTGTTGCAGTTCCTCGGAGAGGCCAGGAGAGGGCGGGCTGCCCCTCTGCTGGGCCGCACCTGGACGCCGGCGGCTCCTGGGCTCCCCTCTCCCTGTCCTGGCTGTGACCCCCACTCTTGTGTGCCAGGGAGACCACACACATGGCGGGCAGTGGTTTTTCACCGTGTTTACTGAAGGGAAAGGGAATTTAAGAGGAATTCTCCAGAAATTACAAAATGCCAGACGTCTCATTCCTGGTTACAGCCCGTTCCAGCGTTTATCCCTGATTCAACCTGGGCTCCCTCGGCTCAGACTCTCACCTCCCGCAGCCTCTCTCCTCTGGCTTTGCCCAGCCTGCGGTCTGCCTGCCTCCCTGGCTCTCGCTCTCAGTCCTCCCTCTGGGTCCCCCCACCCAGTCCCCACCTCAGAATTTTCTTTTTGTGTCTCAGGCCGGTCTCTCCCCATCTCCCCCACCTCAGAGAAGAGGAATGATCTCATTGCTTTCACACGTTTTGAGGAAGACAGTAGCTTCCACTCAGTCTAAGCAGACAACCCCCAAAACTTACGACTTCCGCGTTGACCTGGAAATGCACACGCCAGCACGTGACTTTCCACTTTGAGAAGGAAGGACGGTCATTCCCTTACACCTCTAGGAAAAGCTCTGTCCTCTCCTAGTCAACTCTGCAGCCTTCGACTTTAGAGGAAAGAATCTTCTAGCAGGAGGGCTTAAAAGGGGTCCCTGATGACCGGTCTAGTGGGCCGGGCTTGGAATACAGTGGGTGGCAGTGAGCCCCCGGGGGCAGCTGGTTTCATCTGGAGAACCGTGTTGTCTCCCCTATAGCTGCAGGCCGGTGGTTCAGTCCTTCTCTCTGGAAACATACGAAGTGAACCTCATCATTTTCCTGACAGTCCTTAAGTTATTTGGAGACAGCAGTCACATCTGGCATGTTTCCTTTTTGGTGTTAAAAAATCCCCATTTCCTTACAAAAACTAGCCGGGCGAGGTGGCGGGTGCCTGTAGTCCCAGCTACTTGGGAGGCCGAGGCAGGAGAACGGTGTGAACCCAGGAGGCAGAGCTTGCAGTGAGCCGAGATCACACCACTGCACTCCAGCCTGGGTGACAGAGCACGACTCCGTCTCAAAAAAAAAAAAAAAGTTCCCATTTCTTTCACCTGCGTTACCACACCAGCTGCATCACACTTGCTAACTTCTACTGTTCACTAATTTACTATGTGCCAACAGTAAGTACTTGGTAAGTAAAAATTCTAACACTGTTATATTTCTAGTATTATATTCTTAAATACTATCATTTGATCAATTCTCTCTACACAGAAGTGTAAAACAGATGCAATGAATGAAAACAAAATCTCATTCCTTTCCCGGTCTGCTAATTCCATTCCTACAAGAGCACCTGTGCAGATTTTGTGTGTATCCTTCCAGGTATTTTCTATGCATGGACAAGTATACATTTGTATATAATCTCTCCCCCATGAATGACGTTATACTAATAGGTACAGCTGTGTCTTATTTTTTCCCCACATAATAATAAAATTGGAAGGTCAATCTAGGCTTTCCATCTCAAAAAGTAGAAACCCGCCTCGTTTAAAAACTATTTTTATGGCCGGGCGTGGTGGCTCACTCCTGTAATCCCACCACTTTGGGAGGCTGAGGTGGATGAATCACGAGGTCAGGAGATTGAGACCATCCTGGCCAACATGGTGAAACCCCGTCCCTACTAAAAGTACAAAAATTAGCTGGGCGTGATGGCGCACGCCTGTAGTCCCAGCTACTCAGTAGGCTGAGGCAGGAGAATCACTTGAACCGGGGAGGTGGAGGTTGCAATGAGCTGAGATCACACTACTGAATTCCACCCTGGCAACAGAGCGAGACTCTGTCTCAAAACAAACAAACAACAACAGCAACAAAACCTATTTTTATTATATATGCACCTATGTACAATTTGTGGTAAGTGCATGGGTATGGCATATACACTATAGTTTTAGCAGAGACGTTTGATACCATCAAAAGAGTAAACATAACCCATATGTAGCCTCTGAAGCATAATAGAATGAATACCTGAGACTCTACCACTCAACATCAGAAATAAAACATGAGTGATAGTGTTGAAATACTATTGATATTCCTCCCTATTCTCTCTCCACTTCCCCACCAGGAATCCCTCATTTTTCTCAGTCCCTCACTCTTCTTACTAGTTTTAGCATGTATGTATTTGTCTCCAAGTAACGCATTGCTTTGTTTTGCCTGTTGTTTACTAGCTTAAAAATGGTATCATGTTGAAGAGATCTGTGATTTGCTTTTCTTTTTTTTTGAGCCGGAATCTTGCTCTGTCACCCATGCTGGAGTACAGTGGCGCGATCTCAGCTCACTGCAGCCTCTGCCCCCTGGGTTCAGGTGACTCTTCTGCCTCAGCCTCCAGAGTAGCCACCACACCCTAATTTTTTTTTTTTTTTTTTTTTTGTATTTTTAGTAGAGATGAGGTTTCACTACATTTGCCAGGCTGGTCTCGAACTCCTGACCTCAGGTGATCTGTCTGCCTTGGCCTCCCAAAATGCTGGGCTTGCAGGCATGAGCCACCACAGTCAGTCTGTGATTTGCTTTTAAATTCAACATTATGTTTCTGATATCCATGTCAATGTGCTTAGCCCTGTTTGATTTCCACTGTTGAAGTTATGTCACTATATAAAAAATTTATCTACCAATTTTGGGTTGTTTTTCAATTTCTGCTATGGTAAATAATGCCATAAAGACTGGATATATCTCTTGTATTTTTTTTTAAATGGTTGTATTGTGTGACTGGTCATAATCAATTGATATTTTATTAATAAATATGTGTGTGTGTGTGTCTATATTTGTTCTTCTCGAGTTATCTTCTCTGTGCAGATAAAGACCATGTGTATGCTAATTCTGAATACCTCTATCTATCTAATTGTTGACTATTGCCTTTCTGCTTGACAGATAAGAATTTTCATTACTTTCTTTTGGAGACAACATTTCACCCTGTGGCCTGGAGACAGACAGGCTGTAGTGCAGTGGTGCAATCATGGCTCATTGCAGCCTTTAACTCCTGGGCTCAAGTCATCTTCCCACTTTAGCCTCCTGAGTAGCTGGGACTACAAGCAAATGCCTCCATGCCTGGCTAATTTTTTGGAAATTTTTGTAGAGACAGAGTCTCACTATGCTGCTCAGTCTGGTCTTGAATTCCTGGCCTCAAGTGATCCTCCTGCCTTGGCCTTCCAAAATGTTGGGATTACATGCATAAGCCACTGTGCTCCACCAAACATTTTCATTACTTTTACCACCGCCAATCTGGTACACTAATTACAAAATGCTTATATTATTTCCTAGCTCCTTTAGTCACATCTGCAAATTCAAACGTTAGCCTTCAATTCCCATTTCTCCATTCTATAGTATTGCAAAGTTGTCTGTCTTATCCTTTTCTCTGCTAGTTCTCTTCCCCTGCGACCTCCCAAACTTTATTCAAGTTTCTATTATCAAAGTTTGTAATATTTACATGTTGTTATGTAAGTAACACTGCCTCCTCTGCCAGAATTGATTCTAAAAGTTGAAAACTAACCAACAATACTTTCCATTCACAGGTATGCAATTACTGTTCTCTGCAGAACCAAGTAATGTGCTGTGATTACATTTTGTGGCTATGTGTAAAATATGATGATCCTTGGGACACTTACAGGACAATCTTTCTCTAGGTTCAAGTTCAAATGGGGTCTGTTTTTTCTCTATCCCATAATTGTCTTTATCATCTTAACAATATTTCCCCAGTTTTCAATCCTGAGAGATATCCTATCCATTTCCACTACTCAGCCCCTCCCTAAACTCACTCTGTATCTTAATTGGCTATGATCCAAACTTGTTGCTGTCATGGTATGGTTATCATACAGAGCTAGGTAATTCCAGAGTTTACCCTCTTTGTCTCTTATCTTTCTTTCTTTCTTTCTTTCTTTCTTCTTGCGTAGGGAGGGCGTTTCTTTCTTTTGTTTTCATTTCTTTTCTTTTCTTTTTTCTTCTCTTTCGTGTATTGTCTATGTGAACTATGGACTAGGAGTGTTATATATTTTAGAGTGTTATCGTTTCTCTCTTCATCCACTTCCCCCCCACCTTCCAAACGCTCTTTCCCACCTCCCTCTTTTCCCCCTTCCTTCTTCCTTCCTTCCTTCTTCCTTCCTTCCTTCCTTCCCTCCCCCCTCCCTCCCTCCCTCCCTCCCTCCCTCCCTCCTTCTTCCTTCCGTCTTTCTTCCTTCCTTCCTCCTTCCTTCCTCCTCCTTCCTTCCTTCCTTCCTTCCTTCTTTCATCCTTTTCTGTATTGGATTGATTGTCTGAAGATTCCACATCTTTTTCTATCTTGGTTTATCCTCTTGTTTTACAAGTCATTTCATAAGAGTAGGTTCATTGGAAGTAAACTTTCTGACCTCTTTAAAATCCTAAAAACTACTTTACCCTTACGTTTCATTGATACATGAATCAGTCAGAACACAAAGAAAATTGATGTTATTCAATTTGTTTATAAAGTCACTTACTCAACAAACATTGAATAAGTATTATGTACCACACACTAGAAATAAAAAGATCCTAAAATTTAGCCGCCCAGACCATCAGGGAGGTCTCTCTTCTCCCCTGCCCCTGGGTGGTGGCTAGGATGTTCATCCTCTCCGTCCACATGGCTTCTGGAGTTTGACAGCTCAGCTGGTATTGTTCTTCCTCGAGAACCTTACTGAACTTTCCCTGGGTTCATCACCAGCCATCCCTCTGTGGTCTGACCACATTCTATCCCAGAGAACTAAGTGAATCCTCACTGCTCGAGTGACCAACCTGTAGTCACTACAGTCTGGGGAAAATCTCTCCCCTTCTCTGTTGGCCTTAAATCTCTCTCTCTTTCCCTCTCACTCATATACATGCACATCTCTTCTCTCTGAACTCCAAACACAATCTTTTCAATGAGCTCAGGCTTCTGAAAACATGCAGATCTGTTGACTTGAAGCAACTTCTGTTTTCAGTGCTACAAGAGTCATGAAGGCAAGAAAATGGGAAGGGAGAACACTGAGAAACAGACGTGGGGGCAGGCTAAGTGGGTGCAGCCACTCAGGGCGGATTCTGACCATATCTGGTGACGCTGAAGACGCACGTGTTCCAGGAGGGCAGCTGGTGGTTTTAGTGGGGCACAGCAGCATTCGCTGGTGTTTGTATTGTCTACAGCTGCTTTCAGGCCATAATGGAGAGTTGAGAAGTTGTGACAAAGATAATTTAGTGTCAAAAGCCTGAAACATTTCCTGTCTGTGTTGCTGACCCCTGCTTCAGATGAACAACTCGACTTCTAGATACGCACGCTTAACTCTCACAGACGTGTTTTAGAGGACACGTTCCCCACGGCACTGCATGTAACAGGAAAAACTGGAAATAAAAGAAATATCTTTCAATGGATAAATACATTATAGTGTTCTTCAGCTGTGGAATACAACAAAGAAAGAAAAATGAGTGAACTAGGACTGAATACATTAACTTTACTACAAATACCCTGAACAAAATGTTGGCCGGGCGCAGTGGCTCACACCTGTAATCCCAGCACTTTGCAAGGATGCCAAGGCGGGCAGATCACGTGAGTTAGGAATTCAAGACCAGCCTGGCCAAAAAGGTGAAACCCTGTCTCTACTAAAAATACAAAAATTAGCTGGGTGTGATGGTGCACACCTGTCATCCCAGCTCCTTGGGAGGCTGAGGCAGGAGATTGACTTAAATCCAGGAGGCAGAGGCTGCAATGAGCCAAGATAGTGCCCCTGCACTCCAGCCTGGGTCATAGAGGGAGACTCCATCTCAAAAAACAAACAAAAACAACAACAACAAACAAACAAACAAAAAGCACCAAAAAACCCAAATACCCTGAACAAAATGTTGAGAGAGAAATGTGTTCCATATGATAAATTCATTTAAATTTTAATGAAATCAAAAGACATTATACATTTTGCTTACCAATATGCATATTTACATACATATTCTCTATATGTGCAATATATATTATATATATATTATAGAGAGAGGGAGGAATAGAGACAGGAGAGGGAGAGAAAGAGGAAGAGAGAAAAAGAGAGAGATGTGCTATATTAAACATCTGTGTAGACTTTAAAAAACACAAAACATTATGGGTGTGTGTGTGTGTGTGTGTGTGTGTGTGTGTGTGTGTGTGTGAGAGAGAGAGAGAGAGAGATCTCCAGAAAATGTGAGGAATAGCATTGGTGAGAAGAGCAAAAGGTGCTTTACCTATAATGCTTTATCTCTATTATTTTTTAAAAAATGAAGCTGAAATGGCAAAACATTAACATTTGTTAATTCTGGACAGCGGGTACACAGATACATAAGTTTATCATTCCGCTTCTAAGCCACTCTTGTACTTTAAAAAGCTTCTTCAAAAATTCAGTAAGGGCTTAGCAACTTGTTTGAAACGCAGGCCGTGAGAAGGAAGAAGACAAGGGGAAAATGATCCTGGGACATACTTGTAATTTTCTTGCCTGGTTCAGCTCCGTGACTGAACACAGTGGGGGAGGTCACCCCTCCGCGTCTTTCCCTCTAGATGCTCAAGGGTGTTTGACATCCTATTCACATTTCTCTTGAAGAAGTCCTGCTGTTTTACTGCACTTTCTCTCCAACAAGGATAGCAATGCAGCTTTACAATGAAAGCCTTTGGTCTGCTTGACTTTCTGTGCTTGGATGTGAGAGACCCACTCTGCCCTTAGTTTAGACTTGATCAATTACCTCCATGTTTAAGAATCGTCAGTGGAAATCCCCCAGTCCTCTGTGATAAACCTGCTCTCTGAGGAATCCAATCGGGGCAAAACTGTGTGTATTTATATCTCTTAGATCATCAGAAGTGTCTACAAGGTACACTGGTAGAGTGAAAACAGTCACTTGAGCTTGATTAGTTTTGTAAGAGCTGTTCCTGAGGGCTAGTTAGGATCTCTGAATTTCCAGAGTTGTTTAATCCTGTTAACAAGCCTGAAAGAAAAATGGGTTCTAGCTTAGGCCTGCTTTATACATTAAAATGACAAAACATGAATTTTTTTAAAAATTGAGATTTGGGCTATCCTACATTTGAAAAGTTAAAAAAAGCAAGTATGGTGAAACTTCTAGTTTCATCAACTTGGACAGAATCACTGGTTAAGTAGAATTGAAAGGAGCTTTGGGAGAAGGAAAGTGTGTCGTCTCACAAACCCCTAAGGAGGGGGCCCTAGGCACAGTTAGATGTGAATCCTTGCTCCTGGGTCTTCAAATTTCAAAAGCTTTAGAGAAGAAAGACCTGTTATTCCAAATCTGACTCATTATGAGGGACAATAACCTGGAAAGGATAAAATGTCCTCAGAAATTAAATTCTGACGATGTAATTACAAATGATTTTTGATGAAGAAAAGAGGGAGGTATCTTTAAAAATCAATACGGCTAGACTGTCGGATTAATTCATATTTTAAGAGAACATGTACAAGAGATATAAGGGGAGGCATAGCACGAGGGACACATGGAGAATAGTGGCTGGTATGAATGTGCAAAGGCAGAGAAGCATGGAGGCTTGAACGCGCCTCAGAAGACAGGAGCTTCCGCACAGGCATCAGAGAATTATGAAGAATGAATGAAGCCTCTCTTCAAAGTGAACGTGAAATAGATAACACAGAAAAAAACGGGGCGACTCTGGTATTTTAAAACTTATTTTTCATCTGTTTTCTATATTTGCCAATCTCCAAATTCGAAAGAAGCTGAATGAAATTCTTCAAGTGGGAACTGAAACTCTGAGGGACAGTAATCATACATGCAATATGAACGTTTTAATTCTTTTCATGTTTTCATCATCAGAATCATTCTTACCTTAGAAAATGATTTGACACATTTTCTCTCTTTTTCTATGCTCTGAAACTATCGAATTGACGCAAAAGGTAGCCGTTAAATACTTGACAGGATTCATTTTTTAGTTTTATTTTTATTATTTTTTTTGAGACGGAGTCTCACTCTGTAGCCCAGGCTAGAGTGCAGTGGCACGATCTCGGCTCACTGCAACCTCCACCTCCCAGGTTCAAGTGATTCTCCTGCCACAGCCTCCCAAGTAGCTGGGATTACAGACACCTGCCACCACACCCAGCTAATTTTTGTATTTTCAGTAGAGACGGAGTTTCACCGTGTTGGTCAGGCTGGTCTTGAACTCCTGACCTCAAGCAATCCACCTGCCTTGACCTCCCAAAGTACTGGTATTACAAGCGTGTACCACTGTGCCCCACCCATCAGAATTCATTTTTTTAAAAAATATATTTCTTTATTTTTGCTCAGAAGACTTAGACCCAAGTAATCCTGGTTATGAGCTCCCAACAGAATTCATTTCTAAAGCTGCTTAAAATTAGGACTCTTTGTAGGGATAGGTCTTGAACAGCTTTCTTTACTATTTTTTCTATCCTTAGGCTTTTAAATTTTCTATGTATTTAGTGTCGATTTTTATAATTTATGTTTTCCTGGAATTTTTATTAAAATAAAAAGCATTTTCCTTTATTAAAATAAATATATGCAGCATTTGTTTAGGGTTTTGAAAATTATCTCTATCTATGGCTATAAATGGCTATAATATTCCTGTTTTCAGACTCTGCCTTGTGTACTTGGGTTTTTCTCTTTTTGATTCATTCAACATTACTTCTGCTTTTCTTCAGTTTATTGACACTTGCCTTTATCCTTATTCATTTCTCTTTTTAGTGGATATATGTATATACGTGTATATTTTTAGGCCTGCCACATGAAAAGTTTTTAGTTCTTGTATTTCCATTTTTCCTTTTGATAATGAAAGGCATTTAAGAATAATTTCTGTAACCTTAAACGCTATTGTTATTTCCTAAAGAGTCTGTAATTATAGGTTTAAAAATTTTTAATTTCAAAATATGTTTGAATTTATAGAAAATTGCAGACCAGGCGTGGTGTGGCTCACGCCTGTAATCCCAGCACTTCGGGAGGCCGAGGCTGGCGGTTCACCTGTGGTCGGGAGTTCGAGACCAGCCTGACAAATATGGAGAAACCCCGTCTTTACTAAAAAGACAAAATTAGCCAGGCATCATGGTGCATGCCTGTAATCCCAGCTAATCAGGAGACTGAAGCAGGAGAATCGCTTGAACCTGGCAGGCGGAGGTTGCAGTGAGCTGAGATTGCACCATTGCACTCCAGCCTGGGCAACAAGAGCAAAATTGTGTCTCAAACAAATAAACAAACAAAACCACACACACAAACTAGATGTTTAAAAAAAGAAAAAAGAAAGAAAGTTGCAAAAATAGAGAATATCCCTTTTTTTTTTTTTTTTTTTTGAGGCAGAGTCTTGTTCTGTTGCCCAGGTTGGAGTGCAGTGGTATGATCTCTGCTCACTGCAACCTCTGCTTTCTGGGTTCAAGCAATTCTCCTGCCTCAGCCTCCCAAGTAGCTGGGATTACAGGTGCCCGCCACCACTGGCTAATTTTTGTATTTTTAGTAGAGACAGGGTTTCACCATGTCAGCCAAGTTGGTCTCGAACTCCTCACCTCAAATGATCCGCCCACCTCGGCCTCCAAAAATGCTGGGTTTACAGGCGTGAGCCACCATGCCTGGCCAGTCCCCCAACTTTTTAAATGTAATAGTTGGAGATGTGTTGGAGATACATGAAATAGGCCTGATTTATACTTTAAAAATATGAAACACGAAACTTTTCAGAACAATTTCTATACTCATGATACAGTTATTAAAGCTAGGAAATTAACATTGGTACACTAACACTAAGTAAACTACAAACTTTAATCAATTTTTTCCATAATGTTTTCCAATCCAGGGCACCACATTGCATTTAGGTGTCAAGATTCCTTGACTAAACTGTATTGTTCCTCAGTTGTTGTTTAGTTTTTCTTTCAAGACTTCGATGCATTTGAAAAGTACCCATCAGTGAGCTTGTAAAGTGTTACTCCACTTGGGTTTGTCTGAAGTTTTCTCATGATTAGATTGAGATAGTGAATTTTTGACAGGAATACCATTGAGGTGATGCACTCTTTCAGAGTACATTACATCAGAAGGTACATGATATTAATGTGTCTAATTACTGGTGATGTTAATTTTGACCACTTGCTTGAGGTCTACTTGGATTTCTCCAAAATAAACTTACCACTTCCCTTTTGTCATATATATCAGGGGATATGCCTTTAGAGTATTCAAATATCCTATTTCCCCTCAAACTCTTACCAATTAATTTTATTATGCATTAATGGATTTTGTCTATAATTACTGTTGGTTACTTTTCATCTTCAAATATTTTATTTCCCCTCAAAATTTTGTCAATTAAATTTAATATGCTTTAGCGGATTTTGTCTATAATTATTACTGTTGGTTACTTTCCATCTTCCTCTTTTCTTTTGCATTTATTAATTAGAATCCTCCTGTAAAAGAATAGCCATCCCTTCTCTGCCATTGACTTGTTTATTCAATTATTTATTTATACCTGTATGGTCTCTTGGATATTGATTTTAATAGATTGATTACAATCTAATACTATCATTGTTTTCTTTCTTGTTCAATTGGTTCCAGTTTGGGCTACTAGGTGCTTTCTCAGATTGGCTCCTATGTCCTTTTGACAAGCCCCCATCCTTGTTTCAGCACTTTCTTACTTTCTAGCACCACAAGATGCTACAGGTTCATCATGTGTTTTTTGTGTCTCAACCCAGGAATTAGCTACTTCTCCAAGAAGCCCTGTCACCTTTTATTAAAGAATGGTATTAAGAAACCAAGGTCTAGGCACAGGGTGTGCTCATTGTACTGAGATGTCTTTGCTTCTAGGCCCTCTCCATGGAAAGAGCTTGAGAATACTACTTGAATATTAAACCATGTAGACACAGAAACCTGTGCCTATCAAGCTATCTACATATCTATTAAAAAACACCCTATGAATTCATATTGATACCTCTAATTCAAATGCCACACCACAGGGCTGGGTGCAGGGGCTCACCCCTGTAATCCCAGAACTTTGGGAGGCCAAGGTGGGCAGATCACCTGAGGTCAGGAGTTCAAGACCAGCCCGGCCAACATGGTGAAACCCCATCTCTACTTAAAAAAAAAAAAACAAAAATTAGGCTGGCGTGGTGGAATGTTCCTGTAGTCCCAGCTACTTAGGAGCCTGAGGCAGGAGAATTGTTTGAACCCAGGAGGCAGAGGCTACAGCGGGTGAGATAGTGCCACTGCACTCCAGCCTGGGTAACAGCGTGAAACTCTGTCTCCAAATGACAAACAAACAAACAAAACAACCTCACAAACAAACAAACAAAAACCACCACAGGACTCATTTTAGCATTTTTCTTTTCCTTATTTGTAAATTCTTTCTCTGATAAAAGAAACCTGGCTGTCTTATTATCAAAATATACTTATTTCTTCAACAGTATAATATACATAGTCTTAGAATTATTAGCCCATACCTCCTCAGTGAGAAAAAAATACTGACTAGGTCACAGTATCAGTATACAGTTCTTTTTGTCTTCAGCCCAATTTACCATATCTCTTTAGCCTTATTTACCACATCCAGTCAAATACAACTTTCCAAAGCTACATAGAGTATTTTCCTTTCTTGTACTCTTCATGATGGCTGCCTTATTGATTTTTAATGCAGTCAGGTTCATTTTTTATAGCTTGGATTCTATTTCATGTTGTCATACTTGATTTATTCTGAAAAATTCACATATAATAAAATTTACTCACTTTATGGTTGGGTATCTGCCATGCACCTGCCACGACAATTGTGATACAAATCACTTTCTTCATCCTCAAAATTCCCTCATGCTGCCCCTTTTCAGGCAGCCCTTCCCTCCTATCTAACCTCTGACAACCACTTACCTGTTTTTTGTTTGTTGATTTTGCCTTTTCTAGAATAAGCTATAAATGCAACCATATAATATTCAGCATTTTGCTTCTGACTTCCTCCCCTTAGAAAAATGCATTTAAGATTCATCTATGTGTTGTATGCATCAGTAGTTAGCCCTTTTTTTAATTGCAAGGTGTTTGTATGTGGAGGTATCACAATTTGTTCACCCATTCATCAGTTGAAGGATATTTGTTTTTTTCCCCCCAGTTTTGTGTTATTATCAATAAACAATTACATATTGGTCTTTGTGTGGACATGTGTTTTCATTTCTCTAAAATCAATTCCTCCAAATAGGACTGCAGGGTCGTAATAGGTATATTTGTATCTTACGGGACATTGCCAAAGTGTTTTCCAAAGTGGCTCAACACTTTCCCATTTTTACCAGCAATAAATGTATGAGAGCTCCCATTGCTCTTCATCCTTGTCAGCACTTAATGTTGTCAGATTTTTAAGTTTTAGTCATTCTTATAGATGTGTAGGGGCACTACATTTTGGGTTTAATTTGTGTTTTCTGAATAATTAATGCTTTACAGCAGGAGTGTCTAATCTTTTGGCTTCCTTGGGTCACATTGGAAGAAGAATTGTCTTGGGCCACACAAAAATTCACTAACACTAATGATAACTGATGAGCTGAAGGAAAAAAAAAGCTTTGTGCATAAATCTCATAATGTTATAAGAAAGTTTATGAATTTGTGTTCTGCTGCATTCAAAGCTGTCTTGGGCCGCGTGTGGCCTGCGGGCTGTAGGTTGGACGACTTTGCTTTGAGCATTATTTGTTATCTGCACGTCTCTGGTGAATGTTCAAAACTTTTAAGCTTCTGCTTCTTCTTATACTCATCTTTTGTAGTAGGACAATTATTCTGAGTCTTTTGATTGGATGCTTTTCTTTACCTATTAATTATTCTCATATATTTATTTTTTCTTCACCCCTGAAGAGTTAGTGATGGTGACAACTGCAGCTGTTAGTTTGATGGCTGTAGCAATGGTAGTGCGGGCAGTCATTGTTTTGTTTTTGAAATGATTGACGGAACTTACAATATTGTTCCTGAAGAGGTGAGAACTTGGGGTAGTGACAGTTGCCTTCAACTGTATGATGTGCTTTATATGTAGAGAAACGGCTGGACTTTTTCTGTATCACTCTAAACTTTTGAACAATAGTTAGTGGTCATTAAAAGGCAGGTCGATGAAGGGTGCAGTGGCTCATGCCTGTAATCCCAGCACTTTGGGAGGCCGAGGTGGGTGGATCACAAGGTCAGGAGGTCAAGACCAGCTTGGCCAATAGGGTGAAACCCTGTCTCCACTAAAATTACAAATAATTAGCCAGGCTTGGTGGTGGGCACCTGTAATCCCAGTTACATGAGAGGCTGAAGCAGGAGAATTGCTTGAACCTGGGAGGCAGAGGTTGCAGTGAGCTGAGATCTTGCCACTGCACTCCAGCCTGGGTGACAGAGCAAGAGGCCACCTCAAAAAAAAAAAAAAAAAAAAAAAGTAGGTTGATAACAGCTTAACATGCGGAAGAATTTCTAACAATTGTAAGTGGCCAACGGTGGAATGAGTTTTCATTGAAGAAATGGGTTCCGTGTTAGATGTAGGTAGATAAAGAGGGTCACTTGCTAACGTGACATAGAAGGTAACCTATATGGGGCAGGAAACTGGGAGTGAGAGTAATTTCTGTGATCCTGTTGGACACAAAGATTCTCATAGTCCTATATAAGTTGTGACAAAGTGAAAAACATTATTGGGAGTTCAGTCTTCTGAGTCACAGGCCACGTCTCACCTCTTTTAGAGTGACGTCATGCTTAAGAGCATGGGCTACATAATCAGCTTGCCATGGACCACACCCTGGCTCTGCCTCCTGCTAGCTCTGTTGAACACGAACAGATCACTTACTGCCTTTTTGTGTGAGTTAAAGGAGGTAATGCCTGTAGGGTGGAGTGTTTGCCTGGTGCATAGTGAGGGCATTATTCATCACCGCTATTGTTATAACAAGTTCCCTCCCTCAACTGCCTTAATCTCTTTGCCTTCATTTTATAATTTTTTATCGTTTATTTTTGTATTACCTGACAGTCCTCCCTACATTGGGGAAGACGTGATATCTTGTTTCTTTTGTCCAGAGACTCACTGTGTATCTTGGAGCTCCCTTTTGGGGAGACCCATCCCTTAGGCACGTTCTGACTTACTGTAGCCTTACTTTTCAGCTCTGCTACATGAAATATCATGCTCTCCAAAACTGTGCAGGTAGGAAATCCTTCATCTTTCCCTTCACCTTTGTAGGTAATGAAGGAGCCAAAATTCTCTCACCATCATGGATATCTACCAGGAGTTTTCACAATGCTGCTTGACATTGCTGTCTGCTCTGGGAACCAGATAACCAATTTATTGCACTTCAGCGTAAATAACCTAAGTCATGCTGTTTCTTATCTTGTCTTGGGCCTAGCTTTGGTATTAGTGTTGGCTTAATATGTGAGGAAGATATTTCATTTAAATTCTCACTTTGATAGAATTTTGGAGCCGAGGGGATTTTTTTTTTTCAAAGGAAAATTTTACAAGCCCTCATGCCTTGCTCCTTAGAGCTCCATCCAGTCTGCAGCCACACCTCTTCATTTACCACCAATAAAAGCCTGGTCTCAGGGTGGGCCACACAGTCTGTTTCCACTTTCTGCACTTTGGCTGACACCTAAATGGGAAAGTTCCCTAAAACCATGACTTGGTGAGGTATCCTAGCTGCCACTTCCAAGGGAGTGTTTCATAATATTGTCCAGTCACCTGATGTCTGGTCTACGAGGGCCAACACTGGGACTCTCTAAGTGTCTTCAGGCTTTGTTTTTCAGAACCAATAATTCCACGAAATGTGAAAGGAAAGGCTGATTTCTGCAAGTCCCTGCTTTCAAGTTTCACTGCAAGCCATTTGCACAGGAAGTCAAAACATCTGTACTGGAAGGGTTTGGTCATTTTCTGAAAAATTCCATCTTTTCATTAATCAAACATACCATATTTTCTTCCACTTGGCAGGACTAAAGAAATCTGGAAAACTGGAATTGTAGGATCTTAGAGCTGGACAGAACCTTATGAATCATCCAGTCTCATCTTTCCTCAGTGCAGGATTTCCTTAGAAATATTACAAATGGTTCTAAATTCTTTCCTGGGTTGAGGTCTCAGTGCTTCCTAAGACATACCATCTAATTGTAGGCTGATTTTTATTGTTAGATACCTCTTTCTTTTTTGCGGTGGCAAAATGTCACTAATAACTTTCTAGTCATTCATAAGGACGGGCAAAGATTTCATGACAAAGAGACCAAAAGCAATCGCAACAAAAGCAAAAATTGACATATGAGATCTAATTAAACTTAAGAGCTTCTGCATAGCCAACAAAACTACCAACAGAGTAGACAGCCTACAGAATGGGAGAAAAGTTTTGCAAACTATGCATCTGAGAAAAGTCTAATATCCAGCAGCTATAAGAAGCTTAAATTTACAAGAGAAAAACAAACAACCCCATTAAAAAGTGGGCAAAGGACATGAACAGACACTTCTCAAAAGAAGACATATATAAGGCCCACAAGCATATGAAAAAAAGCTCAATATCGCTGATCATTAGAGAAATGCAAATCAAAACCACAATGAGATACCATCTCACACCAGTCAGAATGACTATTATTAAAAAGTCAAAAAATATTAGGTGCAGGCAAGGTTATGGAGAAAAAGAAACACTTTTACACTGTTGATGGGAGTGCATATTAGTTCAACTAGTTCAATTAGGTTCGTGGAAAGCAGTATGACGATTCTTCAAAGAGCTAAAAGCAGAACTACCATTTAACCCAGCAATTCCATTACTTGATACATATCCAGGGGAATAAAAATCTTTCTGCCATAAAGACACATACGCACAATTGTTCATTGCCACACTGTTCACAATAGCAAAGACGTGGAATCAACCTAAATGCCCATCAATGCAGACTGGACAAAGAAAATGTGGGTACATATATTCCATGTAATATTATACAGCCATGAAAAAGAACAAGATCATGTCTTTGGAGGGAATATGGATGGAGCTGGAGGCCATTACCTTAGGAAACTAACACAGAAACAAAAAACCAAATCTGCGTGTTCTCACTTTTAAGTGGTGGCTAAATGATAAGAACGCATGGACACAAAGAGGGGAACAACAGACACTGGGGTCTACTTGATGGGGGAGAGACAGGGGAGGAGGAGGAGCAGAAAAGAGAACTGTTGGTACTGGGTTTAAAACCTAGGTGATGAAACAATGTGTAGAACAATCCCCATGACACGTGTTTACCTATGTAACATGTACCTTCATATGTACCTCCAAACCTAAACTAAAGGTTAGAAATAAATAAATAGGGCCGGGCACGGTGTCTCAAGCCTGTAATCCCAGCACTTTGGGAGGCCGAGGCAGGTAGATCATGAAGTCAGCAGTTCAAGACTAGCCTGGCCAAGGTGGTGAAACCCTGTCTTTACTTAAAATACAAAAACCAGCCGGGCATGGTGGCAGGTGCCTGTAATCCCAGCTACTTGGGAGGCTGAGGCAGAGAATTGCTTGAACCTGGGAGACAGAGGTTGCAGTGAGCCGATATTGTACCATTGCACTCCAGCCTGGGCGACAGAGGGAGACTCTGTATCAAAAAATAAAAGAAAAATTAAACAATTAGAAAAATGAGTGGGAACACCACACACACACACACACACACACACACACACACACACCCCTTTCTAATCATTTGTGTTAGGCAAAAATTTGGCCCCAGTGATCTCTGCCTCTTGGTGTTATTCCTGTGAATGTGTTATATTACAAAGGGACTTTGCAGATGTAATTAAGGTTGCCAATCAGCTTTTTTTCTGAATGATTGTGCAGCCCTAATCTAATCACACGAGGCCTTGAAAGCAGAGCTCTTTCTCCAGCTGGTAGCATAAGGGAAAGTCAGAGATTCATGGCAAGAAAAGGATGGGATGTGCTATTATTGGCATAAAGATGAAAAGTGTCATGTGCCAAGGAAACTGGGACCTCAGTCCTACAAGAGCCAGAAACAAAATTCTGTCAACAATTCAAAGGCATTTGTACCCTTTGATTTCGGCTTGTGGGACTCTGAGCAGAAGATGCAGCTGAATCACACCATGCCTGGACTCCTGACCCATGGACCTGTGAATTAATAAATGGGTGTTCTTGTTGCTTAAGACAGGACCCCCAGAGTCATCATTGACTCTTGACTCTCCTTTGCATCCACATGCTAGTTGTGACCTGTGCAGTCCGCTTCAGGGTAGCTCATGCAATGCCCGTCCTGTCCCTCCCAAATGCCACTGACAGTACTTCAGCCCCTTCCTGAGACTATGGCCATGTTCTTGCCACCTGCTGTTCTCCTGCACCACACCACACATGAACAGTATAACACATGGGTGGCCAACCATCAGTTTGCACAGGTCTGAGGGACTTCCCAGAATGTGGAATTTTCCGTTTTAATATTAGGAAAGTCCTGGGCAAATCAGGATGAGTGAGTGGATCACTCTGCTGTTGGTTGTCTGCACATGACTGAGATGACCCTGTCATAAAGCCTGGTCATACTAGATATTTGTTTCTGGAGCCTTCTTTGCAGCTTGGGCTTGGGCATATAATTTAATGTCGGTCAGTGGTACCAAAGGGAAATCTTCTGGGACGTGAATTAACAGAGACGCGCCAAGAGAAATGACCCTTGTTGTTGGTTTCAAGTGTTTTTGTATAAAGATATGATGCCTGGAGCTGATCGTGAGTAGTTAAGCCTAAGGACCAAGTCAATATGCTGAAGAGAAGAAAGAGGGAAGGAGCCGGGCTCCTTGAACACATGGCTGGCCCACAGCACCAAGCCTTCAGCCATTTCCTTCTGGACATTGTGTTGCGGAAGAGAATATCATTGCAGCCACCTTTAGTCAAGGATTTTGTTTCTTGAAGTTGAAAACATCCTAATGGATAAGATACCATGGCTATTACTCATTCTGCCTCCTGAACACCTGTTTATATATCCATGAGCACTGCAGAATAGAGACTTTGGTCATATTTGCATTGCCATTTTGAGTCCTTATTTGAAATTCTAGTATATGGAAATTAGTTTTCTCTCAAAGACAAGTTCAGTAGGCGGAGTGGATAGCAGAGCAACATAGAGACTTTGACAGTGAAGATTAGGAGAGACAAGGGAAGTTGAAGGAAAGCAAGCCAGAACTTCAGAACTGTTCTCTTCCCTCTTTAAAGACAAAAGGTGCTGAGGAGTATATGACAAATTGGCAGTGCATGCAGGGCAAGACATTATCCAGAGCAAGGCTTGGGGGATACAACCCTGCAAATTGGGGGAAATATTACCTGGCATTGGTTAATGTGTGTTTATGTATGCAGCATATCTAACTGCTCCACTCTGAGTCTTAGAGATAGGCAGTCAAGGGAAGAGGGTGCCTACAACGCTGGGCCATAAGTGTGAAGTTACTGAACACATAGATCCAAGACCAGTTCTGAGGGGAAGCTACAACTCCATGTGCATTCTGTCAGCAACAATGCACAGGAGATTTACAAGCATCTCGACAGACGCATTTACTAGTAAGCACCAAATATGAACGAAAACCAATTTTATCCATTTCAGAGAAATGCCATTGGTAATGTTCATATTTGGTGAAGAGCCTTTATAATTATGAACATAAACATATTTATAAGAGATTTCATGAGCAACTGTATTTGAAGGTCTTAAGTTCAGATATGTCAGATTTTTCTCCTGTGAGGTTTTCAGGGGGATGACCCTCACAGTTGGACATGGGGTTGCAGGGCAGAGAGTGGATTTGCCTCTGCCTCTGCAAGCACAGTAACATCTTTGTGTTTGTATCTTCAACGTTTATCAGGGACGAGTGATAAATATTTTTCTACAACCTAAATCTTGTTGGATCTTGTTGCTTCATTGCCTAAAAACTTCCAGTAGCTCTCACTGCCTATAAAATTAAACCCTTAGCATGATATACAAGGCCTTCCACAGTCGCATCTCAGCTTATCTGGCCAGTCTCCTCCCCAGATCCTCTGCCATTGCCTCTTGTACCCTCTGATGTTGCACAGAATAGTCACTGTTCTCCAAACATAGCTGGCACTTCCTCATCTATGTGTGTTTACTGATACTGTCCCCTTCGAAAGCATACTCTTTACTCCATGTATCCTGGTAAAGTCCTACACATCATTTATATCTAACTCAAGGCCAGCTCCTCTCCATGATTTCTTTTTGTGCATACGCCTTAAAAGCAGGTGAGCACCTGGCAGAATGCCTGGCATGTCCGATGTACTCAATGAGTGCCTGTGACATTGAATTGAGATGAGATAAATTGCAATACACCTCTTTGTAAGTTTGAAGATGGGCACTAGCTCTTTCCCGAACATACTCAAGACAAATCCATTGCCTTTTCCACCTAATCAATTCCATATTTGAAGGTAACCATCCAGCATCTATTTAACCTTTGCTTTTCCAGACTCTTCCAGTGATTACAATGACTATGTGAGTCACTGATGATCAATCCTTATTAGTGTGCAGAGCTTTTTAGGCATTTATATCATTTGACCCTCAGACAACTTCATGAGGAAGGTAAAGCAGATAGAAATCTGTCATGATCCCCATGGTAGAGATGAGGAAATTCAGTTCTAGAGAGGACAAGTGACTTGCGCAAGGTCACATGGCCATTCAGTTGAATAAGGGGAGTCAGAAGAATGATCTTCTCATGTTTTTTTACTTGCCTTTTTGAGTCGTAACCATCCTGGTCTTTCTATTCTGAGGTACCTCTAGTGTGGATTTAAAGGGTTTTTGTTTGTTTGTTTACTTTTGGTCCTCAAGTTAGACGGCAGTTCTGTTTTTCCTTCTGTGGTTGTCTTATTTGGCATTGGGTGGAGGTTGAGGGGAGCTAGAAAGCCTGGTTGTGACTGAGCACTCTGTGTCTTAGTGCAAAAGGGACACTGAGGGCTTGTGAACATCAGGGAGTTTTCTAAGTGTTACCGATCAGTCCTAGTGATAGAAAGTTTTGAATTTTTTCTTTCTTTTTTACTTGAACCACTTGGGGATCTCCATCTGAAAGTTGCCAGGCAGTGATTACAGCCAACCTCTGACAGAGTCTCCATGTATAAGCACCCTAATTGTTCACAAGTCCTGAAACAAAGGTACATCATTTTAGTCAGGTGATCTCAACGGCCTCCCAAAGTTTGAGAACTGTTCTTCTGAGTCCATGGAGATACCACCTTTTCATGTGACAACCAACAGGCTTGGATTTCTCTTTCTTCTCCTAAATTGTGTGTATGCAAATGTGTGCTTTTGTGTGTGTTGTGTCTGTGTGGTTAGTGCGTGTGTGCTGTATCTCTGTGTGATGTTTTGTTGTGCATGCTGTGCATGGGTACATGCATTGTGTTGTATGTGTTTTGTTGTGTGTGTGTAGGGAGTATATGTGTTATAGCCCTGTGTCCTGTTGTGTGTGTTGTCTGCTTGTATGATGTTAGGTGTGTGTGTATGTGTGTGTGTTGAATTTGTCTCTGGTGTCTGTGGGTTATATTACCGTGCATTGTGCTGTGTGCATTGGGGAGGTGTGTTGTGTTGGGTGTGTATATGTTGTATCTCTGTGTCGTGTTGTGTGTGTTGGCTGCTTGTATGATGTTTGCGTGTGTGTGTGTGTGTGTGTGTGTTGGTGACAGAGGGAGAAAGGATTGAGGAGGAGGAATCTGTCTTCTTCTTAGGAATGGCAGGGATGTTGAAAAATCTTCTTTAAATCCCTAATCTCTTCACCCAAGATTAAGCAAATAAAATTGTTGGCTTGAAGAAGTCAGATTCTTGATGACTCCAAAGAGACAGCAGCAAAGTGAGTCAAGAAGCTTAGCTTTCTATCAGCAAAGAGATAAAGGGACTTCAGCTCTGAATGACAGTTTGAGCAATATACCCTAATCCGATTACCAGGGAATTCAGTGTCACTCTATATTAATGGTAGATTTTTAAAAATGAGGGCTAAAGAGTTAGTGTTCATTATCCAAAGACTTCAGTTATTCCTTAGGATGAAATCACCCTTGCCTGAAACTCCGGGTTAAGGGGCAGGAGACTGGGGTGAGGCTGGGGCGAGGGGCAGCGCGGCTCATCTCCTAGAAGGGTCCTTTGTTCTCCCAGGCTTTGTTTAAGCTGTCAGCTTCTCCTCTGCTCAGAGAGAGAATAGGGAGTGGAGCCCAGGGGGATGTGGCAAAGTGAGGGGACTGAATGAAATACCAAGTAAATTCTGCTTTGAGTTTTCTAGCTGGAAAATTGTCACATTGAGTACATTTGCTGCCTCCTTTAGCCTCCAGGCTAAAACAATTCCTCATTTTAAAATTGGCCCACGGGATGTAGCATCTTTTAATACTTTATTTATTTGGTATTTGGAGGAAAAGAAAGGCAATGTGGTGTGAAAGAATAGAAAAGTGTATTTCCATAACAGAGCTAATTAATCTCCAGGGACTTCAGTGGAAATCCTAGTGTGAAACTGGGCAAAAGAATACAATTTGCAAGTAACAAACACACTCTTGGTCCTGATTTCCAGCTTTTTGGCTTCTCTGTTTCAAATACAAACCAGGTCCTTAAAGAGCAAGGCTCACTACTTAGCTGGAGCATTGATATTTTGTATGTTTCCTTCAAGAAACATTGATATTTTGTATGTTTCCTTTCCAGACCGGGTACCCAGAACTTTTATGGACTGGATTATGCTTTGAAAATAGTCTCACCTGGAAAGTGACTGGCAAACATTTTAACTATTTCTACCCTTGGCCTTTGTTGGGAGGGGATGCCGTGCGAATCTTGGGCAGTAAGCTGGAACGTAGTCTTTATGAAGGTGACTCCCAATATTCCCCTAATATTCTTTTTTTTTTTTTTTTTTTTTTTTTTTTTTTTTTTTTTGAGACGGAGTCTCGCTCTGCCACCCAGGCTGGAGTGCAGTGGCCGGATCTCAGCTCACTGCAAGCTCCGCCTCCCGGGTTTATGCCATTCTCCTGCCTCAGCCTCCCCAGTAGCTGGGACTACAGGCGCCCGCCTCGTCGCCCGGCTAGTTTTTTGTATTTTTTAGTAGAGACGGGGTTTCACCGCGTTAGCCAGGATGGTCTTGATCTCCTGACCTCGTGATCCGCCCGTCTCGGCCTCCCAAAGTGCTGGGATTACAGGCTTGAGCCACCACGCCCGGCCTTTCCCCTAATATTCTAATATGACCCTAGACTTGGACTGAGCATTCAGTTCACTTACCTGAGTGAAAATAATTCACTTTCAGCTCTGATTAGAAATCAAACTTGTGAAGACAAGGAGGAAGCCTTATATGGCTCCATGGAACTTCTTGATCTCAGAGAACCCTTCATTGGAGTCTGTTTTTCCTAACATACACAAAAGTATGTGAAGCAGTCTCATGTAGAAGGTTCTCTTGTTTTAGCAGCTTGAAGGTAAAGGAAAATGTCTTCATTAAACTCATAGGAATCTCCAATTTGTTCTATAGGGAGATGGGTGATTCCAGATCTTATTGATCGTCATCACTACCATGGTACTTGCTGAAATATAGAATCCTGGTTCAATTCTAGACCTAATCACATTTTCATGGGGCAAGGCTCATTTTAAGAGCTCCCCACATGAAGCTGGTGATGAGCCAGGTTGGGGAGCCACTGAGGCAGTACATCTTGAGGCAGAGAAGGACTCCTCAGGGAATGTAGCTGACATCCTCAAGATGGTTTGGTCACTTATTGTCTAATGATTTTGATCTTTAAAATATTTTAAAATTAAAAATGTATTTTGATATATATTACATCTAGTTTGGAAAATCTATAAAGGGTGTAGCTTATGTCAGAAACATAAATATTTCTATGGTTCAAATCATTGCCCTTTGTATTTTCCAGCTGATGAATGTAAGGCTTACAAAAAGCAGACAACTTGGTCAGACTCACCCACAGACTAAGTGGCAGAGACATGTTCCAAACTCAGTTTTGTCGGGTCCCAAAGAGTCCATGTTCTTTATCCTACATCATGCTTACAAGCAAAGAGGAAATGGGTAGGTCCTGATTTCCATGGCTCCTCTTGTCCAGGTGGATTTTTAACTAAGGGTGTGTCTTCTTACAGCCTTCTAGTTTTCACTGTGGTTGTTGCTTATGATTACAGATTGCTCCAGAGGAGAATAGGGTCAGTTCTTCCTATTTGGCATGCAGGTCCTTAGCTATTTGTGAGGGCTGAACCAGAAGCTGTAGGGATGGATGTTATTGGCTGAAATACCACTGGAACATGTTGCTCTTCATATTTATGTATACTATTTGCTAAATTTCTCATTATCCTGAATGTAAGGCGTGTGCTTGCACTCAGTGCAGTTGAAAGAAGTTAGGCTGTTTGATTCAGCAAGAAAATCCTCTTCTTCCCTGAGGAGTTCATGGTTTACATGGCAAAGCACTTTAAAAATTGGGTGAGATAGTCTGCATTCAGGAATAACTGTAGGGTTTCAAGTCTGGGAAGGGAGTAACTGGGCAGTGCAGATGCGCACTTTGAAATAAGGCTGGTTTGATTCCAAAGGCTGGAGCGAAAATGGATGTCAGGATAGAGAATAACTGTATGGATATGGTTTGGCTGTGTCTCATCCCAAATCTCATCTTGAATTGTAGTTCCTTTAATCCCCATGTGTCATGGGAGGGACCTGATTGGAGATAATTAAATCATGGGGGCAGTTTCCCCCATGTTATTCTCATGACAGTAAGTTTCCACAAGATCTGATGGTTTCATAAAGGGCTTCCCCCTTTGCTCAGCTCTCATTCTTCTTCTTCCTGCTGCCATGTGAAGAATGATGTGTTTGCTTTCCCTTCTGCCATGTTTGTAAGTTTCCTGAGGCCTCTCTCAGCCATGCTGAACTATGAATCAATTAAACCTCTTTCCTTTATAAATTACCCAGTCTTAGGTATGTCTTTATTAGCAGCATGAGAACAGACTAATACAGGAAATTGGTACCACAGAGAGTGGGGTGCTGCTGTAAAGATACCTGAAAATGTGAAAGTGACTTTGGAACTGGCTAACAGGCAGAGGCTGTAACAGTTTGGAAGGCTCAGAAGACAAGAAAGAAGATGTGGGAAAGTTTAGAACTTCCTAGAGACTTGTTGAATGGCTTTGACCGAATGCTGCTCCTCTCAGATGGAGATGAGGAACTTGTTGGGAACTGGAGTAAAGGTCCCTCTTGCTATACACAGAGACAGGTAATATTTTGTGCCTGCCCTAGAGATCTGTGAAACTTTGAACTTCAGAGAAATGATTTAGGGTATCTGGTGAAAGAAACTTCTAAGTGGCAAAGCATTCAAGAGGAAACAGTGCATAAAAGTTTGGAAATTTTGCAGCTTGGTGATGGGATAGAAAGGAAAAACCCATGTTCTGGGGTGAAATTTACTTGAACTGCAGAAATTTGCATAAGTAATGAGGAGCCAAATGTTAATCACCAAGACAATGTGGAAAGTGTCTTCAAGGCATGTCATAGATCTTCATGGCAGCATCTCCCATCACAGAATCTGAGACCTAGAAGGGAAAAATGGTTTTGTTGCCTGGGCCCAGGTCCCCCGCTCTACACAGCCTTGGGGCATGGTGCCCTGCACCCCAGCTGCTTGAGTTCCAGCCATGGCTAAAAGTAGCTAATATATAGCTCAGGCCATTGCTTCAGAGGGTGCAAGCCTCAAACCTTGGTGGCTTACATGTGGTGTTGGGCCTTTAGGTGCACAGAAGTCAAGAACTGAGGGTTGGGAACCTCCGCCTAGATTTCAGGGCATGTATAGAAATGCCTGAATGTCCAGGCAGAAGTCTGCTGCAAAGTCAAAGCCCTCATGGAGATCCTCTGCTAGGGCAGTGTGGAAGGGAAATGTGAGTAGTAGCCCTCACATACAGTCCCCACTGGGGCACTGCCTAGTGGAGCTGTGAGAAGAGGCCACCATCCTCCAGACACCAGAATGGTAGATCCACTGACAGCTTGCATCATGCACCTGAAAAAGCTGCAGATACTTAATGCTAGCCTATGAAAGCAGCCAGGAGTGGGGCTGTATCCTGAAAAGCCACAGAAACAGAGCTCCCCAGGCCATGGGAGCCCACTTCTTGCTGGCATCAGCGTGCCCTGGATGTGAACATGGAATCAAAGGCGATTGCTTTTGAACTTTAAGGTTTAATGACTACACTACTGGGTTTCAGATTTGCATGGGCACCTGTAGAGCCTTGTTTTGGCCAATTTGTTTTATTTGGAATGGGTGTATTTACTTAATGCCTGTATCCCCATTATATCTAGAAAGTAGCTAACTTGCTTTTTATTTCACAGGCTCATAGGTGGAAGAGTCTTGTCTCAGATTAGACTTTGGACTTGGACTTTTAGGTTAATGCTGGAATGACTTGAAACTTTGGGGGATTCTTGAAAGGGCATGATTATGTTTTGAAATGTGAGGACATGAGATTTGGTAGGGTCAGGGGTGGAATAATATGGTTTGGCTGTGTCCCTACTCAAATCGCATCTTGAATTGTAGTTCCCATAATCCCCACATGTCATGGGAGCGATCTGATGAGAGGTAATTGAAACATGAAGGTAGTTTCCCCAATGCTATTCTTGTGATAGTGAATAAGTTCTCACAAGATCTGATGGCTTCAGAAGGGGCTTCCCCCTTCATTTGACTCTCATCCTTATCCTTCCTGCTACCATGTGAAGAGGGACATGTTTGCTTCCCCTTCTGCTATGATCATAAGTTTCCTGAGGCTTCCTTCAGCCATGCAGAACTGTGAGTCAATTAAACCTCTTTCCTTTATAAATTACCCATTCTCAGATATGTCTTTATTCACAGTGTGACAATAGACTAATACATGTGGAGTCTGAGTTGATAATGAGTTGGTGAAATTGAGTGGAGACCATGTTACAAATGGAGCAAGGGAGAACAAAGAATGAAGAAGGTAACAAAATGGGTGAAGCTGATTGGAGACAAATGCTACAAATTGAATCAGTGGGAACAAAAAATGGATTGAGACAAATTGTTAAAAATATAGCCAGTGGGAACAAAATATAAAAAAAGAAACAGAGATGGTGGAATTGGGATGAAAAGAGATGAGATAATGAAACGGCCATATGCTTCAAAATGGAAAATTTAGAGGAGAATTAACTTCTGTCAAAATTTGGAAAAATTCTCCAGATTTACTTCAAGAGTTGTGGCAGTTGCCCCCCACAAAAGAACTTGCCCATCTGAACTATTCTATTGATGATAAAATGAGAACTAAGTAAACCTTGGATAATAAGTAGGTAATATATAGTATACTGATAATAGTATATTCCAAAATGACATACTCTCTGCATGACAGTAATACTTTATACATATAAACCACTTCCCTTTATGTGTCTGAAGCAAAGCTGGGTGGAGAATGAGATTCTCATGGAAAAACCAGTGCAGGAAGTGCCTAAACCTGGATTGTACTGGAGGATAGGGAGCAGTGCCTTTTTCTCCTCATTATCTCTAGGGGGCAGGAAGGCAGGCAGCCCTTGGAGCGCCATGTTTGAACAGAGAGTAGGTTTACTACTGTCTTTTAAATCAATACATTAAAAAACCTTTAAAAAATATGAGAACTGGAACAGTTAAGTAAGCAAAGAAAAGAAAACAGCAAAGCTAAGTCATAGCCCATAGATGTCAGTAGAATCAAAAGGATCTGGCTAACAGGAAGCGGGATTCCAAGCTGCTTCCACTAACAAGAATAGGGTTTCATTGATGCTGCTTCTACTCTTTGTCTGAGGCAGAGGTTGTATAAGCCCATTCAACAGGAGTCTCAGCCTTTGGATTTCCATATCAAAGACAGACTGTAGTTCTCGGCTTGCCTTGGTGGCAGTTTGACAGCCAATATCCTACCTCAGATCAATGCACTCTGCCAGTCATGACCACAATGGGGACTTCCTAAGTTATCTGTGCTGAGAAATGTATTCTTTTCAAATTATCTGCGAGGCAAATTTCAGCAGGGAGGAAAAACCCTCGAGCTTTTGGCTCCGGAGGTGAGATGAGACTCTAAAATCAGCTGAGCTCACCTCCCTCTATGTTTTCTTCTGGTATCAGAATTAAGTGGCATCTAAGAGTAAACAACTGTGAAAGCAAGGTATTTTGATATTTTCAGCTTTAGCTACTGTTTCCAGCTCTTCAATTGATTTTATAAAACGCACAAAGGCTCAAATGAGGATAAATTATTCTCTGGAGGCAGGCCACACTCAGAAAAGGGATCTAGTTTTCCTTCCTTTCCATCTCTCCTTCCCTTTTCTCTTCCTCTCATTCTTCCTTCCTCCTAATTTTTCTCCTTCCTTTTTAAAAATTTTCTTTTTATCTTGTTCTCTGCATAAAAAGGGCACAGGAACAGCAACACATCATACAAATGTGATTATTATATTCCAGGAACTACTAGATGACTTGGCCTCAATGGGCTTTCTCTAGGAAGGTTAAAGGAGAACTTCATTTATTATATCATGTTATGATTAGTTTTGCTCCAACACACCCTCAAATAATATTTTTAAGGCTCAAATTCTTATTGTAGACATAACTTTTAGATATTGAACTATTAGAAGAGCCAAATCTTTCAAAGAACTCTGACTGCATTTGTACAGCAAAGAGACTTCTATGTCATTGAGTAATTAAGCCATGCATTCTTGTGCATGATTATATGATAATCGTTCATAACTTTTTAAGATTCTTTCCTCCCTTTGTTGCCATACCTTTACGTCAGTGTTTCCCAGACTCTAAGTATCTAGGAACACTGGTGCTCCTTCTATGAGAAGTAAGTAGGGGTAACTCTAGATAAGCGACCTCTGGTTGTGTAAGTTTGGGAAATGTCATAACATACTCTAAAGTCCCACAAGGCAAATCTATGTATCAAAGGCTCTACAAAGACCTGCAGTAAATAAGGCTTCTTAACTAGGTTAACCCACTGTTTCACTTACAGATTTGACCAGAGAACATTAACTTGTGTATTCTCCATTAACACTTGTAAATCTAGGGCACTGTTTCAGTCTACCTTTCTCTTCGCTGACCATGCTACCTCTTACCTCTGAATCTTCTTTCTCCTTTAATACCCAGACCTGGACTTCTTCTGTGCTCAACTTTTGCTTCTAGGTCTTCTCTCCTGTGCATTGTTTTGAGGGATTTATAAACTTCTATGCATTTATACAGAATATAAACTCAACTCAGTGGAAGGTTTTGGTCCTTCTCTTTTGTTCCCATTTGCATTTCCAACTGATTTTCTTATAAATCCATGCAGAAGTCCCACCACTTCACTCTCCTCAACTGAACTAAATTCATCCTTTTTCACAATCTAGTTTTCACTTCCAATCTCTCTATGTGTTAATGATACCACCTTGCTGCCTCGACAGGAGGAAATCTTGAAGTCATGTTTAACTCCTTTTTCCCCTCTTGGAAATAATGATTACTGACATTTCCCAAACATATCTGAAGACCTCTTGCTTCTATGGAGAAACATTTAACATTAAAAGGATGATAGCAATCTTTATTTATTTACTTAAATCTTTGTACAAGTTTGAGGAGTCCAATCTGTGAAGTTAAATAACTACAAGTAATGGTTGATATCATAAAATGTCAGTTAAACTGGAATAGCATTTCTTAGGGAACTCTGTTGGAATTCTCTATCCTCCAGCTTCCCACCTACCCCAACTTAGAGTTCAAATGAACACATAAGGAAAATGA
Organism: Rhinopithecus roxellana; assembly: GCF_007565055.1. Lineage (NCBI taxonomy): Eukaryota > Metazoa > Chordata > Mammalia > Primates > Cercopithecidae > Rhinopithecus > Rhinopithecus roxellana. The sequence continues at coordinate 35,499,013 of NC_044567.1, forward strand.
ACATCAGAATAAAATTAGAAAGAAAGCAATACTCTTTCCCATACTGGGAAAAAATGCAAGTTGGTGAGGGTTACATTCTGAGCAACTGTAGGACATAGGGAGGGGAGAATGCAGTGAGTCAGTTACTGAGTCCAAGGCTGATACCTACACTGCTCTGCCATGCAGCAAGGAGTCCTGGTGTCTGTGGCTGTAGGTTTTATAGGGGCAGCAATGCTTATTAATTGGGATTCTTAATATCTGAACTCTCTGTGTGGTCTGGTGAATGGGGGGCCCCCTACATTCCATTCAGCTTGTTCTTTAAAATGTACCTTGGTCACATTAGCTAAGCTCCTCATAGAAATTATTTCTTTGAGTTGTAGAGTTCTGTTTCCTAGCTGCCACCTCCCACCTCCCACCTCCCATGGCTTTTTTCTTTTTTTTTTTTTTTTTTTTTTGACCTTATGCACAAAAGCAGTGCATGGTCACCAAATGAAAATACAAATTAACCGAGAGAACAAATAAATAATACCTGTAATTTTATGCAACCAGGTGGCTTGGTTTGTATCTTGCCACCTACGTCTCTGCTGCGGTGTATATATATGTGTTTCTTTACAAAGATCATCCTGCTATCATTTCCTAATCTCCATTTTAAGATTTATAATATATTTGAAAATCTTCCCACACAATAAATATACTTCCACAGCCTTATTTGTGAGGGTAGCATAGTATTTCGTTTCCAAAGATCCTCTGATGTTTTTTGGACAGTTCAATTAATGGAATTTCTTGTGTCATGAACAGTGTTGTTATGAATTCTCACAGCTAAAACAGTGTGCATGAGTTTAGGTTTTCATTTGGATGAAGTATTTACAGTGGATTTGCTAAATTAAGGACCAGGCAAACTTTTAAGTTTTATAAAGCATATTCTGACAAATTAACCTCCAAAGAAGCACTTACTATTGCTTCTTTCTCTTATATAAATGTTTCATATGCTTCAAATTGAAAAATATCATTTTATTGTTATTTTTATTTATAATTGTTTTATTACTTATTGGGTTGAATATACCATTACATCTTCATTCTTTAATATTGCTTTACTAGTTAGTAATTCATGGGAACTGCTAGCTCATGTCTTTTCTCTATTTCTATTGGGATATTTAACTTTTTGTTATCAAGTTTTAAGGGCCCTTTCTATATTAATGGCTGATATTTTATAGTGAGTAAGGATTTGTTTGGCATTTATTCTGTGCCAGAAAGCATTCTGGGCTTTTACTCATATTATCTTTGTTTTAAGCCTTACAACTTCTTATAAAGTAGGTACAATTGTTATTTCCTTTAGTTTTGGATGAAGAAATGAAGGCAGCATAAGAAGTTTGTTGAAAGGTACATGGTTTATAAATTTAAGAGCTAAAACTTTGCTGAAGCAATTAGGTTCTTATCCTGCTTGCTATCCAGCCTTTTTAAGAGCATTAATATTAAACACGTTGATCATCTGAGTGTGTTATAACTTAATTTTGAATTTTTAAAATTGACCCACAAAATAGTTTTATTTTATGTAACAAAATCTATTGATGTTTCCTAGTTTTGGTGTTATCGTTAGGCTTGTATTTTTCCCAATGCTTATTGGTTGTTCTGAAACCTTTTTAGCCTAAAATTAGCAATGTCCTCTTTTTCCTATGTAAGTATTTATATGTATTTTTGTCATATCTGGACTTTCTTTATTGTTTTATTAATCTATTTCTACATTGGTATCATCCTTTTTTGTAGTTAAAAATACATTTTAATATCTAATAGGGGAATCTTTTACAGAAATCTTTTAAATAAAAGGTTTTATTTTGGGTAAAGAAAAGGTATTATTTTTTCTTTGTTAGTCTTTTATTTCCTTCAGGAAAAACTTGACCGTATCTTCAGACATTTCTGAATATTTCTTTCATTTATTTTAGGTGATTAAATACGTTCATTAATATTTTGAAATGGATCTTTTCTTTTTTATCATTTTTTGTTTTTGTTTTTGGTTCCCATTTCCCATCTAGGGGATACTCTGCTCCATTCTAGCTATGTGGTTCATTAGGAGCTGTCATATTCTAATAGACCTCACCCTCCATTTAATTGGTCAAAAGTTGGGACTCCCACCCAAGCAAGGAGAGCCAGTGAATTTCCCCGTATCTTTAACCTTGGGACCTAGAGAATACGTTCCCTTCTGGTAGTGGAAAGAGCCGGGAGCTGGGGAATGACATATTTCAAACCAGTTGGAAGAACCCAAGTTACAATGAAAGGCACTGAAGCTGCTGCACAGATAAAAGAGAGTAAGTGGGGAGACCATCAGACAGTGTTCAGGCCTTGGCTCTAGAAGACCTAAGGCCTAGCTACTAGCTGTTTCTGATCTTCCCTGACAGCTCATGGGAACAAAGGACCCAAGGTCACATGGGCTGCTAATTATCCTTCCAATAAATTCTACTTTGCCTAATTTAGTTCAGAATCATTTCAGTTATTTGCAACCAAAGGAATCTTGAATGGTGTACCAGTCATTATTGATATGTAAAATGGTTTTTACATATTTTTATTTATAAAAATCATATTTATAAGATTTTTGCATATTCTAAGCGATTTTTGTATATTCTAAGTGATCAAACAAAAATCATTTATTATTTTCAATGATTTCTCATTTGGATTTTTCAGATTTTCAGAAATTAAAGCATATCATTTGTGAATGATGATAATATTATTGCATAATTCCAACATATATACACACATATATATGTATATATATATTGTTTATACATATATATGTATCTATTGGTGTTTCCTGGTTTTGGTGTTATTGTGTATATATGTATATATGTGTGTATATGTGTGCGTATATACACGTATACACACATATTTACACACACACCATTTCCTTTCTGATTGTGTTTGCAAGGACTTCCAAATTTAGTAACAGCAGTGCTGATATTCATATCATTCCTGCTTTTCTCTTTTTAGTTTTTTAGAAATGAGGTCTCACACTGTCATTCAGTCTGGAGTACAGTAGTGTGATCATAGCTTCCTGCAGCCTCAAACTCCTGGGCTCAAGTGATTCTCCTATCTCAGCCTCCTGAGCAGCTGGGACTACGGGAATGCACTTCCGTGCCTGGCTAATTAAATTTTTTCCTTTTTTTTTTTAGAAATGGAGTCTTACTATGTTGCTCAGGCTGGTCTCTAACTTTTGTTCTCAAGCGATCCTTCTGCCTCAGTTTCTGGGGCTGCTGAGATTACATGTGTGAGCCACTATGCCCAGCTTCTGATTTTAATAAGAAGGTCTGTAGACTTGCAGGGTTAAAAATGATCTTTGGGAGGCTGAGATGGGTGGATCACCTGAGGTTAGAAGTTCGAGAGCAGTCTGGCCAATGTGGTGAAACCCTGTCTCTACTAAAAATACAAAAATCAGCTGGGTGTGGTGGCGCGTGCCTGTAGTCCCAGCTACTTGTGAGGCTGAGGCAGGAGAATTGCTTGAACCCGGAAGGCAGAGGTTGCAGTGAGCTGAGATTGCACCACTGCATTCCAGCCTGGCGACAGAGCGAGACTCCATCTCAAAAAAAAAAAAAAAAAGATTGATCTTTGCTGTTGGTTTCGGATAGATATATGTTTTCACATTAATTTATTTTATTCTTATTTTACAAAAACCCATGACTTTGAAGAAGTTAACAGAAACTTTTTTATTTAGAAACTTTTTTTAACATCTAAGAAAATGACTCTCTTTGCTTACCTACAGTGGATAGTTTCTGAGACCTCTGGTCTGAAACTGAGGGTGGTACTGCACTCTATATGTATTACATTTTTTCTAATACCTTCATACCTGTGATAAAGTTTAATTTAAAATTAGATACTGTAAGAGATTATTAATAATAACTAATAATAGAGTAGAACTGTTATACTGTAATAAAAGTTCTGTGAATCTGGTCTCTCTCTCTTTCAAAATATCTTACTGTACTATACTTCCCCTCACGTGGTGATATGGTTTAGCTCTGTTTTCCCACCCAAATCTCATTTTGAATTGTAATCCAGGGGAGGTAACTGGTGGGAGGTGATTGAATCATGAGGGGTGGATTTCCTTCTTGCTGTTCCCATGATAGTGAGTGAGTTCTCGTGAGATCTGATGGTTTAAAAGTATGTGGCACTTCCCCCTCACCTCTCTCCTGACACCATATGACATGTGCCTTGCTTTCCCTTCACCTTCAGCTATGATTGTAAGTTTCCTGAGGCCTCCACAGCCAAGTGGAACTGTGAGTCAATGAAACCTCTTTTTTTTTTTTTTTTTTTTTTATAGATTGTCCAATCTCAGGTAGCTCTTTAGAGCAGAGTGAAACAATCTAATACACTTGGATACACTGGAAAAAGGCATAATTCATCCCCTGCGTGGAATAGACTGGATAGCAAGAAATTTCATCAGAACAGCACAAAATTTAAAACTTATGAATTGCTTGTTTCTGAAATTTTCCACTTCATGTATTTGGACTGTGAGTAACTGAAACAGAGAAAAGTAAAATCATGGAAAAGGGAAAACTGCATATGCTTTAGAAAATCTTTTTAGATTCATTGATATAATTAATTATGTTCATAGTTTTTAGAAAGGACTGATCCATTTTCACAATTCTGGAGAAAGACCATTGTGCTGTCTTCAATGTATGTGATCGATTGATCGATTTTCTTTATACTACCTTGTCTAAGAGTATGTGATTTATTTAATATGTGGTTAGATTTGTTTTGCTAATATTTTCCTTACCAGTTTTCTTGTATATTCATAACTAAATATTGGTCTAAGTTTTTTGTTTTGTTTCATTTTTAAGGCAATGTTTTTCAGATTCTGTTATCAGGATTCTGCCAATTCTCTGTCCATTTACTCGTTTTGGAGCAATTACAATGCCACATGAATTATCTGTCTCTTGATATTAGCTAGGACTCACTAGTAAAATTCCTGAGTCCAGGTTTATTTGGGGTTCCTTAAAATCATTAACGACTCTTTTGGCAGCTCTTTCTGTTTTCAAACTTGTGTCAAGTTTGGAACCTTAATTTTTGCTGGAAAATACTCATTTCATTGAAAATCACATTAGTAGATTTGTACATAGTGTTTCTATTAAAATTTTCTTTTACATCTGTGTTTACATGCCCTTTCTCATTTATGATTACTTTTTGTTTTGAAGTTAAGCTGACTTAGAGCTCTGTCCCTTTTGTGGTCAGTAAATCAGCTCTTGGATTTATTAATCAATCCATCTTTTATTTCTAGTGCATTACATTTTTCCATTGTCTTTGTTAGTACTCTCTAATACTTACCTGTTTCCTTTCTGTAAATTTCCTGTGTTGTATACTTAGGTAATTGATTTTCATTCTTTCTAGTTTATAATGAAACAATTTAAAGCTTTGTTAAAAATAAATAACATCTTTAACTTTTATTTACTTTATTTGGTCTAAAATATGACAAATAGTGCTAATTAAAGCAATAAAAAAAGCTGAATCTAGCCGTCTCCCTACTAATACTTACTAATTACATAACTCATATCTTTTGTAAACTTTTTAAGGGCACTACTTAATCTTACAATGACTTAGAGAGTTTAATTACAGCTTCTCACTTCAGTATTTTGTCAGTTTTTCCAGACATTCAACAATTTTTCCTTTATTCATTTCAATATATGCCATTTTGTTTGTAAAGATTCATATCAACTAACTTCTCTGTTAATATTTTCTGTTTTTATTTTTTTAACTGACACCTAATAATTGTACATATTTATGGAGTAGGGTATGATATTTTGCTACATGTATACAATGTATAATGATCAAATCAGGGTAATTTGCATACCCATCACATCAAGTATCTGGTAATTTTAAAGTTTATGAATTTAAAGGGACTCTCCTTTTCCCATTTTATAGCTTTTGCTCAGAATTTCACTTGGTTTAATACTAATTTGGGGACTCCAGCTTCTAGGGGTGCCAGTTGTCTGATTCAACGTTTTCATCAGTTTAATCTTTCTGATGCCCTTTGTTGAGTATGATACAAAAGTATCCACTGGATTTTGCCACAAGAAGTCCATTGGCAGTGGTGAATCAGGGGGTTTCAGTGGAAATGAGCCTGCCAAACTTCGGATTGCTGAGCTCTCCTGGCTGTGTGGAGCTACTGCAAGCGACTCTTCCCATGAGTGTGTGTTTGTGAACAGGGTGTGAGGTGAGAATGAGATAGGATGAGAGACATAAAAAGAAAAATAATTTGGGGCAGAGGGTTCAGGGAGAGAATTAAGCACCTTTAAATGCTAATGGGAAAACCCCAGTATAGAACACTGTTGAGATCTCAGGTGAGAAAGTAGATCATTCTACTTGAAATTAAATCCCTGGAGGAGCTATTGAAAACAGGATCTAGATCATAAGGGGAGGGATTAGTTTTATGCAGGAAGAGAGATGCTTCTTCCATTGTCCTAATTAGGAAGGTGAACATGACCTTTAGAAACACTGGGAAGCTTGAGGTGGCAGCAAAGGAGAAAGTGTTTCCTTCTGTCTTGTGACTTCTATTTTAGCATAAAATAGTAGGCCAGTTATCTGTTGAAAAGAAGAAGGGATATGATAATGTACAGATTTTCAGTGATATAAGTTTGAAACAGTCACCCTGAAAAACAAGAGTTAGATTGTGTGTGTGTTTTTTTTTTAGGTGGAGTTTTGCTCTTGTTGCCCAGGTTGGAGTGCAATAGCATGATCTGGGCTCACCACAATCTCCACCTCCAGGTCTCAAGAGATTCTCCTGCCTCAGCCTCCGGAGTAGCTGGGGTTACAGGTGTGAGCCACCGTGCTTGGCCAAGAGGTAGATTTGATGAAAGAAAAACGGATAGATTGTTACAGATTGCTGAAAACTCAAGAGAAGGCAGAAATCATGGATTTGAGGTCATACTGTTTCATGAAGTTGTATAATTTCCTTCACTGTTATTTAGCAGCCTGGAAGTAAGAGTGGAGAAAGTGAAAAGTTGATCCATGGTGCGTGGATTTCACAGGGCTGATGGAACAGAATCACAGCACAAGGGAGTTGAAGATATTGCTGAGAGTGGCTGAAATGATAGTGGGATGCAGAAGGAAAAATAATCAGGGCTGGGCTCAAAGAGTGAACCAAAGTGGGGGAGGTTCTGGAACTCAGTTCTTAAAACATCAAATAACATATGCCACGAAGTAGTGGGGAGAAAACTGAAAACGTAAGAAGTGTATTTTCAAGAAATAATTTTATTTGGAACATAATAATAACAGTTGGTCCTGCTGTCTTTTGTTTTTCTGTGCTATGCGATAAGATGTTTTACTGAAAGTCCTTGAAATATACAAATTGCCAAAACTTATTCAAAAAGAAATAGAAAAGCAAGTCCAGGTGTGGTAGGTTACGCCTGTAATCCCAGCACTTTGGGAGGCTGAGGTAGATTGATTGCTTGAACCCACAAGTTCGAGATCAGCCTGGGCAACATAGTGAGACACTGTCTCCACAAAAAATAAACTAAATTAGCTGAGTGTTGTGGTACACATCTGCAGCCCCAGCTACTCAAAAGGCTGAGGCAGGAGGATCAATTGAGTCCAGGAAGTTGAGACTACAGTGAGCGATGATCGTGCCAATGAACTCCAGCCTGGGAGACAGAGTAAGACCCTGTTTCAAAACAAAAAACAAATAGAAAAGTTAGAAAGCTCCATATAAATAAAATAAATTTAATTTAGGATAAAAAAAACTTCCCACAAACAACCTGCAATTCCAGATGACTTGTCTGGTGAGTTACATAAACATTTAAGAAAGAAATAGTACCAATTTCACACAAACATTCACAAAACACAGAAGGGAAAAATTCCTAACTAATTCTATAAGGCTTATACTACTCTGATATACAAATCAGAAAAGTATTACAATGAAATAAACTACAGACCTATATCTTTTATAAAATTAGATTTAAAAATTCTTACCAAAGTTTCAGCAAATCAAGTTCAATAATATATATAAAATAGTACATCATGACTAAGATGTGTTTATCCTGGTCATAAAGGGTTGATTTAACATCTGAAAGTCAATCAATATATTTCAACATAGTAAACAAGCAAAATAAGCTGCATGATTATGTCAATAAATGCAGAAAAATATTTGACAAAATTCAACGCTCATTTTTAATGAAAGCCATCAGTAAATTATTAAGAGAGAAAGCTTTCTCAACCTGAGAAACTAAGATGGTACTCAGTGATGAAAGCTCAATGGTTTCTATAGGAACAAGGCAGAGATGTCCCCTCTCCCCACACTTATTCAAAATTGTGAAGTTCTACTCAATGCAACAAGGCAAGAAGAAATAAATAAATGGTATTCAGAGTGGAAGGAAGTAAAACTGTCTTTATTTGTAAATGTCTTGTTGGTGTATATAAAAATCCACAAATGAACAAAAAGTTACCAGAATTAATAAAAGTTTAACACAGTTACAGCAAGTCAAAAATACAAGAATCAACTGTATATCTCTACACTAGCAATTAACTATTAGAAATTGAAACAAAATTTCATTACAGTAGCATCCAAAGATAAAATATTTACAAGCCAACTAAATGAATGATGTTCATGACCTCATATATTAGAATGTATATTAACATTGTAAAGGAAAATGAAAGGCCTAAAAAAAATGATTAGACATACCATGTTTATGGACTGCAAAGGATCCAGAGATTTGGTACAAAGCCAATTAATATCTTAGCAGGCTTTTTGTTGTTATTTTGGGTTAATTTTTTAATAGACTATTTTTTTTAGAGCAGTTTTAGGTGCACAGGAAACCTGAGCAGAAACACATTATACTTCCTGCCCCAACACAGGCACAGCCTACTCCACTACCAACATAAACACCAGAGCGAAATAGCTGTTACAGTTGATGAACTTACATTGATATCTCATCATCCAAAGTCCATAGTTTACATTAGGGTTCACTCTTGGTATTGTATATCCTATGGATTTTGAAAAACGTATGATGACATACATCTACCATTATAGACCATGCAGAAGAGTTTCACTGTCTCAAAAATCCTTTGCGCCCTTCCTATTCATACCTCCCTCCTCCTACACTCTGGAAACCACTAACTTTTTACTGTCTTCATGGTTTTGCTCTTACCAGAATGTCATATAGTTGAAATTGTACAGCACTTAGACTTCAGATTGACTTCTTTCACTTAGTAACAAGCCTTTAAGTCTCCTCCATGTCTTTTCATGGCTTGGTAGCTCACTTATTTTTAGTGCTGAATAATATTTCATTGTCTAGAAGTATCAGTTTATCCATTCACTTAAGGACTTTTGTTTTCTTTTTTTGAGACAGAGTCTCACACTGTTGCCCAGGATGGAGTGCAGTGGCACGATCTTGACTCACTACAACCTCTGTCTCCCAGGTTCAGGCGACTCAGTCCCTCGAGCAGCTGGGATTACAGGCACCTGCCACCATGCCAGGCTAATTTTTTGTATTTTTAGTAGAGACGGGGTTTCACTATGTCAGCCAGGCTGGTCTTGAGTTCCTGACCTTGTGATCCACCAGCCTTGGCCTCCCAAAGTTCTGGGATTATAGGCGTGAACCACCACGCCCGGCCCACTTAAGGACATTTTGTTGCTGCCAAGTTTCAGAAATTATGAAGAAAGCTTCTGTAAACATCCATGTGCAGGTTTTTGTGCAGACATACTTTTCAATCCAGTTGGGTAAATGCTAAGGAACAAGATTGCGAAATCATATAGTAAATGTATGTTTTGTTTTGTACAAAACTACCAAGCTGTCTTCCAAAGTGACTGTACAGTTTTGCATTTCTATAAGTAATGAATGAGAGTTTCTGGTTTCCCACATCTTCATAAACATTTAATGTTGTCAGTGTTTTGGATTTTGGCCATTCTAACTGGTGTGTATTGATATCTCATTGTTGTCTTAATTTGCAATTCCCTCATGGCACACAGTGCTGAGCATTTTGTTTTTAAAACTATTTGGCATCTGTATGTCTTCTTTAGTGATGTGTCTGTTCAGATCTTTCATTCATTTTAAAATTCATGTTGCTTATTTTCTTATTACTGACTTTTAAGAGTTATTTGTATATTTTGGATAACAGTCCTTTAGGAGGTATGTCTTTTGCAAATATTTTATCACAATTTGTGGCTTGACTTTCAATTCTATTAACAATGCTTTTTGCAGAGCAAAAGTTTTTTATTTTAATGAAGTCTAGCTTATTGTTTCTTTCATGGATTGTACCATTGGTGTTTTATCTAGAAAGTCATTATCAAACCCATGTTATGAAGATTTCTTCTGTGTTATCTTCTAGTTTTATAGTGTTTCATTTTACATTTAGGTCTATGATGTCTTTCTAAGCTAATTTCTGTTAAGGTTATAAGACCTGTGTTCAGATTCATTTTTTTGCATGTAGATGTCCAGTTATTCCTGCACTAATTGTGAAAAAGTCTTTGTTCCATTGATTACTTTTATACTCTTTTGTCAAAGATCAGCTGACTATATTTATGTGGGTCTATTTCTGGGCTCTGTATTTGTCTACTCTTTCACCAATATCACACTGTTTTGATTACTATAGCTTTAGAGTAAGTCTTGAAGGCTGATAGGGTCAGTCTTCCAACTTTGTTTTCTTCTCTGCCAGTACTGCATTTATTCTGCATCTTTTGCCCTGTAATATAAATTTTAGAATCAGATTGTTAATTCCCACAAAAATAACTTGCTAGAATTTTGATTGGGATTAAATTGAATCTGTAGATCAAATTGGGAAGAACTGACATTTTGATAATATTGGGATATGTGAATGCAGACTATATCTCCATTTATTTAATTCTTTGATTTCTTTCATAGGAATTTTTATAGCTTTCCTCCTATAGATTCTGATTATATTTTGTTAGATTTGCATTTCATTTTAAATTTTAAAATTTTCATTACATATTGAATTTTCAGTGCTGCTAATGCAAATGGTGATGCAGTTTTGTTCATTTTTTTCTTGAATGCTGTCTGTTTTCTCCAACATAATGCTTAACATATGAATCATATTTGTTTTAAGTTCCAGGTTTGATAATTCCAACATCCCTGACGTATCTGTGTCTGATTTTGATGCTTACTCTGTGTCTTCAAACTGTGTGTGTGTGTGGTTTGTTTTTTGTTTTTGTTTGTTTGTTTTTGCCTTTTAGTATGCCTTGTCGTTTGTTTTGATGGCTGAAGATGATACACTGTGTGAGAGAGGGAGAGCGTCTGTAGTCCCATGGTTAGGTCTCAGTGTTGAGTAAGCCTGTGCTTCTGGATTGTGAACTTCACAAGTGCTTCTTAGTCTTCCCTCCCTTCCCACATGGGACAGAATGTCTAGAGTGGCATGACACTGGGTATTTCCACTCCTCTAGGTCAATTAGCCTCTGATAAAACCCAGAAGGTTACGCTCCAGCTAGTTTCTCCTAGGGGTAGACCTTGTTAAGAACAGAATTCTCTGGCATATTTCAAAATGGTTTCTTTTACCTTCCCCTGATGGAAGCACCAAGAAATTTTTTGTGATTGTTTATGGCAATGAATTGAATCAGTTCATTGAATTCAATGAATTCAGTTCAATTCAATGAATTCTTGTAGGTAATAATCACAGAAGTGTGTGGGCTTCTTCATGACTGGGTCCTCTGGATTCTTAAACTCTCACACTTGTCCATACTGAACCTTCAGATATTCTTCAATTACAGTATAAGTTTTCCTATCTAAGCACTTTTTCTGGAGCAGGTTTCCGCTTGTGGGTTTCTCCTCTGGTGAGCTGTGATTCTTTGCACCCTCCTGTCTTTTTCCAACTTTGGGGCAAGCCCTGTGATCTCACTCTGATGAATCCAAGAAAAGTTGTCAATTTTTCTGTTTGTTCAGTTTTTACCTATTTTCAGAATAAAGCGACAATTTCCATGCCCTTTGCATGCCGATTGGAAACTGGGAGTCAGAGTAGTATAATGTATTTTCATAAATGAAGATTTTATCAGTTGTCTTGTCATATCTCTCTACAAAACATATATTTAAATTATTTCTTTTCATTTGACTACAAGGCTTCAAATATGAAGTTATCATCATAGTCAGAAAGTAATTGATTACACAATATAAACATGTGGCAAATTTGGTAAATAATTGTTAACCATAAAAAGTAAAATTTTCTGATTTGGAACAATTTGTTAACCCAGTCCTTTGTCATTCACCTTCTTAATTTCAGAGAGGTACACCAAGAAGCCTTCACTGAGGTTATTGAAATGGTACTAATTTTACTTGTTTTTCATTTATGGGCACCTTTTTAAAAAGCTAAAATTAGATGGAGCTCAGTTTGAACATCCTTACAAACATTGAAATCATACCTTTTAGTATTTCCTCCAGAAGCCAGTGAACAACTACTTATTTATTCATCTCAAAATTTAATTTTCTCTATCATCTCAAAATGCCTTTACAAATAATAGCCAGACACTTGAGAATTTATATATGTAATATATTCAAATTATATATAATATACATATACACATTTTGTATAATATACATATATAAATTTTATATAATATACAATAGATGATGTATGTACATATATATGTGTATATATATACACACACGTAACTTTATTTTATGCTTGAAAATAATTTCACAGAATTAGAATAACATTTAAAATTTGAGAAGGAGTGAGTCATTCAAATTAAATAAAGGCATTTTCGAAACTTTAGGGCATCATTAGATGCATCATTTACATTGCATACTGGAACATTTTGTCTTTAGATACATACATTAATAGATAGTCTTTTTCATGTGCAAGATTACTGTGCTTGTGGAAATAATACGCAAATAAAGAAGAGAACATTTGGGGTCACTACTAAGCTAGTAAATGGGGAGCTTACAACTGACATATTTGCGGTTGCTGTAAAGTGCTATGTAATACACCAGTGAAACAAATACAAATCTGAGAAGTACGTGGTCAAAGTGGATGAACAAGCAGATGGTGAAAAGCAGTCAGCAGGAGACTCTTCACCAAGTAAAAAGTAAATGTAGATTTATAGTAGCTCATGACCTACTATCTGAAGTGAATGCAGTTATTTCTCTTGTAAGCCTAAGTATTTACACAAGGATTTACTCAAACATCAAGAAAATATAAAATTGTATTTTACTCCTAATCTACTCTTATACTCAAAGTGGTAACATTGATCTTTTGAAATAAATCTTGAATGTTTTCACTTCTTTTTCCTTGAAATAATACAAAATGTGCCCTCATTAAGCTCTTTGTTTTTCCTGAGAAAGGTAGCCATGCAGAAGGGATGTGCTCGTGGTAGGCTGGTATTCTCCCTGATGTGGGCATGTGTGCATATGCAAATTCTGACTACCCTAATATTATGGCAGATAGACAGAGGTAAGGCATGGATCCTTGCCCTGAGTTTGTGGCTTTGTTAAAAGTAAGATTCCACTGCCTTTAGTATGTCATCCTGACCATTTCTTTTCTTTGCTTTCACCAGATTCCCTAAGGAGTGATGTATGCATTGAAATTGTCAGAGGATAGAAGAGGTGAAGTCGTTAAACAGCAATCGCCATCTCTCCTGCTGCCCCAGTCTATAGAGTATGTCTGAATTCAGATATCTCGACATACTTCACAATACCCTGCTTTGACTTTAATAGAAATATTATAGCATGAGAATGACTCAAAACCCTGCAGAGTTTCTGGGGCCTTGATTAAAAGAAGTTTTGCAGACACCAACCTTTTGAATGATCTGTCCTCGAGACATTTTACACCCTGGGGTACTGCAGCACAATGAGATTTGGGATGAATGAGAGACGTATCTTTCTTTTATAAAGTGAGAGAAAGTGACACTAAAAGGAGCAGTGATAAAAGAAAACACCTGCCACCTCTGCCATGGTACATTTTTAGGCAGCTTCATTTTAGGAAGGAGTCCAAGGACATTGGGAATCTGCAATTTGAGTCACTTAAATTCTCATTGGCTACATACCTCTTGGGAAGTGTTTGCATGCCCCCAGAGGAATAATGCCTCAGCTTACAATAACTTCTCTCATTAGATGCTAACCTTCTTCTTTACCTGCGTTAGTTTCCTAGGGCTGTTATCACAAATATCCACAAACTTAGTGACTTAAAATGACAGAAATGTATTCTCTCACATTTCTGGAGGCCAGAAGTCTGAAATCCATTTCACAGGGATAAAAATCAAGGTGGCCTCAAGTAGCGGGGTGCTCCCTAGGGAGGCTCCAGAGTACAATCTGTTCCAGGCCTTTTCAGCTTTTGGTGGCTGCCAGCACTTCTTGGTGTGTGGCTGTGTCACTCTCCAATCCCTGCCTCTGTGGTCACAGTATTTTCTTTTATTCTTCTGTGGCAGATCCTCATCTTGCTTCCCCCTGTGTAAGAACACCTGTGACTGCATCCAGATAATCCAGGGTAATTTTGGAATCTCAAGATTCTCAACGTATTCACATCTGCAAAGACCCTTTTTCCGTAGAAGGTAACATTTACAGGCTCCAGTTGATTAGGACCTGATGCGTTGGAGGCCGTTATTCAACATACTGCTGTAATTAATAAATATTTTTCATCTGCTTTAATTTATTTTCTGCTGTGCTTTCAGCACAGAAGTGATATACACTGAAAGAAGGTAACTAACAGTTACATTAATTTTTTAAGTTCTGGCAGTGGTGAGTTTTCTTGTGTTCTGGACAAATGTTGCTTGTTAGTCTTTATTTTTATAATAGTTATGAATTTCGGTCTGTGTGTGTGTGCACACATGCATGAAAGATGTCCTCATGGATATTTAATGACACATTGGCCAATGTATCACTAAAATATCAAGTACTCTTTAAAATTTTGGAAAGCAAAGTAAGGTGGGCCATACCAAAGAAAGATAATGCTCATCAAGTCAATGTACCAGGTTCTGATTTTCACAAAACCTTGAACACTAAATTATATTTCCTGGTGCCCAGACCCTTTATAGGTACTCCCTAATTCAATCCTTCCTTAAGGTAGTAAACCCCAATAATTATCAATGATTCTAGATACCATGGAACCAATGCCCAGTTTTTTGTTGGGCTATTGCAACCACAGATACTTGGCACCATTTGGTCCTGAGTTTTTGGAGTTCAGAGCCATTTACCCCATAAACAGCATGCATTCTAGAGAAAGCCAAACTCTCCAAGAAATAGAAATGATAATAAAATAAAAGTATTATTTGGGTATGAAAGGCCTTTTGTTAACTAAATGGGCCTGTGGCATACCAGACAAAATACAGCAATGGTATCTTCAGCACACAGCCCAAGACCAACTATAAATGATCCATTCAAGTCACTTAGGGTCCATGTGTTAAAGGACTTCCAGATGTCCTTGAAGGCAGACCCTCTGTTCTATAATCTGGATCTCATCCACCATATGGTGCTGATTTGGTTGTCGTGATGGAGCAAGGATGAAACACAGGCTGCTTTGCAAGCTCCCAAAGAGTTGGAAAATTGTTTAAGGCCTCATCATTTATCAGGTTGGAAGTCCCAATGGCAAACACTTCCTGACTTCAGTGAGGTAAGGAGATGCATGGCACGCTCTAAGGACAGCCTGTTTATGAAGAATATAAATTATTATTTCAATGCCCTGGAATAACCCCAGATATTTTGGGATCTTAGCAAAATTCTCAGTTCATGGCCAGATGTTTTGAGCTAAATTGGAATTGTTAAATGTAAAATAATTATCAGAACCTTCAGTGTCTATTCATCTTTAGGGGTTTTACTTCATTACTAAAGGTGCTTACTTCTCTTGATTATGGCCAATGGCCACTCCCACTGCAGTGTTTCAGTGACACTTAAAAAAATCAGGGACAATTAGAATCTAGTGGGGTATTTAGAGAATATTTCAACACTTCTATTTTCCAAATTAGGAAATAGGCACGAATATGGTGAATAATTCATCTCTGACTCACAACTGGAGTCAATGCCTCCAGATTTCTGGTATAGAACCCGTTATACTCCTAGGGATGACCTCTCTGCTGTGGGTTTCCTCTTAAATAAGGTTATCTTGCTGGGCTCAATGACTCAGGCTTGTAATCACAGTTGAGAGACTGCAGTGGGAGGATCACTGGAGGCCAGGAGTTCGAGACTAGCTTGGGCAACATAGTAAGACCTCATTTCTACAAAAAAAATAAGAACAAAACAATTAGCCAGGTTTGGTGGTGCTACCCTGAGTAGCTATGCCTGTAGTCCCAGCTACTCAGGAGGCTGAGGCAGGAGGATTGCTTGAGCCCAGGGTTTGGAGGCTGCAATGGGCTGTGATTACACCATTGCATTCTAGCCTAGGCAACAGAGTGAGACTTCATGCCTAAAAATAAGTAAAATTAAAACAAGAACAGGCCGGGCGCGGTGGCTCAAGCCTGTAATCCCAGCACTTTGGGAGGCCGAGACGGGCGGATCACGAGGTCAGGAGATCGAGACCATCCTGGCTAACACAGTGAAACCCCGTCTCTACTAAAAAAATACAAAAAGCTAGCCGGGCGAGGTGGCGGGCGCCTGTAGTCCTAGCTACTCGGGAGGCTGAGGCAGGAGAATGGCGTAAACCCAGGAGGCGGAGCTTGCAGTGAGCTGAGATCCGGCCACTGCACTCCAGCCTGGGCGACAGAGTGAGACTCCGTCTCAAAAAAAAAAAAAAAAAAAAAAAAAACAAGAACAAAAACACAAGTTCATCTTGACTTGACTGTTAAAGGGAAGTTCACTGTACTGAAATGCTCTGATTCTGAACTGCAGACAGGTTGAGTTAGACATGCTTATTGGGAGGAAAATCCAGAGCCACCTTGTCTAAGTCTGTTATCGCTGCTATAACTGAATGCTACAAACTGGGTAGGTTATAGAGAACATGTTTATTTCATACAGGCCTGGAGGCTTGGAAGCACAAGATCTCGGTGCCAGCATCTGGTGTCTGGTGAGGGTCTTCTTTCTGTGTCCTCACATGACAGAAGGCAAAAGGGCAAGCTAATATAATACTAGCATAAGGGCCTTAATCTCATAAATGAGGGAGGAGCCCTCCTGGCCTAATCACCTCTTAAGGACCCCGCCTCTGAATACTGTCACCTGGGGAACAGCTAAAATTTGAAGGAGACACGTTCAAACTATAACACACCTGTAATCACTTTCTTGTCTGCTTTGCTAATGTTTCCAGCCATCAAAATCCATGAAGTAATGTTCTGACCCATCTGCCTGCCTCTAGTTGCTTGCTCCTTCAGCCTAATTTTCACATTTCTACCAAATATAATGTCCTCTATTCTTCAGTCTTCCCCCTCAAAAGCCATCTGTGGCTTCCTGTTGAATAATGATCAAACTTTGTCTTAGGGCATTCAAAGCCTAGCACCAAAACTGGCAAGTAGGTTTTAATTAGTGCACCAGCCCTGATGGGTTTTGTCCTTTCTGCCTGGAGCTTTGTGTTGAAAAAGGATCTAAAGCTACATCTGAATTCCACGAGAAAGCATGTTGTGATTGATTGGGGATTGCTGCCATGACTTTGGTATCTGAGAGCAAAAGCTCAAGGCCACACATTTCCTATCCCTGCCCAACATGACCCAATCTCATCTTCTCATCCATCATTCCATCTCTGTGTCACACTGTATTATCAAACTCTTTGCTCTAGCAACTTTAAATTATGTTCAGTTAAGGGTGAGTAAAAACGTACAGCAATGTCTTCCTCATTAGACTGTCAGATATTTAAGAATATCCATATATTCTACTTCTTTAAAACTTTCGTATTTGTCCCTTCTTTGCCATCCGCACTGCCTCTGACTTCGTTCAGACCCTCGCTAACTCTCACCTGTTCTGTTTTACTGCTGTCCTATCTGACCATCGTGTATTGTGAATTAAGCCCCTAGTGGCTCTCATTTCAATTTCCTTAGCTTGGTTGGAAGTCCCGACCCGCTAAGCTCACACACACTTTAGCCAATGCTAACCTTTCCAACATGATCTCTGCCCCATTTTCCAATGCAACCTGCAATGGCAGTCAACTTTCAGTGCAATTTCCTTGAAGGCAAGGTTCATTTCTTACTTATCTTTGTATCCCACATCACCTATTATGTTGCTTATAATACTGTGGATATTCAATCACTGTTTGAATGAATGGATTAGTGAATGAAGAATCTTGAGGACCTAGGTTTTAATAGATCTGTTCTAAGTATAAGAACTGCTGAAAATATGCTGTAACCTCTAAGACTTGGAAGTGGGAGGGGATATTGAGAGCCTTGGCCACACAAAGAATGGCTCACCAGAAGTAAACGAAAGTTCTGGAAAAATTGCCTGGTTAGGTAAGACAGACCTTGACCTGTCGGCCAGGGGAACTCTAACTTCTGTAAGGAAGGCTCAGACATCAGACTTTGGCAAAGCCAGCTACTTCCCTTCACTCAGGTCTCGCTTCAAACATTACCTCCCCTATCCATTGCATTCCCTATTTATTTTCCTCAAGGAACCTTTCATCTATCTGCCTTATTGTTTTGACTCTTTATCTATCTTCCATCTTTCCCGGTAGTGCAATATGAACATTAGAGCACGGGCTCTTTTGTTTTGTTTGCAGCAGTGTCCCCAGCTCCTAAAACCATGTCTAGTACTATTCAATTTGTCAAATAATTGGATCTCTAAACTCTCAGTACTAGTATTCACTCAGATAAGAGAGGGGGGCAAATGAGGCAATCTAGGTGGTGACCAATAATTTGGGGATGGATAGGAGGAGAATGATTATCAAGAGAATTAGTCTATGCACTGTTGCTTCTAGCCTCAGGGAAGAGGACTGGCAGTAATTAAGTCAAGTCCCTTCCAGTTCTAGAGTTTGGGGAAGGGTGAGGCTTGGAATGCTTTGAAGGGAAAGTGGCAAGAGAACTCCTGTGGGCAAGCAACCTTGTGGGGATAGTGAATGTTCCACAGGTACCAGATTCTGGATCAACTTGGCAGTCCAGAAGAATTGCAGCCATAGGGCCTGGTTCTGGGTGGACCACGGTTTTTAAGCCATGAGATTTGTAAGAGAGCTTTGATGTGGGTATTACATATGTCCCAATGTTGCTGGTCTTAAATCAGGAATTATAGGAAGCTTAAGTCCACTAATGGAGTCACATACTTTTAAGCTTAGGGGGCTGGGGAAGGCAACAGAAAGACAAAAACAGAGGGGATGAGATTCAGAGAAGGAAACTAGTAATTGTTGAAGCTTGTTGTGTGCCAGTCATCGTATCTGATTACTTACATGAGCCATCCCATTTAATCCTCTTCAACCCTACAAGGTAGATATAATCAACTCCATTTTATAGAGGAAGAAACTAGGTCTCAGCAAAATTAAGGAAACTCCTAAAGGAGGTAACACAAACAATAGAGAAACCAGAGTTTAAGCCCAGGCCTAGACAACTCCCAAATCCATGCATTTTTTTTTTCATTCAAGTATAGTAATTTTCTGTATTGTCCTGCCCCTTTTTGTTCTGTGATATGTATGACAGATAATCACATCACTGACGTACTTCTATGTGACCATCAATCATTGAAGGTGTCATCTGAGACTCTCCCTCTTTCTTACCCAATAATGCATATCAGAATGTGACTACGATATCATGGGAATAACCTTAAATTTGTATTAAAAAACTGATGACTATTAGATTTCCAATCTGCAATAAAAACTGGTCATAAGACGCTAGGATCTTGGATAGGCAGAGGCTGGAAATAGGATATTTAATTTGTTCAAATCTTTTTGGGTCACCATACTTGGTAAGGAGTTAAATTTTCAGAGGGAGCTGGGATTGCTGTCATTAAAATTTATTAAGAAAGGCACAGGGAAAAGAGGAATTGGTCTGAATTTGGAACTCAGCCTGATAAAGTTGTCCTGGATCAATAAGTGAGAAATTAGCTGGACTGAATCCACAGTTTGGGCAATTACTGAGGGAAAGCTATGTTTTTTTTTTTTTTTTTTTTTTGATAAGTTGGAGTGTATCATGGACTTAAAACAAGAGTCAGGCTGCATGTTGATGCAAAAACTGTCTGATCTGGGCTCTAAACCTACACATGGACAGCTCTGCCTTGCTTGAATTGTTCTCTGAGTTCTATACAAAAAATTTTTGGAATTTGTTAATTTCATATACAATAACAACAAAAATGAAATGGTCATTTTATTAGTTCCTAGAACTGGAATAAAAAATTATCACAAATTTGGTGAATCCAAATGACAGAAGTGTATTCTCTCAAAGTTCTGGAGGCCAGAGTCTAAAATGAAGCTGTCAGAGGGCTGCACTACCCCTGAAGGCTCTAGGAGAGGATCTTTCTTTGCATCTTTCAGCTTCTAGTGGCCCCAGATATTCTTTGACTGGTGGCCACCTAAATCCAATCTTTGCTTCCATCTTAATACGGCAATCTTCTCTGTGCCAGTCTTCTCTTCTTCCTGTCTCTTATCAGGACATTTGACAAATCTCATTTGTTATAAGATTTTGGTCTCATTTGGATAATCTAGTATGATTGAAATATCAAGATCCTTGAAATAATTACATCAGCAAAGACTCTGTTTTCTAAATAAGGTCACATTCACTGGTTCTAGGGGTGAGGAGGTGGACATATATTTTGAGAGGCCCCTGTTCAAACCACTATTGTCATATTTTTCCATGTAAAGGACATTAAAATACAAGTGAACAAATTTACATAATATACAGAATGTACAGAAGGCACCTGATTTTTTTTTTTTTGGAATGCAGAATGTATTATAACAGAGACCAGATATCACAAAAGGGTATTAAAACAAAGCAGGTGACTGCAGACAAAGGTGAGAAACCTAAGGATGGAGGTCTTTCCTTCTGACTTAGACTGATGATAAGCTTATTATTGGGTTTGGTACCTGGATTTACTGACCTCTCATCTTCAAGGTGCTTCACTACATATAGTCTCAGGGTAGCCGACTTGTAGTTAAAGGCACACTGTCCATACTGAAGCTGGTAAAGGAAGTTTTGTCAGAGAACTCTGCTTATGAAATCTACTCTCATTATCCAACTAGCATTTTAGATAACCAGCAGTTTAAGGAAGGTGACAAAAAAGGGAAAAATGCACCTTGGAAGAAATATGTGAATTCACCATGGTCCTGAGAGTGGCCTTCAAGTTTTATGATTATACCTATGTCTCAGGGTACGATCACATTTACTCAATTTTCACATAGCATATTTACCATTCTTTTCCACTGAATATTCTGCCCTCCATTTTTGTGTTCACATATGTGAGTTAATACATATCTATGTTTTTAATTATATGAGAGTGTTATTCCATTCTTGCAAAGAAATACCTGAGACTGGGTAGTTCATAAAGATAAGAGATTTAATTGGCTTACGGTTCTGCGGGCTGTAAAGGAAGCATGGTGGCTTCTGCTTTCGGAGAGGCCTCGGGAAACTTACAATCATAGTGGAAGGCAAAGGGGAAGCAGGCTCATCTTAGATGGCTGGAGTAGGAGCTAGAGATGGGGGAGGTGCTACATACTTTTAAACAACCAGATCTTGTGAGAACTCTATCACACTATACAGTACCAAGAGGGAGATGATGCTAAACCATTTATGAGATACGTCCAACACTGGGGATTGATTACAATTTGACCCGAGATTTTGTGGGGACACAGATCCAAACCATGTCAATAAGTAATACATGAATACCTTTCTCAATGTAAAAAAAAAAAATTAGTAGTGCAGATAAAATTAAGAACATCATTGATTATCCTACCCTCGATTCCCAGTAAACATAGATAATGACTCATAACCCTTTGGATACTCTTGTAGGTTCATATTTATGTATTTATAAAATACAAGTCTAAAGAAATTTGTAACTCCATTTTCAGATGTTCACATGCAAGCATTTAATAGAAATGATGTCATGTAGTAAGTACTGTTGCAGTATCTTGCTTTTTAAAAAACTAAATGTCTTGTATGTCATCTCATATTCATACATATGAATCTTGATTATATATTTTTAACAGTTACACAGTATTACCTAACGTGGTGGTTTTAAAATTTGTCCACAAATTCTTCTATACTTCCTTTTGCAAGAGGTGGAGCATAATTCCTCTCTTGTTTATTGTCAGTTGAACTTAGTGACTGTCTTCTAATGAACAGACCAAAGTAGAATAATAGCTCATAACTTCAAAGACTAGGTGGTAAAAGAAGGGCACTGGGATTTCTTCTTTGCTCTTCTTTCTTGAATCTACTTCTCTGGGGGAAACCAGCTGTTATGAACGTTCAACAGCTCTGTGGAGGTGCCTACTTGAAGAGGAATGGAGGCCTCCCTCCAACAGTTGTGTAAGGGAAGAAGACTTCAGTCCCAGTCAAGCCTTCAGCCAACTGCAGCCCTAGCAAACATCTTTACTACAAACTCATGAGACCACGAGCCAAAACCACCCAACTACCCAGCTTAGCCATTCACAATTTCCTCACCCATAGAACTATAATATAATAAATATTTGCTGTTTTATGTCATTAACTTTTGGGATAGTTTGTTACATAACAATTGATAAATAATACATCTAGTATGGTTTTAGTTGACTTTATTGATCCATTCCCATATTGATAACATTTATATTTTTGTATTATAGCGGTACTAGCTGCCATCCTTTTCTTATTTCTTATTGTAAAAGTTTCTAATATTTCATTTTTAGGTATGACACTTTTTGCTGATTTTGTTTGATACTTTTTACCAGGTTAATAAAATTCCCACAATAGCCCAAATTTGGAAGCAACTTAAGTGTCCATCAACAGATGAATGGATAAAGAAAATGTGGTACATATACACAATGGAGCACTGTTCAGTCATACAAAAAGAATGAGATCCTTTCGTTTGCAACAACATGAATGGAACTGGAGGTCATTATGCTAAGTGAAATAAGCCAGGCACAGAAAGACAAACATCACATGTTCTCACTTATTTGTGAGACCTTAAACTCAAAACAATTGAACTTATGGAGATAAAGAGTAGAAGGATGGTTACCAGAGGCTGAGAATGTAGTGGGAGAAGGAGGAGGAGATGGAGATGGTTAATGGGTACAAAAAATAGAAAGAATAAATAAGACCTAGTGTTTGGTAGCACAACAAGGTGACTATAATCAACAGTAATTTAACTGTGCATTTAAAAATAACTAAACAAGTATAATTAGATTGCTTGTAACACAAAGGATAAATGCTTGAGGGGATGAATACCTCATTTTACATGATGTGACTGTTATGCATTGCATGTCTGTATCAAAACACGTACTCAGTAAACACATACACCTACTATGTACCCACAAAAATAGAATAAAATAAAATTCCCTCATAACTTCAGTTTGCTATGTCTCCTACATAAATGATAAATGAATGGTAAATTTTATTGGCTTCTTTTATTTTACTTACTGAGATGACCAATTTTCCAAACCTATTAATTGGTGGAATACATGAACAGATTTTTTATTAATTAAGGTTAAAAATACTTGTGTTTCTTGGATATATCCAGCTTGGTCTTGATGCTTTTTTATACATGTATAGATTTGGTTTCTTTTATAATTGAATTGATTTATAATTTTTAACCCTATGATCATAAATAAGATTGGCCTTTAATCTTCTTCTATTGTCTAAATCAGGTTTTGGTGTCAAGATAATGATAGTCTCATAAAATGACACTTTGTCAGTTCGTCCATCCACTGATGGACATTTGAATTATTTTCACCTTTTTGCTATTGTAAATAATGCTGCTATAAACATTTGCATAACTTTCTGTGTAGATGTGTATTTTTGGGTTTATACTTAGGAGTAGAATTTCTGTGTTTTATGGAACTATATGGTTAATCATTTGAGGAACTCCCAGACTGTTTTCCAAATTAACTGGACTTTTCTATATTTCCACTAGAAGTGTATGAGGGTTCTGATTACTCCATATTCTTGCCAACACTTGTTATTTGACATGTAAATTTTACTTAATCTAGTGGGTGTAAAGTGATATCTCATTGTGGTTTTGACTTTGCATTCCCATGGTGGCTAATGATGTTGAGCATCTTTCCACATGTTTGCTGGACATTTGTATGTCTTCTTTGGAGGAATAATATAATATAATACAACATAATATATAAATATCTCTTCACATACTTTGCCCACTTTTTCATGCATCCAAGAAATTTAAACATAAAGGCACTCCCAAAAATGGTGAAAATATTTTGGGAGGCCAATGTGGGAGGATCACCTGAGACCAGGAGTTCAAGACCAGCCTAGGCAATATAGTGAGAACTTGTGTCTACAAAAAATAAAATAAAACAAACAAAAAATGGTGGAGGTTGTAGTGAAGGGAATTAAGAGGTTCGTAAATCTAATGAAGGTACATCCTGAATGGTAGGCCAGCTAGTTTACAAAAATAAGATAGCTGGGAGGAGCCTTCTGTGGTCAGGATAAATATAGATTATTTGAAAATTAAAATAAATATAAACAGAATAAATATCCTGATACATATTTATACAGTCAATTTCAGCTGGGTGTGGTGGCTCACACCTGTAATCCCAGCACTTTGGGAGGCCAAGGCAGGCAGATCACCTGAGGTCAGGAGTTTGAGACCAGCCTGGCCACCATGGTAAAACCCCATCTCTGCTAAAAATACAAAAATCAGCTGGGTGTGGTGTTGCACATCTGTAATCCCTGCTACTTAGGAGGCTGAGGCATGAGAATCACTTGAACCCAGGAGGCCGAGCTTGCAGTGAGCCGAGATCACACCACTGCACTCTGATGGCATCAGAGCAAGCCTCTGTCTCAAAATAAATAAATAAATATTTAAAAAATCAATTTTTTTGCCATCTCTTTAATATCTTGTCACTGGTATTTTCTAAAGGAAGTATTTTTTAATGTGACTCTTTGAATAAATTTCTTTCAATTACCTTCAGAATTGGTAAACTTTGGCAATTATAGCTTCAATTTCAATTAACATAACATCAGAGCTTATTTGAACTCAATTTTAAATGATATGTTCACCAAAGATACTTTTAAGTACATTTCTGCTTCTAAATTATTTTTTCATGTTACTGTGCTCCATCACAACTTATATCCCTATAATCAATATAAGCTAAATTATTTTATATTAAAAATTTAATTTTTAAATATAATTTACAATACAACTCACAATAATGTCAGACACTTTATTTTTTAACAAAAGAAAATTCCAAAAGGTTTACATTGATTCCTGGTTTTCCGGGCAGATCATCGTGATATTTATAAGTAATAAAATCTGTGCCTCTTATTTTTCTATCTATTGGTCTTTAACATCCACATAGACCTTCTGAACAAAGTTGAATAAGAGAAATGGTAGAGGATTGCCCTGTTTCTAACTTCAGCTGGAATGCTTCTAATATTTCTCCATTAAAACTGTTGTACATACTTTGGTTTAAAGAAGATACTCCTTTTCAAGTAGAAGAAATGCCCATTGACTCTAAGTGAAGATTTATTTTAAATCAGGAATCAATATTGGATTTTATCAAATGTTTAACCTTTGTTTCAACAAGTTACATTAATGCCTTTCAAAAATATTAAACCATCTTTCTATTCCTGAATGTATCCAAGTAAATCCCCAAAAGTAATACAGAGACTAGGTTTCCTTCAAATGTGGAGCAAAAAGCCAGACAATCTTTGATAAAGTGCTGTTGAGGTGAAAGCAGAAAAGATACCTATGTAACAACAAAAGTACAGAAAACAGACCAAATATCTGTCAATATGACAAGTGTTAAATAAATTTTGGCAGCACTCATACAATGGAATAAATTATAATCGTAAGAATCATGAGAAAACTCTCCATTTACCTAAGTGGAGAAATTGCCAAGATTCATTGTAAAATCCAATAGGTAGTTTTAGAACAGTATGCACAGAGCTAGCATCTGTGAATTCAAAAGGGTTTGGAAAAGACAATCTATAAAATGGGAGAAAATATTCATAAACTATGCATTTGACAATATATAAGGAACTCAACTCAATAACAGCAGTCAAATAATCCAATTTAAAAATGGGCAAAAGATCTGAATAGATATTTCTCAAAAGATGATACACAAATGAATAACAAGCAGATGAAAAAAGTTCAACATCACTAATTATCAGAGAAATGAAAATCAAAACCACAGTAAAATATCACCTTACTCCAGTTAGGGTGGCTATTAACAAAACAAAACAAAACAAAACAAATAAAAACAAAAAACAGAACAAAACAAAACAAACAAAACAAGACAAATGATGGTAAAGATGTGGAGAAAGGGGAACTCTGTAGGTGGGAATGTAAACTAGAATTGCCACATTGACAACAGTATGAAAGTCCCTCAAAAAATTAAAACTGGAACTGCCATATGATCCAAAAATCCCACTACTGAGTGTATGTCCAAGGAGGTGAAATTGACATGTTAGAGAGACATCTGTATCTTTAACGTTTATTGCATAATTATTCACAATAGCCAAGATATTGATAGAGTCAGGAGACAGCCAAATGCCTACCCAGGTCTGTGAGCACAGAATATGTTCTAGTTATGCCAGGACCCCAGCTGTCACTTTATAGTCTCAGTATCACTGTTTATATTCTCTGTAAAGTTTTGATTATGAAAAGGGATTTACGAGGTTAGTCTTAAGCTGTAGCCAATCTGGTGTGCTTTGCATGTCTTTTTGTATGGTTCTGTCAGACATAAGGGTACCATAGAATGGGGTGCAGGCCTAGGATTCCATATTCCTACTGTTTAAGCCAGCCTGGCAGACTGATCAGTAGCAAATTTTGCTGCAGGCCTCCATCTTGTTTTCCGTCCTTGGGATTACCACATGGCAGTGCTTTGTTTTAGCCTTCATCATTTTACAAAGGCAGCCTGGGTTCAATCTTGGCTTAGGGAAGGAGCTCTTTCTAGTTATATGTCTGTGTGACCTTTGTCATTTCTTGATTCTCTTCCCCTCCATGAACTGCCTTGAACTTTGCTTTCTCTGAGCACCTGGGAAGTTACCTTGGTAAAGTTTGAAAGTCAGAAATATTGGCTACTTGGTGCAGCTAAAGTTGGGCAATAAGGAATTTAAATTGATTTTCTTAAAGAGTGCTCAGCTTAATTAAAAGTGGATATCCAATCTTTAGGTATATTTAAAAGGTCTTTATGTTTTTCTCTTCTTGGATCTTGTTTTGCTGGAAAAATATTTTTTCTCATTTAACTGAACTCTTTCTCCATTTTGTTTTTCCTCTCTTAATGCATGCATAACGGACCCTAAGATAATTTCTGATGGCCTGGGACTTCTTGGGAAAAACAGAAAAGGTGCCATGGATTCCATTTTGGAAGAGACCTCTGTTTTCCTCATGGACCCCCCCTGGAATTAGAGGTGGATAGATACCTCTCAAAATGTTTTTGTCTTCCATCTATACCTGTTTATTAGGCCCTAGAAACTGCATGTTTTCTTAGCCTTATGCTTAAAGGGCTGCACCCAGAGGTGTTAATTGGCCCTAATTGCTAATTGGTCCTAATAGGCCAATTAGGAGATTGGCAATTGAAAAATCGTATAGCTGCTGAATCTTCTTCTACCTGTCTGTGTAGTTATATATGTGTTGTGTGTGTTATGTTTATAAAAAAGAGCTCTAATTAATTGACTTAAAGAAGGATGAATACTTGGATCAAATATATTTCAAAGGAAGATAAAAACTATAGTACTGTTTGGTTCACATGACTTTAATATTTGAGAAGTAAAAGCAGTCTTAAAGATTATTGGTAAAATGCAGATGTCATCAAAATGCAAATTTGTGCCTAGGATTAAAGAATTGCTTTGAATTAGATGAGCTAAAGCGAAAAGTTTAAACAAGCTGTGGATGGATTGTAAAAACTAATCTTGCAAAAGAAATTCCATGTGTGAACATATTGACAAAATTCAAAAAGTATTATATAGCTTTTCTGTAAATTGATCATTGAAATAAAATCACTACAAGGTTCTTCTAAGGCACAAATCTGCTGTTTAGCAAAATCTGTAAAGAGTTATAAAAGGTTTTTGCTTTTTTGAAATTTCTGAGTCATCATTTTGGCAAAATGAATAACTTATGGTAATCTGGAATTCTATTTTATAACATCAAGTGTTTTAAACCTCTAACATATTTAACAGACTTCCTCAAATCAAACTTCAGTTTCAAAAATTGTCTTTTCTGATTCCTACCTTTTGGATGCTACAGAGGGCCCCTGGCTTCTCCAGAATTTGGTAACTAGTTGTGAGCATTCTTAACTTATGGCAATATAGTTGTTTACATTAGTGCAATAAGAATCTATTTTCTTTTTGCAACAGGATGTAATTAGAGAAACTGGTTGTTTTCCCAAGGCTTTGACTGGAAAGGTGTGCTTCTCTTTAAGGAGTCAAACTTGACTTGCAGAGCCAATAAAAGCCATTTGGGAAAACTGGCCTCATACTTTGTCTACACAGTCTCTGTACAGGGTTCCTAACCTGTGGTGAGTAAAGAATCTCACTTTCTAACAGACCCAGGAACCCCATGCTCTTGGGACCTCAAGAAGAGAGGATTTACCCAATTCACAGGTATTTGAGTATACAAACCCATGGCTGGGCTCAGTTTTAGAAAGTCCTATCTGAGATTCCTTGTGGAACAGAGTTCCATCAAAGTCAATCTAAAATGCCTATGTAAAAATAATTATTATTCCTGCACTTTATGCAAATAATCAGCCAAGTATAAGACTGAAGACTATTTTGCAAACAACTCAGTTCTATCATGATTTGTTTTTAACAAAAATGAGGGCTGAAGAGAAAGAAATTATGTTTCAAAACTTAAACATTTGCCATTAAATCCTAAACTCATTAGTTTTTAATTTTTTCCCTACATTTTAGACTAGCCCTGAGTATTCATGTGAACCAATGAGTGATCTCTGACTGCAGCTCAGAAGGAACAGAAGAGATGGGTAATTTAAAAATCTTGATGCATATTCTAGTTCTGAGCAATTATCCTAGAAATCCTGCTCAATGAGGGAAATAAATAGGATGTCAATCGCCCAGAGATTTTTTTTGGGAACCTAAGACCAAGGGAACTAACTGAAGTCAAGTCCCATGCACCCACATCTTAGCAAGCATAACTATAGCCACCAGTTATCTGGGAATGTCACGGGACATCCTGTTCTCTCCCTTTTTGGAGGAGGACTGAATTCCACAGTTTCATCTTAGCATTTGGCCTATGATAAGGAGTCCATGTAACCTCCCCAAGACACATTTTTGTCCCAATTTCAAACTTTGGGTGGAAGCTGTAGGAAAGAAAACTGGAGGTGAGGGATCCAGAGGCAGATGATAACAGAAGTTAAAAGGCACAGTACAGGTGAGCATGACTAATTCCTGCTGATTAAGCCAAGCCTCCCATTTCATTGATAAAGATCATGTTAGTATCCATGGAATAAATTAGATCTAGGGAACTTGAAGGTTACTGACAGGAGGGGAGATAGGGCATACATGGGTAAGAGTGGACTGTCCCACCCTCTAAGCCCCCCTGTTAATATGGGTGAAAGTCACTTTGACACCCATGGGTGGCACCTTGTCATGCTTGCTGGGACTCAGGGATAAAAGGACAGAATAAAGAAAGAGGGATCCCTCACTTTCTCTCCCTGATGTATCTCAGGTATTCGCTAGGAAGAAAAAGGAACCAGGGATGCCTGATCCCCTCTTTCTAGATAAATAGCCATTCAACTTCAGTCTGTACCCCTTTCAAATGCCTCTGGAACCCCTGGGACTCCTTTGAAAAAATGTCTTTTTTTTTTTCTTTTTCCTTCTCTGTCCTGTCTTCACTGATAGGTAATTGTGTCTCCACACTACAGGACACTCCCCTCAGCTGCATTCTGCAAACTGGGGAAAGTTAATTTCCCAAACCTTAAATTGGTTGGTTTAGGACTGGGTTCCTAAGGGAACCCAGATTTTCTTTTTTTTTTAACCAGTCAGGCTTTTGGCCTCCCCTCTCCCTGTGCCAACTGGTAAAAGGTCTTTGGATTTTTCAGCTGTCCTTACTCCACCCTTGTTTCATTTTGATACATGTTTTCTAATAACCTGGTTGGTCTCTTCTCACTTTCAGTCCATCATACTCTAAACTGTCATGCAACCAGAGCCTCAGATGATGGCCCCTTTTGCCAGGGACCCTTAAAAAGCCTATTAGGGAGATCTGACTGCCGTTTTCCCAAAACAGCACCTTCTGCTAGCAAGAAGCAGTTAAGACAGGTCTTCATCCTTTTCCTTATTCTAATGGCAGTTAGATGCTCTTCTTTAGAGCAGGGAATGGTAGATACAAGAGACAGCCAAATGCTGACCAGTCATTGTGCACAGGGGGCTTGCCCAAACATGCCCAAAGTGAAAATTCCATCCCTTAACATATGTGCAGGAAGGGAAATAAGTTAATGTGGAGTGACTCAGACTGAGGACCCACCTGTGCACTGGGAGAATGGTTTGGAGCCACTAGGAATTCATACCTTATGTAAGGGGGAGGAGCCTGGCTTCCTCAGCTTGTGTGTGGTGACCTGGTATTCTATCAGTGATGTGGAAGCCTGTTGGCAGGACGCCCTTATTTTCACTGAGAGCTTTCTTTTAATAAATTCCCCTCTCCTCTTCTCTTTTAATATGTCCACGTGCCTAATTTTTCATTTTTCCTGGTCATGAGACAAGAACCCAGATTTTAGCTGACCTAAGGAGCAAAAAATCCTGCATCAGTATAGAATAAATCTTAATGTCCATCAGTGGATAGATAGATTAAAAATGTGCTATACAGACACAAAAGAATACTATTCAGCTGTAAAAAGAATGAAATCCTGTCATTTGTTACAACATGAATCAACCTAGAGGATATTATGTTAAGTGAAATGAGTCAAGCACAGAAGGACAAATACCATGTGATCTCACTTATATGTGAAACCTAAAGAAGTCGATCTCATAGAAGTAGAGTGGAATAATGGTTACTGGGGGCTGGGGAGAGTGGGGGGCAGAGGAATGAAGAGAGGCTGGTCAATGGGTACAAAGGTACAACTAGATAGGAGGAATATGTTCTGGCATTCTATTGCATAGTAGTGTGACTATGGCTAACAAGAACATGTTGTATATTTCAAAACAGCTGGAAGAGCAGATTTTGTGCATTCCTAATACAAAGAAATGATAAAGATTTGAGGTGATGAATATGTTAATTACATAGATTTGATCATTATACATTGTATATGTATCAAAATGTTATTCCATTCCTCATAAATATGTACAATTATGTGTTAATTAAAAACAAAATAAAACCTTTTAATTTTATTTTTCTAAAAAAAATTGGTGGGGAATACATATATATATATATATCTGGAATTCACCTTATTCTTACCACCCTCATTGTGGCCACTCAGGTCCAAACCCCACTCATCTCTTATGGGGGTCACAGAGATAGTCTCCAAAGGGTCACTGCTTCTGCCTTTTCACTCCACTGTTTGTTGTCAACAAAGTGGTCAGGACGTCCTTAAAAGATAAATCAGATTCTGTCCCTCTTGTGCCCTCTGAAGTCTTCTTACTTTCTTCCAAGTAAAAGCCAGAATCCCTGGTTCACTTATGGAACCTTGTCTCCTGTTGCTGTCATTCCATTCCCCCGATCTAGCCATACTGGTTTTCACAGTCTCACTCAAGCACACTGGGCATGTTCTCATGGGGTTTTGTTGTTTTTGAAAGAATCATGTTCTTCCCTTCCTGGATGTCTGGCTTTTCCCTGGGTAGCCACATGATTAGCTCCCCCAGTGCCTCCAAGTCTTATCTTTAAGGCATTTTCTCAGTGAGGTCTGCCTTTACCTCTACTTCTAACATTTCAGCCACTCCCACATCAATATTTCACATCTATCTTTTCTGCTTTTTTCCCTCTTTGTAACACTTGTAATCATTTATGTTTCTTACCTCTCTCTCTCTTTTCCTGTCTTCCTAATTAGAATGAACATTCTATGATGGCAAAATTATTCTGAGGAAACCTCTTTTTTTACTACTGAATTGTCATAGCAGGTGCTCAACAAATGTTGTTTTGAAGGAATAACTGAATGAAATAATAAATATAATTAACATTTCAGGAAAACTACAAAGGAAACTGATAACATAGTTGCCTTTGGGGAAAAGAACTGGGTGGTCATTGTTAAAAGGAGGACAGGCCAGGTGCGGTGGCTCACGCCTGTAATCCCAGAACTTTGGGAGGCCGAAGAGGGTGGATCACATGAGGTTGGGAGTTTGAGACCAGCCTGACCAACATGGAGAAACCCCGTCTCTACTAAAAGTACAAAATTAGCTGGGCATGGTGGTGCATACCTGTACTCCCAGCTATTTGGGAGGCTGAGGCAGGAGAATCGCTTGAACTCAGGAGGTGGAGGTTGCAGTGAGCTGAGATCACGCCATTGCACTCTAGCCTGGGCAACAAGAGCAAACTCCATCTCAAAAGAAAAAAATAAAATAAACAAATAAAATAAATAAAATAAAATAAAAGAGGAAGATTACTCATTGTATATCCTTTTGCTATGTATTACAAAATTAGAATATTTTACCTATTGAAATATATATATGAATTAATTCAAAATTTTAAAAATATTTCTTTAATTGGCAACCACTATTACTCAAGAAGTCAGCCTAATTAGCTTATTAATTTTCTATGTGTTACCAATTGAATTATGAATAGTGTTCCTTGATTCCAGTCTTAATATACATTTGTATAAGGAGTGAGCTTAAGGATATATGAATATATTTCAGAGTTGTGTATATTTTCTGTGAACTGTATGCATATACTTTGCTCATTTCTTTGTTAGGTTGTTGTTTTTTAGGTGTATTGATTTGCAGGAAAGCTTGAACATTAGTGATAATAGATGTAAGCATGTTTTTCCATTTGTTGTTTGTCTTTTGCCTTTGCCCATAGTAGTTTTGTCATGCATAAACTCATGGTTATACGTAGTTCAGTTTATCTTTTTTTTCCTGAAAATAGTTTACTCTTTCCCATGGAACAGTTTAAGTAAAATTGCAGTTATCTGTCCTTTAAAGATTTGGAGGCTTTTTCCCATGAAACTTATGCAGAGTGTAACTCATGACACCCATCTCTATTTCTTCTACAGTAATTGGTATATTTAGACTTTTTATATCTTCTGGTGTCAATTTTTTAATAAATTATATTTTCCTAAAAAGTATTTTGAGTTCTCAAAATTATTTTCACGAAGTAGAACAAAGTAGTTACTTGCCATTCTTTAATTTTTCATGGTATTTGTGCTTGAGTTTCCTGTTTTGGTGCTTAAGCTTACTTGAGTTTCCTGTTTTGGTGCTTAAGCTTACTTTAAGTTAGATAAAAGTTAATTTATTTTAATTTTATTTCCGAAGGAACCAGATCTTGAAATTATTTTTTAATTCTTCTATTTTATGTTTTCTTTTCTTTTCTTTCTTTCTTCTTCTTCTTCTTTTTGTTTTTCCAGACAAGATCTTGCTCTGTGATCCAGACTGGAGCGCAGTGGTCCTATCACAGTTCACTGTAGCCTTGACCTCTGGGCTTAGGCTATCTTCCCACTTCAGCCTCCTGAGTAGCTGGGACCACAGGTGTGCACCATCACACTTGCTTAAGTTTTGATTTATTTGTAGTAAGAGGATTTCCATATGTTACCCAGGCGGTTCTTGAGTTCCTAGCCTTAAGCGATCCTCCTGCTGTGGCCTCCCGAAGTGCTGGGATTATAGGCATGGGCCACCATGCCCAGCCTGTTTTGTTTTCTAATTCCTTACTTTCTTTTTAAATTAATTTATTTCTGTTTTTCTTCGCTTTTTGTAATTTTTTAATTTTTTGATTTGAATGTCTAATTTATCATTCTTTTATTTAAAATGTTATTGGAGACTATACATTTTCCTCTGAGCACTACTGTAGCTATATTTCATAGAATTTAATGCACAGCATTTTCTTTATTGTTGATTCTCAGAAATTCTACAGATTAAGTTGGATTGCATCTTTGATCAAATAATTGATTAGAGAGGGTGTTAAAATTTCTAAATGGCTTTTTGTTTTCTGGCTTGATATTAATTTATAGTTTTCTTCTTTTTGAAATGTCTTTCTGTTTACTAATGGCTTAACAAATGGTTAAATTTGAAAAATATTGCTGTAACATAAAAAGGTCTAATTTTTTTCTTTGTAATATACAGACCATGGTATGAATTGTTAACTCAGTTTTTATATTATTTTTTCTTCCCTCTCCTTATTTACCGTTTGTCTGTTTTTATCCTTATAGTCTGAAATAGATGAATTAAAACATCCCCCCCATAATGACTGTCTCTTTTTTTTTTTCCAAAAAAATTAGCCGGGCATGGTGGCAGGTGCCTGTAGTCCCAGCTACTTGGGAGGCTGAGGCAGGAGAATGGCGTGAACCCCGGAGGCAGAGCTTGCAGTGAGCCGAGATCTCACCAGTGCACTCCAGCCTGGGCGACAGAGCGAGACTCCATCTCAAAAACCAAACCAAACCAAACAAAAAAACTTACATCATATCTTCTTTCTCAATCAATATGTGTCTTTCCTTCCTGATTTTTTTTTTTTTTTTTTTTTTTTTTTTTGAGACAGAGTCTCATTCTGTCACCCAGGCTGGAGTGCAATGGTGAGATGTCGGCTCACAACAACCTCCGCCTCCCAGGTTCAACTGATTCTCATGCCTCATGCTCCCAAATAGCTGGGACCATTGGCATGTGCCACCACGCCCAGCTAACTTTTGTATTCTTAGTAGAGACGGGGTTTCGCCACGTTGGCCAGGCTGATCTCGACCTCCTGACCTCAACTGATCCGCCCACCTCGGCAGCCCAAAGTGTTGGGATTACAGGCGTGAGCCACTGCGCTCCCCTACCGCTTTTTAAAAACTTCTTGAACCAACTAGGATCTATTCAACTAGACTGTTGAATAGATGTGTTGAGAACAGACAACCTTAAAATGTTACTAGTCCTAGAGAGAAAGCAGGCCGGGAGTGGTGGGTGGCTCAAGCCTGTAATCCCAGCACCCTGGGAAGCCAAGGTGGGCAGATCACATGAAGTCAGGAGTTTGAGACCAGCCCTGGCCAACACGGAGAAGCCCATCTCCACCAAAAATACAAAATTAGCCAGGCATGGTGGTGCGCACCTGTAATTCCAGCTACTTGGGAGGCTGAGGCAGGAGAATCATCTGAACCCAGGAGGCAGAGGCTGCAGTGAGCCAAGACCACGCCACTGCACTCCAGCCTGGGCAAAACAAGGGAAACTCTGTCTCAAAAAAAAAAAAAAAAAGAAAAGAAAAGAAAGAAAATTAGCTAGGAAGTATTCCATCCTCTTCAATTTTCTGAAAATGTTTATATAGAATTAAAATTATTTCATTATTAAATGTTTGGTAGAATTCAATAGTAAGGTAACCTGAAATGTTCTTTTTACCAAGGTTTGTAACTACACATTCAATTTATTTTGGAGATACATGACCATCATTAATAGCTTTATCTACTTATTTACTTATTCTTTGTTTTTGTTTTGTTTTGTTTTGTTTTTTTGAGATGGAGATTCGCTCTGTTACGCAGGCTGGAGATGCAGTGGCACGATCCCCGCCTACCGCAACCTCCACCTCCCAGGACTGTCTCTTATAAGATCTCCAGTACTTTTTGCTTTATGAATATTGATGCTCTGTTAAGAAGAGTTACTCATAAGTACTTTGTTTCATTTTTAATCGCAAAGTACTTTTTGTCCTCCTCTAATGTTCTTTGTACAATTCAACTTCTTTTCTTAAAGACCACACCCCATCCTTCCCTTTCATTGACTTTTGTCAGTCCATGGTAGTCAGTCTTTCAAAATCATGTTTTAGTTAGGTTTCATATACAGAACATTTGTTTTGTGATTCAATCCAAATGCCATTTTTTTCTTTTGATGGATGAATTTAGTTCATTTTTATTTAATGATATGACCCAGATTTGGTCTAAATTATGTTATATACTTTATGTTATGTTTTCTGGTTTTGTAAGTTTAAAATGTTACCATTATAAGTCTACATGTTTTGTTTTGTGGGTGTATTTTATCAGGCATCGGGAAGGTTTGAATACTCATTCTAGTGGTTACTTTAAAAAGTCTAATCTTTGCAATCTTGTTACGTTTCATAATTTCTCTAAATTTTATATTATGAGGAAAGAAGAACTTTCTTCCCATTCATCTCACTTAATTTTAATTGATCATATTATTTTTCATGGTATATATTATTTTTCTTTTAAATATACTTACACATCAATAGCTAGATTTGTGGATCTTAATTTTTATCTTTGACCCCTAGTTGTTAAAGATTATGAACTCGTGCACCTGTATTATACAGAAATAATCCTGAATTTACACCCAGGGATAAACACCCGAGGCAAGTGTGAAGTATAGTTGTTACATCATCCAGTGTCACGGTCCTAGGGACACAGAAGGGAACATCTGGCTACCAAGAATGGACTCTGGCATTCTGTCTGTTTTTAAACTCCTACCACTTGGCCTGACTTGTGCTATGCAGATCGTACAGTTATGCTAAAATCTGGGGCATGGTGAGTAAGCAGGGGTGTGATATATTTTGTGGAAGGCCAGTTTTCTCAAGTCATGAGAATCCAGCAGTGCCTAGCCTTATCTTAGTTATGTATTGCATTAATATAACATATCGTTAGAAGCAGAAAGAAGGTAAAGGAAACACCAAATACATTTTCTGCTGTACCACTTCACTTGAGTTTGCTGCTGATGGAAGCCCAGCACTCCCCTAGCATAGCTTTAAAAGGCAACACAAAGCTTATTATGGTTGTGGCTCATCCAGACTCCCACCCAAGTACAGCAAGCAATAGGCTGTGACTCAATATCTGGGCCGGGCGCGGTGGCTCAAGCCTGTAATCCCAGCACTTTGGGAGGCCGAGACGGGCGGATCACGAGGTCGGGAGATCGAGACCATCCTGGCTAATACGGTGAAACCCCGTCTCTACTAAAAAATACAAAAAACTAGCCGGGCGAGGTGGCGGGCGCCTGTAGTCCCAGCTACTCGGGAGGCTGAGGCAGGAGAATGGTGTAAAACCCGGGAGGCG
The DNA here is from genome assembly GCF_007565055.1 of Rhinopithecus roxellana. NCBI lineage: Eukaryota > Metazoa > Chordata > Mammalia > Primates > Cercopithecidae > Rhinopithecus > Rhinopithecus roxellana. The sequence continues at coordinate 35,535,997 of NC_044567.1, forward strand.
GAGCTTGCAGTGAGCTGAGATCTGGCCACTGCACTCCAGCCTGGGCAACAGAGCGAGACTCCGTCTCAAAAAAAAAAAAAAAAACCAAAAACAAAATAAAAATATCTGAGTCTCGGGCCGGGCACGGTGGCTCACGCCTGTAATCCCAGCACTTTGGGAGATCAAGATGGACGGATCATGAGGTCAGGAGTTTGAGGCCAACCTGGCCAACATAGTGAAACCCCGTCTCTACTAAAAATACAAAAAATTAGCTGGGCATGGTGGCAGGTGCCTGTAATCCCAGGTATTTGGGAGGCTGAGGCAGGAGAATCGCTTGAACCTGGGAGGTGGAGGTTGCAGTGAGCCGAGGTCGCACCACTGCACTCCAGCCTGGGTGACAGAGTGAGACTCTGTCTCAAAAAGAAAAAAAAAAAAAGAGAAATATTAAAGTGTACATATATTTAGCAAAGAACTCATGTCCACAATGTGATTCAGTTTTACAAATCAACAACAAAATTTCCAAAGTAAAAATGGGCAGAAGACTTGATCAGGTACTATCCAAAAGAAGGTAATCCAAATTGTCAATAAGCATATAAAGGGTTGGTGCTGAACATCATTATTTGTTGAGGAAATGCAAATGACAGCCCAAATGAGATACTACTATACCCCCACCTGAATGGCTAAAATTAAAAAGTCTAACAATACTAAGTATTAGCAACAATGTGGGTTAACTGAAATGCTCATACTTGACTATTGATACTGTAAAGTGGTTCAGCCACTTTAGAAAACTGTTTGGCTGTCTTATTTTTATTTTTTTCAAAGTTAAACTTATTCCTACCCTACCTGATCCATCAAGTCTCCTTATAGCTATATATCCAAGAAAAATCGGTGCATATATCTCAAAAAACATTTTCAGAAAAAAATGTTAAAAGCACCTTTATTTCAAAAGACAACATTTCAACAAATGTAGTTTAATGATCTAATTGGCATTTATTTGTGATTCATGAATTAAGCAGCATCTCATGTAAAAATAGAGAAGTGCTATGCTGTGCATGGCAGAAGAGTCAGTTTTGATCGGGTAGCTTGAACAGGAGCAAGAAAACAGCATAGTACAAAAAGTGGATTTGTTGACATCAGGTTACTTAAGGTTACTTTCCTTGTAAGGGTTAGAGCAGAGGAAACTTCCTTACCGTGTTGACAAATGCTGGGTTGTTCAGGGATCTGGCTGTCATCTCTCCTGACTTCTTAGAAGGTCAGATAAACTTAATTTTGATTTGATGACATGGAACTTTAGCACAAGTGACTTAATTTTGGTTTCGTATGTTGGGGCCTAGGGCAGGAGCTGAGTCCAAACCAGTGACCTTCCATACATTTTGTTTAACAATTATAATGGCCCAAACTATCAACAACTCAAATGTCCATATCAACAGGAGAATGGATATACTGTGATAAATTTGTGCAATGAATACTGCTCACTGATAAAAAAAAAAAAGAATGAACTGCTGATACATGCAACATGGATGAGTCTCAGTTTTTAGGTAGAATGAGAAAAGTTCAGCCACAAAGGCATGGGTACCGTGTGATATCAGAAGAGACACCACTAATCCATGATAATCAGAATCAGAATAGTGGCTCGTTCTTGGGGAGCAGTGGTAAAAAGACACAAGGAATTTTTTGTAGAAATAAAATATTTTATATCTTGTGACATCCAGTGTGCAATGTGCAATGATAACAAGAAATTTACTGTTTATAAATTATGTCAATTGAAAAAAAGACAAAAGGAGAAAAGAAAAGAATAAAGTATATGTCCCAAGCTTATAGAGCACCTACGAGACCTTGGGTTTATACCGAGTTGTCTTTGGTTTCAGACCTCTTCCCTTCCTGTTAGAACACAGAGCTTTCCAGGGGTCACCTGGTTTGTTCCCTGGCACTGCTGCTGGGTGTCACCTCATCATAAATTCATCCAGTGTTGCTGCACATCACTGCTTCCTAGTCCTCAGGAGGCTAATGCTCCTGACGGGTGCCATCTGACCATGTCACTGCCTGAAGAGCTGACCTGCTTCACAGGCAGGGGGACAGAGTGGCACATCAGAAAGCCACTGCTATGCACTTTACCTAAAATTAAGTGCTAAGGAATAATAATGGGGCTTTTATGCTACATGCATGTTTTCCTTTCCATTAAATCTCAGATATGCTGTTTGCATATCTTAGTTCAGGCTGCTTTGAAATCCATAGGGGGAAAAAACCCCTTCATTAAGTTTAGCAGCATAGTCCGGCAATGCAGCAGCACTCCTATTTATTTTTCCTTCTGTAAATATTTGTGCTCTCTCAGGCTAAGGAGTGGCCTGTGCTAGAGACTAAAATATCCCCATTTATATCCTCCAGGTGCAGCAGGAAACGCCTGACCTCTCACCCTGCCCCTGCAATGACCTCAACCTCACTTATGGGGACCACCCTCTGGGCTGCCCTAATGCAGACCCAAGATCACCTCTCCAGGTTGACTGCTGAATAGCAGGAGAAGATGAACCTGAAATTGAATGGTTATTGCAACCCAGTTTTTTCGGTCGAAAGGTGAAGGTTACTTAGCTTTTGTTGCTGCCTTCAAGCTTGTTAATGAAAAGATGGAAAAACAATATTGACAACGGTGAAGTCCAATTTGTTCAGAAATGGAACCTGATTTATTATAGAAATGAGACAGAAGACAAATGAAAAAGTAAGATATGAAATAAGACCAATAATAGGAAGAAAATTGCAAAAGTCTTAAAGAAATATTATTTCTTTTTCTACTGGGTCCATCCATCTGGGTTTTCAAATTTCTGCAGTTCCCAAGAGGATCATGACTTGAATGTTAATCCAAAATAAGAGTTCCTATTGTAGCTGCTGAGTGTGTTTACCTAACTCCCTCTCATTGCTAACTCAACTTACAGCTAAGGAAATTTTTTTTGTTCATTTAATAAACATTTATTGAACTACCTAACTGTCCCTGTATTTGGTTTATGAATTTAATTTTTAAACTTTCAATTTTTCACCTCTAGAAATTTACTTCCTTTTACATTTTCGCAAGTTTTTATCTTACTAATTCATGCCAAAGCTGTGTTACCACTTATGTAAATTGCCCTATCTAGCTTATAAGACCATGATGAGGAACATATGAAGTAATCTTGATAAAAATATATGAGAATATTTTTTCATTTTGAATACATTCTTTGACTTTTGATGGAAAAGAAAAACACCAGAGGTATTAATTTATCTTTATAACTCTAACAATAAGCTTATACAAATTAAAAGAAAAATACAAAAATAGAACAAAATAGGGAAAGTGAACTCATACGAGATCAAAACTTTTTTTACTAAAAAATGTGATTGTGAATTTAGAAATGCAATAAAGTGTATCAACATTGGACGAAGGTCATAAACAGCAAATAACACTTTGAAATATCTTGTCATATTCTAAACGTCAAAGGAATTCTCAAAAAAGTCCAAAGACAAATAGTATAAGCCATAATTTCTTATCACTTTGCAATAAAATTAGAAATTAAACAAAAAGGGATAAGATGGGGGAAAAAACCCCAAATCAAATACAAAGAGATTTTAAAATACTTTCTGAAGTAACTTGTAGAATAAGAACTTCAATGATAGCCTACTTATAAAATAATGATTTATTTACCCATCTCCCTTTGTCTGGGTGAGAGCTTGGAGAAGGGTAGTGGGTGACATATTCACCTGCCCTTCTTATTTCTATAGCTCTTCCAGTAGCTGGAAAGGTATAATCTGCAGTTGGCTCTTGAACAGCATGGGGACGTGCGGCATCTATCTACTGTACAGTCAATAATCCAGGCATAATTTTGGACTCTTCAAACTACTAATAGCTTCCTGTTGACAAAAAGCCTTACTGATAATATAAACAGTCTATTAATACATATTTTGTATGTTATCTGTATTAGATACTGTATCCCTATAACACAGTAAGCTAGAGAAAGGAAAATTTTCTTAAGAAAACCCGAAGGAAGAGACTATGTATTTACTATTCATTAAATGGAAGTAGATCATCACAAAGGTCTTTGTCTTCATCGTCTTCATGTTGAGTAGGCTGAGGAGGAGGAGAAAGAGGAGGGGTTGGTTTTGCTGTCTCTGGGGTGGCAGAGGAGAAAGAAAATTCCCATAGAAGTGGACTTATGCAGTGCTAACCCTTATTGTTCAAGGTTTGGCTGTATTTCATTTTCTTCGGCAAGATAGGAACACTTGTACTAAATACTCAAAGTTTAGCCCCCGAAGCCTATATCATTCAATATAATTATATAGGAAAAGGAGGAATTAGAGACTCTTATTTTCAAGACAAAGGTATGTCTTGCTGCAAAATCCTACTCTTAAACACGAGAAGCTGAACATTCACTGTTTCAGTCTTCTTATCTGAAGTCCTTTTGCAACAATTCCTAATTACTTCCAGGGCAAGTGGGATGCCTGAAGGGAACAGGGGTGAATGTTATATTTTAGGCAAAATAATAAAGCCCCATTAAGAAATTTACAAATATTACTACTATTGTACTTTTTTACTAGAAAAAATGGTAATATAAGAACTGAATTAAATGAGGAAGCACAAGCCAGGGAATCATAAAATAAAAGTAGAAATTAATGAAACAGAAAATAAAAAAGTAAAATTGATAAATTAGTCAAATGCTAGTTCTTTGAAAGGGCTAATAAAATATATAATGTTAAGGTGTAATAGTCTTAATAAAAAATTAGAAAAAATAGGCAATCTGGGAAGCAAAAGGGATATAAAATCAGATATCAAGAAGTATTAAAGCCACAAATAATACAATATAACACTTCATGATAATAAATGCTAATGTTGATGAAATGTTCACATTTCTAGGAAGTATAAATCACCCAATTAAAAAATCAAATTAATGATAATAAAACCTAGCTATCTATGGGAAAAATTATGAAAAAAAGAGGCTAAACACAGTTTTATGGTCAGTTTTTCTTGATTTTTATGAAACAGTTACTTGTGTCCTGAAATAGGCTAAATCTTATTTAAAAAAGTAAAAATCTTTCATATCTCTTATGCTAGAGTCTAATAAATGTACAGTAAAAATGCAACATAGGGAGTGATCTGTTTGAAAGAGCAAAAACCTTATAGAAAAATAGAGACGGGTGGATCACGAGGTCAGGAGATCGAGACCATCCTGGCTAACACGGTGAAACCCCGTCTCTACTAAAAAATACAAAAAACTAGCCGGGCGAGGTGGCGGGCGCCTGTAGTCCCAGCTACTCGGGAGGCTGAGGCAGGAGAATGGCGTGAACCCGGGAGGCGGAGCTTGCAGTGAGCTGAAGTGAGCTGAGATCCGACCACTGCACTCCAGCCCGGGCGGCAGAGCAAGACTCTATCTCAAAAAAAAAAAAAAAAAAAAAAAAAAAAAAAAAAAAAAACAATCTAGGCTGGGTTCAGTGGCTCTTGCTTGTAATCCCAGCACTTTGGGAGGCCAAGGCAGGTGGATTACAAGGTCAGGAGTTCCAGACCAGCCTGACCAACATGGTGAAAACCTGTCTCTACTAAAAATACAAAAATTAGCCAGGTGTGTTGGCGTGTGTCTGTAATCCCAGCTACTCAGGAGGCTGAGGCAGGAGAATTGCTTGAATCCAGGAGGCGGAGGTTGCAGTGAGCTGAGATTGTGCTCCAGCCTGGGTGACAGAGTGAGACTCTGTCTCAAAAAAATAAAAAAGAAAAAAAAAGAAAAATAACAACAATCTAAATGCAGCAGTACATTAGGAAGACAATTATATGTAACCAAATAGGATTTGTCATGAGACTATAAAGGTAAATATATAATAGAAATATATAATAGAAAAGCTGTTAACATAATTATTCACAATGCAAATTCACAGAATTCTATGATCCTATGTATGAATATCAAAATATTATAGATAAAATTCAATATTATATTGAAATATTATAGATAAAATTCAATATCCACAACTGATAAAACTTTTTGTAATCTAAGGAAACTTTTGAACATCACAGAAACCATCTACCTTAAATTTTGTCATATATGATGGTGAAGTGTGGTATGTGGTGAAGTGTGATACACGATATGATGGTGAAAGGGTGATATGTCTTTTCAGGTTGGAAGCCAGATAAAGATGCTTTGATATGAGCAATTTTTCTTAATATTTTTCTGAAATTTTTTTTATCAATTCGATTAGGTAAGAAGACAATATGAGCAGAAGGTATAACTATTGAAAATAAGGACAAAGGTTTTTATCCATTGATAATAGGATAGCATACCTGAAAAATTCAAAATGAAATGAAAAGTACCTGAAGATAGTAAGCAAATTCAGAAGATTCTGGGAGTAAAGAAATAAAGCTATAGAATGAAGAGACGTCAAGCAAGAGGGGAGAAATCACAGCATATTTGTATGCTGATGGGATGATACTGAACAGACTGAAAACTGAGTGACATAGAAAGGAAGAGAATTGATTGGAAAATGTCATAAGCATGAAGAGGGTGTGAAGGAAGAGAGAGGACCCAGAACCTCATGAGTCATGCCAATAAACACATCAAGGATGAGGCAGACAGAATCACCAACAGAAGATCCAGTGAGGTTGAAGGAAAACCCACAGCATGTGGTCACAGAGGCCAGGAGAGGAAATGTTTTCAAGAGAGGGGATCTATTGCTGAAAGGTCAGAAATGTGGAGGCCAGAGAAGGTTGTGGATTTTTCAGCAGGAAAGTATTTGATGTCTTCACAGGATCATGTGATGTGGTGGAGCATCACAAGAAGAATCCCATCTAGGTAGGTTAGGTAGTGAGTGGGAGGTGAGTATGTGTGATCAGTGATTGATTGCAGACAGCCCTTGCAGAGATTTTGATGTGGAGGGAAGGCGAGATTATGAGGATGTGAGGTTTTGGACAATTTTTTTTTTTCCAAAGAGGATGGAAACTAGATCATGCCTATTTGCCAACGAAAATAATCCAGGAGGGGGTCAATTAATTGTGCTGTGGAGAGGCGATCATTGCTGAAGGGAAATATTTGAGAATGGGAAAGAGAATGGTTTCTTCATAAATGGCTGGAAAAACCTGTTCTTAGATACCAAGATACATGTTATTGCCAAATGAACCTCTGCAAAATAAATAGTAGTTTTCAATTAAAATTTTAACACTTAAAATATTTAATTTGATAAAATTAAATGCCTGAAAATAGGTAAGATGATTTGGAAAAAAAAAAAGTCATAAGGAGAGTGTTGCTTTAACATATATTCATACAGTTTATAAAGTTTCAATTATTTTATAATGTAAGGAATAAGTAAACTGGTCAGTGGAATAGAATAGAATTCTAAAATAGAAATTTCTAGAAGTGAGTCTCAAATAACAAATAATAAGTTAGCATGTGTCAAGTCAGTGGAGAAAACATTATTCATTAAATGTCATCTCACTCCTTGTTGACTCCCAACTGGTGACTCATTAAAAAAAGCAGCAAGGTGAGATCACACTGTTAAATCATATGTTAAAATAAATTGCAGATAGATTTATGCTTTAATGAACACTATAAACATGCTAAAATAAAACACAGTGACCTTCTAAGCATGCTTTCAAAAGCAATTTGAGTTGTAAATGGACTGATAGGTGGATTATGTAAAAATTAAAATCCTCGTTGTAAGATCCAAAAATGGTAAAGTCTACATGGCTATGAAAAGTACGCGGTAGAAAAGCATTTTATGACAAGGGTAAAATAAATTACAAAAATAATGTATTTCTAAGCCACAAACAAAAAGATTATGAAAGAACCTTCTTGTACGATCCTTATTTTGCAATAAAAATATTTGCATATGTACACAGCAAAGACTGGAAGAAAATATTTTTAAAAATTAAGTATCCTAGAAACGCAAATCAGAAACACTTTTCATATTTACTCATACACTTCACTGAGGGTTAAGAATATTATGAAATCAGCAGAGAGAAAGGATATATCTCAGTGGGGAAGGGTCCTCAGTTGCCTCCTGTGTTTCATTAGAACACAGCCAGGGTAGTGGTGATGGTCAGTGATTATTTGGTGTTATCAGATCTGTAGAGACTCGAACGAAGGGACTCCAGGACTTTTATTGTTTACCCTGCTGGAATGGCTATACCAGGATCCAGAAACAATTTGTTACCATGGCAATTTTACTGCTCAAAAAGTTATCGCATGTAGGACCAACGTCTGAGTTCTGAGCTGTTAACTACTTGGTGGTTTGTATTTATGTAACTACCATTTTCTTTCTTTTTTTTTTTCAGTTCTTTTTTTTTCTTTTTTTCTTTTTTTTATATTATAATTTAAGTTCTAGGGTACATGTTCACAACGTGCAGGTTTGTTACATACGTATACATGTGCCATGTTGGTGTGCTGCACCCATTAACTCATCATTTACATTAGGTTTATCTCCTAATGCTATCCCTCTCCCCTCCCCCCACCCCACAACAGGCCCCAGTGTGTGATGTTCCCCTTCACGTGTCCAAGTGATCTCATTGTTCAATTCCCACCTATGAATGAGAACATGTGGTGTTTGGTTTTCTGTTCTTGCGATAGTTTGCTGAGAATGATGGTTTCCAGCTGCATCCATGTCCCTACAAAGGACACGAACTCATCCTTTTTCATGACTGCATAGTATTCCATGGTGTATATGTGCCACATTTTCTTAATCCTCTCTGTCATTGATGGACATTTGGGTTGGTTCCAAGTCTTTGCTATTGTGAATAGTACCACAGTAAACATACAGGTAACTACCATTTTCTGTACCTGCAGCATGAGTTATGACTCTTCCTTTTATGTGTACCTGTTTCAGGACCTAGAAATTTTTATTACTTAGGGACTTTCCATGTGCAGATGTGTCCATGAGCTACCACTGTCTTATCTCCAGTCCAGCCTACCATCTAACTCAATTATCATATTCCTAACTGATCATTTAACATTTATAGATAGCTGTCCCACCATCACTCCAAATACAATATGTTCTTCATGTTCTTCCCCAATAAGATTGCTTACACATCCTAATTTCTCTCTTTTCATCAAAGATTTCTATTGCTCATTTTGTAATAAGGCTTGGTATCTTGGTATTATAACTTGTTTTTAAAATTCTCTTGTCCCCTATTTCCAAGCAGTTGCCATCCACTACTGTTTATTTGTTTGAAATCTCTTTTCGGCTGGGCGTGGTGGCTCACGCCTGTAATCCCAGCACTTTGGGAGGCCGAAGCAGGCAGATCACCTGAGGTGAGGAGTTTGAGACCAGCTTGGCCAACATGGTGAAATCCCATCTCTAATAAAAATACAAAAATTAGCCAGGCATGTCGGTGAGCACCTGTAATCCTAGTTACTTGGGAGGCTGAGGCAGGAGGATCGCTTGAACCTGGGAGGCGGAGGTTGTAGTGAGCTGAGATTGTGCTATTGCACTCCAGCCTGGGCAGCAGGAGTGAAACTCCTCAAAAAAAAAATCTCTTCCCTCTGGTTCTCACTGTTTCCACTTCAGTATAGTATCTCACAACCCCCCCACCCCATGTAATATTAAATGTTTGTACTTCCATTCTCTTTATTCCTCTAACTGGGGAGGTTCTATACTTAGGTAGAGTGGGTAGGAATTTTCACGGCACTGAAAAAGCCTTATACACCCAAAACTCTCAAGCTCAGTTGGCTAGAAATGTCATCACTTGAGTGTCCACTCCGTTGACATCTGGCTGAGAAGTTGCTTGTGTGATCACCATTAACGGAAAACGATACAAGGTGATCATGTACTCTGGAGAGCTCAGCATGAAGAAAAGAATTCACAACTTCACCTTACATAGTTTGGAAATGCCATGGAAATTCACCAATTTGATGTTTTGTCTCAACTTTAAGAGCCTTAACACAATTAACTTTGTCAGTCATTTGCATTTTTATTTTTCTTTTTATTATTATGATTATACTTTAAGTTCTATGGTATATATACACAATGTGCAGGTTTGTTACATATGTGTATACATGTGCCATGTTGGTGTGCTGCACCCATTAACTCGTCATTTACATTAGGTATATCTCCTAATGCTATCCCTCTCCCCTCCCTCCACCCCATGAAAGGCCTCAGTGTGTGATGTTCCCCACCCTGTGTTCAAGTGTTCTCATTGTTCAATTCCCACCTATGAGTGAGAACATGTGGTGTTTGATTTTCTGTCCTTGCAATAGTTTGCTCAGAATGATGGTTTCCAGCTTCATCCATGTCCCTGCAAAGGACATGAACTCATCCGTTTTTATGGCTGCATAGTATTCCATGGTGTATATGTGCCACATTTTCTTAATCCAGTCTATCATTGATGGACATTTGGGTTGGTTCCAAGTCTTTGCTATTGTGAATAGTGCTGCAATAAACATATGTGTGCATGTGTCTTTATAGCAGCATGATTCATAATCCTTTGGGTATATACCCAGTAATGGGATGGCTGGGTCAAATGGTATTTCCAGTTCTAGATCCTTGAGGAATCGCCACACTGTCTTCCACAATGGTTGAACTGGTTTACAGTCCTACCAACAGTGTAAAAGCATTCCTATTTATCCACATCCTCTCCAGCACCTATTGTTTCCTGACTTTTTAATGATTGCCATTCTAACCAGTGTGAGATGGTATCTCATTGTGGTTTTGATTTGCATTTCCCTGATGGCCAGTGATGATGAGCATTTTTTCATGTGTCTGTTGGCTGCATAAATGTCTTCTTTTGAGAAGTGTCTGTTCATATCTTTCACCCACTTTTTGATGGGGTTGTTTGATTTTTTTCTTGAAATTTGTTTAAGTTCTTTGAAGATTCTGGATATTAGCCCTTTGTTAGATGTGTAGATTGTAAAAATTTTCTCCCATTCTGTAGGTTGCCTGTTCACTCTGATGGTAGTTTCTTTCACTGTGCAGAAGCTCTTTAGTTTAATTAGATCCCATTTGTCTATTTTGGCTTTTGTTGCCATTGCTTTTGATGTTTTAGTCATGAAGTCCTTGCCCATACCTATGGCCTGATTGGTGTTGCCTAGGTTTTCTTCTAGGGTTTTTATGGTTTTAGATCTAACACCTAACTCTTTAATCCATCTTGAATTAATCTTTGTATAAGGTGTAAGGAAGGGATCCAGTTTCAGCTTTCTACATATGGCTAACCAGTTTTCCCAGCACCATTTGTTAAATAGGGAATCCTTTTCCCATTTCATGTTTTTGTCAGGTTTGTCAAAGATCAGATCATTGTAGATGTGTAGTATTATTTCTGAGGGCTCTATTCTGTTCCATTGGTCTATATCTCTGTTTTGGTACCAGTACCATGCTGTTTTGGTTACTGTAGCCTTGTAATATAGTTTGAAGTCAGGTAGCGTGATGCCTCTAGCTTTGTTCTTTTGGCTTAGGATTGTCTTGGCTATGCGGGCTCTTTTTTGGTTCCATATGAATTTTAAAGTAGTTTTTAAAAGTAGTTTTTTTCCAATTCTGTGAAGAAAGTCATTGGTAGCTTGATGGGGATGGCACTGAATCTATAAATTACCTTGGGCCGTATGGCCATTTTCACAATATTTATTCTTCCTATTCATGAGCATGGAATGTTCTTCCATTTGTTTGTGTCCTCTTTTATTTCATTGAGCAGTGGTTTGTAGTTCTCCTTGAAGAGGTCCTTCACATCCCTTGTAAGTTAGATTCCTAGGTATTTTATTCCCTTTAAGCAATTGTGAATGGGAGTTCACTCATGGTTTGGCTCTCTGTTTATCTGTTATTGGTATATAGGAATGCTTGTGATTTTTGCACACTGATTTTGTATCCTGAGACTTTGCTGAAGTTGCTTATCAGCTTAAGGAGATTTTGGGCTGAGATGATGGGGTTTTCTAAATATACAATTATGCCACCTGCAAACAGGGACAATTTGACTTCCTCTTTCCCTAATTGAATACACTTTATTTCTTTCTCTTGCCTGACTGCCCTGGACAGAACTTCCAACACTATGTTGAATAGGAGTGGTGAGAGAGGGCATCCCTGTCTTGTGCCAGTTTTCAAAGGGAATGCTTCCAGTTTTTGCCCATTCAGTATGATATTGGCTGTTGGTTTGTCATAAATGGCTCTTAGGATTTTCAGATATGTCCCATCAATGCTTAGTTTATTGAGAGTTTTTAACATGAAGGGCTGTTGAATTTTGTTGAAGACCTTTTCTACATCTATTGAAATAATCATGTGGGTTTTGTCTTTGGTTCTGCTTATATGATGGATTGCATTTATTGATTTGCATATGTTGAACTAGCCTTGCATCCCAGGGATGAAGCCAACTTGATTGTGGTGGATAAGCTTTTTGATGTGCTGCTGGATTTGGTTTGCCAGTATTTTATTGAGGATTTTTGCATCGATGTTCATCAGGGATACTGGTCTAAAATTCTCTTTTTTTGTTGTGTCTCTGCCAGACTTTGGTATCAGGAAAATGCTGGCATCAGAAAATGAATTAAGGAGGATTCCCTCTTTTTCCATAGTTTCAGAAGGAATGGTACTAGCTTCTCTTTGTACTTCTGGTAGAATTCGGCTGTGATTCCATCTGGTCCTGGACATTTTTTGATTGGTAGGCTATTAATTATTGCCTCAATTTCAGAACCTATTATTGGTGTATTCAGGGATTCAATTTCTTCATGGTTTAGTCTTGGGAGGGTGTATGTGTCCAGGAATTTATGCATTTCTTCTAGATTTTCTAGTTTATATGTGTAGAGGTGTTTATAGTATTCTCTGATGGTAGTTTGTATTTCTGTGGGATCAGTGGTGATATTCCCTTTATCATTTTTTATTGCATCTATTTGATTCTTTTCTCTTTTGTTCTTTATTAGTCTTGCTAGCAGCCTATCAATTTTGTCGATCTTTTCAAAAAACCAGTTCCTGGATTCATTGATTTTTTGAAGGTTTTTCTGTGTCTCTATCTCCTTCAGTTCTGCTCTGATCTTAGTTATTTCTTGCCTTCTGCTAGCTTTTGAATGTGTTTGCTATTGCTTCTTTAGTTCTTTTAATTGTGATGTTAGGGTGTCAATTTTGGCTCTTTCCTGCTTTCTTTTGTGGGCATTTAGTGCTATAAATTTTCCTCTACACACTGCTTTAGATGTGTCTCAGAGATTCTGGTATGTTGTGTCTTTGTTCTCATTGATTTCAAAGAATATCTTTATTTCTGCCTCCATTTTGTTAAGCACCCAGTAGTCATTCAGGAGCAGGTTGTTCAGTTTCCATGTAGTTGAGTGGTTTTGAGTGAGTTTCTTAATCCTGAGTTCTAGTTTGATTGCACTGTTGTCTGAGAGACAGTTTTGTTATAATTTCTGTTCTTTTACATTTGCTGAGGAGTGCTTTACTTCCAACTATGTGGTCAATTTTGGAATAAGTGTAATGTGATGCTGAGAAGAATGTATATTTTGTTGATTTTGGGGTGGAGAGTTCTGTAGATGTCTATTAGGTCTGCTTGGTGCAAAGTTGAGTTCAATTCCTGGGTATGCTTGTTAACTTTCTGTCTTGCTGTCTGATGTTGACAGTGGGTTGTTAAAGTCTTCTATTATTGTTGTGTGGGAGTCAAAGTCTCTTTGTAGGTCTCTAATGACTTGCTTTAAGAATCTGGGAGCTCCTGTATTGGGTGCATATATATTTAGGATAGTTAGCGCTTCTTGTTTAATTGATCCCTTTACCATTATGTAATGGCCTTCTTTGTCTCTTTTGATCTTTGTTGGTTTAAAGCCTGTTTTATTAGAGACTAGGATTGCAACCCCTGCCTTTTTTTGTTTTCCATTTGCTTGGTAGATCTTCCTCCATCCCTTTATTTTGAGCCTATGTGTGTCTCTGCGTGTGAGATGGGTCTCCTGAATACAGCACACTGATGGGTCTTGACCCTTTATCCAATTTGCCAGTCTGTGTCTTTTAATCAGAACATTTAGCCCATTTACATTTAAGGTTAATATTTTTATGTGTGAATTTGATCCTATCATTTTGATGCTACCTGGTTATTTTGCTTGTTAGTTGATGCAGTTTCTTTGTAGCATTGATGGTGTTTACAATTTGGGATGGTTTTGCAGGGGCTGGTACTGGTTGTTTCTTTCCATGTTTAGTGCTTTCTTCAGGAGCTCTTATAAGGTAGGCCTGGTAGTGACAAAATCTCTCAGCATTTGTTTGTCTGTAAAGGATTTTATTTCTCCTTCACTTATGAAGCTTAGTTTGGCTGGATATGAAATTCTGGGTTGAAAATTCTTTTCTTTCAGAATGTTGAATATTGGCCCCTACTCTCCTCTGGCTTGTAGAGTTTCTGCCAAGAGATCCGCTGTTAGTCTGATGGGCTTCCCTTTGTGTGTAACCAGACTTTTCTTTCTGGCTGCCCGTAACACTTTTTCCTTCATTTCAACTTTGGAGAATCTGATAATTATGTGTCTTGGAGTTGCTCTTCTCAAGGAGTATCTTTGTGGCGTTCTCTGTATTTCCTGAATTTGAATGTTGGCCTGCCTTGCTGGGTTGGGTAAGTTCTCCTGGATAATATCCTGAAGAGTGTTTTCCAACTTGGTTCCGTTCTCCCCGTCACTAGCTTCAGTAGCTGATTTGATCAGGTGGAAGAAAGGGTATCAGTGACTGAAGATAAAATGAATGAAATGAAGCAAGAAGAGAAGTTTAGAGAAAAAAGAGTAAAAAGAAATGAAAAAAGCCTCCAAGAAATATGGGACTATGTGAAAAGACCAAATCTACGTCTGATTGGTGTACCTGAAAGTACCTGCCTGATCCTTCCTCTGGAATCTTCGTCTCAGAGGGGCACCCAGCCATATGAGGTGTCAGTTGCCCCCTACTGGGAGGTGTCTCCCAGGTGTCTACTTGGGGGTCAGGGACCCACTTGAGGAGGCAGTCTGTCGGTCCTCAGATCTCAAACTCTGTGCTGGGAGAACCACTACTCTCTTCAAAGCTGTCAGACAGGGACGTTTAAGTCTGCAGAAGCGTCTGCTGCCTTTTGTTCAGCTATGCCCTGCCCCTAGAGGTGGAGTCTACAGAGGCAGGCAGGTCTCCTTGAGCTGTGGTGGGCTCCACCACAGTTTGAGCTTCCCAGCTGCTTTGTTTACCTACTCAAGCCTTAGCAATGGTGGACACTGCTCCCCCAGGCTCACTGCCGCCTCGCAGTTTGATTTCAGACTGCTCTGCTAGCAGTGAACGAGGCTCCGTGGGCGTGGGACCCTCTGAGCCAGGCACGGGATATAATCTCCTGGCACGCTGTTTGCTAAGGCCTTTGGAAAAAAGCAGTATTAGGGTCGGAATACCTGGTACCTGATTTTCCAGGTACCATCTGTCAAGGCTTCCCTTTGCTAAGAAAGGTAATTCCCCAACCCCTTGTGCTTCTGGGGTGAGGTGATGTCCTGCCCTGCTCAGTGGGCTGCACCCACCGTCTGACAAGCCCCTGTGAGATGAACCGGGTACCTCAGTTGGAAATGCAGAAATCATCCATCTTCTGCATTGCTCATGCTGGGAGCTGCAGACTGGAGCTGTTCCTATTTGGCCATCTTGGAACCCCCCCTCTGATTTTCAGTCATTTACATTTTAAAGTAAATGGATTTCTTAGGGATTTTTCGAAGAGCTAGTTGTGATAAGGTTGAAGATAAAAGTAATTATAATTCAGTGTTGGAGAAAAGAAGTCATCAAAAAGGAGGCTGAAGAAAGAGGAAACATGAAAAGCAGTCTTTTTATTCTACACAATTTTAAATGCTAATAATAAATCTTGAATTCTATTTGTATTCATTCAACAAGTATCTGATAAGGTTTGTGCTATGTGTCTGGCTCTGTTATAGAAACTGGAAATAGAGAAGTAAGCAAAACAGACAAGATTTTACTTTCTTGAAGTTTATAGTCTAGTAAGAGAAAGATAATAAACAAGTAAATGAACAAATAATTAAATACACAAACTAAGTGAAGATAGTGGCGCTTAATATGAAGAAAATAAGACAAGGTGCTATGATAGCCGTGGAAAGTGGTCACCAAGGGGATTGGATGGTCAGAAAGGGCCTCTCGACAGAGCTTATTTTTAGCTGAGACCTAAATGACAAGAAGACACCAGTCATGGAAAGATCTGAGATAATAGCACTACAAAGAGGCAGAACAGCCTGCCATTACACGAAGATGGGAAGGAGCTTGTTGGATCCAAGGAGGAGGAGAAAGATTGGAGTGACTGGAGAGAAAGGGAGAGAGGCATGTGAGATTAAGCCAGTGGCAATCAGATCATGCAGAGCTTTGACGAAGATGTGATGAGTTTGTGTATTATTTTAAATGAGTTGAGAACTCCATTGAAGGGCTTGATAGCAACATAACATGATATGACATGGGCTTTGAACATAGCACATGGGCTACTGTGTGAAGAATGGATTGTTGGGAGAAAGATGACAACTACTGAGTAGGCTATCAGAGGAATCTAAAGGAGAGACGGTGATGGCTTGGCCCAGAATTGTGAAAGTGGAGTCTGAATGTGTTTGGATTTCAGATATAATTTGGATTTGGGGTATTATTCCTGCGATATTAGATGCTGGTTGAGAAAGGAAGAGGGATCAAGGATGGCCTAATATCTTTCTTTGAGCAGCTGGGTTACTAACTCTCAGATGACAGAGATGGATAGGAGTAAGGAGAAATGAAAAGTTCTCTTTGGACATGTTGAGACGCCCTCTTGACATTCCAGTGGGAATGTCAGGTTGTAGGTTATATGTGTGTGGAGCTACACATAGAATTCAAGTTCAAATATATAAATCAGAGCACTACCAGCTTATTAAAAACATTAGACTGAGTAAGATTGCCTAGGAAGAGTGGAGGGAAGAAGTAGAGAGACAGAGAGAGAGAGAAGAGAAAGGGAGAAAAGTATAACTTCATGATCACATTAACCTTCCAAAAATACTCTTTTTTTTTCCTTTTATGAGGGAATTTTCCTACTCCCTTGCTCAAGGGTCTCCAAATATTCTATATTTCCATTAGAATTCTATTTACTTTAATGTTTAAAATGCTGAATGAAAATCCCATGTCCTTTCTGATTCTTCCAGTCCACACTGACCTTTCCATATTCTGGCAATTTTTGTACCATTTGGTATACTGAAGAATTAACCCTATCTAAAGTAAGTTGTGGCCTTTCCTCTTAGCTACTGAAGATGATCTCTAGCCCTTAGAATGTCCTGCCAGATAGAAGGGTTTATGTTTGCCTAGCTACAGATCTAACAGTGTGATTAATGTTAAAGCCTTTGGACCATGTGATATCAGTTCCGGCTTCTGGAGGACCAGGGACTAAAGATATTTACTTGATTTCCAGGAGGGCTGGACACAAAGGTCAGTGAATTAGTCAGGTTTCTCTAGAGGGACAGAACGAATAGGTTAGATGCATATATAAAGGGGAGTTTAATAACGAGTATTGACTCACATGATCACAAGGTGAGGTCACACAATAAGCCGTCAGCAAGCTAAGGAACAACAAAACATGTCTGAGTCCCAAAGCTGAAGAACTGAGAGTCTGATGTTCGAGGGCAGGAAACATCCAGCACGGGAGAAAGATATAAGCCAGAAGACTAAACCAGTCTAATCTTTCCACATTCGTCTGCCTGCTTTTTTTCTGGCCATGCTGGCATCTGATTAGATTGTGCCCACTCAGATTGAGAATAGGTCTGCCTTTCCTAGTTCACTGACTCAAATGGTAATCTCCTTTGGCAACACCCACACGGACACACCCAGGAACAATACTTTGCATCCTTTAATCCAATCAAGGTGACCCTCAGTATTAACCATAACCGTCAGCCATGCAGGCAATGTGGGCTTGGGCCTCAGTAAAAACTCTGGACACCGAGGACCTGCCTGGACTTCCCTGGCTGACAATACTCCCTGCATGTGGCCAAACATAGCAGCAGGAGTTAACATTGTCTATGACTCCATGGGGAAAGGATGACTAGAACTCTGTGTGTGAATATTTCCTGGGCACTGCCCTATCTGTCTCTTCTCTTGGCTGATTTTCATCTGTATTCTTTCCCTGTAATAAACCATAACCATGAGTATAAACAGCTTTCCATGAGTTTTGTCAGTCTTTTAGTACATTATCAAACCAGAGGGAAGTTTTGGGAACCCTCCTGATATGGTTTAGGTATATCCCTATTCAAATTTCATCTTCCATTGTAACTCCCACAATTCCCATGTGTTGTGGAAGGAACCTGGTGGGAGGTGATTGAATTATGGGGGCAGGGTTTTCCTGTGTTGTTTTCATGATAGTGAATAAGTCTCATGAGATCTGATGTTTGTATAAGGGGGACTTTCCCTGCACAAGCTCTCTCCTCTTGTCTGCTGCCATGTGAGACATGCCTTTCACCTTCCGCCATGATTGTGAGGTGTCCCCAGTCACGTGGACCTGTAAGTCCATTAAACCTTTTTTTCTTCCTAGTCTTGGGTATGTCTTTATCAGCAGCATAAAACTGACTAGTACACCTCCAAATTTGTATTTGGTGTTAGAAGTGAGGACAGTCCTGTGTGGGGACTTTTCTCTCTTGGTAGTTGGCGTAACTCTTTGCACCTTATTGTGGTAGTTATTTAGGTTTTTATTTTCTTTGTTATTTAGCTATTTTATGTGCTTTGAGTCCTTCTCCGCAGGAGTTGATCTCCTAGAGGGCACTTATTTCTTTTGTATCCTTCTTAACACCTAACACAATCTAGGGCATTTACATTCATATGTGTTGTGAATTTAATTGTTGTGTTGAGTCATTATCTTGCTTTTTCATTGAAAAAAATTGCGTATTGCTCAAGAAATACTTGGGAAAATTTAATCTTTATTTAATTTCCTTTTTGTATTTATTAAAATGAGGGCATTGTCTATATGTGTTTGACCAAAAGGAAGATATAGGAGGGAACAATTTTTAAGAATGTGATTTTCTATCCTGTTTGACCTCCACTGAGTAAATAATGTAGCTGCAATGTCCTGATGCATAGGCTATGGATTTGGGGGCCTCCGGCAACACTAGGAAGAGCCCTAGAAGTTCAGAAACAAGTACTGCTGTATTTGGAAGAGAAGATGCTTCAGAGAGAACCCCTGAGCCCCTTAGTTCTCTGTTTGTCGTAGCTGTACTTGTCCTGTAAGCCTATTCTCTCCAATATGGTGGCTGTTACCCACATATGGCTACTGGATGCTTGAAATATGACTAGTCCCACTTGAGAGGTACTGGAAGTATAAAATGCAAACTGGATTTTGAAGACTTAGTAACAAGAAGAAAGTAAAATGTTTCATTAATGATTTGTATAAGCTGATCTCATGTCGAGATGATAATACTTTGGATATATTGGGTTAAATAACACATATTAATAAAATTAATTTCACCAGCTTCCTTTTACCTTTTTTTATTTTAAAATATGACTGCTAGAAAATTTAAAATTACTTATGTGGCTTACGTATTTGTAGTACATCATACTTCTGCTGGACAGTGCTGATCTAAACTCTGGAACAATTGCTTCCTATCCAGTCCTGCGACTGGGGCATTTATCTTTCTTTCCAGGTGGCAATAACTCAAAGCCTACAGGATGCAAAAAGTTCTCTCCCCTTGTTTCGGTGCTAGGAAAGAATGCACAGATTTCCTGCCTGCTTTTTTGTTTCTAATAGTTATTTTCTTTATGGAATTTTTAAGAGATAGGGAAGATGAAGGAAAAGAGTGAGATCTTTGTTTTCAGTTGTCATCCTTCCAGATGGTCTTGAAAAGGCATCTCTAGAAACAAAAGTTTGGGAGGCATAGCAAGAGCTTTAAGAAAAAAAAAAAAGTCCAGAAATCATCTTAAACATGTCAACTCTTCTAATACTTATTTAAAATAGAAGCTTCAAAAATGTTACTTATTTTCCCCCTTTTAAGTTTTCTGAAAAAATTTCCAGAGCTAAGTAGAGATTGCATACACCAAGATTTTGTGAAAAGGACTTTTATTGCAAAGTTACTAGTTTTGAGAATTTGGTTTTAATAAAGAATCCACATAAACTTCCATGAAATGTCAGCAATGTGCTATTTTAGTAATAACCTTACCTGTGTCCTAGGGCCCAATGAATGAGAATCTCCACAACAGAGAAAAGAATAATTGGGGATTAGCAGGTGAAATTGTCTAGTCATGATATTAATGATTTCTTCAAAGAAGCAGCTGGCTCCTGACTTTATCAAAAACTCATTAAATGGTTGTCAATTTTATAAAAGGAAATATCTATTTTATTTCTCTAAGAGGATAGAGATAAGGTGATTTTTTAAAATACGTAACTGCAGAGGCTATCTCTGGGCAAGTTTAACAACCACTAGTAAATAACCAGAAGATGATACGCTGGCCATGGCCAGATGTGAACATTCTGCACACACCCCTCGTGGTGTGCAAATGGTTGGTCATTTTCTGGTGGTTATCAGCTGTGAGTGGTCCTCACCGTCACAAGTGCAGCGAGTTTAATTATATCCCCTTTTAAAGCCAGTTTAGTCGTTCAAAATACATTTTTAAAGGCTTCCAATGAAAAGCATAAAAAGAAAAAAAATCTTTTAACCATAATTTACTAATTCTCCAGCCTTGATTTTTGGCTTTCCTTGCTGCCTAAGTGGTCATATATTTTATAAGCCTTGCTAATTTGCTGTTAAATTTGCTATTCATATGATCCTACATGATTTGTTGGACTTCACTGAACAAAAAAGATTTTTATTAGCAGCCAGTGCTTTCAAAGAGGTGGTTTTTTTCACACCATCAAGGCCACTTTCTCAACTTATTGACAGCTTTATGAGTGTAGCTGGATAAAGAACAGTTTCCTGTATCCAAAAACGTTTTGCATTCCATGGGGCAAAAACTTGGACTTTTAATTAGGATATAAGAGCCTTCCTTTCTCTCCCAACATTCCCCGGGGGCACAGAGCAGTAACACTTGCATTTAGATAGTTAATCACTTTTCCAGACTTCAGCCCACTGAAATTAGGAAGGTTTTTAGGTCAAATGCTTACCTGGCTCTGGGCCAGCCCAGGATGGTATTTATTTCTGCACATCTGCATTTTGTATACATACACACACTGTTTCTCCTTTCTAACTCATTGAGGGTATTTTGCCTACTGCAGAAACTGTCAGATGAATCCTGTTTAGAATCTTATTTGATCCTGCATTTGATATTTTTCACAAGAGAATGAAATATACCCTAGACTTTTCCCATCTGAGATCGCTTTCTGCATGGAGCACCAGGCAAATTCTCCTCATTCCCTCATTCTTGTCCTGACCTCACTATCCAGCATGTTCAGAGGACTTTCAAGGTTTTATGTATCTGTTACATTTTTCTTTGTTGTCATAAACCTACCCAGTACACGTTTTTCTTTTTTCAACATGGTATTAGGTCTTTGATTGTGAAAATGATGAGACACCAAACAGTAAGTGAACATTTTGGAGCTCAAAGTGATAGCCTTGTTGATATAATTTGCTAGTATTTGGGGGAAGCATGAGCTTCCAGAATATGCCAGTTGGCTGGCTTGGGTTTCTTGCCCCATCTTTGCAGAAATTTGCCATCAATATTCAGAATAAATGGGCTTCGGTCAGGCATATAAAAAAGCATAATCTTAGAGTCTTGACTGGTGGCATGGAGCTAATAATAAAGACACTAGGACCACATGAGACCTATTTACTGAAGAAACTGGTAGGTTTTTGATATAAAGATGCCCTCAGGAAATTTTTCTGAGTTGCCCACTTTTTGTTTATTTTGTTACTATCTTGAGAAGACCTATTTCTTGACTGAAAAGTCAACAAAAATTAACAGCCCCCAGTATGCCCAGAACATGGGCTTTTATCCATGGCTCAAAATCTGGTGTTTTAGCAATGCCACTGGTAAACTTCTGCCAAATTTGACGATGTTTTAGATTGTAAAATAGAGACCTGCCATATTGATCTCAAGATTAAGATATGCATGCATCTGAGTACTTGGCAATAATTTTATTATTTTTATTTTTATTTTAGATTCAGGAGGTACGTGTAGGTTTATTACATGGCTATATTGCGTGATGCTGAGATTTGGAGTATGATTTAACTAATCACACAAATAGTGAACATAGTACCCAATAGGTAGTTTTGCAACCCTTGCCCTCCTTTCCTCCTCCCCACGTTTGAAAGTCTTGAAGATGAAAGCAAAAGTGCTTTCATCTTTATGTCCATGTGTACTCAATGTTTAGCTCCCACTTATAAGTGAGAACATGCAGTTTTTGGGTTTCCATTTCTGTGATTATCCACTTAGAATAATGGCCTCTAGCTGCATACATGTTGCTGCAAAGAACTTATTTTATTCCTTTTTATAGCTGCATAGTATTCCATGGTTTATATGTACCATATTTTCTTTAATTCACCATGGATAGTTACCTAAGTTGATTTCGTATCTTTGCTACTGTGAATAGTGCTACAATAGACACAAGAGTGCAGGTGTCTTTTTGTAGAGTGATTTACTTTCTTTTGGGTATATATCCAGTAATGGGATTGCTGAGTCAAACGGTAGTTTTAAGTTGTTTGAGAAATCTTCAAACTGCTTTCCACAGTGGTTGAACTAATTTACATTCTCACCAACGGTGTGTAAGTGTTCCTTTTTCTCCATAGCACCATCAACATTTGTTATTTTTAGACTTTTTAATAGTAGCCATTCTGACTAATGTGAAATGGTATCTAAAATTCATATGGGATCAAAAAAGAGACCAATAGGCAAAATGACCCTAAGCAAAAAGAACAAAGCTGGAAGTATTACATTATTGGACTTCAAACTATACTACAATGGTATAGTAAGCCAAACAGCATGGTATTGATACAAAAATAGACATATAGATCAATGGAACAGAATAGAAAACCTAAAAAATCAAGCCACATGCCTACAATCAATTGATCTTCAACAAAGTCAACAATGGAGAAAGGACACCCTATTCAATAAATGCAAACTAGATATCAAAGGAACATACCTCAAAATAATAATAGCCATATTATGAAAAACCCACAGCTGACATCACATTGAATGGGCACAGTCTGGAGGCATTCCCCCTAAGAATTTAGAAGACGACAAGGATGTCTACCACTCTCATTATTCAACATAGTACTAGAAGTCCTAGCACGAGTAATCAGGCAAGAGAAAGAAATAAAAGGCACCCAAATAAGAAAAGAGGAAGTTAAATTTTCTCTCTTCACTGATGATATGATTCTATACCTAGAAAACCCTAAATACTCCACCAGTACTCGTAGACCAAATGACTTCAGTAAAGTTGCAGGATACAAAATCAACTCACAAAAATCAAAAGTTTTTAACTGTCTTCTCATACTTTTTATTTCCATCTTATCCTTGGTGCACACACCTACATATACACACATTAACACACAAACATTTGCAAACATCTAGGCAATTTACAAGTGCAAGAAAACCCAAACTAATTCTGAATGTATTGCTCTATGAACCATTTGCTTAGAATGTGCTGACCACTGCACTGAAGTAATGAGAAAAGACGCAGGATGCAGTAAGCATCCTGAACACATTCTGATTTAGAGCTTGGCTGTATCAATTATTTGCACAAAGCTTTTAGAATGCCAGTATTTGCAGCTAAGACAACTAATGCTGAGTGTTAGTCTATTTGCTTTTTTAACAGATTATGGTGAAAGTTAGATCTCTTCTAATCTGAGTGAAATAAATATTTTCTTTACGGGCTACTTTGTATTGATAATCAGAGTTGGGACTCCAGCATCTCTGGGGGAACCCACTCTGCTCTCCTTGAAATCAATAAGACAGTAAAATTGAATCTTAATATCTTCCATTTCTGCACTTATGATTCTGGCAATTACATTTTTTTTTCTTCTTGGTCTAGGCAATCACTCTGCTTGCTCTAGTTTTAGCAACTTATCTCCTGCTACAAGTTCCTTCTCTCACACATGGGCAATCTTCGTCCTGTAGAAAGGAGGTCAACCAAGGAGCTAGGGAGTCTTTTGTTAGCTCTGCCCCCATTAGCTGTGATGACTTAGGCAGATCAGTTCATCTGGGTCTCAAGTTCTTTACTCACCTAGTGAAAGGAATTGGAGCAAATGCTTCCTACAGTACTTCCCAGCTGTTAAATTTTGCTATCCCCCAAAGGCAGCTGCATACATTGGAATTCTTGGTGCAGAAATAGGCCTCAAGGAACAATACATCTAGACTTGTTTCAGAGCTTCACTTTCCACCATTTTGCTACAGGGTGTGTTTCAGAAAAAAAACTCTCAAACTGTGTTGTCCTCTGCTCTCACCACAACAACAACCAACACAGAAGACTTATGTGTCCAAATGTGGGGGTTTCTCCCCAACAAAAAACATGCAGTTGTTTCTGCAGCAGACACCAGCTGGGTGTCTTCCAAGTCAATCCCGACGTTATCTATCTGGATTCCACAGGTTGAGGGCTCCATCCTCAAGACCAACCCCTCCCTCCCACCAGTCACAAGTCTGGGTCTCTAGAACTTTTGACATCTTCATTTGGCTTTAAGTTGGGGTTCCCATAATCCCCTCTGAGGGTTCAGTTAATTTGCTGGAGCAGCTCACAGAACTCGGGGAAACACTTATGTTTACCGGTTTATTACAAAGGATATTTTGAAGGATACAAAGAAACAGCCAGATGAAGAAATGCATAGGGCAAGGTCTGGAAGGGTCCTGAGTGTAGGAACTTGTGTCCCAGTACAGCTGGGGAGTGCCACCCTTCTGGCATGTGGATGAGTTCTTGTTAACTTCCTATCCACTTCCACGTGTTCAGACATCTGGAAGCTCTCTCAACCTTGTCTTCTTGGGTTATGATGGGCTTTATGATGTCAGCATTCCTTCCCATACGACATAGAGCAGTACCCTGGAATGACAGTCATACGACCCACAGTCACAAAGGCAGGGAAAGATTGGAGTCCTGCCTTGGGTCAGGAGAAGGAAAGGCAGGAGAAGGATAGAGAAATTGTCTTCTGAGACCTAACACACCCAGTATTATAACAAAAGACCGTAACAAGAGCTATGGTTGTTATGAGCCAAGACCCTGAATGAAACCCTATGCATGTCTCATAACACAACAGTGCCCTAGAAGATTTTTGTAGCCAATTTAATGAATTTGATGTATGGAATATTTTGGAAAAAATTTTTAAAGATTCCATCTATGTAATTTCACTTTAGCTCTTGGATTTTGTGGCCTTTCTAGTCAAACAATGCACACTTTTTTTCTTCCTTTTCCACTCTCTCTTTTGCTTTTCTTTTTCTCTCTTTCTTTCCATCTTTCCTCGAAGGTTCGAACGAGCGAGGAAGGACGACAGAGATAGGGGGGGAGGACGGAGGGAGAGGGGGCGGGAACCACGAGTGGAGCAAAAAGAAAAGGAAAGGATGAGGGCAGGAGAAGAGGGAGAGGAGAGGGGAGGACACGAGAAGGGGAGGGTAGGGAGGTGAGGAGGGCGGGCGGAGGGAGGGAGGGAGGGAGGGATAGGGAGGGAGGGAGGGACGGCAGGAAGGAAGGACCGGAGGCAGTACTGTGACGGCAGGGGTCAGGGGAGGGAGGGTATGGGTTCTTTCTTCTTTCTTTCTTTCTTTCTTTCTTTCTTTCTTTCTTTCTTTCTTTCTTTATTTCTCTTTCTCCTATCCTCTCTCTCTCTCTTTTTCTTTCCCTCCCTCTGTCCCTCCCTCCCTCTCTCCTTCCTTTCCTTCTTTCCTTCCTTCCATCTCTTCTTCTTCTTCTCCTTCTCCTTCCCTTTCCTTTCTCCTTTCCCCTTTCCTTTCCTTTCATTTTTTTCTTCTCCCTCTCTTCCTTCCTCCCTTCCACTAGTGACAAAACAAGCTATTCACTCCTCACTTCATAGAAAGATGCTCTTTGACTCACTGTCCACTGCTTATGCTGATATAGGCAGCCATACTCTCTAATAAACCTACACACCCTCAGATTATACATATAGGAGAACAACTGCTACCTGTATATTTACATAGACATAGTGCATAAGGATGTATGTGTCTCTGTGTGTGTGTGTGTGTATGCACATGTGCATGTGAGGAAAGAATACAGCAGACTTTTGCTCCTTCACCTCATCCCCATTTCCTGCTATACAATTTAATGTTGGGTGTGCCAAAAGAGACAGTCATCATTTTTTTCTAGATAGCTGTATTAGTTTTTTATTGCTCTGTTACAAATTACCCCAAAATGTATTGGCTTAAAACAACAACTTTTTAAAAAAATCTCACAGTTTTAGTATGTCAGGAATCTAATCTGAGCATGGCTTAGCTAAATGCCTCTGGCTCAAGGTCTTTCATGAGACTGTTGGATAGAATGGAGCTATGGTCTCATCAGAGGACTTGAAGAGGAAGGGTGGGGTCCATGTCCAAGTTCCCTCACTTGGTCATTATCAGGCCTTTGTACCTTACAACATGGGTCTGTTCACAAGACTGCCTTCTGACGTGGCAGCTGACTACCCTCACAGAGATAGTTTTGAGGTACTGGAAGA
This sequence comes from Rhinopithecus roxellana, assembly GCF_007565055.1. Classification (NCBI taxonomy): domain Eukaryota; kingdom Metazoa; phylum Chordata; class Mammalia; order Primates; family Cercopithecidae; genus Rhinopithecus; species Rhinopithecus roxellana. The sequence goes on from NC_044567.1 coordinate 35,562,417, forward strand.
GTAAGAGTACACAAACGAGAGAGAGAGAGAGAGAGACAGAGAGAGAGAGAGCCCACCCATTACTTTGCCATATTCTATTTGTTAGAGAGTTAGAGGTGAATCAATAAATCCAGTTCATACTCAAGGGGAAGGCATTACACAATGATGTGAATTCCAAGAAGTAAGGATCACTGGGAGTCATTTTAGAGGCTACCTATCTCAGGCTTCTAGTATCTAACACTTTATGTTCTTCCCACATGCAAAATACATTCACCGCCTCCTAACATCTTGAAAGGTGTGAACTCAGAGTCTAATATATCATCATCTAAACCAGGTTCTGGTGTAGAAGAGGCTCCTGGAGTGTAGTATCTTAAGTACTGCTCTTTGAGTATAGTTACTTTTGGTCTGTCTACCTGAGAAACTAAAGGGACAAGTTATCGCACTTACCTGTGCCCAAAAAAGAATGGTGGTACAGGCATAGGATCACTGCAATAGGCATTCCAATTTAAAGGGAGAAAATGGGAGGCACAAAGGAATTACTGGTCCATAGCAATTCTGAAACTCAGCCAGGCAAATGTTGGAAGTACTTTAACTCAGTTTCATGGAGTGGGAGACTTTTCTGTGGCTCTTGGCTCTGCCTTCTGGAGTCTCTGTTCTGAGTCATTTCTTTTCCATGAAAGGTAGCATATGTTTATAGCTGAGAAACTCTTTCAATCTGCTTCCTGCCAGCAGAATTCTAGGAACTTAAAGGCCTCTTCTCATTTCCCACCATTTCTGTCCCCTTTTGTCTCTCACTGTCTTTATATCTTTTAAGAAGTCTGTGGTTCTGCTCTGCATCTTCTTCAGGTGCATTCCACCAAACAAAAAGACCCATCCACAAATCTCTTTGTGGTGAGTTCAGCCCTGTTGTTTGATTGAGACAGTCTGTGAGGCACTAGAGGGCTTTTGTCTGAATAAACGGTACTCTGAGACATGCTTTTAATCTTTCTCTGGACTTAACAAGATATTTCACAGTTGTACCCTCAGCCCCTTCTTTGTAGCATATTTACTGATGGTACTCTGGATTTGGTCTTTTCCCAGAAGAAGCCATTTCTTAATTTTAAAGCCATCACTTGCCATTGGGAAGGGTGAGACTTTTCAAAGTCATCAAGCCTTAGTTCCTTTTTATTTAAGAGCCCTCTTCTCTATTTATCTCTGTCACATTTTACCATAAGCATCAAGGTGAAACAAATGGCAACCTCAATGATTTGCTTAGATATATTTGCTATATTACCAGTTGGTTAACCATGTTGTCCTCTTTCTACATAACTGCAGACAACAGTGTTGCTATACTGTCTGCCCCTGTATAGCAAACATTTTTCTGACTCCAGTTTCCAATGAGATTTTCTTCATTGTTCTTTTTTTTTTTGAGATACAGTCTTGCTCTGTCGCCCAGACTACTGTTCAGTGGTGCGATCTCGGCTCACTCCTACCTCTGCCTCCTGGGTTCAAGCAATTCTCCTGCCTCAGCCTCCCAAGTAGCTGGGATTACAGGTGCCCACCACTGCATCTGGCTAAGTTTTGTATTTTTAGTAGAGATGGGGTTTCACCATCTTGGCCAGGCTGCTTCGTTTTTCTTTAAGCCTTCAACTGTAATATCTCCAAAGATTAGTAGTTTCTTCCAAGTACTTTCATTACCACTCTCCATAAAGTCTGCTGCCTGCTTCCAAAGCCTTTCCTACATTTTAGGGTTTTTGGTTTTTTAAAATGGAAGAACAATTATAATATTAAGGATTCAATGTACCTAAAGAGAAATATTGCTGTGTCTATCCTTGATTAAAGGGCTCAGCAAGACTCTGTAACTTTTCTGGAAGTCAATAGGGCTAAGACAAAATTTCCAAGTATCTAGGAATGTTTAATCTTGTACTTTTTGAGGGAAGGGAAATAAACTTGCTAGTATTTTGTGTTTCCTTATGCAGACAGACTCAAGAATTCTGGAATTGCAGCTCATTGTTCTTTTTAGATTTTGATATTTGGCAGGTTTTTCTGAGAATACTTTGACTGTGGGTAGTGATTAATGTAGATCATATCTATTTAAGGTTTTGGCCATGTAAGACTTTTAGACTGACGGTGGCATAACCACCTTAGGACTTTCCCAAGGCTCCAGAATAAAGGATAGAATAAAACCAGGAACTTTTCTATATTCGACAGACAATGATATGCTTCTTATATTTACCCATTTGCCTTAAGTTTTCTCCTTTTTTTTTTCTTTTACATACATCACACATATTCGTGTATATGTATCTCTGTGTGTTTATGTGTTAGGGGTGGCTCTGGTGGTCAGAAATTCACATTATTAATAGTTAAGAAATAAATAATTTTGCTTGAGAAGCTACCTAGGTTTTCTTATTGTCAATAGTAACCTTCCTAACTTTCCTTCAAAAAAAGTTTATGCCTAAGCTCTTCCTACATCATTATACACCAATATATACACAACTATTTCTATCCAATAGTGTAAATGTTAGTTTTCTAGGCATTTCTTTAAGAATACAATGTTACTGGGGGATGTGGTAAAAATCACAACTATTTGCCCAGTAATTAAGGCAATTTATTTTCAATTGGTTTATTGCTACTGCTCAGAATCTTCTCCCAAAGTAAACCTCATTTTGTTTCAGCTCATTGTACAACGTCTTTCTTCCAGTCACAATTTCAACCTTCATTCTTTCTATAAATGTTTATTAAACACCTACTATGTACTAGGTATAAACACTAACCAAGAAAGCTATGATCTCTGCTCTTAGAGAGTTTAGCGTGTACCAAAAATGTAAAAATGAAAATGAAAATAAATAAGTATAAGGTTGGAAAATGTGATAAATATTTTGATAGATAAGAAATATCTGTGGTGGGCAGGAATAATGAGGAATGTCCTGGCTACAGACTGGTTAATCAGGAAAGATTTCAATGAGAAGAAAAGGATGAGGCAAAGAAATGCTGAGCCAAGTGTGTAGTTGGTGTGCAAACAGATACAGGGGTGGGAAGGCTTGTTCCATTTTGCTAACTCTAAGCAATTTATTGTTTCTGGAATATTGAGTCTAACTAGGGGAGTGGCGAGAGTTCACACTAGAAGTGATGGACAGAGTATGATTATGCAGTCATTATACATTATGTGAAGGAATTTGAATTTTATGCTGAAGTTAAGACGAGGTGACTTAGCCAAACATGTATTTGGAAATAATCGCTCTGATAACAGCAGTGCTGGACCCAGGTTTTGTGGGGCCTGATAACATAAAATTTGGGAGCTCTTTTTAAGAAAAAAATAGGATGAATTTAAAAATACAGAATTAGGTTCACAGTGAATATTTGTTTCGAATGAAAAAACACAACAAATCACACATTTTAAACTGCTGAGACAAATCAGAAAATCCAGAAAATAAACATATTTTATGACTTTATTGCCAGCACAAGTCTGTAAAAGATTTTCACCTATGTTTGTAGACACCAAACCCTTTCATTCATCTCTTCATAGGGCAGTGATTTTGTTCTATCACTTCCCATGGACAGAATAGAAAGATAATGTAGCTTTTCCTCCATCATGATTAATAGCAACTTTATTATTATTAACAGTTTAGTTTTTATTTTATTATTTATTTATTTATTCATGTTTTTTAGAGACAGGGTCTTGCTCTGTCACCCAGGTTGGAGTGCAGTGGTATAATCACAGCTCACTGCAACCTCAAATTCCTGGGCTCAAGCAATCTGCCTGCTTCAACTTCGCCAAATACCTGAGAATATAGGTACATGTCACCATGCCTGGCTACTTTTTCTTATTTTTTGTATAGACAAGATCTTGCTATGTTTCCCAGGCTAGCCTTGAACTCTGGCCTTAAGCCATTCTCCCACCTTGGCTTCCCAAAGTGCTGGGATTAGAGTTGTGAGTCAAGATGCCAATTATTAATAGTTTAGAATAATTTTTTCATTTTCACAATTTTTTTTGGTTGTGTTGTACAGATTTTCCTGTTTGTCTGCCAAATTTGAGAAAACCACTAAAGGATTATTTTACATATTATGAATCATAAGACTTTCACTTGGCATATCAAGGTATCTTACCTTGGCAAATTTGACAAAACACATGACCATAGAAACATACTAAGAAGACTTTCCAAGTCTCAGAAGGGGCTGCTGCAAGCAAGGGACCAGGAAACTCAAGTCTTAGCAGCCTTAGAATACTTCTGCTGCTCGTCAGCCAAAGTGAAAATGGACCGAGGAGATGTTGCTTGGACACGGGAATCTCAGTGAGGCCATGGGCTAAGGCGTGTTACTAGGAATGAAAAAGAAACAAATGTTTGATTTTCACACATCTCCTTTAAGGAGGAATATAATTGATAGGATTTGGGTAACTGACTTTTCGTAGGGGTTATGCAAGATGGAAAGGGAGCAAACAAGGAAGACTGGCAACTTTCTGGCTTGAGTCACTGGAGGAGCGGATGTCACTGAGGCTTGAAACATGACTAGGAGATAAGATCTGTGAGTATAATTAAACCTGAGGGTCTGTGTGGTAACTGAGTCAGCAGTGTGGGTCTGGAGAGCAACCTGAGTAGTGATGGTGAAACTGATGGGGTTGAGAAACTGATGGTGCCATCAATCAGCGGAACTTTGGAGCTGGAGTCAGGGATTTGCCCCTTTGCTGCAGCCAAAGAAGCCCTTTAATTACCGAAAGCCAGACTGATGGCCCTAGAAGTATCATAGAGGCTTGGCATGCAGCAAGCCCTACCTCTCTGAATGTGCTGGCTGGCAGTATATTATTCACTGTTTCCACTGCCACCACCACACCCTCTTGTTAAACCTAATTTAATATGTCTCATGACAAAAAACCCTGAGCCCAAATTTCATAGGCTTTTAGTGGGAAAACTGTCTCAGTTTACAATCCAGTAACAAATCAGGGCATTTTTTTTCCACTTCTGTAAGTTCTAGTTGATTCTTTTTATCATCCTCTATGGTTATTGTAACCAGTCTTTTTTTTTCCTGACTCATACTCTCTTATTCTGACTTATTCTAAAATCATTTTAAACATTCTTACTTATGTTTTGTGTCTAATAAAAACAACCTGTGAAGTCTTTTCTGTTCTACTGTTCCTTATTATATCAGCTTATTCTCACTCATGGTGTCTTTTTTGTTGTATGTTTTGTTGTTGTTTTCTAGTTTAGTCTTCATTTTGACCTTGTATTCACTGGAAATTTCTCAGTAGGACAGTAGGAATTCTTTGAGGTCTGCAGTGGGAACAAATTCTCTGAAAAAGATTATGTTTGATCCTGCCTAGAGGCACTGTGAATTCCTAGAATTACTTTAGACTAACATCTCAATTTATTAGTTACTTTGCTTGTTTTTAGAACACATTCTTATATTTCCAATCCATGTAAAAGCCAGCCCACAGCGGCAAATTATGAAGGGAGGCTTTTGCTCTTTACCCAAAGACAAGGTAGTGGTAGGAAACCATCTTTGCTGTCTTTCTTCATAATGTAGATTTCAGTATTTTTTCTTCTGGGTCTCTATTTTGCAGAGGATTTTCCAAATCCACAGGAAGTTTTGTATCCAACGCTTCACTTCATCAGGTATATAAAGGAAGTTTTGTTGGGAAGGTGACACGTTCCTAGACTTAGACTTCTTCCTCTGGACAGTTGCTAAAAGTGAAGATTGGGTAACAGAGTAATACAGATGCCCTTAGGGTAGTCAGCAGCTTCAGAGCTCACTTTGCTGGATTCATGAATTGGCTCTGTAATTGGCCTCTAAGAATTTTCCTCATTTTCTCGCCAGCTCAGCCACACGTGTGGGTTATTCAGATTATTGCTGGACCTGGAAGTCAACCGTGATTTTCTTATATGTTTCCCAGCCCTGCAAAGCATTTCTAATTGCTTTCTTTTCTCTTGTTGACAAGAGCATGGTGCATTTTTTACTATACACTCCAATTATCTAGCTTGTCTTTCGTATCTATATGGAATCTACTTCCTTCACAACCATTTCTTGGAGACCTTTTTATTGTGTTTCAACTTTTATTTTAGGTTCAGGGGATACCTGTGCAGGTTTGTTACGTGGGTAAATTACACGTCATGTGGGTTTGTTGTACAGATTATTTTGTCGTTGATAAAAGAAGAACTTTAGCTGAACTAAATTTAATGGAGTTTAATTGAGCAATGAACGATTCACAAATTGGGCAGCTCTCAGAATCACAGCAGATTCACAGAGACTCCAGCACAGCCATGTGGTGGAAGATTATAGACCGAAAAAGGGAAATAACTTACAGAAATCGGCAGTGAGGTACAGAAACAGCTGGATTGGTTACGGGTTGGCATTTGCCTTATTTGAACACAGTTTGAACACTTAGCAGTCTATAAGTGGTTGAAATATGGCCATTGGGATTGGCCAAGGCTCAGTTATTATTACAGACACATACTCCTAAGTTAGGTTTTTAGTTGTCTGACTATTAAGGTAGGTTACGGTTCATCCACAAGGACTCAAATATAGAAGTATGAAGTCCTTCTCAGGCCGTATTTAGTTTGCTTTAACATATTCAGGTAATAAGCACAGTACCTAATAGGTCGTTTTTCCATTCTTACCGTCCTCCCACCGTAAACCCTCAAGCAGGCCCCTTGCTCCCTTCTTTGTATCCATGTGTAGTCAACGTTTAACTCCCACTTGTGAGAACATGCGATATTTGGTTTTCTGTTTCCTGTATTAATTGGTTAAAATAATGGCCTCCAGCTGCAGCCATTTTGCTGCAAAAGACATGATTTTATTCTTTTTTATGATTGTGTAGTATTCCATGGCATGTATGTGTATACCACTTTTTCTTTATCCAGTCCACCATAGATGGGCGCTTTGGTTGATTCCATGTCTTTGCTATTGTCAATAGGACTGCAGTGAACACATGCATGCACGTGTCTTTATGATAGAACAATTTGTTTTCCTTTGGGTATACACCCAGTAAGGAGATTGCTGGGCTGAATGGTAGTTCCGTTTTAAGTTATTCGTGAAATCTCCAAACTGCTTTCCACAGGGGTTGAATTAATTTACATTCCCACTAGCAGTGTATAAGCATTCTCTTTTCTCTGCAATTTGTTATTTCTTGACTTTTTAATAATAGCCATTCTGACTGGTGTGAGATGGTATCTCCTCATGGTTTTGATTTGCATTTCTCTAATAATTAGTGATGTCGAGCATTTTCTCATATGCTTTTTGGCTGCATGTATGTCTTCTTTTGAGAAGTCATTTCTTGGAGACCTTGAACCTTCTACCTCATTATGAACCAGTGACTTTTCAACTACCGTCCCAAGATCTCTTTTCTCTTACTAGGGTGAACCTACTATTTCCTGAATCCCATGGCTTCCAATATTTTGAAAGTTTCAGCATTTTCTTTCTCATTTCATTAGACAACTTCTCAGTTATTGGACACTTTTATATCAATTCACATCTAAAATTGTCTTCATTTTGCTCTCAAACTTGATGGATTATTTTGTATGAAGTATAGGTAAAAATAAACGACCTGAACTTCCAGTTTTACTTCCAGCATCTGAAGAGCTCGGAAGTCATCACTCCTGTCCTCACAACAAGAAGAAAGCTGAACACATTAATAATCAATAATTTTTCTTGGACCATATTGAGAATTGAAGTCCCAGGGCAAACCACCTTATAAAATCTGGAGAGGCTAGCAAATTCAGAGTCAGAGCCAAGGCATTTCTACTTAGAGCAACAGTCACTAAAGCCTTAAACGTAAATCTTTATCACTAAAGATATTCACATGAAAGTGAGTATCTCTTAGGGCTGCACACTCATGGGTTTTACTTTCAGGAACCCCACCAGGTTCTTACAGTGAAGAACTAGGAAATATCTCCTGGTTATTCTGGCAGAGGGAGGAAAAAAGTAATCTTTTGGAAATGCCTGGTGTATTCTCTATAACAAAGGACTACTCTCTAAGGGGCATGACTTTTCCAGGGCCTATGATAGCCAAGGAGAAGGTCACTTACCCATCTCTGGCCCTCTCTTTCTTTCCTGTCTCACATAAGCAGAAAGAAGGAATGCTAGGAAACATTTGTGAAAGTCACAGGTCAAGAGCACAGTTCCACTGAAATATTTAATCATAATATTTTAGAGTGTTTTCACTACCCTACACCTTACTACCATATCAATAGGGCTCCAGTATAAAAACTGTGTATTAGAGTAGCAAGAGGAGCAAGGTGAAGACTCTACTTAAGAAGGAGTTCCTAGGGAAGCCCAAAGACAATAGGGAAGACAAAAACAGCAAAAACAAGGACACTAGAAGAATTTAAAGCTTCTGCCACATACATCTACAGCTAACATTAAACAGCCCAGCACCTGGCAAGATTAACATAAAAACTCACATTAAAGGGCTTTTACCTCAGTTCATACAACCAATACATAATTCTCATCTTTAATTACAAAATTATAAGGCAGAAAAATAACACAGAGTGAAGACAGAAGGCAAACATCAGGACCAGATTCTAATATGACACATATTTTGGAATTATCAGACTGGGAACTTAAAATAAATAGGGCAGTGCCTCAGATAAAAAAATGACAAGCTGCAAGAATGATTAATAAAATGAAGAGGTTAAAACCCTAAGAATCAAAGTAAAATGTTAGAAACCAAAACACAGTAACAGACATGGAGAATATCTTTGATGGTTTCATGAGTAGACTGCATGTGGCTGAGGAAAGAATCAGTGAGCTTGAAGATATGTCAATATCAGCTTTCTAAACTAAAATGCAAAGAGAGAAGAATTTTTTAAATACAGAAAAAGTATCTGAGAAGTGTGGGACAATTTCAAAGGTGTAAAATATACACAACGGCAACACTAAAAGAATGAGATAACAGAGTAGACAAATATTTGAAATAATAGTGGCTGAAATTTTTCCAAAAGTAATGACAAATACAAAACCACAGATCCCAGAAGTTCAGAGAATGCCAAGATAAATACCAAAAACTATGCCTTCTAGGCACATGATATTCAAACCAAAAAAAACTAAAGACAGAGAAAATCTTTAAAAAAGCAGAGCTGCGATATGGGAATTTACCAACAGAGGATAAGTTATACAAGGTAGAAGAGAATGGAGTGAAATACGTAAAATGTTGCGAAAAGAACAAAACCCACCAAACTAGAATTCCACACACAGAGATTATTGTTTTTTAAATTTCTAATTTTTAAAATTAGAAAATAAGTGTTCCTTTTTCTCCACAACCTTGCCAGCATCTGTTATTTTTTGACTTTTTAATAATAGCTATTTTGACTGGTGTGAGATGGTATCTCATTGTGGTTTTGATTTGCATTTCTCTAATAATTAGTGCTTTTGAGTTTTTAAAAATATGTTTGTTTGCTGCATGCATGTATGTCTTCTTTTGAAAAGTGTCTGTTTATGTCCTTTGCTCACATTTTAATAGGGTTGTTTGTTTTCTTCTTGTAAATTTCTTTAAATTCTTTTTAGATGCTGTATATTAGACCTTTGTCAGATGCATAGTTTGCAAAAATTTTTTTCCATTCTGTATGTTGTTTACTTTGTTGATAGTTTCTTTTGCTGTGGAGAAGCTCTTTCATTTAATCAGATCCCATTTGGCAAGTTTGGTTTTTGTTGCAATTGCTTTTGACTTCTTTATAATAAAATCTTCACTGGTGTATTCCTTGGTATTTTATTTTTTTGTGGTAACTGTGAATGTGATTACATTCCTGATTTGACTCTTGGCTTGAGAACTTGTTGGTGTATAGGAATGCTAGTAATTTTTTGCACACTGATTTTGTATCCAAAGACTTTGCTGAAGTTGTTTGTCAGTTTAAGAACCTTTGGGGCTGAGATTATGGGGTTTTCTAGATGTAAGATCATGTCATCTTCAAGCAGGGATAGTGTGATGTCCTCTTGTCCTATTTGGATGCCTCTTTTTTTAATCTTTTGGTTGTCTTGTCAGAGATGTCTAACATGTTGAATAGGAGTGGTGAGAGAGGGCATCCTTGTCTTGTGCTGGTTTTTAAGGTGAATGCTTCCCGCTTTTGCCTATTCAGTATGATGTTAACTGTGGATTTGTCATATATGGCTCTTATTATTTTGAGCTACGTTCCTTCAATACCTAGTTTATTGAGAGTTTTTAACATGAAGGAATGCTGAATTTTATTGAAAGTCTTTTCTGTGTCTATTGAGATAATCATGTGGTTTTTGTCTTTAGTTCTGTTTATGTGATGAATCACATGTATTGATTTGCATATGTTGAGCCAAACTTGCATCCCAGGGATAAAGCCTCCTTGACAATGTTGGATAAGCTTTTTGATGTGCTGCTGGATTCAGTTTGCCAGTATTTTGTTGAGGATTTTTGCATCAATGTTCATTCAAGATATTGGCCTGAAGTCTTCTTTTCTTTTCTTTTGTTTTCTTTTCTTTTCTTTTCTTTTTGTATCTCTGCCAGGAATAAAATGAATGCTTATACACTGTTGTTTGGAAGGTAGATTAGTTCAACCATTGTGGAAGATAGTGTGGCAATTTCTCAAAGACCTAAAGACAGAAACACCATTTGGCCCAGCAATCCAATTACTAGTTATATACCCAAAGGAATGTAAATCATTCTATTAATAAAGACTCAAGCATGCACCACTATTCACAATAGCAAAGACATGGAATCAACCTAAATGCCTATCAATGATAGACTAGATAAAGAAAATGTGGTACATACACACCATGGAATACTATGCAGCCATAAAAAAGAACAGGATCATGTCCTTTGCAGGGACATTATCCTTAGCAAACTAATGCAGGAAGAGAAAACCAAATACTGCATGTTCTCACTTATAGGTGGGAGCTAAATGATGAGAACACATGGACACATAGAAGGGAACAACACACGCTGAGGCCTATTGGAGCATAGAGGGTGGGAGGAGGGAGAGGATCAGTAAAAATAACAGTAATGGGTACAAAGCTTAATACCTGGGTGCTGAAATAATTTGTATAATGAACTCCCATGACACAAGTTTACCTATATAACAAACCTGCACATGTGCCCCTGAATGTAAAATACAAGTTAAAGAAAATTAGGGTGAAATAAATTCTTTCTTAGGCAAATAAAAACTGAGAATTTATCATTAGTGGAACTGCCCTGCAGAAAATGATACAGAAAGTCATTCAGGAAGGAGAAAAACATTGTAAGTTAGTAACTTGGATCTACATAAAGAAGGAAACAGCATCAGAGGATGCATAAATGAAGGTAAAACAGCATCTTTTACCTCCTAAGTTCCAAATTGACCTAAAATAATTTTATCTAAAGCAATGATAGTGACAGTGTATTTGGCAATTATAGCATATGAATAAATAAAATAAATGGCAGCATCTTGCCTGGGACAGGAAAGAAGAATTAAGAAAAGTCTGTTAAGGTAAATGCACTACATATAAAGTGGTAGAATATTATTTAAAGGTGAAATGATGCTAGTTGTAAATGTATTGCAAACTGTACGGCAAGAACTAACATTTTTGTTAAAAGAAATTTAATTGATAGACTAAAGGAAGAGCTAAAATGGAATTATGCAAAATGTTTAAAACCAGGGGAGACAGTAAGAGGAGGAAAAGAAGAAAAGAAACAACAAATACAATAAATAAAAAACTGTCACAAGCATGATGGATATTCATCCGAGTATTTCAATTATCACTTTAAATGTGAATGGCATGGATAAGCCAACTGAAAGACAGAGCTCTGCAGAGTAAATTTAAAAAAAAAGAAGCTTAACTATATGTTTACTCCAAGAAACTCACACTAAATACAAAGATAGACCAAAAGTAAAAAGAAGGAGTGACATATACTGCGGCAACACTAATCAAAAGAAAGCTGGAATTGCTATATTACTTTCAGGAAAAAATTATCAGGGATAAAGGGGACAATTACATCATAATAAAAGGGTAAAATTTCTCAAAAGATATAACAATCCTTAACCTAACAACAGAAATACGTGAAGTGAAAATTGATAGAACTGGAAGGAAACAAATACGTTACACCACTATTATTGTTGGAGACATCAATACCGCTTTTTCCATACTGATAGTTGAAGGAGGCAGAAAATCAATGAGGATATGGTTGAACTGAACAGCTGTATCAATAAACTTGACCTAATTGGCATTTATAGAGAGCTCTATGCAACAACAGAAGAATACAAATTCTCAAGCTTCCATGGAATATTCACAAAATTCTGTGCCACAAAACACAGTTTAACAAATTTAAAGGAGTAGAAATCATACAAAGTAGTTTTTCAGACCACTATGGACTTAAAATAGAAGTCAGTAACAGAAAGATAGTGGAAGTATTTTAAATATTTGAACATTAACTTTTATCTCAGTTCCTTTTCTGCTGCTATAACAGAATTACAAGAGACTGGGTAATTTATAAATAAAAGAAGCTTATTTGGCCTGTGATTCTGGAACCTGGGAAGTCCAAGAGCATGGCACCAGCATCCAGTGCAGGTCAACCCACTGGAGAAAGGTGGAAGGCAGAAGGGCAAGAGAACACATGTAAGAGATCTCACTTTTGTAACAAAACTAGAGCAGAAGTCAATGAATTTAAAAGCACATAATAATAATAATGAAAATCGACACAACTGAAAGCTAATTATTTGGAAAGACCAATAAAAATGGGAAAACTCTTGCCAGGATAGCCAAGGAGAAAAAAGATAAAAAACACAAATTACCAATAGCAGACATGAAAGAAGGATCATTGCCACTGATCACATAAACATCAACAAGAATAATAAAGAAACAGTATGAAAAAGTGCATTCCCACAAATTTGATAATTTAGATAAAATGGATCAACTCTTTGAAAGACACAAATTATCAAAACTCAAAGAGAGGCAGATAATTTCAACAGGACTATATCTATTTTAGAATTAGTCAATAATCAATAACTATAAAAAGAGAGCACCAGACTCAGATGGTTTTCGTGGTGAATTCTAGCAAACACTAAGGAAGAAATAATACCAATTTTCTACAATCTCTTCCAGTAAACAGAAAATTTAACACTTCCTAACTTATCCTATGAGGCCAACATATTACCATAACACTAAAACCAGATAAACTCATTATAAGAAAGAAAAACCACAGACCAATATTTCTCATGAACATGTGGTAAATAGAATTATGCACCCTCTCACCCCTCACTCCCAATGGTATCCACATTCTAATCCCTGGAATCTGTTACCTTACATGACAAAAGATACTTTGCAGATATTGTTAAGGCCCTTGAAATGGAATGATTATCCTGGATTAATTGGGTGGGACTAATGTAATTATAAGGATTTTTAAAAGAAGAAACGAGAGTGTCAAAGTCAGAGAGGAGATGTGATGACAGAAGTGGATGCTGGAGTAACCTTCTCTGAAGATGGAGGGCGGGGCCAGTTGCCAAGGAATACAGTAGGTCTGGAAAAGGCATGTAAGTAGGTTATCTCCTGAAAATTCCAGAAGGAATGAAGTGCTGCCAACATCTCAGTGTTAGCCTGTAACACTCACTTCACACTTCTGACTTCCAGAACTGTAAGGTAATAAATTTTTGCTGTCCTGTGCCATTAAGTGTGTGATAAGTTTTTATAGCAGAAAAAGAAACTTATACAACGTAGATGCAAAAATCTTTAACAAAATATTAACAAACCGGATCAAAAAAATGTGTACAGGAATTATACACCATGAGCAACTGGGCTTTATTCCAGGCATACAGGGCTGGCTCAACATTTAAAATGAATTAAAGTCATTCACAACATCACCAGGATAAAGAAGAAAATCATCTGGTCATGTCAATTGATAGAGAAAAAGCATTTAACAAAATCCAATACCCATTCATAATAAAATTCTCACCAAACAAGGAATAGAGGGGACTTCCTCTACTCTGTAAGGAATATTTACAAAAGTCCAACAGTTAACTTCATACTTCCTGGTGAGAGGCAGATGCTTCCCTACCAAGATCAGGAACAAAGTAAAGATATTCCTTCACAGCACTCCTATTCAACATATTACTGGTAATCTTAGTGCAATAAGACAAGAAAAGGAAATAAAACAGAAGATTAGAAAGGAAGAAACAGAACGGCCATTGTTCACAGATAATATTATTTTCTATGCATAAACTCTCTCCAAATTGACAAAAACAATCCCCCAAACCCTTCTGAAATTAACAAACAAATGTAGCGAAGTCATAGGACTCAAAGTTAATATATGAAAGTCAATTATTATTGGAATTTGAAATAAAAATACCATTTACAATGGTATTTATATATATATATATACACACACACATATATATATATCTCCTTGGATTTGATGAATTTATAGATACAATAAGATAAGTACAATTCAAGAGAGAAAAAATGGTAAATTGCACTTTATTATAATTAACAATTTCTGCTCTGCAAAAAGCAATGTCAAGAGAATAAAATGTAAGCCACAGATGGGAGAAAATGTTTGCACAACACATATCAGATAAAGTACTTGTATCCAATATGCAAAGAACCCATAAAACTGAACAATAGGAAAACAAAAAATCTAATGACTAAACATGCAAAAGATCTGAACAGATACCTCACCAAAGAAGATGGTGACATATAAGTTTATGAAAAGATAATCAATATTATTTGCCATTAGGAGACCCCAAACTAAAACAATAATGAGATACTACTACCCACTAATTAAAATAGCTATACTTTTAAAAAATGACAATACCAAATTCTGGAAAACATGCATACCAACATTGCTGGGTTAAATGCATAGTGATACAGCCAGTTTGAAAGACAGATTGGCAGTTGTTTTTTTACAATTATAGTTTTGCCACATAACTCAGCAATGTACGTAGATATTTGTAGCAGCTTTATTCATCATCACCACAAAATGGAGGCAACCAAGATGTCCTTCAATAGGTAAATGACTAAATAAACATTTGTACATTCATACAACAGAATATTATTTGGAATTTTCAATATTAAAAAGAAATGATCTAGCCACGAAAACATATTGAGGAATCTTAAACACATATTGCTAAGTGAAAAAAGGCAGTCTGAAAGGGATACACTTTGCATAATTCCAACTCTATGACATACTGGAAAATACAAAAGTAGCAAAAAGACCAGTAGTTGCCACATGTTTGGGGAAACGTGGGGAGGATTGAACAGGTAAAACCTAGATAATTTTTTAGGGTGATGAAACTATTTAGTTTGATACTATAATGGTGGATACAGACATAATGCATTTGACAAAACCATAGAATGTTATAGTAAACTTTGATGTGTGCAAATTAGACAAAATCAATTAATCCTCAGTGACGTTTATGACAGGAAAAGTTCAGACCTAAGTAACTTTGAAAATGGGTAGATTCTGCAATTCTAAAGGTGAAAGGAACTGCACAAAAGGACTATACCTTAGTTGATAAAGTTGCTTCCCATGGGTGTAGAGTTAAGAATTCAGATACTGTATATGTATACTGAAATTGAACAATCAAGTAACTGGATAGCAGATAGTGGGAAACAGGTTTCTTACTATGGGAATGGTAGTTTACAGATAAGCAAGGAGGAGCTAGAATAATCCATATGGTAGTGAATTATAGCTGGAGACATTAGTACAAATTCATGTTTAGCTTAATATAGACCCAGATGGTTACCTATAGAAATATTTATAGATGTATGCATAAATATGTAACAGTATACACACATATATTTCCTTGCTCTGCCAGCTTAGAGAGCCTGGAAGCAGTAATACCCCAGTAGTAAGGAATACACCTTCCTCAGATCTTATTTTCGAATACCACCTCCAATAAAAGAGGCAAGGCTCTTTGGATAAATGGCTGATTTTAGGATCAGGTCAGGAAACATACAAGATGAGCCTGGAGTAGCTTGTCATGATAGAAAGTAAGGAGGTGCTCAAAAACCAAAAAAAAAAAAAAAAAAAAAAAAAAAAAAAAAAAAAAAATACAAACAAAACCACAACGAACACACATTGATGGGGTTATGTCAGAGGTACACAGAAGCCAACAGAAAGAGCTCCTATGACCAAGGCCGGAATAATTTGGGTGAAGTAAAAAAGTAATATTGGATTATAACTCAAATTATAAAATGAATATCAGTGAGTCCAAACTGATATAAAGAAATGATTGATTAATGGGGGAAAGAGGCAAATCTCTCAGCAGACATAGTCTAAATAACTTACATAGATGTTCTGCTTTCATGGAGGTGGATTGTGAGTCCCCATTCCTTAAACGTGGGCTGTGCATAGTACAGCATGAAAAGGGGGTAAAAGAGTAATGTTACCACAGGAAAATCTGACAAACCTTACCCTAGCCAGGTGATAAAGGTCAACATCCATAGTGATGTCTTGTTGATAGTATTTACCCTTGGTAGGAAGTGATGAGAATGACGTTTTACTTCTGCGATCTTCTTCCCCTAACCCATAACCTCAGTCTACACATGAGAAAAAAATTAGGAACCTTGTAAGAGAAGGACATCCTACAAAATCCGACCAGTACTCCTTAAAACTGTCAAGGTCATTAAACACAAGGAAGTTTGAGAAACTGTCAGTCAAAGAGAGTCTAAGAAGACATGACAAGTGGCACACTGGATGGGATCCTGGAACAGAAAAAGGACACTGGGTGGAAGCTAAGGACATCTGAATAAGTATGGTTCATTCATTGTAATAAGTGTGGCATTGTAACAAATGTAACAAAAAGATTGTAAAATATTAATAACAGAGGAGGCTGAGTGCCAGGTTTATGGCAACTCTGTATAATATCTTACAAATCATTCTGTACACCATCTCATAAATTATTCTGTATTTCTACACATGTTCTAAAACATGAGGTCTAAGTTTAAAAAATTACCCTCAGAACCATGAAGGCAGTGTCTTTTAGTAGCCAGTGGTGTTCATGAGAAATCAGACTGTTGCTCCTTTTGGGAGATAAGAATTTTTCCCCCTTTCTCTTCTGGAAGTTTTCAGACGTTATTTATTTTGTTAAATCCATGCTGTTCTTAAGTTTCCCGACACTGTTTCAGATGTGGTCTTCTGTCATTTATCTTAATCTTCACACTATACTCTTTTTATGCTGAATAATTTTGTACTTTTTTCCGGAGTTTCTCTTATTGCACATTTGATCATTTTCTTTTCCTTTTCTTTTCTTTCTTTTTCCTGCCTCCCACCCTATAGATGGTTGCGGGCGGAGGTGCTTTATTTCGTGTATTCTTTCTTGTATTCGGTCTTTTTGGGGTATTCTTTCTTTCGTGTTTTCGTATTTCTTGATTTCATTCGGGCTGAGCTCAGGGGCCTCTCGAGGAAGGCGGCAGGACGGAGGAAGAGGACTACGGAGGGCGGAGGACTCCTTCCTTCCTTCCTTCCTTCATTCCTTCCTCCTTCCTTCCTTCCTTCTTTCTTTCTTCTTTCTTTCTTTCTTTCTTTCTTTCTTTCTTTCTTTCTTTCTTTCTTTTCTTTTTTTCTTTTCTTTCTCTTTTTTTCTCTCTCCTTTTCCTTCTTTTTTTTCTTTTCTTTCTCTTCTTTTTTTTTTTTTTTTCTTGCCCAGACTGGGATGCAGTGGTATAATATTGGCTCACTGCAACCTCCACCTCCCAGGTTCGAGCAATTCTGGTGCCTCAGCCTCTTTAGTAACTGGGATTACAGGCGTGCACCAGGCTAATTTTTGTACTTTTAGTAGAGATGGGGTTTTCCATGTTGGCCAAGATGGTCTGGAACTCCTGTCCTCATGTGATCTGCCCACCTCAGCCTCCTAAAGTGCTGGGATTATAAGCGTGAGCCATCATATCTGGCCTCCATTTTCTGATCTCTTTTCTAGTTACTTCTTTTACTAAGATGTTTGACTGCCTGGAACTAACTCTTACTTGCCTTCTTCATTCTATTTACTTCTATAATTCTGATCAATGTTTTAGGAGACGTATTCTAACTCTATCTTGCAATCATTCTACTGATATTTTATTTTTAATTTCTAATAACTCTTTTTTTTTTTTTGAGACAGAGTCTCGCTCTGTCGCCCAGGCTGGAGTGCAGTGGCCGGATCTCAGCTCACTGCAAGCTCCGCCTCCCGGGTTCACGCCATTCTCCTGCCTCAGCCTCCCGAGTAGCTGGGACTACAGGCGCCCGCCACCTCGCCCGGCTAGTTTTTTGTATTTTTTAGTAGAGACGGGGTTTCACCATGTTAGCCAGGATGGTCTCGATCTCCTGACCTCGTGATCCGCCCGTCTCGGCCTCCCAAAGTGCTGGGATTACAGGCTTGAGCCACCGCGCCCGGCCATAACTCTTTTATATATTTTTATTTTTCACCTTTTAGGAACCTACTTTTCCTTTCGTTAAGTTTTTTTTTCTTCTTTTAACTTTTATTGTATGTTCAGGGGTTTGTTATACGGGCAAATTCATGTCATGGGAGTTTGTTGTACAGACTATTTCATCATCCAGGTATTAAGGCTAGTAACAAAACAGTTATTTTTTTCTGATCCTCTCCCTCCTCCCATCCTCCACCCTCAAGTAGGTCCAGGTGCCTGTTGTTCCCCTCTTTGTGTCCATGTGTTCCCATCATTTAGCTCCCATTTATAAGTGAGAACATGTGGTATTTGGTTTTCTGTTTCTGTATTAATTTGCCAACAATGTCGGCCTCCAGTTCCTTTCATGTTCCTGCAAAGGACGTGATCTTGTTTTTTTTTTATGGCTGCATAGTATTCCATGGTGTATATGTACCACATTTTCTTTATCCAGGCTACCACTGATGGGCATTTAGGGTGATTCCATGCCTTTGCTATTGTGAATCAGCGTTGTATTTTTAATAGATTCATTTCCTCTCAAATTTTATTGAGGCTAAGACATACAACAATCTTATTTGTTATTATTTTACCTGATTTTTTGGGTTATTTCCACTCATTTATGTGGCCTTTCTTTTTTCCATGCTGCTGGTTTTTATCATATACCTTATACTTCTTGGTTTCCTTTTTATATGTGAGAATTAAGAGGCATGCTGATAGTTGTATGGAATTGATGTAAAGTTTCTGTGCACATTTATAGGTAGGTCTGTCTTGCTGCTGGGCTTCTGGAAAGAGGGAGGCTGGTTTCCCTTCAAGGTGGCCTAAAGTAACAGAACTTACTGCCTATGAAGTTAAGGTTATTCAAGTGCAGAACCATAAGGGCTTTACTCAGTACCATGAGCAACTCATAATACAAACTCTTCCTGGGAAATTTGTTTAACTTACTTAGAGGAGGGATTTTTATAGCTTTTACTTTTGGAGGAAACAATAGACTTCCCCGGCTCAGGGTGAAGGCAAGGAAGATGGCACTGCCACTCATGGTTACCTTCAAATAATTATCTTCTTCCCCGTTCCTTTCTTCCAGGCTTCACTCACCTTTTGTGCCTGTCATCTCCAATCTAGGATCACTTATAAAAGGGAGCTGGGAACCAGGCTTGGTGGCTCATGCCTGTAATCCTAGAATTTTGGGAGGCCAAGGTAGGTGAATCACCTGAGATCGCGAGTTTGAGACCAGCCTGACCAACATAGAGAAGCCCTGTCTCTACTAAAAATACAAAATTAGGCGGGCATGGTGGCGCATGCCTGTAATCTTAGCTACTTGGGAGGCTGAGGCAGGAGAATCGCTTGATCCAGGAGGCGGAGGTTGCGGTGAGCTGAAATCACGCCATTGCCCTCCAGCCTGGGCAACAAGAGCAAAATTCTGTCTCAAAAAAAAAAAAAAAGAAAAAGAAAAAGAAAAAGAAAAAAAAGAAAAGAGAAAAAAAAGGGAGCTAAATGATGGGAACACATGAACACAAAGAGGGGAACAACAGACACTGGGCCTACTCGAGGGTAGAGGGCGGGAGAAGGGAGGTGATCAGAAAAAATAACTATTTTGGTACTAGGCTTAGTACCTGGGTTATGAAATAATCTGTACAACAAACCTCCGTGACATGTACTTACCTATATAATAAGTCCCTGAACGTAAAAGTTAAAAAAAAGAAGAAAAGAAAAGAAAAGTAACAAAAGAAAAAAATAGGGTGCTAAAAAGTGAAAAATAAAAATCATGGGTCCTCATGGATCCACCTGGAGGCGTCTCCTGCCAGGATGCCCAGTTCTCTCCCCTATTTCACTCCGTATACACTCCCATCTGCCTCTGACATCCAAAATATTCTGGAATTGCTTGTCCGCTGGCATCAGCCATTCCCCTTCCTATGTGGCCATGGGTTTATTTCCTTGCATAATGACACTGATATTTTCCTGAAGGTTGGAAGAGAAGGGGAAGAGGAGGCGTGTGATGGACCCGCCATCTTGAATGGAAAGCCTCAAATTACTTCTCCAATAAAAAGACTTCAAAAATCAATAACAAACTGGTGAATTACCAAATATAACACACATTGATTTAAGTTGCTTTTGTCTTCCAATTTATAAACAGATGGGAAGATTTTCGAGGATTGCATTTTATATTTATATGTCTTCTCATATTTTACAGGACTGAAGGGGCCCTTGGAGACCATTCCGCCTGTATCCATGAGGAGACCAGAGCTCTGAGCAGTGAGCTCTGAACTGACTATGGAGAAGCCCTTTGGTTTTGGAGTAAGATCCGTCCCACTTGAATTGTAGCTTTTACGCTGACTGCGAGATTTTGAGCAAGTACTGATTTCTCTAAGAGTCATTCTCTAATCTATAAAATGACATATTAATGGAACATGCATAATAGAATTATTATGAGGGTAGAATGAGATTACGCATGTAAAGTGTTCAGTACCATGCTGCACCTAATACATACTGCTGTTATCATTAATTATTATTACCAAGCAGGTTTAAACTACTAGTGTACCCAATTTGTTTTTATGGTAAATGATCATCTAATTTGTTATCTGTTCACTTTGTGACATTATAAGTGATACAAGTTGTATAAGGGAAACGAGAAAAGAAATTTAATTTTGTTAGGAAGGAGGATTAAGAGAAAAAATTACTGCTACAATGAGGCACATAGAGCAAAAAAGGAAGAAGCTGTGAGCAGAGTCCATGTGAGCAGTCCTCACAATCCCTATGTTTGTTTGTTTGGCCTAAGCATTTTGTTGCCTTTGTAAATGCCAATTATTGAGAACAACTTTCAAATGTTTGACAATAGCAGAACTTGGAATTAAGATTGGAAGGAACTAGATGCATGCAGACACACAGCGTTTTAGAGCAATTGGATGGAAGAAAGAGAAATATTAGGAAGCATTTCACTTTTCAACATGGGACTCGGTAATAGTGTAATTATACAAACAGCCTTCTGAGCACAGAAGGCAAAACAAACCAAACTTCTGAGTGGGAAACAAAAAGAAGCCTTAGGACAACCATACATGAGATAATGCAGTGGAAAGAGAGAAGAAGCCTTTGGAGCCAAGATGGAGAGCGGGGTCTTGGGACTTGACACATTTAACCTCAATGTCCAAACGCAAAGATCAGTTCTGTAGTTATGATTCAGGGGCTGTGGGAGTGGTTGTGGGGAAAAGATACCAGATTCCCTCTTCTCAGTGTTGTACTCATTTTACAGGGTCTCTCTGCTGACTGTCTGTTTTTCCCATTTGTTTGACCAGCACAGGCAGGGTAGGAGTAAGCCCCTCCTGGCGTACATTGTCCGGTTTACTGGGTCAGTGTTTATATTCACAACACATCACTCTATATGAGGTGCTCTTTTGGTTAACCCCACACAGCTGCTAATTAGCAGGTCACTTGCAGGTTAGAGGTGCGCTTGTGTTGTGCTTCTTGGCTGGCTGTTGTGTTATTATAACAACTGTAAATGCCATATGCAGCTGCCATACGGGCTGTGCTCAGAAGGCTGTTTGTATAATTACAGGCATTAGCCAGAGATGGAGCCTGCCAGCTGACATTCAGGAGGCAATAATAACTTAATTTCCCTCACAGCAAATTGGCTCTCTAATAGGGAATTTAGTTACTCTCCGGACTTAGGGATGGCTTGAGAATTCCAGCGAGCACATTTTAGTCCGGTTATTATGATCAGGGGCAGGGTAAGCACACTCAGAACCAAGTCAGTTTCCTGCCCTAAGATCCACTAAGAGGTGCAATCACTTCATATTATATCATAACTCTTTATTTCCAAAGGAAAATAATATATGTATGTAAATAAATAAATAAATAAATAATATATAATATACTTCGAAGAATACGTAAGCATTCCAAAGATGAGATATCTAAATATACAGATGTGTGTTTGTGAGTGTGTGTGTGTGTGTGTGTATACAGTTGTCCCTTGGTATCCAGGGGGAATTGATTCCAGGACCTCCCCTGGATACCAAAAATCAGTGGATGCTCCTCAAGTCTCTTACATACAATGTTGTAGTATTTGCATGTAACCTTTGCATATGCTCCCTAACACTTTAAATCACCTCTAGATTACTTATAATAGTTAATACAATGTAAATGCTATGTAAATAGCTGCTGTACTGTATTATTTAGGGAATCATGACAAGAAAAGGAAGACTGTACTATTTTTTGGCTACAGAAATAATTTTTTTTGGAATATTTTCAATCCGTCATTGATCGAATTCCTGGATGTAGAATGCGTGGATATGAAGGGCCAACTGTGTGTGTGTGTGTGTGTATGTGTGTATGTGTGTGTGTGTGTGTGTGTGTGTGTGTGTGTGTGTGTGTATGTGTGTGTGTGTGTGTGTGTGTGTATGTGTGTGTGTGTGTGTGTGTGTGTATGTGTGTGTGTGTGTGTATGTGTGTGTGTGTGTGTGTGTGTGTGTGTGTGTATGTGTGTGTGTGTGTGTGTGTGTGTGTATGTGTGTGTGTGTGTGTGTGTGTGTGTGTGTGTGTGTATGTGTGTGTGTGTGTGTGTATGTGTGTGTGTGTGTGTGTATGTGTGTGTGTGTGTGTATGTGTGTGTGTGTATGTGTGTGTGTGTGTGTGTGTGTGTGTGTGTGTATGTGTGTGTGTGTGTGTGTGTGTGTGTGTGTGTGTGTGTGGTATTCAGGGAAATAAATTTCATTTGGCTTCAGTGAGGGATTTGTCACCATAAGGACAACTTTAAAGACGCCATGAAAGATTGTTGCCCACCGAATGCCTTAGTAGTGGGCGCAGTTCAGAAAATTCTATCAGTGTTTGGAACTGAATCAATTTGAAATTCATCTGGGAGCATACTGCGACTGGAGCTGCACTGTGTCTTCGCTCATGTTTTCTCTCAGACAAAAGATTTTTCCTTCCATTCTCCCTCCAACAAACACTAGTGAAAATTCCATTTCCTCTGTGATAGCTTTCTTTCTCCTCCTCTTTCTACCTCCAGAGAGATAAAAAGATCATATGATCTCTTTCTTTTTGGTATTTTTTAGTACAATCATTAAAACATTTTACGTCCCTTATAATTATTTGTGCCCAGATCTGTCCCCGAGTGTTGACCGGGAGACTTTTCTAACAGCGTCTGTTTCTTATCCATCTTTATAACATCTATGATGCTTTTCCCCTAGCAGGTGCTAAAAGCAATCGTTAAAATGATTTAAATATGTATACATATGTATATATATATAATATATAATGATAATCATTCTGCATTTTAAAATTTGCAAAGAATTTCAATTACATGGCAAGGACACAAATTGTTTTAAAAAGTATGATTTGGATTTATTCAAAAATAAAACCTACTTTTTGTGCAATATGTATACATATATTTTATTAAATATGTTTACGTTATATAATATTAATATTTCATGTAATGTTTGTATGTATATATTTATACATATATTTATACCTATACACATTCCTAATCATATTTATTCATATCCATATCTACGATTTGGCTATTCTGTGCAATTTAAATAAGATTATAAAACGTTTCATGATCTAGAAAGATGTGATATCCTCTGAAATGACAAAAGAAAGTTACAAAACATTACACGCACTATGAATACAGCTTTGTATTAAAATAATCTAGTGATTAATGTTTGTGCACCAAAAGTCTAGAAAGATAAGCATAAATGATAATATTGAGTGTTTCTATGTGGTGGGATTTAAATTGCCTTTTATTTTGCTAACTGTATTTTGTAAAGTGTTTACAATGTGTATATAATGCTTTTGTATTCAGAAAGAAATTACTATTGATATATAATTTGATTAATATAGTCCCAAAATTCCATATGAAGAAAATTTTAGCGTGTCTAAATTCTCTTTAAAATTATGTCCAGGCCATAAGTGTTAGTTTTCTATGGTTAATGAACAGGTTTAATTTATTTTCTATATATTAATATCTCAGGGTTGAGGAAAGTGGTGTGTTTCAGAGCTCACAGGTGCAACAGGGGGTGGGGGCAGGAAGTCAATATGTTTTGAAGAGAAAATGCTGGCACTGGAGTTAGAGTAATATTAAATGAAGCACAGGCTTTGTGTGTTTAGCTATTCATTTATGTCTTGTTTATTTTGTAAGAGGGTCAAACTTAGATTAAATAGTGTCAAAGGAACAATCAGCTAAAGCTTGATGAGCTTATACCACATTTCAGACAGTGCTGTTCATACTGATACCGGGTCTCTTTTAATCTTTATAGCTACCCTTTAAAGTAGGCTTTTACAAAATAATTGTGTCCATTTTACAGAAGAGAAAATTTAGGCCGAAATTAGCCAGTTTTCTCATGTCATAATTGTGGAGCTGGAACTCAAAACCAGTCTGTTTGACTCTATAGCCCAGGCTATGTTTGCCTTCCGAATGGCAAATATTGGTGAGTAAAGGGCTTCAGTGTATTTTGAGGTTGTGGTTCTTTATGTTTTGCTTTCAGGTTGATTTTATATATTATGTCATGAGCAAAGGCTGTACTGAGTGCAGTGGGTGTGGCTGGTGCCCTTACCCACATCCTCTTCTCAGGGCCAGTGGTACTCAGGGGAATCACCTGGTCAGGAGATTGCATCCTCCCTCCTCATCCTGGTGGCAGAGAAGGAAGGCAACCAGAGGCAAATGATTGACATGGGAGCGTGAGGTGGGCACTTCCTAAGTTCTTATATTGTTTTAATGGTGTTTTGAGCTGATTCTCTAGTATGTTTCAAGAGTACAATCATATCATATACTAAAAGTGGCAAGTTTACCTCCTCTTTCCCAATGCTTTCACCTCTAATTTCTTACAGTTGATTAATAATATTGGCCAGAGCCTCCAGAATGAGGAGTAAAACAAATGTCCATGATCACTATTAATGAACATTCTTCAGTTGTCCCTGATTTCCATAGAAATCCTTCAAGTATTTTTTAATGAGGTAGGAGGCTGGCTTCTGGATTGAGATAGATGTATTTTTGTATCTATGCATCTCTTTGTTTCATTAATTTATTAAAACAACGGAATTGTTAAATTGCAAAGATAGAGGAATCAACTCATTGTAAAAGTTGGTTAAAAAAAAGGAAGAGAATCAGCCATTTATTCTGTGTTTCCCTATTTGATCTGTGCCATGGGTTGCTAATTAGTAGGTGAGAGAAAACATCTCTTTTCAAAGTATTTCAACTGATTCATGAAAAAAAGAAATGAGAGAATTAGATTATTGGTATTTTGCAATCTCCAATGAATTAATGGATCTAAGCATTGGGCATCAATGACTGAACATTGTAAGGAAACAAACAACTAGATATTACATGTCTTCTGATGAGAGACCACAGTGCCACCTTTATCTTGCGGAGGTATAAAACCCAAGTCTGATCAAGCTTTTAGATCTAGATGCTAACGTGCAGGAAATACAGAGGACAGAGGGCTATGTTAAGTTGCACCATGAGTGTGCAATCTGTAAAATTCAGGCTGTGGGAATATTCATGCGTCAAAGGGTTATGTTTCTCAACAGATAAATTGTAAGAAAAATAAAAGAATAAAAGGGGAACTTGTCTATTAAAAGAAACTTAACAGGGATATCACGTTTTTTTAAGTTCACAAGTATGGTAAAATGTATAGATACACACTTGATAATAAAGCAATACAGAAGTGCAAGGAGGAATTACTCTAAAGGTTAGGATGGTGATACTTTTATAGGGAGGGATAGGCTTATAATTGAGATAGAACACATGAATTTGTGAATTTGTGGAGGACTTGGTCTGGTGAATATTCAAAGCAGCCAGCTTTACAAAGCTAAGATTACCAGGAAGACAGTTATTTAGGAAGCAAAGCAGATGCATCATTGGCACAGCAGGTTGCTGGCAAACCAGTCTTCTGATAAAGCAAGACCTGATTTGTAGCATTTTGCTCATTTTTATGGTGTAAACACTCCAACCATGGCCATTTTCAAGCTACCAAGGAGATGTCACTAAACATGGAGATAGAAGGTGTGTTTATGTATTCATCCATCTGACATTTCACTGGCTTGTGAAAGCCAGTTCCAGGAGACTGCTGAGAAAATGGTCACCGAAGATAAAGCCCGTGGTCTTTCACATTTGCACTTGTGGGGTTTATTGAAATGTGTTTTTATGAACATAAACTTTGCTCTGTTTTGATCAAAGCTCAACCTAAGATAAATGACCTTTGTAAGAGTCAAGTCAGGGGATCAGCGGACCCTTGATCCTTTGCTTCCTTTCTCCTTTGCTTCCTTTCTCCTTTGCATTAAGTGATGTCAACCCTTCTACTGGAAGAGGAGCAACAGTATTTCTGAACCCTGATCTTACGTTGTAATGAAAAAATTCTTAGAAGAAAATGTAGAGGGTGAAGCTGAGCGGGTAAATAATTTAGAATGCCTGAGTTATGGAAGGGCATGGAGAGAGAAGGCTAGGAAGTGAGATGCTGGTGACTTGAGGGATTAAATATATCTGCCTCTGGGTGGAAAATAGAAGGAATGCAGCAAAACTCCAAATGTCTCTCTGTGCTACCCTGTGGATTAAGTCAATGTATACCTTTCAGGGAAATCAAATTTTATGGCTTAATGACTTTTGAAAACTGATTTAGAAGACATGAAATATTAATATAGCCTCCCCGTGGGTCTCCAGGCTTTCAGGGCAGTGAGAAAGCTCATGAAGCAAAGTTTCTCTAGAATTGCTGTATTGCTGTTTCCAAGGTCACCAGAAGCTGGGAATCTGGCTCTGCCTCTGAATTATTTAAAATCCAGCTTCCTGGGCCCCACTCCAGAACTACCGGATCAAAGGATTTTCGGAGCAGGGCCTGAAAATACCTGTTTTCCAAAAAACCTCTCCCATGGGTTCTTAGATGAGCAGTCCAAAAACCGACATTTTGGAAAGCAAAGAAAGTGGTAAAACCCTTAGAAACATCAAATTTAACAGAGTTTAACTGAGTGAAAAATCTTTCACAAATCGGGCGGTCCCTGAAGTGGAATAGATTCAGAGACACTTCAATCCTGCTGTGTGGTCGGAGATTTATGGACAGAAACAGCCGGATTGGTTGCAGCTCAGCTTTTGCCTTATTTGTACAGAGTTTGAACAGTTGGCTGCCTGTGATTGGCCAAAACTCAGTGACTGGCACAAGAGTAAGTTACAGTCGGTTTACACGTCCAGTTAGGTTAGTATTCAGTATGTACAGATAAACTTTCAGGCTGGGCGTAAAATATAGAAAGAGGCAGCTTTGGACTAACTTAGTAGAAGTACTAACAGCTCATAGAAACATATTTTGGGGCAGAAAACATGGCAGGAAGGAGGAAGGACTGGAGTGAAAAAAAGAAGACAAAAGGAGCAACTATCTGCCATAAAGCTCAAAATGTGGTCCAGGGACTCAGCCTGTGGTTCAGCGCCTCTGGCACCCTTTCCCAGGCGGATGACATCTCTTTGTCTCTGGTCTGCTCCATTCTAACTTCACGTTGAGTTTCTCTAACCACATATATGCAAATCTAAGATAAATATTTCTAGCATGACCCTGCTACCACTCCTGGTCCCTGGCACTTTCACAGGGGATAAGCGATTTAAAGCAGCCATTAATCTTGAATTATGGACCGTCAGACATAGCATGCACAGGGGCAGCGGGGGTCGCGGACTTGACTCAGGTACTCTCTCTGAGATGGTAAAATCACACCTCATAAATGCCTTTCTGTGAACAAAATGTGCCTTTCCTAACACTAAGGAAAATCAGGTAAGGAGTGAGAACAACACAGTGAAGAAACTTTTTCTCTCAGTTTCCATTAGACCGAAGTTTCACCTTGTTCATTTCACTGAAGGAAATGCAGTGTGTTAAGTCTCCAGTCCCGTTCCTTGCAGACAGTAAACCCTTGGTACAGGAGAATTGCCTTCCCATTCTCTGTGAATCCAGTGGACACTCAGAAAACATGAACAGTCTGCAGCTGCTTCAAGAACAAGATCCGGGAATATAAATATGCAATATACTTCACTACTTGAATTTTGCTTCCGAGTCAAGGGGGGACTGTGGAGTTGAGTCCCTAAGTTCAATAACTGTGGATGATTTCACTGAAGTACTCGAATAAGTGCAGGGCTTTTCACACTGGCCTCTGTTTTAACATCATTGGAAAACGCTGTGAAGAGTTGTGGTTAAGAGCATAGGTTTTGGAATTAGAAGGTGCTGAATTTGAATCTTGACCCTTTATGATCTTAGTTACCTTTTTTAGCCTTTCTGAGACTTTCTTGCTTGTAAGATTGGTATGTGTAAATATGTGCACTCTTGTATATACATTGGTAATTATATATAACAATATATTCATACATATGTATACATTTGCTTCATGGAGCTGTCATAAGCAATTACATCATGGACATAAAGAGCAGAACTCTTTGTACTTTTCCTCAGTAACAGTAATTGCTGTTTACATGTTATTACCTTCTAAATGTGCTCTGAGTACTCCACCATATATAAACTAGAAGGAAGAAAAATCTATCCTTATCATCTTGTTTTGAAATCCAGGTGATTAGAGGCTGTTAGTCGCAAATTGACGGTATCATTCTTTGCAGTATCGTATACTATTATACTATTCTTTCTTCAAAATTATGTTCTTGTATTATTTACATATTTAGCCAATTACTGTGTCTTTGTGAGCATGTGTGTGTGTGTGTGTATGTGTGTGTGTGTGTGTTACATGAATAACTGAGGGGCTTGAATTTCTGTGTCCCGTATCTGCAAGGGAAAAACATCGCAGACAGCCTGTCATTTTAACAAATCTCCCTGGTGATTTTTTTTAATACAGTAAAGTTCCAGAGTCTTTCTGAATTCTCTTCTTTTATGTATTCATTCATCTGACAACTATAAACTGAGTGCCAACTTTGTCCCAGAAGTCAAAAGGGTTTAAATATTGCCGAGAGAGTCTAAGTTCACTTAGGCTATTCTCTAACCCGCGGAAACCTTGACTTTATCGCTCAGGAGATAAAACCACTTCCTTCACCCTGGGGCCACAGTAGCATTCTCTTTGGCAGGCACATATGAAACCATGACAGCATGAAGGAACTGATGTCTGCCTGAAACAATGACTGTTTCAGTGTGGAGAGACATTAAGGTGTGCTGGACCAGGCCTCAGGGAGGAACAGAGTCCTGAGAAATGAGCCTGGAAAAGGTGGGTAGAGGGCAGATTGTAAATAACCGTTCTGGTTTAGACAGTGCCACCGTGTGTCTGGCACTTTGCTTTACAAATGTTATTTTATTTAATCAGCATAACATGTAGGTGTTATTATAACCTGACATTAGCACATCAAGCGTCTACTTTTAACTCCAGCCAGGGCAAAGAAACTTGGAAAACAGACGCATTCCAATCAGGCAGCCACGCTGGGCAGCAGAAAACTGTGCAAAGCAAAATGGAGATCCAAAGTCTGAAGTGTCAATTATATTTCTAACAATTGCATATGGACTTCATTAGCCGGCTAAATGGTACCTATTTGAGCATCCCGCCAGCTGGAGGGATTTCCAGTAGGAAACGTGAGAAGGGAATAAGTCTAGGAATCTCAGGTTCCCCAGGGCCTTTTGGAATTCATACAGATGAAGCAAGATAAGGTCAGCTCTAACCTCCCTTCCCTTCTTCCTGCACCCTCTTCATGGTTAGCTCATGAATGAATAAGAGCAGAGCACCTGTATCTGTCTCTAGGAAGCCAGGGCTGCTTTTCTCACATCCCTTTGGGCCTCAGAGGCTGAGTTCCCCTCAGGGATGGTAGGCAGAAGCAGAAAGAATTCATTCAGCACCAGCTCTCTGTGGGAAACTTGTATCTCTTTGACATGAGGATTCTTTATTATATGCTTCCTATTACATCTTTAGCAGAGCTTTGTGTTGGCTTTCCCCATAGGTTAAATATAATGATGGGTAACCTAATCCTGAAGGTAACAGAATAATCTTAGAGGACACAAGGCTCTATTTAATTCTTGCCAAATGACAGAATATACCCAGGCTTTGAACAGGCCCCTGCAGAACTCCAGTAAGTTTTTGTGTCTTGCCGAGCTTGGAGCCAGCGTCTTCCCTTTCTATTCTTTTTCCCACTCCCGGGCAGGATCTGATTTCACACCAATTGGTCTGTAAGAGGATAATGGTATCACAATTCAAGACAGGCAACCATGGAGAATTGTTTTATATGCTTCTGATACTCAAGAAGTTTCGGTGGCCTGGGCTCGTTCTCAGTTTTCAAGAAGAGTCAATTCCAGGGCAGAGGACAGTGTGGCAAAGTAGAAAAAACACAGGTTTTGGAATCAGGTTGACATGGGTTGGAAACACAGCTTAGTCTCTTGTTAACTATGATCTTAATCAGTGTCTGGGCCACAGTTTTTTAATTAGTAAAATAATGATAGAGACATACCCAGCTAGTAGAAATTATGCAGGAAAAAGATTAAGGAAATGTGTAGAACGCCATTTAGTGGCGGCGATGGAACATCTTTTCACACGTGGGTTTATTTTTAAGATCATTTGAAAATAGAGTGTTGCCCAGTCAATTTTTCCCAACTTGGGATGGCAGCTTTTTTTCTGCACAGCCAACAGTCATTGTGTTTGACATTGGCAGAGTAGGAGGTAATAATTTTGATATGTTTGGAGACAGATTTTCTACCTGAACACACTCTCTCTCTCTCTCTATTTATACACACACACATATATGCACATATATACACACACATACACACATATATATACACACACATGTATACACACACACATATATGCGTGTATATATACACACATACATATATACACACACATATACACATACATATATATTGAACTGAGGGCCTTTTA
Organism: Rhinopithecus roxellana; assembly: GCF_007565055.1. NCBI lineage: Eukaryota > Metazoa > Chordata > Mammalia > Primates > Cercopithecidae > Rhinopithecus > Rhinopithecus roxellana. The sequence continues at coordinate 35,593,494 of NC_044567.1, forward strand.
TATAGTGAAATAGACATTGTTTTAGGTCCTGAGGGTTTATGTAAATAAGAAATGCGGCCGGGCGCGGTGGCTCAAGCTTGTAATCCCAGCACTTTGGGAGGCCGAGGCGGGCGGATCACGAGGTCAGGAGATCGAAACCATCCTGGCTAACACGGTGAAACCCCGTCTTTACTAAAAATACAAAAAAAAAAAAAAAATTAGCCAGGCGTAGTGGCAGGTGCCTGTAGTCCCAGCTACTCGGGAGGCTGAGGCAGGAGAATGGCGTGAACCCGGGAGGCGGAGCTTGCAGTGAGCCGAGATCCGGCCACGGCACTCCAGCCCGGGAGACACAGCCAGACTCCGTCTCAAAAAAAAAAAAAAAAAAAAAAAAAGAAATGCACAGTCCCTGTCCTCAAGGAACTTACAAACTGATAGGGGAGCTGAGTGCTACAGAGACGGTGATAGATAGCAGGTGCTTGGGCTGCAGTGGTTGACAGAGAAGACTGAAGTCAATTCTGTCAGCAATGGGAAAGAGTCAGGAGAGGCGTCAAAGAGAAGGCAACTCTTGAGCTAAGACTTAAGGATGATTTACTGTTCTAAAGGAAGATGATCAATGACAGCAAGTTCTAGACAGAGAGAGCTGCTTGGGTAAATCAATGGAACTGTCTGGGCAGATCAGGAAATGGTTAAAAGTTCACAGCTGCAGGAGCATGGAGCAGGAGGAAGTCCACAGATGACGTTGAGAGTTGTCCTAGGACCAGGCTCTGAAGGGTTTCCTGAACAAGTTAAAAGTTAGACGATGATCCCCATAGTTATGCTATTATGGAAGAAACAGAATTTTCTCTGTAAGGAAGTGGGATAATTATATTTCCGCGTTAGTAAATTACTTTGGCTGTAATAATGAAGAGCATCTCTTAGAAGTTAAGTTGTCTGATTCACATTTTCTGCTTGGGGTTCGTAGTATTTCTTGTGTCTTTGGCTTGAAGCTTTTCATCCCGTTTAGAACATTCTTAGCCATTACCTTTGTGATTATGACCTCTGCTTCATTCTCCCTCTGTTCTTTTTCTGTAAATTTTATCATGTGCCATACGTCTCTTAGAATCTTTTCCAAATTTTTCTTCCTTCTTTCTTTCTGTGATTATGTAATCATTGATGTAATCTGTTTTTGTAAATGAAGCTTTATTGGAACCCAGCTATGGCCACTCATTTGTTTATTGTGAATGGCAGCTTTTGCAGTCCAATCAGAGGTGAATAGTTTCAACAGAGACTGTCTGGCTACAAAGCCTAAAACATGTACTATCTGGACCAGAAAAAGTTTCCTGATCTCTGGGCTGATCTATCGTTAAGCAATCTGTTGTGTTCTTTATTTCAATTATCCTTTTTTTAAGCTATGCAATTTCTAGTTGATTCTTTTTGTTTCCAGTTCTTTGCTTAAATTCTCCTTCTTTGAATTTTTAAACGTATCTATCAATTACGACTATTTTAAAATTTATGTCTGCATAACACCGATCTCTTTTTGGCATCTCTTCTTGGCTTGTACGTAGATTTTTTTCTTCTCTTATGTTTTCGCCATTTTGTGTCTGGTCCCCTGGTGTAATGTTTATTAAATGGTGACTGGTTTATGATATATTCCAGGATAATTTTGAATCTTTTGTCTGGATAAGATTTTTTTTTAGTTTAGATAGGATCCACTACCGTTTCTTTCTTTCTTTTTTCTTTTTTTGAGACAGAGTCTCGCTTTGTCCCCCAGGCTGGAGTGCAGTGGCGTGATCTCAGCTCACTGCAACCTCCACCTCCCAGGTTCAAGCGATTCTCCTTCTTCAGCCTCCCGAGTGGCTGAGATTATAGGTGCCCACCACCACGCCTGGCTAATTTTTGTATTTTTAGTAGAGATGAGGTTTCGCCATGTTGGTCAAGCTGGTCTCGAACTCCTGACCTCAAGTGATCTGCCTGCCCCAGCCTCCCAAAGTGCTGGGATTACCGGCATGAGCCACTGCACCTAGCGAGGATCCACTACAGTTTCTAATAGGTAACTGGTTTGGAAGTAGATATGCGTAATCCCACCAGGGGTCGAGCTGATGGGAGGTTGTTCTTCAATCTTGTGAAGGCTGGTGTATTTCAACTTACCCATATTTTTGGAAACAATCTCTTTGAGAGTCACAATAAAATCCAGAGATGTTCACCAGGGTTCCTCTTCCCTGGTGGGCTCTGAATTCCACCTCCCATCCCCACTCACAGATGATTACGTTCTGCTCAACTTCTGAACCACTGCTGCCTGTTTACCTTGTTAGCTTACTACCTCTCAGCTGCTGCCTTCGAATCAGCAAATACGTTGAACAGAAAAGCACTGCTTAATATTAGGCCCACATCTTTGCCTTTCCTTTCTTTCCAAGATCATGGTCCTTCACGACCTCTTGGCTGAGTAACTCTCTAAGGACTTCAAACAGATTTATTTGTATTTTCTTGAGCTTTTATGATTGTTATTGGAAGGGGAACTGGTCTACATCTAGCTACTCTGCCATTACTAGAAGTAAAACTGTGGATTCTACGTAACTTGCAATGCACAGAAATGCAAGACCAGTTCAGAAGAAATTGCATCCGTTTGAGAAATAATGATGACCTGAACCAAAGGCTGTAGTAGTGAGTGGTGAGTAGGATACACAGATGGAAAATAGATCCGTGAATGACGTTTAACATCATTAGCCATCACGGAAATGCATACTAAAATAATAATGAGATACTACTACCTACCTATCAGAATGGCTAAGATAAAAAATGACAACACCAAATACTGGTGAGGATGTGGAGAAACTGGATCACCTACATTGCTGGTGTGAATATGAAATGGTACAGTCACTCTGGAAAATAGTTTGGCAGTTTCCTATAAAACTAAACAGGGTATTACCATCCAGCAATTACATTCTTTGGCATTTACCCCAGAGAAATAAAAACTTATGTTTATATTAAAAAGAGAACATGAATGTTCATAGCAGCTTTGTTTGTATTATCTCCAAATTGGAAACAACTCAGATGTCCTTCGGCAGGTGAATAGTTCAACAAACTTTGACACATTTTTACCGTGAAATACTACCCAGCAATAAAAAAGAACAGACTGTTGATCTGCACAAAAACTTGGATGAAGATTGAGAAAATTTTGCTTAGTGAAAAAAGCCAACACCAAAAGTTTACATGCGGTATGATTCCTTGTGTATAACGTGGTTGAAATGACAGAATATTAAAAATAGAGAATTGTGGTTGTCATCGGTTAGAGACCAGTGGTGGAGATTGAAGGTGCAGGAGGGAGGTGGATATGATTTTAAAAGGCAACTTTACTTGTGGTGATGAAACTCATCAGTGTCATGACTACAGTGTATACACACAAACTTACAGATCAGATGTGATAAAATTATATAGCACAGATACCCATGGACACACACACACACACACACACGTACTAATAGAACTGGGGAAATCTAAATAATGGTGGTGTATTATGTCAATGTCAATATTCTGGTTGTCATATTATACCAGAGTTTTGCAAAATGCTATCGTTAGGGGAAACTGGATAAAGAGTACATGGGATTACAGTCTATTATTTCTTACTACTGTTTGTGAATCTACAGTTATCTTAATAAATAATTTGAATAAAATCCAACAAACAAACAACAAAAGAATGTCACTCAGAATTTCACAAGGTTTTTTAAAAATTTATTTTTGCATATTTTGTGACACACACACATTTTTAATGGAGGGTACATTATTATGCAAGTATTTTACATTCTGATCTTGTGAGCACATTGTTCAACCAAATATATGATCCAGGGTCTTTATTTGTCTGCAAAATAGTCCTTTATGTTTCGCTGAAGCAGAAGTATCTGTTAAAGGATATTAAGTAGTTTATATAATCTCCAGGAGAGCCATGGTCCTTCTCTAGAGAACGTGTGTGACTCTAGATTGAATCCCAGAAGCTCTGGGACTGCTGCCCTGAAGGTCCAGACACCTCTGTCCTCATGCCTGCCAGAGGTCAGCTGCGTGGGCGTGACTTTTGACTTTTCTTGTTATTTACTTCTGAATCCAAATGTCCTCTGGTGTATCTAATGTGTGAAACCTAGACCCTATGTCTGTATCCTTGAATGTGGAGATGAAGCTTTCTGGATTCTACCTTAGGAAGGTATGATCTTTTAATGTGGAAAATGAACAAAACCTAGGGTGCATATTTTTTACCAATTGTTTTTCAAATATTGAAGATTTTAAGTTTTGTTTGGAGGCTGAGGCATTGGTCTTACTCTAGTAATTAGACACGTGTGTTGTCAGACTTGCGTAATCCAGAATTCGAGACAGCAAAATCTGTGTTGATGTTTTAACAAAATCCTCCCACTGCCTACAAATAATTTCACCCTCCATAACATGACATTCAAGACCTGTGTTCTCTTCCCTGCATCTTTTCACAGACCTTGTGCTGCAGACAAATCAGGTTTTCTCCCCTGAACATTCTGTTCACTTACCTGTGTACATGTTTTCATTAATGCACTTTCCTCAGCCCGGTCTACTGTTATCTCCTTTCTCTTTAAGGCCTCAGAAAAAAAAAAAAAAAGTCCATTATTAAATGTGCTAACATCTATGAAAATATCAACAGAGTTTCATGCACATAATCAATAAGAATTAGTTACTTCATTTCCTCCATTTCTGACACAGTTCATGAAGCTTTTCTTTATTCTCCAGTTATAATTAATTGTTCTTACTTCTGTTATATTTTTAGCCACAACGATTGTGAATTTGCCTGTGTCTAGTTCATTGTATTGGGTAGGTATGCATACATAAATGATATGTAATTTAAAAATATTTTTACCATTGTAAATTTTATTCCATGTTAATTTAAAATTTTATTCAAATATGTTTTTGTAATATGATTTGATATATAGTTTTCAGTGATACATGTGCAAAATATATTTATTAATCTTTCCTTTTGAGGATATTGCTTTATCTTCCTTTCTTCCTTTTTCTTTCCTCCCTCCCTCCCCACACTCCTTCCTTTTTCTTCCTTTCTCCTTCCTTCTTCTGTCTCTCTCCTTCACTCTTTCTACCTCCTTTTCTCCTCTTTTCTTTCCTTCCTTCCTTCCCTCCTTCCTTCCTTTCTTCCTTCCCTCCCTCCTTCCTTCTTCCTTCCTTCCCTCCTTCCTTCCTTCCTTCCTTCCCTCCCTCCTTCCTTCTTCCTTCCTTCCCTTCTTTCTTCCTTCCTTTTTCTCTCTTACATTCATTCAACTAGACTAAAATTAATATCATATATATTGTATGTGTCAGGATTAAATTAGAGAAACAAAAGCAGTAAAAGATTATATATACACACATATATATGTGTGTGGTGTGTGTGTGTGTGTGTGTGTGTGTGTGTGTATGGAGAGACAGAGAGAAAGAGAGAGAGACAATGAGAGAGTAAGGAATTGTTTTACAGGCTGTGACGATGCCCAAGGCAGCCACCAGGAAGAGTGTACTGGATATCTAAGGTACAGATAAAATTTTTTCTTCAGGGAATCCTTTAAGGGTTTTCAACAATTGAATCAAGCCTGCTCAGATTATCTAGGATAATCTTTTTTTCTCTTAAAATTGCTTGATTATGAACGTTAATCATGTCTATAAAGTATCTTTATAGAAATACCTAGATTAACGTTTGATTGAACAACTAAGGACTGTTCAATGTGGCCCAGCCAGACTGACAAACCAAAATAAGTGTCACATATGCCTTTGGGTGCATAAATGTGAGAGATTCTCTAAGTTAGACATTCAAAGGTGAAATCACCAGGACACTAGCACAACCATTTTCAACTTTATGAGATAGTCCCTGAAGTGGCTGAACAGATTTCCACTCCACTATCAATTATGAAAGTTGTTGGCTGGGAGTGGTGGCTCATGCCTGTAATCGCAGCAGTTTGGGAGGCTGAGGCAGACAGATCACCTGAAGTCAGGAGTTCGAGACCAGCCTGGCCAACATGGTAAAACCTCTTCTCTACTAAAAATACAAAAATTAGCGGGGCGTGGTGGCACATGCCTGCAGTTCCAGCTACTCAGGAGGCTGAGGCAGGAGAATTGCTTGAACCTGGGAGGTAGAGGTTGCAGTGAGCCGAGATTGCACCACTGCACTCCAGCCTGGGCTACAAGAGTGAAACTCCATGTCAAAAGAAAGAAAGAAAGTTGTTATTGCTTCTTATTCTGTTCTGGAGCCACTTTCTCTGGTTACACTGGGGTAAGGAGTCCAATATGCCTCTCATGTATTATGTGTGGCATTTTCAGTATCCACTCTAGGAACACACTTCTGCAGTAGGAGGAGTTCCCATCAACATAGGATGAGTAAAAGGCACCCACAGAGAGGTGGAGGAATCTAGGGGAAGGGGACAAGTCATCCCCAAAATAATTTATCTACTGGTTTCCAGCCATCTCTGGAACTTCTAAAGATGATGAAAAGAAAGAAAGCTGGAGTACCCCAGGAAGCAGCAGAGTCCTTCACAAGCTCACCAATCTTAGCCCCATCACAAAGTTGTCCAGACTAGTTCACAAATTGGGAAGAAGACCGTTCGCAGCTAGGACCCACTTGCAGATAAGAGACCCAGCAGGATTGGCTTTTTTTCAGAAGCAATTTCAGAGCCATTCCTACTACAAAAACAGTGGTCCCCCCATCACAGAGTACTGAACATTGCACCTAAGGTTGTGTAAGGAAGTGGCATGCATTCGTCATGGAAAATAGCAGGGAGTGATCAAGACCTGGGAGTGACTGCTACCATATTTGAGCCCAAGGAGACAGTTCTCTTTAAAGCCTGTCACACAGGAACAGAGCAGAAAGCTGCATTGATGGTCATGGCTCAGGGAGATATCTCTAGAGAGTCAAATTCTTTAATGCAGTATGAAGAAAACCATACACTCTCAGAACGAAATACTATCTTCTGCTTAAATTTTTCTGCCACCTGACCTAGTAGTGACCTCACTGTGTGTTCTGTGATGTCAATTATGCTGCAGCCTGAGACTCAGTCAAATGGAGCCGCATCTCACACATGCTCAACCTGAGTGTCCCTACTTGTCCAAACCACTTATAGATTTGATTCTCCATGAGTATGGCTAAAAGTCATAGATTGAGAGCTGGAAAGCACCACCATCACCATTTTCCTCTCCTCTTTCCCCAAAGAGCCCTGAACACATACAGTGAACATTTAGTCCAGCTCAGGGAAAGAAAGGACAGAATAAATATGTATCCTATTTGATATTTAAGGGAGGAAGAAGAGGTGTGACTGTTTATCCTGGCCATTAGCATAGGAAAGTCTGTATCATATGTATTTCTTAACTTATAGTTTATTCTTCCCAACTTATTTGGGTTCGCCATCTTAGGAATTTCTGGGCCGGGTGCAATGGTTCATGCCTGTAATCCCAGCAGTTTGGAGGCCGAGGTGGGCGAATTGCCTCAGCTCAGGAGTTCGAGACCAGCCTGGACAACACGGTGAAACCCCATCCCTACTAAAATACAAAAAATTAGCCGGATGTGGCGGTGTGTGTCTGTAGTTCCAGTTACTTGGGAGGCTGAGGCAGGAGAATTGCTTGAATCTGGGAGGTGGAGGTTGCAGTGAACCGAGATCACGCCACTGCACTCCAGCCTGGGCGACAGAGCGAGACTCCATCTCAAAAAAAATAAATAAATAAAACAAAAAAGAATTTCTAAGTGTGTGTGTGTGTTCTATACAGGGAAGGTTAGGGTCGGGGTAGGGGGAGTACAGAGAGGCATCACCTATTCACTACTATCTGGGGCTGCCTCAACATCCAGCTTGAGCAGATGAAGCTTTCCAAATAACCATGTTAGCAAATAATTGTTCACGTAGTGACTATAAAATTATACCAAGTTTTCCTGTGTTTAAGAAAAAGATACAGCTCTTAAGAAACATAAAACTCAGGAGCCAAATAAAGATTGAGCTGGAGGTGTAGAAATGGATTTCCGCTGGGGATGATAAAGTTACAAAATGTCATGAGGACTCTCTCCCCCAAAATGCGAAACAAGGGAGCAGTAAAGAAACAGCAACTCAAATTTATTTTCTTAAGAGACTGAATCAAAGTTTCCGTAAACTTTGTCTGTTAAGACAGAAGTAATGGATGCTTCATCACTTGTTTGGCAGCTCCCAAGAAATAATTAATTTTCAGACTTCAGATTCAACAAACATTTATTGATACCCAGACTTTCTCAGGCATGGAGCACATAATTTCATTTAAACCTCACCGTATTTCTTTGAAATAAGTAGTCTTACTAGTGAGGCAGCTGAATACCACTGAGTTTAAGTAATTTGTTAAAGCTCATGGCTACTAAGCCATAAAGCCAAAGTTCAAACCAGGTATGGGTCCACCTAAGTTAATGAATCTTTTGATAGAAAGGGAAAAGTAATGAGTTATTTCTGGAAAGTAGTCTAAGAAAATTGGTCCAAATACTATTATTACTTGAGGTGAGACACCCAGAGAAATGGAAAAATGACTATGAGCAAAAGCTGGGCTGGCCATTCCTTTCTGAAGTTTATCTTCTGTTCCTCAAACAAAAGAACGAAAGAAAAAGAAAAGAGACGAAAGAAAAGAAGAAGAAAGAAAGAAGGGATAAGAGAAAGAAAGAGAAAGAAAGAAAAGAAGAAAGAAAAGAAAGAAGAAGAAGAAAGAAAGAAGAAAAGAAAAAGAAAGAAAGAAAGAAAGAAAGAAAGAAAGAAAGAAAGAAAGAAAAGAAAAGAAGAAGAAAGAAAGAAAAGAAAAGAAAGAGAAAGAAAGAGCTCCATGATTCCCCAGACAAAGAATAAGTTTGCAAAAGTTCAGTGGGCTTACTTGTTTCCCATATGGTTTTAAGCTCAACTTTGACTCTTTAATGCATAAAAAGTTAAGGAGGTTCTAATTATCTGTGCTGGAAAAAAATTACAAAGTGATAAATAAGGATAATTGGTTTCGCCTATTGTAAGATCATTGGAAATGCCCTTTACCTATGGATACCCAATTTTTCAGCTAGTAAAGCAAGACTTACGTTTGGTGGTTCTGACATCAACAGTGTAACGATGGAACACTAAAGGTTTGAGGCTATCAGGCAATGAAGGCTGTACCAGTATTGGCAACGTAACTACAACAATTGTGGGGGGCCAGATCCTCAGAACACCTGAGTTCTGGGTTTCAGATCAAGTCAAAAATCTCATTTTGGTGGGTGGGGGTGGAATATGTAACCTTGAGGTCTTTTGCAATGATTTTTATTTTTTTCATTATGTGTCACAATTATTTTAAAACACAGGCACTAAAATTTGTTGTACATGGTTTTTCAAAAGAATAAATATTTCTTTTAAAATAAATACAAAGTCTAAAAAATAAGGAAACAGTATTATTTTAAAAATACGAAGATGTTTATTATTGTTAATTTATAATATTTTTAACTATGCAGGTCTTTTTGATACGAAAATATTTTTAAATTATTTGAATGTCAGAAAAATACATATATAATGATCTACCTTTTGATTTTCCTCCTGTGTCATGGATGCTTATCTGGTGCAAAACATGGCTTGTTTCAATTAATTGTCTCAATACACTTTAACACCACTGTGTGTAAAAAGTTTATACTGTGTGTAAAAAGTTCCACTTAATAGTACAAATTATGTTGTGTCTCACGTAGGAAATAAAGCTAAAAATTATATAAAGCAATCTTTAGAGCAAAAGCATAAATTAATTCAATTTTTATTTGCCACGTAAAGCTTCATATATTTTAAAATAGAGTTTTAAGACAGGTTATGTACTAGATGTTCTTACAATTAAAGATGTAATATATCCTTATTATTTAAAGGATGTTTAGATTTTTAAAAATATAATAAAACTGGCAGTTGATTTTCTTTTTGCTCTTCCATCTCCAGGTAGTCAGTGCATGAAACTTAGTATGTGTTTTTCTACAACCTTATCTTTGTTCATACAGTTATGCGCAAACAATTATAATATCTACTACTTTTTTTTTTTTTTTTGAGATGGAGTCTCACCCTGTTGCCAGGCTGGAGTGCAATGGTGCAGTCTCGGCTCACTGCAACCTCCACCTCCCGGGTTCAAGTGATTCCCCTGCCTCAGCCTCCCTAGTAGCTGGGATTACAGGGGTGCACCACCACGCCCGACTAATTTTTGTATTTTTAGAAGAAACGGGGTTTTGCCATGTTGGTCAGGATGATCTTGATCTCTTGACCTCGTGATCTGCCCGCCTTGGCCTCCCAAAGTGCTGGGATTACAGGCGTGAACCACCGTGTCCGGCCCTTACTAAGTTTTTTTCAATGAACCCTCCCATACGTATTACTTTGTTTATTTTGTAAACTGCTTTGTATCTTTATGTTAAAAAGTATATATACATACAATTTCAACTAGCTATAAAAGTCCCACCTGTACATCGCAGCATTTGGAAAATAAGGAAATAACAAGTAAAAATATAAATTACCAGTAATTTAATTACTCAGAGAGTGCTACTTTTTTGCTCTTGTTGTTGTTGAGACGGAGTCTCACTGTGTCACCCAGGCTGGAGTGCAGTGGCGCAATCTCGGTTCACTGCAACCTACCCCAACCCAGGTTCAAGCAATTCTACCTCAGTCTCCTGAGTAGCTGGGATTACAGGCACCTGCCACGGCACCCGGCTAATATTTGTATTTTTAGTGGAGATAGGGTTTCACCACGTTGGCCAGGCTGGTCTTGAACTCCTGGCCTCGTGATCCACCTGCCTCGGCCTCCCAAAGTGCTGGGATTATATGCGTGAACCACTGCGCCTGGTGGAGAGCTGCTGTTTTATGTCCTTTTTATTATAATTGTTTTATACTGGAACAGTTTTAAAAAAACTGAAGCTGTAAAAATGGTACAGAGAGATTCCACGAGCCCTTTGTTCAACTTTACATGACCACAGTACGTTTTCAAAGTGAGGGCATTGCCATTGGTATAATACTGTTAACTACCAAACTGCAGACTTCATTTGAATTTTACCAGTTTGTACATGCACTTTTTTAGTGTATATTTCTCTGAAATTTTATTACACTTAGAGGTTCATGTAGCTATTACTGCAACCAGGATACAGAACTCTTCCTTCAACACAAAAAAACTTCCTCCTTTTACCCATTCGTAGTCACACTCTCCCCACAACACTAACCCCTGGCAACCTCTGATTTGTTTTCCATCATTACAACTGTATTACTTTAATAATATTATATAAGCAGAATCGTAGAAAATTTAAGCTTTCGAGATTCCCTTTTTTGGTTCAGTATAATGCCTTTGGGATTCACCCAAGTTGTTGTGTGCAATAATTTGCACTCTTTAATTGCTGAGTAATATTGTGTTGTATGGTTGTACCACAGTTTTTTTTTTAGCCACTCATCCATAGAAGGTCATTTCAGTTGTTCCTAGTTTTTCATTATTACAAACAAAGCTGTTATGAACATCCGTGTATAGGTTTCAGTAAGAACATACATTTTCATTTCTCTAAGATAAACACCCAGTAGTGGGATTGCTGGATTATATCATAGGTATATACTTACCTTTACAAAAAACTACCACACTCCTTTCTAGAGTGCCTGTATCATTTCGCATCTGCACAAACAATATAGGATTCATGCCTTTTAAATCTGTGTTGTGTATATAAAATTAGGTGCTTATTATGTAATTTGATATCACATCTTAAAAATTCCTTGAGTATTCTTTGAAATCACTATTTTATTGTCTGCAAACTATTTCATCTTGTGGGTATACACAATATATTTTATCAAACCACTCATTACTGGATATTTAATTTTCAAATTTTTGTTAGGAGGATTATCATTATGATCAATATCTGTATTAGTCAGAGATTGGCCGGGAAATGAGAAATCACTCTAGGTATTTTAGAAGAAATTTAATCTAGGGAATTTACAATACAGGAGGAGCTGCAAAACCAGTCACTGAGCAACCCAGCATCTAGAGAGAGCAGGAGGTTGCTATCAACCCTGGAGGAGGAGTGATAATATGGGGAACTGGAAGGCAGAACTCCTGAGTGGGAACTGGAAATATGACAAGGACTGCTTGCAAAGTAGTGGAAACACAAGAGATTTCTGTCTGCTAGCAGCTAAAGCATAGATAAGACAGAGCTGCTTCCATTTAGGTCACAAAAGCAGAGACAGAGTTGAGAAGTATCTTGGGTTCTCCCCTCCTCTGATCTTCTTTTCTGCTAGTGCCTCCTACAGCAAAAACTCTCCAGAAACCTGAGGCCAAGAGAACCTGGGAACAGTTTCCCAGCCTTGGGAACAGCCTGAGCAGTTTCCTCAGAATGGCAAAGGTGGGTGTGAATTGATAGCAAACAAGCCTGAGGTTGAAGAGCCCATCATCCTTGCACACAAGTGTTTTTGATTATTTCCTTAGGATGCACACTTAGAGATGGAGCTGTAGAATGACCAGATCAAAAGAAAAACCATTTTGAGGGCTTTGGTATGTATTTGTTACATATCACCAAGTTGTCCTGTGGAGAAACTGCACCATTTACCCATGCCTCACAGTCCCTGGCACTGAAACTGCCATTTGAAAACAATACCCCAGTGTGATAGAAAAATAAATTATTGGCCAGGTGCAGTGGCTCTTGCTTGTAATCCTAGCACTCTGGGAGGCTGAGACGGGCAGATCACCTGAGCTCAGGAGTTCAAGACTAGCCTGGCCAACATGGTGAAAGCCTGTCTCTACTAAAATACAAAAATTAGCCAGGCATGATGGCGGGTGCTTGTAATCCCAACTACTCAAGAGGCAGACACAAGAGAATCGCTTGAACCTGGGAGACGGTGGTTGTGGTGAGCTGAGATTGCACCACTGCGCTCCAACCTGGGTGACTGAGCCAGACTCTGTCTCAAAAAAAAAAAAAAAAAAAAAAAAAAAAAAAAAAAAGAATATTCAAATGTTTTTAATGTGTTTTACCAAAACTTTATCCTTTTTATGAGAATTGATGGCTGACATTCCCTCTTATTTCCTTTTAGATGTTTACTCATTTTAAAAGCAGGTTTATGGAGGTATAATTGACATACAACAAACTGTACATATTTAAAGTGAAAAATTTGATAAATTTTCCTGTATACATACACCGATAGAACCATCACCATCAAGAAAATGAACATATCCATCAGCTCCCAAACTTTTCTCTTGCCCCTTTATAATCCTCCCTTCTACCTCTGTGCACCTACCCACACTATCCTCAGGCAACCACTTATCCACTGTGTGTCACTCTAGATAGCCTTGCATTTTCTGGGAACTTATATCAAATTGAATCATATAGGCTATTCCCTCTACCTCTCTGTCTATCTCACTCTCATTTCTTGTTCTGGCTTATTTCACTCAGCATGATTATTTTGAGATTTATCTGTGTCATATTTTTCGTTCATTTATTTTTATTCCTAAGTAGTATTCTATTATATAGATGGACCACATCATCCATCTACCTTTTGATGGACACTTGGGCTGGTTCCAGTTTTTGGCTAGCACAAATAAAACTGCTATGAACATTTGTGTGCAAGCGCGTGCATGGACAAATGCTTTTTATTTCTCTTGGATAAATAATTAGAGTGGAATGAAAAGTATATGTTTAACTTTTAAGAAACTGCCAACTGGCTGTTTCAAAGTGGTTGTGGCATTTCACACTCCCTGTGACGTCTGGGAATTCCAGTCTCTCCCCATCTCTGCCAATGCTTGGCATAGTCAGTCAAATGTTGAAACAGCCTCATGTGAGAATGCAGAAAGGCGTTGCTTGTAGCCAAAGCCTTCTGTGTGACAGTAGTTGCAGATCGACGTTGCGCGGCCTGACTTTACCTTGGTCCCACCCAACACATTCCTCATTTCCCTCAGGGATTTCATAAAACTCTGTGTTCTTCTACAAAATAGATCATTCCCATTATCTTCATGGCTCCTCAAAATAACCATGAATTTTTGTAAGCTAGAAAGCAAGCTAGTGTAATATCACAATGTGATCGTCTCAGTGTCTTCTAAGCGTTTTTATACTGCCCCCTGTTTTTGGTCAGAGACAAGGTCTACAACTTCAAACATGGCCCTCATAAGCAGTTGCACGGTCAAACTTCAGTTTTCATGACAGTGATACCCAAATGCAGAATTTAAAACATCTGGTAAACAACACCAAACTCTGGATGCATTCCCCGTGTCACAATGGCACGTTTGCAAATTGAGTTGCAGAGTTAGCCGTAGGGAACTTCTCATTGGTCTCCAATGTAAATGTAGAAATGTAGCTCTCTGAACAACCGTAACTGTTGATTTGTGGTATGTGTCTGTTGGAAAGCAAAGCATTTAGGCACTGGCCCAAATGTAAAGTGGAAATAAGGTCTACCAGGCAGATGTTTACGATCCTCAAACAAATGGACCAGAGGGCTCCATGGATACTCCAGCTGTTGATTTGCTCCAGTTTCAGAGAAAAGAGAGTCCCTTCGTATAAAATCACAGTTGCTTTTGCAAAAACAATTATGAGTGAAAAAGACATTGCCTTTTAGAAATATAATCTGATGATGATTTGTTTGGAAATACATTGAGTCCAAGCTCCTTCTCCACTCTCACAGGGAACAGGATTGCATTTTCTAAATAAGTAAATGGTTATTGGAATGTATGATATATATTTATTAAAAAATTCATTTAGCAAAAAATTATTCATAATTTATGTCATACACTTTTAAACAACCTTTGGACTCATATAGCTTAGATTCATAAGAAGGAAGGGTTTGTTTGTACGCTAAAAAGGATAGGCGCAGCGAATTGAGCATTTTTTCACAAGGATGAGGCGGTGTAGAAGAAGAATACGGAGAGGCTTTATTGATTTTGATGTTATTTAAGAACATACAAACAGATATATGATTAAAATGGAGATGAATGTGTCCATGGGAAATCACAGAAGTGTCTATTGTAGGTTTCTTACGGTATATCTGCCTTCCCCTTTGTCTGGGGTTTCTCTAGAGAAATGATATGTGATTACTGAACAACATTGACATGATTAATCTAATTAACGCACCCAAGAGAAAGAGATGAGAGAGTGAATTCAGTCAAGGAGGGAAACGAGAAAAGCCACCAATTTCACCCCCCCAATACCAAATAACCAAACATATCCAGAAGGCCCTGTATGGAGAGGGAGAGGAGCCCTCTTGTCCCTGAAGAACAGGCCAAGTGAGGATGACCAGAGTGAAAAGGAGGGTGATAGAAAAGGCAGGTCAGGGGGGCGGTGACCACTAGTTATAGGGTTTATTGACCATTGTTAAGTGCTTTGGTTTGTCCCTAAAACGAATTAGGAGAAAGTCACTAAAGGGTTTGAAGTGGTGGTGATTCATCTGATTTCTGTCACTGAAAGATTGTTCTGGCTGTTTGTGGGTTTGTAGTGTAGGGTGTTTCTAGAGTGGTATCTTAAGCTAGAGATAGACAAAAGAGACTGAAAGCAGGCGGCAGCAGAGAGAAAAACCCCGGGGTGAGGGTGCTTGGAAGAGCAGGTTTGGGAGTTCAGTTCAGTTTCAGTCAGTGCGTTTCAGGTTGACTTTGAGGGGCATCTCTGGAGGGAATGCATAATGGGCAGAGTCAGAGATATGTGGGCTCTGTGGGAGCCAGAAGAAAGACTGAGTTCGAATGTGATACTTTGGCTGTCCACTGTCACAAGTGGTGGGGCTGATACTGTTGGTAGGTTTTTTTTTTTTTATGCCTTGCGTAAGTTCACACCCGACCTTTGCGAATTGAGTAGGTTTTTTAAACCAAATCATGAGGGATCTCAGTATTTAATGTATGGATATTTAGGGCTTAGGAAGTCATAGAGAGAATGAGAATGAGAAGAAGAAGTGGTCTGGAGGGGTGGGGGAGGAAAGTACCAAGGGAATGTGGCCCATGTAAAATCAAGGGGAAAAAAAAAGAAAAGTGTCTTCAGAAAGCGCGTGGTTAATAACACAACAATTAACTGAGAGTCAAGAAACTAATGAGGCCTAAAAAATAATTTATACTAAGTTTAAAATGTTTTATCGATTATTATTGAAACAGGTAGTTTGTTTTACCCCTATAAGTATGTTTTATGCTATATCCTTGTTATTTCCTTTAAGTTACGTTTTGATCTATATAGATTTTTGTTGTTGTTGCTGTGAGCTTTTTCTATGTTTTGGAAAGAATATATATTGCATATGGTGGTATATATATATTTTAAATACAGGTTTAATTTCCACTTTTCCTAATTGTTAGAGTCATTCAATCATTAGGCTAAGATTTCCCTTAGTAAAAGAATGAGAAAGAGCAATGTAGTGTCTTTCCGGCGTGATGTATCTACTGTGGGAGAAAAAGGACAGAAGCCGGCGAGTAGGGAGGACCAGTGCACAGGGGTCGGGGGGAAGAATGGTGGGACAGGGAAAGGGGTGGGGGGGAGGTGACAAAAAGAAGGAAGCAGCAGCGGGGACTGGGGGAGGGGCGGGAGGGGCGCGGGTGAGGTCCGAATAGGGAAGAGGGAGGAGGGAGTGTGATGGAAGCTAGGTGAGGGAGGGAGGAGGGCGGAGGGAGGGAGGGGGGGAAGGGGGGTGGAGATGAGAAGAGAGGCGAGTAGTAGAGGGAAAGGATAGAAAGTAAAGGACGAGAGAACGGAAAAGAAGCGAAGGGACGTAACGAAGTGATAGAAAGAACGAAAGACAGACGGAACGCAGGACCGAAGGAAAGACAGAACGAAGGCCGAATGACATAAGGAAGAAGGACATAATGAAAAGCATGGGACCTACTGACATACGGAAAGGAGTAATTCGCGTCAGGTAGGTGAGTACTTTGTTCAGGGAGGGAGGTATGGGATGGCGGGCCGGCTGGCAGTGCTGGGGGCTGGCGTGGATCCTTTGCGTTTTCTGGGGAGTGTCTTCTTAGTTGGCTGTCAGTTCTTTTCTTCTTTCTTCGTTCTTTCTGTCTTTCTTTTTTCTTCCTTCTTTCTTTCTTTATTCTTTCTTTAATTTCTCTCTCTCTCTCTCTCTCCTTTCCACATCACTACCTCCTCCCTTCCCTCCTTCCTACCTCCTTCCTTTCCTTCCTTCCTCCGTCCTCTTCCTCCTTCCTTCCTTCCCTCCCTCCTTCCCTCCTTCCCTCCTTCCTTCCTTCCTTTTCTGTCACCCAGGCTGGAGTGCAGTGGTGCAATCATTGCTTACCGCAACCTTGTACTTCTGGGCTCAAGCCATGCCATACCATATCTGCCTTATATCTTTTAGACTATATCTGCCCCATTCTTGGCCTCTGCATTTTTTCATTTCTTGATTAGATTGCATCTTTAGTTATATTTAAATAAAAATATTTTAAATGTTTGGATTATAACGTAATTGTCAAAACAAAATCCAA
This sequence comes from Rhinopithecus roxellana, assembly GCF_007565055.1. Taxonomy (NCBI): domain Eukaryota; kingdom Metazoa; phylum Chordata; class Mammalia; order Primates; family Cercopithecidae; genus Rhinopithecus; species Rhinopithecus roxellana. Next base: position 35,610,819 of record NC_044567.1, read on the forward strand.
ATAATGTAGAAGTATAGGCAATGAAAAATGAAAGATCTTCACACTTCCACCCTCAGGGCAGAACCTCAATTAAAAACAAAATTTCTTAGTTTCTTTTTTCTTTGAAAACACATGAGATGGGAATGTCTAGCTTTTAGCCGACTTGGCAATTTGCGGCCCTATTTAATGTGAAATTTGTACCTCTCTAAACTTGTAACTGTTCACTCCTGGAAAATTCTACTTTGATGATTTCTTTTTTTTTTTTCTTCTTTCTGGAACCCTTTCAGCTGGTTGTGGAGTCATCTTCAGTCCTCAACTTACGTCAGGTAACACATTACACCCTTCCCTCATTTCCACCTAGTTGTTGCAAGTTGCTACCCTGGAATGGATTCAGGCAGTGAGACTGAATAGACACAGTGATCTGTAATATGGCTGCCTAAAAAGTAACCCTCCCATAAGAAAGGGATGACCGCCTGGTGTTCTGACTGGTGTAGCCCTAGATTTCTGAGTTGTTTGCAGAAAATTGGAAATGAAGAATCTTCTTCATTTGTAGGAGGTTTGTAGGAGGTCTCTGTTTCAGGTGAAAAAGTCAAGATATGTGTTTCTCAATTGAGTTCTATGAGTCTCATAGTCAGGAGTGACTCCTTCAGGTTTTAGGCATTTACATTGCCTATCATTTTTAGTATAGTTGCAAATTTTTATATTTCTGAATTTTGGATTATTTTAATGGACTGCCTTAGGTTTAGTATTTTAAATGGGAAATCTCAAAACATTTATTGAATACAGATTATAGAAGTGACACATGATTAACCTCTTTTATTTAAAATGTAAATGTGAAGAATGGTAAGAGAAAGGTACAAAGCTCCCGTTTTTATATCAGAATAATATTTTTGCCATTCTGGTAAATTTTCCCCCTGTCTTAGAGTTTACTATAGACAAAAAAAAAAAAAAAATCCCTCTAAAATATCTATTGCTTTGACATTTTTAAGTAGCAGTGAACCGGCCTACAAATTTATTCTACCAGCATCCACAGCATTTTGCTCTCACAACTGTCCTGCTGGAATCAATAAACTGTTGATTAAAAACCTTGTTACTTAATACACTTAGTAAGCTTAAACTGTTTTTTAGAAACCTAATCACTTTCATGTCACTAGCTGCTGGGATAGAGACAAAAGCTGGGGCTAATTATTAACAACTTCACAAAGCTGATATTGAATTTCTAATGTATCCCAAATGACCCTTTTCTTTGATTAGTTCCTGTGTCCCACTAGCTAGCACATTGTTAGCTTGGAGAATTGCTTCATGTTTAAGATGCTAAGGTTTCAGAAAAACTTGAAACAGTAACAGCCTCTCTGGTCGTTTTGAAACAGTCTTGTACTGATGCAACATCTGGATACCAAGGGGAATAATCGCTGACTGGTAGACCGCCAACAGCATCCTCATACACCACCTGCTTCAAGATGGCTGACTCCCAGCAGCTGAGTAAAGAGAAGGAAGAGGATCAGAATTGCCTTGTAAAACAGGCCAACCTGGTTTAGACATATTCTAACTCTGAGATATCTGTCTCCTCCCTTGAATTCTCTCCTGAGCCCCAGAACTGTATTTCCAATGGTCAAATACACAAATATTCCCCAAGTTGCAGAGGACCACAGCTATCTGCCTGAAACACTATATTGAAAATTGGAAACTAGAGACTGAGATTTTGAAGTGAAAACCAGTCTTCAAGCTGTCCGTGCGGTTATGTCCTGGGAGTGAAGGTGACATAATTAAGGCATCCAATTAAGTTGGCATTTATTGGTGAATACTCTGACTTCTGAGTAGCTCACCTGCATACATCATATAATCTTATACTCAGAGCATGCTGGAATCATTATGCTTCAGACATGAGTCTCACTGGTAGGACAAGGTCTAAGGGCAAGACAGAAAGATCATTTTCCCCTGATATCTGCCTATCTCATTAGCCTTTTCATGGGTGATAAAACTTCTCCTTCTCTCCAAACATGCAGGGGTCCCATGGCTATCAATACGAAGCATGCCATTTCCATTACTGTTATAAATTGTGTGCCAAGCCCCTGGAGACCTTTCTCCCAAGGTACAGATACTTACTGAAGATGAACTATTATATGACAGCAGAAGCAAAAAGGAACTTTAGGAAGTAAAACTAACAGACTTTTAAATAAACCATTAATCCAGTTAACATGTGTAAAATGGGCAATTCCAGAAAGTGGAGTACCTAGTTCACAACGATTATTCCTGAAATTACAACACACGCACACACACACACACACACACACACCCCTCTCTTCAAGTAAATAAGACCAACAATTTAATATTCTAATTTTTTTTTTTTTTTTTTTTTTTGAGACGGAGTCTCGCTCTGTCTCCCAGGCTGGAGTGCAGTGGCCGGATCTCAGCTCACTGCAAGCTCCGCCTCCCGGGTTTACGCCATTCTCCTGCCTCAGCCTCCCGAGTAGCTGGGACTACAGGCGCCCGCCACCTCGCCGGCTAGTTTTTTTTTTGTATTTTTTAGTAGAGACGGGGTTTCACCGTGTTAGCCAGGATGGTCTCGATCTCCTGACCTCGTGATCCGCCCGTCTCAGCCTCCCAAAGTGCTGGGATTACAGGCTTGAGCCACCGCGCCCGGCCTATTCTAATTTTTATTAATGGTTTTATTTGATTTTTTCCTACCTTTTCTAATTTTTCCGATTGAATAATCTCTGTTATATTCTGCCCATCCCCCCAGATTTATTTTTGGTTTTCTATTTTTCAGGATCTGAAATGCCGCAGAAGTAAAAGTTGATCCTGCTAGTTGTATAACAAAGATACTGTGGAATTATATTGTCATATTATTTATAAGCCCAGATTTATAATGACATTGGAGGTTCTTGGTTAAAATTTGATAAAGTTGTCACAAAGTGAGACTGGGTCTCCCATCAAGGTGCTGTGCATTACATGCTTTGGTCAAATGACCAAATCAGCTCCACAATTTTATACAACATGTTCATTTCAAAATACTTACTTAAACAACTCATCTTATATCTTTACTTTCTATCACCAATCACTGTCTCGAAGATTTTTACATAAATATAAATAGTTACGAGTGGAACTAATACATAGATAAGGCCAATTTCCTTCCTAAGTAAAAGCTAAATATTAGTTTTCTTTCATCTCATGAAACTTTAAGAAGAAAAGCACTATTCCTCAACAAACAATGAAAGAATCTGTTGCTGGCTGATCTGCCTTACAAGCAATACCAAAAGAAATCTTTCAGCTGAGAAGGAAACAGCACCAGATGGTAACTCAGATCTATATGAAGAAAAGAAGAACACTATAAATGGTAAGGGAGTAGTGAACATATAAGATTGCATAAAGGTGGGCAGATCACCTGAGGTCAGGAGTTCGACACCAGCCTAGCCAACGTGGCGAAACCCCATCTCTACTAAAAATACAAAAATTAGCCGGGAGTGGTGGCGGGTGCCTGTAATCCCAGCTACTCATGAGGCTGAGGCAGGAGAATTGCTTGGACCCAGTAGGCAGAGGCTGCAGTGAGCTGAGACCATGCCACTGCACTCTAGCCAGGGTGACAGAGACAGACTCCGTCTCAAAAAAAAAAAAAAAAAAAAAAAAAAAAAGTTGCATAGATATATATGTTACTACCTTTTCTCTTTTCTTTAAAGATTTATAATTATGCATTGTATTGTTGAACTTATAACAGAAAGGTGCAATATATATGACAGCATTAGCACAAAAAAAGAAGAAAAGGGAGCTATACTGGGGCAAAGTTTCTGTATTTTAGCTGAATTAAGTTAGTATTAATTTGAAGTACATTGTGATAAACTAAGACGCAAATTACTATTCCTGAAGAAACTACTAAAAAATATAAAAATATGTACAACTAAAAAAGACAAAAGAAACTAATACACTAAAAATAGTCATTTAATTTAAAAGGCAGCAAAAAAGGGATAAATATATGAGACATATAGCAAACAAAATAATATAATAACAGATGTAAATGTACCCATTTTGATGATTCTATTAAAAGGTGAATTAAGTAAATTCAATCAAATGGCAGATTGTCAGACAATTTAAAAACAAACAAACAAACAATCCAAATATATGCCTTCTGTAACAGATACATTTTCGATTTTAAGAAGTTGAAAGCAACATCCAACAGTAAGAGATATAAAATACTTATGTAAATAAGAGACAAAATAGACTTGAAGAATCCAAATATGACTAGAGACAACGGGCTACAGCATATGAATAAAAGGATAAATTCATCAGAAAGATGTAATAATTATAAGTGCATATACAACTAAAACATAGCCCCAAAATGCATTAAGCAAAAGTTGACAGAACTGAAAGGAGCAATAGATAATGCAATAATAATAAACTTTAATATTCCACTCTCAATAGTTAATCAAACAGCTAGACAGAAAATCAGCAAGAATATAGGGGATTTGAACAACACTATCAATTACTTTGACTGAAGAGACATTTATAGAACAGTCCATACAATGACAGGAGAATATACATTGTCTCAAGTGCCAATGAAATGTTCTCTAGGAGAGATCATATGCTGGACCATAAAACCATTAACAAATTTAAGAGAATTTAAATAATAAAAAAAAGTTCTTTGACTACAATGGAATTAAAGAGCAATGAAAAACAACAATGGATGCTTGAGGGGATGGATATGCCATTCTCCATGATATGCTTATTTCACATTGCATGCCTGTATTAAAACAACTGTTGTACCCCATAAATATTAATATATATGTACACCAACCATGTCCCCACAAAAATTAAAAAATAAATAAACAAAATTTGAATAAAGAAAAACAACAATGGAAAGAAAACTGGGAAATCTCCAAAGACTTAAATAAAACAAGGGTAAAGAAAAAAATTACAATGGAAACTAGGAAATACTTTAAACTGAATGAAAATAAAATCACAATGTATCAGAATTTGTGAGATGCAGCTAAGTTTAGAGAAAAATTTAGTGCTTTAAATGCCTATATTAGGAAAGAAAAAAAGATCTCCAATCAGTAACTTGAGCTTCTACTTCAAGAAACTAGAAAAAGAAACAGCAAACTAAGCCAAAAGCAAACAGAAACAAGGAAATACTCAAGACTAGAGGATACATCAATGAAATTACTAACAACACAACAGAAGTTAAAAGGATTACAAAGAAATACTATCACCAAATTTAGTGCAGTAAAGAAGATAACTTAGACAAAATTGAAACATTCTTAAAAAGATTCAAATTACCAACATGAATAAAAGAAGAAATAGAAAATCCAAGTGGACCTATTACAAATAAAAAACTGACTTGGTAACTAAACTCTCACAAAGAAAAGTCAGACTCAGCAAGTTTTGCAGATGAATTTTGTTAAATATTTAAACAATAAATAATATCAGTGGTTTTTTTTTTTTCAAACACTTTCATGAGTCAAAAGAGGAGGAAGAACTTCTTATTTATCCTGGGGTAATATTAACTTGGTATGAAAGTCAAAAAAGACATCACAAGAGTGGAAAGCTACAGGCCAATAGTCTTCATGAATATACGCACAAAATTTTTTAAAGAAATATTAGCAACCTAAATCCAGCAATATATAGATAAGATTATACACTATGGCCAAAAGGGGGTTTGTCCCAGAAAGCAAAATTGCTTTAAGATTTAAAAATCAATTAATGTCGTATACCAATTATTAATAGAATAATAGACAAAAAGACGTAATTATCCAAATAGACTCAAAGAAGCATTTGACAAAACTTGACACCTATTATGATAAAAGCCCTTAACAAACTAGGAATAGAAAGAGAAAAAATATCTATGAAAAGTCTGCAGCTAATATTACTCTTAAAGGTGAAAGACTGAATACATTCCCCCTAAGACTGGGGACAAAGTAAGGATGATTCTTGCACCATTTCCCTTCAGACATTGTATTTGAGGTTCTATCCAAAACAATAAGGCAGGAACAAGAAATTGAAGGCATGTGGATTAGAAATGAAGAAATAAAATCATATTATTCATGGGCCATTTGTCATGAACGTAGAAAATTCAAGAAATTCATTAAAAATCTACTAGAAATAATAAATGTGTTCAGCAAAGTTATAGGATACAAGATCAAAATATAAATATCAATTGTATTTCTAAATGCTAGTAATAAATAATTTGAAAATGGAGTTAAAAAATAATTTAGTTCCAATCACATAAAAACTAAGAAGAATAATGTTAGCAAATGAATTATTAGAGTTTTACACTGAAAAGTATAAACCTTTGCTAAGAGAAATTAAAGAAGATTTAAATAAATGGAAAGGCACACTGTGTTCATGAATTGGAAGACTCAACATTGTAAAGATAATGACTCACTGAAATTGACTTGTAGATTTAATACAATTCTCATGAACATCTGATATATATAACACACTATAATCCCTTATCAAAATACCAGTAGAGTTTGTGTAAACCTTGAGAAGAAGATCCTAAAATACATATGGGAATGCAAAGGACCAAGAATAGCCAAAACAATTTTGAAAAAGAACAGAATTAGAGGATTTTATTACCCTATTTAAAACATATTGTAAACTTCCAATGTTTGAGACGGTGTGCTCCTGGCATAAGAAGAGGCATTATAGATTAATCATACACAATTGATAGTCCAGAAATAAATTCTTACAATTCTTACATAGATAAGATTATACACTATGGTATAAGAATTTATTTCTGTAAGACAAGGTGACAAGGTGCCAAGGCAATTCAATGAGCAAGAATAGTCTTTGTAACCAATATTGGACAATTGGACATCCAATGGACAACTGGAGAGTCACAAAAAAACCTGTGAATTTAAACTCTTACCTTACACCATAAATACACTTTTACTCAAAATGAATCATATACCTAAGTGTAAAGAGCTGAACTATAAAAATTCTAGAAAAACATCTTATGAACTTGGCTTAGACAACTCATTCTTAACTATAATACTGGAAGCATAAAGATGAAGAAAAAATTAAGCTTCATTAAAGTTTAAGAACATAAAAATACAATGCTGAAACCATACAAATAGTTATGATCATATATCTAATAAGAGATTTGTATCCAGCATATAAAAAACATTTACAACTTAATATGAAGACACACAACCCAATTTTTTAAATGGATAAAAGATTTGAATAGAGATTTCACCAAGAAGATATATGACTGGCTAATAAGTACACGAAAAGATGCTCAGCATCATTAATCATTAGGAAAATATAAATTAAAATCATATGATACCACTTTACATCCACTAGGATGGCTGTAAGAAAAAAAGTCAAAAAAGACAATAACAGGTGTTGGAGAGGATGTGGAGACACAGGAACATTGCTGTTGGGAATATGAGATGGCACAGCCATTTTGAAAAAGAGTCTGACAGTTTTCCAAAACAGTTAAACTGTGGATTAGAAAGAAAGAAAGAAAATCGTCTTATTCATAGACTATTTGACCTGAATGTAGAAAATTCAAGAAATTCATGAAAAATCTACTGGAAGTAATAAATATGTTCAGCAAAGTTAAAGGCTACAGGAAACTACATACAATCTGCAAGTAGGTATCTACTCAAGAGAAATGACAATATATGCTTCCAAGAAAGGTACGTCTGTAAATATTCATAATCTTGTGATACATCATAGCTAAAAACTAAAACTTCCATATGTCAGCCAATTGGCAAATAAATAAAATGTAGAATATCCATACAATGAAATATTAGCAATAAAACCCCCCAAATTATTGATACATACTAAATATGGATAAATATGGATAAACCATAGTCAGGCACAGCCAGGTTGAATCAAATACCCCAAGATACTGAAAGGGCTTAAGAATAGGAGTTGGAAAATGAGTGTTTGAGTTGTGGCTCTGCCACCTACTGTCTGACGAAGCTTCAGTGAGTCAGGCAACTAACGGGAAGACCTTCAATATCTTCACTCAAAACATGAATGGCTTCAACTGAATTGCATCTAACCTTCCAACTATAATATCATAATATAATATTGAAAACATTCAGTATTTAACTTAACAATGTATCTGTAGGCAATGTCATTCTACCCTCCAATATAATTTTTACTCTTCTCCCGTTTTGCAGTAGCCACACATGTGGGGTGGATTGAGCCTACTTTCTGGCCACTGCAATTGATTCGGTGATGTGAATTAGGATCCACGTCTAAGCCAGTTGTTTGTTGCTTGTCGTTTTGCTGGACAGAGAACTGGTTCTAAAGCTCAGGATGTCTCTCTGTCTCCTGGAATTTCAGCTATAAGGCTTGTCTTGAATTGCTGCTGGCAGCTGTCTCTGCCACAACTGGAAACCAACCTGAGGGCACAGCTGAAGTGTAGAGAAAAGCAGAGGAGAGAGGCATGCAGAGCAATAGTGCTAAGGGCCTTGATCAAGCCATGCCTGAAGCCAAACATTTCTTCAGATATTTTATTCCCATGATTAAGTATATGCCTCTTATTATTTAAGAGCATTCTCTATTACTTGCAATCACATGTATTATGTCTGATAAAATGGCTATGCCTTAAAAAATCTAAGTCCTAGGTCATTAGAATCTTAAACTAGAAAGGTTGAGGACGCAAACTTGTTCTCCCAAACATTATATAGTGCTGGTTTGGCTCTCTGATATGTGACTGCAAAATGATGGGGTGAGTGAATTTACTCAACATTGAAACCAAATACTTTGGATATATGTTTAGAGTACAGACTCCAGGAGAGGGTGGGGATTTGTATATGTTACTACCTTAAAGATGATGAATAGCTTTTAGATCCTATTTGGCAGTTGGCTGGTTGGCACCTGGCTGCCTGGAATATCACAGCCACTCAATAAATATTCGTTGAATAAATGAATAAATGAATGAAAGGAGATGAGGCAAGAAAGTGGGGGGATGGTGGAGAGTATGTGTTAGCATCATAGTTGTACTAATGTGGGCAATTTTGTAATGCAAAAGTGGGTCAAACCAATTTGAAAGTTTCCCAGTAGTCCATGGTCACATCCACGATTTGTCAATCTGAGACTTGTATCTCTAAAAACAAGCTATAAACCTTATGATGAAGAAGATGTAACTGATGAAACAACTTGATGACAAAAATCAGAAAAGAAAAAAGTTGGCTCAGTTAGAGTCTTTCATGATGTATGTAAGTTAGGACATTCTTTAGTGAGCCCTTCATCCTGGCTCACATTGCAATCCCACATAATTGTATCATGAGACTGTGCTCCTTAATTCTGTCTCCCACCTTGGTTTCCATTGCAACCCTTAGCAAGATTCATTCAAGAGCAGGATATTTGCTTATTGACTCTGGTCTTCTCTTCTTATAAACAAAAGGTCCATTTGCTTCAGAAATTTCCCATTTGGTTCTCTAGGAATATGTACAAAGTAAGCTCACAAACTCTTGAAACAAAAGAACTTTAAAAACATATATTTGAAAGAAGACCACACAGGTGTCATTGGACATGAAGACGAAGTTTCACTGTTATAGGATATGACAAAAATCTGCCAAAGGACTGGGCCCTAAATTTGAAATCTCAGGAGGAGAAAAGCCATATAAAGAAATTAAACATGTTAACTGAACCTTGGTATTTATGACATAAAGCGGAACAAAATTTTATAGCATTCAATTCCACTTTTTCTTCACAAAAACTATGTCCTGAGATATTTTGGACTCAATTTTCTTTTAGTCATTCAGAAAAAGAAACATAATACCCCTGTATCCATTTCTGCCAAGCACTCAAGATGGAGTGTTTTCTGAAATGTTAAAAAAATGAGTCCAACATAAACTTGATATTAATACAAATAATTTTTTTCCTTAGACTAATCCTTTCACCTACGTGATCTCATTCTTCTTTACAGCATTTCATGTGATAGGATATCATGTAATAAGGCTATAAAGCTCAGAAGAATCATATTTCAGATAAAAATGGAAGTTGGTAATAAACAAAGCTGGCTTGTTTCACTGAGGATGGAGTGGTATACTAAAATGTAAACACCCTGAAAACTAAGCCTGGGTAGAAGGTTGGAAATCCTCTCTAACACAGGCAAAGACAGCGACTCTCTTATCCTTCCACTAGAAAGAAAGAGTGAAGCTTCTGATTTGCTGTTGATACATAATACACCCAGAACTATCTCCACTACCCCTGTGATTGCCACTTACCTTAGAATGACAAGACTTGGCCAACTGGCTTCTATATAATGAGCTGAACACAGTTTTAGAGTTCTATTTTGCTGTTGATATAAACCCAGGGGAAGACACCAATCCCAACTGAAATCTAAGAAGAAGGAAGAAAAGAAATGAGATCTCAGCTATGAACGATCCATCAGCCTTTCCAGAGGGGAGATGTTGGCAGAGGTCACTCCGGTCAAAGCTGAGAGTGAATCCCTCTTCTTCTTATAAGAAATCTGCGGACTGGTGTTGCGTTAGCTTGCCACAAATGCAAAGCCTTAAGTCTTCCATCAGTAGCACCTGGTCTGCTCCTGATGGACGAACAGAAATAATTAAAGGTGTCAGAACTTTCTGGAAGAAATCCAGGTGACAAAATTCTCTGGGGTGAGTACAAACTGAACAGAGCTTAGGAACACATTTCCTCACTTTCACTTTATGTCTCTTCTCATGTCTCCCCAGGAATATGCAATCATTCGCAAATCACTCGTCATGGCAGGAACTGTGTCTGGGCGGAAAGCCTAGGGAACAGAGCAGCATGGATATGGCCTCCTTCTCACAACCCATGCACTTTCCACACCTCAATGGCACGTTTCTTCTCAAATAACACACAGTGCATACAAGCTGTGAGAAGGGGTGGGTGCAGGTAGAGGGTCATATTTAAACCAAACCTGGCTTATGCCTGAAATAGAAGGCAGCAAGTACTGGTTGGCATAGCAAAGACCTGGGTTGACAATTTCTAAACTCTACAAATATAAGGAGATAACTGTGCTTTATTAACAGAATGTTTGCCCGCCTGCAGAAAGTCTGCAAGGTTTCAGTCCAGACTGAATCTAGTGAGCAACAGAAGAGACACATTGTTCAGCAGGTAGGTCCTGCCACCTCTTCTCCCATACAAGGCTCACACTCTTCTCTAAATAAATGTTGGACAAACAGTTAAATAGTACTGACTTGAAGTGACGGAAAATGCATGGCTTGACTAGATCGTCTACATTTCTCTCTCACCCTCAATCCAGGAAGACAGGTGTGTGCTTTTCAGCACAGAAGGAAACAGCATGAAAACCAACAAGCAAGCAAGGAAACCAACGAATATAATAACAAAAACGATTATGTTGGAAACCTGATGAGTACTTGAGGAGGAGAAGGACTTGAGAACTTTCTGGCACAGGAAGATCTTCACATGAAGGAACCAGAAGGCGGGGAAAGAACTACTCCAGGAACACTTAACAGTCTAGACTCGTCCACTGTTACAGTACGAAGGAACTAGAAATTCTGGTGTTTGGAAACATTTTCTTAGTAGACTCCTTCTTGCTTTGTTTTGTTCTTCAACATGGTATAGAAAGCCTGATACTGAAACAGAAAACTGGGTACTTTTCCTGTTGGAGTGAGGGAGGAAGCAAGGGCTTGTGTCTGGAGGGTCCTCTTGGATGACTGTCAGTGGTGTAATTCCCCAGGACCAAAGGTTTGAAAGAACGCAAACTGGGCTCATTTTCAAATGAGAAAAAAGGCCTCAAGGTTCTTATTAGAAAGAATTGTTGATCTATTAAATAAAAATAAAACCAAATAAGTCCAATTCAATGGATTAAGATTTTCAAGAGATGTCAGATGTGGCCCCTGTACTCACGGACTTTTTCATCTGGCAAGGAGGAAAGATGTGTGTGAAAACATACTGTGGGACAGGTACGGTGGCTCATGCCTGTAATCCCAGCACTTTGGGAGGCCAAGGCGGGTGGATCACCTGAGGTCGGGAGTTCAAGACCAGACTGGCCAACATGGTGAAACCTCGTCTCTACTAAAAATACGAAAATTAGCTGGGCATGGTGGCACATGCCTGTAATCCCAGTTACTTGGGAGGCTAAGGTAGGAGAATTGCTTGAAACCAGAAGGCGGAGGTTGCAGTGAGCTGAGACTGCACCATTGCAATCCAGCCTGGGAAAAAGAGTGAGACTCTGTCTGAAAGAAAGAAAGAAAGAAAGAAAGAAAGAAAGAAAGAAAGAAAGAAAGAAAGAAAGAAAGAAAGAAAGAAAGAAAGAAAGAAAGAAAGAAAGAAAGAAAGAAAGAAAGAAAGAAAGAGAAAAAGAAAGAAAGAAAGAAAACATACTGTGAGCTATGCAGTGAAGAGAAGCAGATCATAGACTCTGGGAGCTTACACTGGAGAAAGTTTTCATTCAACCATGGAGATACTCAAGGCGATCTTTAAACAAGGTCTGATATCATGGATAGTGTTGGGGTCTATGCAGAGGTGGACATCAGGTAGGAAAGGGTCAAGCAGAAGAACTGAGAAACGAAACGTAAAGTGTGTACAGACTGCAGTCGGTAATTGGGATTTATATTCTGCATGAAGAAATTCTTGGAAAGTGACATTTAAGATTTTAAATGTGAGCTTAAAGAATGTAACTTTTACTCTGTGGGTGAAGTACTGTTTTAAGATGGGAAGTGACAGAAAATCAGAGCGGAGATTTAGGAAGATTAGTCTGGCAGAGGTGTTCAGAATGGCTGATGGTAGGGACAGACTTCAAAAAATTAAATAGTAACAGAATGGAAAGAAAAAGACATGTGTGAGATGAATGACCACTGAGTTATTGTTCCAACACAGTCAATATAATGCAAGCACAACCCAATGAGATGGCACCGATGAAAAAACTCCATTAACTTTTAGTGCTAATTAAATGGCAGAGAAAGAAGTCATTAAGGGAAAGGGTGCTATGGGTCAAAAATTTGGAATTCTAATCTCAACTTTGAGACCCTGACTAGTGACCATGTGTAACAATTTCCTCATAAAATTAAGAGGTAAAACAGTGTCTTGGGAAGAATCAAGTTAATAACACAGGTTTAACCTGAGTTTCCCAGAGGTTACAAAGCTGGGTGCAAAGGCGGTCCAAGTAGCATTAACACCAAGCAAGCAAACAAACAAAACCCAAAACCTCAAGGCTGAATCCCTCTCACTGCAGGGCTCTATGACCTCAACTCCTTCTGAAATCTATGCCTCTTACTTATGGTACTTTCCAGAGAGGGCTACCAGATTTAGCACACATGTACAAAAGTTGCAAAATGCTCAAATAAATTTTAATTTCAGATAAGCATGCATTTTTTTTAATACAAATATGTTCCAAATAGGTATCTGCCTTGGTCACCTCTCTACTCCACTGGTGACGGAGGAGTCTCACCTTATGGTTATGGGGATGGTCAAACATACGACACCTGACATTAGAGAGATGAGATTGGCAGCAACTTATTAGTCACTTACAACCTGGCATGGAAGAACTCTGCACGCCATGCAGGGCCACCTGGAGGTTAAACTTGGGAACCGAGTAAACATAACAGGAGCCGTGGGAGGCAGGCTTTGTAGTATCAAGAGGTTAAGGTGAGCCCTGTCTCTGGCAGGAGAATGAAATTGACTTGTTTGAACAATTCCATGGGCTGGCAAGGAACTGAAGCCCATTATCTAGGGAGAGGCAGGCACTGTGCCTGGTTTTCGTGATAAGGATGGCTGATTGGCTGGCAAAATTTATCTGTGGAATACAGTGAAGAGGGGAGCTTGCAGTTAGGCCACTTAAGGCCCTCTTCATTTTAAACGTTAAGGCAACACGTAATACTGATTTTAAGTCTCATACCACAGTATCATTCATTGTTCATCTGAAATGAAAATGTAACTGATTGTTCTATATTTTATTTGACCAACTTGTTTCTGTGGATTGCTGCGCATGAATATCCGTCAGCCTCATTTTCCTTGGGGAGAGTTGGCCACTTGAAACGCTCTGTGACTAGTGCCATTCATAAGAACCTGCTCAGAGGCCTGCCTTGCCCATCATTAACCACAGCGTCTCTGCAGGTGTGAGCCTATGCTCCTGGCTTTCAGGGCCAGATGCTTTGAAACCTGTGGCAGGATGTGTTAGGATCCTTCCATATCAATATCTCATTCTTTGAATGGGCCTGAACAATCACGGAACCTATAACCAAGACTCAAATGTCATCCAGAAACACAGTTACCCTCACTTTTGTCCTTAACCTCTTTATCCTCAGAGTTTAAATCTAATTCCTCAGGGTAACCTAAGACATAGATGCCTCTCCAATATACCTTTGTTCTTCCCCAAGTTTTTCTTGCTCAAACACAACTCCTCTTTCAGCCACCAATATAAACATGCAAATATACGTTTATATGTGTTACATATATTATATATATATATATATATATAAAATAAACATGCAAATGCCTATAAGACATTCCTGGGGGAACACCTCTGTGTCTTCTCTACACAACCAAGATTCCCTGTAACCTGGGTGAGAACCCTTAAAGAGCTACTTACAGGTGTTACAGGTGGCAAAAGATTTTCTTCTTCTTTCTTTTCTTCTTTCTTCTTTTTTCTTGAGACAGGATCTTGCTCTATCTCCCAGACTGAAGAGGGCAGTGGTGCGATCATAACTCACTGCAGCCTGAAACTCCCAGGTTCAAAAAATCCTCCTGCCTCAGCCTCCTGAGTAGCTCCCAAGAACCACAGGCATATGCCACCACGCCTAGCTAATTTTTTAATTTTTTTGTAAAGATAGGGTCTCACTATGTTGCCCAGGCTGACCTGTAAGGTGTCAACTGGTATTTTCTTTCTGGGTCTGTGGGAGGCTGAGGCAATCAAGCTTTATGTTCTGCATTGTTGGTGCTTTGTCTCACTGGGTTGTTAATGGTTTTGGTGTAACAGGACAAAATGTCTCAAACCTTAGAAGCAGAGATTTTGGTGGGGAGTGTGCTCTGATAAGCCTACAGGGGTTAAAGGCTTTAGATGATTTGTTTGTTTCTTTTGTAACTGACAGAAACTCCTACCTCTGAGAGGAAAGAAGACCTATTGTGGGATGAGTCGGGGATGCAGGGTTATGAGAGTTGTGACTTTGGAAGCGTCAGGGAAGGACCCACTTGCTTCTCATGGAAACAGCTGAGCTACCTGACTTTATGCAACTGTGTGTGCTTGGAAAGTAGCCCACTGGGGAGGACCTCGATTGTTATTCATTATTTACACAACAAATACATATTGGGGACCTTCTATGTGTCACCTCTCTGGTGAGTGCAAAAGACATATTTTACTTTCTAGAGTCTATGGTTTAGTAAATCATAATCAATTCAAGCAATGAATAGTGTTGGCCTTCTGTAATTGGTCAAAGAACTCAGTGCTTCTATCAATAATTTATATGAAAACATAGAAGGTAAGGGAGGTTTTAAATATGACCATGTCATATACTTGCTTAAAATCCTTCACTGGCTCAGCATTATGTCCAGATAATTTTTTTTTTTTTTAACAAAGTTTTGCTCTGTTGCCCAGGCTGGAGTGCAATGGCGCAATCTCGGCTCATTGCAACCTCTGCCTCCCAGGTTCAAGCTATTCTCCTGTCTCAGCCTCCTGAGTAGCTGGGATTACAGGTGTCTGCCACCTTACTTGGCAAATTTTTGCAGTTTTAGTAGAGACGAGGTTTCACCATGTTGGTCAGGCTGGTCTCGAACTCCTGACCTCAGATGATCCACCTGCCTCGGCCTCCCAAAGTGCTAGGATTACAGGTGTGAGCTACCATGCCCAGCCTGAGATAAAGATAAAAGTAATGAGTACATCCTTGAAGGCCTGCTTAATCAGGCCCACCTGCGTCCTCATTCTCATCTTGTTCCACACTGGCTTTTATTTTCTCTCCCACAGGTCTTGTTCTTCCTGCCAGAAAGTCAGGACACACACGATCCCCTCTGCCGGAGGGCCCCCCTCTACTTCTCACCTCATTAACTTCAGTTGCACTGCCCCATGTTGAAGCCACAAGCCACATGTGGCTATCGAACATTTGAAATGTGGTTTGTCTAAATTGTAAAATAGACTCTAGATTTCAAAGACTTAATGCAAAAAAAGACATAAAATACCTCAATAACTTTTTATTGATTATATGCTGAAATGATATTTTGGTCGTAATGGATTAGGTGTAATATATTATGAAAATAAATTTCCCTTTTTTCTTTTTTAGTAAAACAGCTCTAACAACTCTAGAAAAAGCTTTAATAAAGAAGTCATAAAATCTCACCACTCAAAATTCTTGCCCTAGATTTTGTTCCCTTTCTCCCATTCTTTATTTTGAATGTATTTTTTATTCTTTTTTTCTGTTTTTTTAATTGATAAAAATTGCTTACATATATGGTGTACAACATTATGTTGTAAAATACATTGTAAAATGGCAATTAACATAAGAATCACCTCACGTACTTACCATTTTTTGTAATGACAACACTTAAAATCTAGCCTCTTAGCAATTTTCTTTTTTTCTTTTACAGACAGGGTCTTACTGTGCTGCTCAGGCTTGAGTGCAGTGGCACCCCAACTCGGCTTACTGCAGCCTTGACATTCTGGGCTCAAGCAATCCTCTCGCATCAGCCTCCTGAGTAACTGGGACAATAGGCATAAGCCACAACGCCCAGCTAATTTTTAAAACTTTTGTAGAGATGGGGTCTCGCTGTGCTGTCCAGGCTGGTCTTGAACACCTGGGTTTACATGATCATCCAACCTCAGACTCTGAAAGTGCTGGGATTACAGGCATGAATTACCACATCTGGTGGCAATTTTCAAGTATACAGCTATTGTACCATGCTGTACAATAGATTTCTTAAACATATTCCTCCTGTCTGGCTGAAATTTTGTGCTCTGTGACCAGTATCTTCCCAATCCCTCACGCATCCCTCAGTCTAATTTCACTTTTAAAAAATATGTTTTAATGTAACTACTAGATGATCTAAAACAGTGTATGTGGCTCCCATTATAGACCTCTTGGACAGCTCTGCTCAGCTCTCTATCCTGTCTTCATTTCTTTTTTTTTTTTTTTTTTTTTTATGCCAGCTCTTTTATTTCATCCTCTGCCCTAGCTGAGGATTTTATTCTTTTAACCTGCTTTGATGGTAACATCCTGGGTTTACAACATAATTAATGATAAGAAATGTAAGGTAGAATTTATACAGTATATATGTTGTAAAGATTTTGAAAGTCATCAGATAATGAAACATATAATATTTACAACAACTATTTTTTTTTTTTTTTTTTTTTTTTTTTATTATACTTTAAGTTCTAGGGTACATGTGCATAACGTGCAGGTTTGTTACATATGTATACTTATGCCATGTTGGTGTGCTGCACCCATCAACTCGTCAGCACCCATCAATTCATCATTTATATCATGTATAACTCCCCAATGCAATCCCTCCCTCCTCCCCCCTCCCCCCTCCCCATGATAGACCCCAGTGTGTGATGTTCCCCTTCCCGAGTCCAAGTGATCTCATTGTTCAGTTCCCACCTATGAGTGAGAACATGCGGTGTTTGGTTTTCTCTTCTTGTGATAGTTTGCTAAGAATGATGGTTTCCAGCTGCATCCATGTCCCTACAAAGGACGCAAACTCATCCTTTTTTATGGCTGCATAGTATTCCATGGTGTATATGTGCCACATTTTCTTAATCCAGTCTGTCACAGATGGACATTTGGGTTGATTCCAAGTCTTTGCTATTGTGAATAGTGCCGCAATAAACATACGTGTACATGTGTCTTTGTAGTAGACTAATTTATAATCCTTTGGGTATATACCCAGTAGTGGGATGGCTGGGTCATATGGTACATCTAGTTCTAGATCCTTGAGGAATTGCCATACTCTTTTCCATAATGGTTGAACTAGTTTACAATCCCACCAACAGTGTAAAAGTGTTCCTATTTCTCCACATCCTCTCCAGCACCTGTTGTTTCCTGACTTCTTAATGATTGCCATTCTAACTGGTGTGAGATGGTATCTCATTGTGGTTTTGATTTGCATTTCTCTGATGGCCAGTGATGATGAGCATTTTTTCATGTGTCTGTTGGCTGTATGAATATCTTCTTTTGAGAAATGTCTGTTCATATCCTTTCCCCACTTTTTGATGGGGTTGTTTGTTTTTTTCTCGTATATTTGTTTGAGTTCTTTGTAGACTCTGGATATTAGCCCTTTGTCAGATGAGTAGGTTGCAAAAATTTTCTCCCATTCTGTAGGTTGCCTGTTCACTCTGATGGTAGTTTCTTTTGCTGTGCAAAAGCTCTTTAGTTTAATTAGATCCCATTTGTCAATTATGGCTTTTGCTGCCGTTGCTTTTGGTGTTTTAGACATGAAGTCCTTGCCCATGCCTATGTCCTGAATGGTACTACCTAGATTTTCTTCTAGGGTTTTTATGGTATTAGGTCTAACATTTAAGTCTCTAATCCATCTTGAATTAATCTTCGTATAAGGGGTAAGGAAAGGATCCAGTTTCAGCTTTCTACTTATGGCTAGCCAATTTTCCCAGCACCATTTATTAAATAGGGAATCCTTTCCCCATTTCTTGTTTCTCTCAGGTTTGTCAAAGATCAGATGGCTGTAGATGTGCGGTATTATTTCTGAGGACTCTGTTCTGTTCCATTGGTCTATATCTCTGTTTTGGTACCAGTACCATGCTGTTTTGGTTACTGTAGCCTTGTAGTATAGTTTGAAGTCAGGTAGCGTGACGCCTCCAGCTTTGTCCTTTTGACTTAGGATTGTCTTGGCAATGCGGGCTCTTTTTTGGTTCCATATGAACTTTAAAGCAGTTTTTTCCAATTCTGTGAAGAAAGTCATTGGTAGCTTGATGGGGATGGCATTGAATCTATAAATAACCTTGGGGAGTATGGCCATTTTCACGATATTGATTCTTCCTATCCATGAGCATGGTATGTTCTTCCATTTGTTTGTGTCCTCTTTTATTTCACTGAGCAGTGGTTTGTAGTTCTCCTTGAAGAGGTCCTTTACATCCCTTGTAAGCTGGATTCCTAGGTATTTTATTCTCTTTGAAGCAATTGTGAATGGAAGTTCATTCCTGATTTGGCTCTCTGCTTGTCTGTTGCTGGTGTATAAGAATGCTTGTGATTTTTGCACATTAATTTTGTATCCTGAGACTTTGCTGAAGTTGCTTATCAGCTTAAGGAGATTTTGGGCTGAGACGATGGGGTTTTCTAAATATACAATCATGTCATCTGCAAACAGGGACAATTTGACTTCTTCTTTTCCTAACTGGATACCCTTGATTTCTTTCTCTTGCCTGATTGCCCTAGCCAGAACTTCCAACACTATGTTGAATAGGAGTGGTGAGAGAGGGCATCCCTGTCTTGTGCCAGTTTTCAAAGGGAATTTTTCCAGTTTTTGCCCATTCAGTATGATATTAGCTGTCGGTTTGTCATAAATAGCTCTTATTATTTTGAGGTACGTTCCATCAATACCGAATTTATTGAGCGTTTTTAGCATGAAGCGCTGTTGAATTTTGTCAAAAGCCTTTTCTGCATCTATTGAGACAATCATGTGGTTCTTGTCTTTGGTTCTGTTTATATGCTGGATTACGTTTATTGATTTGCAAATGTTGAACCAGCCTTGCATCCCAGGGATGAAGCCCACTTGATCATGGTGGATAAGCTTTTTGATGTGCTGCTGAATCCGGTTTGCCAGTATTTTATTGAGGATTTTTGCATCAATGTTCATCAGGGATATTGGTCTAAAATTCTCTTTTTTTGTTGTGTCTCTGCCAGGCTTTGGTATCAGGATGATGTTGGCCTCATAAAATGAGTTAGGGAGGATTCCCTCTTTTTCTATTGATTGGAATAGTTTCAGAAGGAATGGTACCAGCTCCTCCTTGTACCTCTGGTAGAATTCAGCTGTGAATCCATCTGGTCCTGGACTTTTTTTGGTGGGTAGGCTATTAATTGTTGCCTCAATTTCAGAGCCTGCTATTGGTCTATTCAGGGATTCAACTTCTTCCTGGTTTAGCCTTGGGAGAGTGTAAGTGTCCAGGAAATTATCCATTTCTTCTAGATTTTCTAGTTGATTTGCGTAGAGGCGTTTATAGTATTCTCTGATGGTAGTTTGTATTTCTGTGGGGTCAGTGGTGATATCCCCTTTATCATTTTTTATTGCATCTATTTGATTCCTCTCTCTTTTTTCTTTATTAGCCTTGCTAGCGGTCTGTCAATTTTGTTGATCTTTTCAAAAAACCAACTCCTGGATTCATTGATTTTTTGGAGGGTTTTTTGTGTCTCTATCTCCTTCAGTTCTGCTCTGATCTTAGTTATTTCTTGCCTTCTGCTAGCTTTTGAATGTGATTGCTCTTGCCTCTCTAGTTCTTTTAATTGTGATGTTAGAGTGTCAATTTTAGATCTTTCCAGTTTTCTCTTGTGGGCATTTAGTGCTATAAATTTCCCTCTACACACTGCTTTAAATGTGTCCCAGAGATTCTGGTATGTTGTATCTTTGTTCTCATTGGTTTCAAAGAACATCTTTATTTCCGCTTTCATTTCATTATGTACCCAGTAGTCATTCAGGAGCAGGTTGTTCAGTTTCCATGTAGTTGAGCGGTTTTGATTGAGTTTCTTAGTCCTGAGTTCTAGTTTGATTGCACTGTGGTCTGAGAGACAGTTTGTTATAATTTCTGTTCTTTTACATTTGCTGAGGAGTACTTTACTTCCAATTATGTGGTCAATTTTGGAATAAGTGCGATGTGGTGCTGAGAAGAATGTATATTCTGTTGATTTGGGGTGGAGAGTTCTATAGATGTCTATTAGGTCCGCTTGGTGCAGAGATGAGTTCAATTCCTGGATATCCTTGTTAACTTTCTGTCTCGTTGATCTGTCTAATGTTGACAGCGGAGTGTTGAAGTCCCCCATTATTATTGTATGGGAGTCTAAGTCTCTTTGTAAGTCTCTAAGGACTTGCTTTATGAATCTGGGTGCTCCTGTATTGGGTGCATATATATTTAGGAGAGTTAGCTCTTCCTGTTGAATTGATCCCTTTACCATTATGTAATGGCCTTCTTTGTCTCTTTTGATCTTTGATGGTTTAAAGTCTGTTTTATCAGAGACTAGGATTGCAACCCCTGCTTTTTTTTGTTCTCCATTTGCTTGGTAGATCTTCCTCCATCCCTTTATTTTGAGCCTATGTATGTCTCTGCATGTGAGATGGGTCTCCTGAATACAGCAGACTGATGGGTCTTGACTCTTTATCCAGTTTGCCAGTCTGTGTCTTTTAATTGGAGCATTTAGTCCATTAACATTTAAGGTTAATATTGTTATGTGTGAACTTGATCCTGCCATTATGATATTAACTGGTTATTTTGCTCGTTAGTTGATGCAGTTTCTTCCTAGCCTCGATGGTCTTTACATTTTGCCAAGTTTTTGCGATGGCTGGTACCGGTTGTTCCTTTCCATGTTTAGGGCTTCCTTCAGGGTCTCTTGTAAGGCAGGCCTGGTGGTGACAAAATCTCTAAGCATTTGCTTATCTGTAAAGGATTTTATTTCTCCTTCACTTATGAAACTTAGTTTGGCTGGATATGAAATTCTGGGTTTAAAATTCTTTTCTTTAAGAACGTTGAATATTGGCCCCCACTCTCTTCTGGCTTGTAGAGTTTCTGCCGAGAGATCTGCTGTTAGTCTGATGGGCTTCCCTTTGTGGGTGACCCGACCTTTCTCTCTGGCTGCCCTTAAGATTTTTTCCTTCATTTCAACTTTGGTGAATCTGGCAATTATGTGTCTTGGAGTTGCTCTTCTGGAGGAGTATCTTTGTGGCGTTCTCTGTATTTCCTGAATTTGAATGTTGGCCTGCCCTACTAGGTTGGGGAAGTTCTCCTGGATGATATCCTGAAGAGTGTTTTCCAACTTGGTTCCATTTTCCCCCTCACTTTCAGGCACCCCAATCAGACGTAGATTTGGTCTTTTTATGTAATCCCATACTTCTTGCAGGCTTTGCTCATTTCTTTTTCTTCTTTTTTCTTTTGGTTTCTCTTCTCGCTTCATTTCATTCATTTGATCTTCAATCGCTGATACTCTTTCTTCCAGTTGATCGAGTCGGTTACTGAAGCTTGTGCATTTGTCACGTATTTCTCGTGTCATGGTTTTCATCTCTGTCATTTCGTTTATGATCTTCTCTGCATTAATGAGTCTAGCTGTCAATTCTTCCACTCTTTTTTCAAGATTTTTAGTTTCTTTGCGCTGGGTACGTAATTCCTCCTTTAGCTCTGATAAGTTTGATGGACTGAAGCCTTCTTCTCTCCTCTCGTCCAAGTCATTCTCTGACCAGCTTTGATCCGTTGCTGGTGATGGGCTGCGCTCCTTTGCAGGGGGAGATGCGCTCTTATTTTTTGAATTTCCAGCTTTTCTGCCCTGCTTCTTCCCCATCTTTGTGGTTTTATCTGTCTCTGGTCTTTGATGGTGGTGACGAACTGATGGGGTTTTGGTATAGGTGTCCTTCCTGTTTGATAGTTTTCCTTCTGACAGTCAGAAGGACTCTCTGTTGGTCTGTTGGAGATTGCTTGAGGTCCACTCCAGACCCTGTTTGCCTGGGTATCAGCAGCAGAGGTTGCCGAAGATAGAATATTGCTGAACAGCGAGTGTACCTGTCTGATTCTTCCTTTGGAAGTGTCCTCTCAGGGGTGTACTCCACCCTGTGAGGTGTGGGGTGTCAGACTGCCCCTAGTGGGGGATTTCTCCCAGCTAGGCTACTCAGGGGTCAGGGACACACCTGAGCAGGCAGTCTGTCCGTTCTCAGATCTCAACCTCCGCGTTGGGAGATCCGCGGCTCTCCCCAAAGCTGTCAGACAGAGTCGTTCGCGTCTGCACCGGCTCCGGCTACTTCCCCTGTTGGTCTTCAGCTGTGCGCTGTCCCCAGAGGTGGAGACTACAGAGACAGGCAGGCTTCCTTGAGCTGCTGTGAGCTCCACCCAGTTCGAGCTTCCCAGCGGCTTTGTTTACCTACTTAAGCCTCAGCAATGGCGGGCGCCCCTCCCCCAGCCTCGCTGCTGCCTTGCGGATAGATCGCGGCAGACTGCTGTGTTAGCAGTGAGGGAGGCTTCGTGGGCGTGGGACCCTCCCGGCCAGGTGTGGGATATATTCTCCTGGAATGCCTGTATGCTTACAGCGCAGTATTGGGGTGGGAGTTACCCGATTTTCCAGGTGTTGTGTGTCTCAGTTCCCCTGGCTAGGAAAACGGATCCCCTTCCCCCTTGCGCTTCCAGGTGAGGCGATGCCTCGCCCTGCTTCAGCTCTCGCTGGTCAGGCTGCAGCAGCTGACCAGCACCGATTGTCCGGCACTCCCTAGTGAGATGACCCCAGTACCTCAGTTGAAAATGCAGAAATCACCGGTCTTCTGTGTCGCTCGCGCTGGGAGTTGGAGACTGGAGTTGTTCCTATTCGGCCATCTTACAACAACTCCTGTCTTCATTTCTTCAGAAAAGTCTTCCCCAACCTCCCAGACTAGATAATTTCCTCCCATTTCATGTCCTCATGGCCTCTGCTGACCACAGCTCTGATCACACTCACCTGTGTGATATTTGACTTATGTCTGCACCATTAGCAGACTATTGGTGCCATAAATGTGGGAACCAGTTTTGCTCATCATTGACTCTCCAGCACCAAATGCAGTTCTTACTCCTTTGATCAATTTCATATGTATTTGAATAAGTAAATGAGTGACATTTATATGGAAGGACATTTACAATTGGCTGTTAACACAGAGCTAGGGATGAGGTCTGATGACAAAAATATGGAGACTTAAAAGTTCTCATTTGGCGAGAGAATGTGGTCAAATCATGAAAGATAAAGCTTAATTGAAATAAAAGCATAGTCCAGTGCATAGATTTACTAAATCAATTGTATCAGTGAAGGACGGGGACAAGACACATGTGAGTTTATGTCAGCCCTGGGCTTTTAATTAACTACAAACTCAATGATAGCCATTGCTGTGAGGCTGTTATTACAAGTGATAATGTAAATCCTATTGTCCACGTGGAGGCAGGAATCTTCCTATTGAACTGTGTATTCATCAGAGGAAATCTGGTGTATCTTATATCACTCTAAGGGACAAGAGTGATTCCAAAGGAATTTAGCCAGTCTGAAAAGAAGACTTGATACCTCTTTACTTTGCAAAGCTGAACAAAATAAGAATGTTTTTCTTGAAGAATTGAGAGAAAATGACATTCAGTTTTCAAATATTAGAAGTTATTCTATTGAAGAGAGACACAGGCTTTTTTGCTTTGTTCTGGATGGTAGAACTAGGATCTGTGAGTGGCAATAATGTAGTACCAATTTTCAGCTTCACATAAAGAACTCTTTTTTTTTTTTTGAGATGGAATTTCACTCTTGTTGCCCAGGCAGGAGTGCAATGGCATGATCTCGGCTCACTGCAACCTCCACCTGCCAGGTTCAAGCGATTCTCCTGCCTCAGCCTCACGAGTAACTGAGACTACAGGCACCTGCCACCACTCTTGGCTCATTCTTTGTATTTTTAGTAGAGATGGGGTTTTACCAAGTTGGCCAGGCTGGTCTCGAACTCCTGACCTCAGGTGATCCACCTGCCTCGGCCTCCAAAGTGCTGGGATTACAGGCGTGAGCCACTGTACCTGGCCTATAAAGAACTTTTGAGTAAAAATTCCCCAGGGATTCAGCATTTTATAACACAAAGTAATCAGTTTCTTGTTATCCAAAGGTATCTAAGCAGAGACTCAGCATAGAAGAGTTTCTTTAGATCTAGCTAAATAATGTTATGGGGCACCTGCCAGAGGCAGGGAAGTCTATCTCCCACAGCCCCAATTCACTGTGTTTCGGTGATCCTCAAGGGGTTGTCAACTCTGTACCTGGACAGAAGATGGGTGAGAGGCTACCATGGAGCCACCTGGGTTGGGAGTTGCTGCCCAAATTCCCTTTCCCAGAAATGACAGGACATGTGTGTGCCTGGTTCACCCCAGGGGACAGAGGGTGATAGTAAAAGGCAGAGTTTTTCTCCCATCAGCTGACATGGCCCAGGTGCCATCTGGACAGCAGCAACCAGCGATGTGTGGAAGGTCAGGGATGGGGAGGCACGGCAGGGCCTGGGACCGGGAGACAGAGATCGTGCAACCAGAAACCCATCCTGGGGAGAGTGGGAGGCAGTGGGAAGGGAGACTAAATGTGAGTCGAAGCTGTAAGTTGCCAGAGGACATTCCCTGGTTCCATCAGACACAGTTTGCAAAATAACAATTCATCGATACAATTATCAAGAATGTAAGACAGCTACGGCAGAGCATTAAACCTCAGGCCAGCCCTTCTGAGCGTGGGTCCCTGTGTGCATGAGTTTCAGCCTGCTGGTTTTAGTCACGAAGTCTTTTCAGGAGAATACTGGATGGCTTTTTTTTTTTTTTTTTTTTTTTTTGAGACGGAGTCTCACTCTGTCGCCCAGGCTGGAGTGCAGTGGCGCGATCTCGGCTCGCTGCAGTCTCCACCTCCCAGGTTCACATCATTCTCCTGCCTCAGTCTCCCGAGTAGCTGAGACTATAGGTGCCCGCCACCACGCCTGTGTAATTTTTTGTATTTTCTGTTAGTAGAGATGGGGTTTCACCGTATTAGCCAGGATGGTCTCGATCTTCTGACCTCGTGATCTGCCCGCCTCGGCCTCCCAACATGCTGGGATTATAGGCGCGAGTCACCGTGCCTGGCCCTGGATGGCTTATTCTTTGGTCAATGGCCAGTCTGGTTTGGATCTGAATGCAGAGTTCAGGGGATAAAGATGACATTGAGAAGACCATGTCAGCTGCATCAGAGGAAAGATTTTCCACTAGAACAGGTGATCAGATATTCCAAGAAAAGGGGTGGAAGCCCTGCTGTGTGAATGATGGGAGTAGCTCAGCCAAGTCCTATGGAGGCCTTGAAGAAGGGAATGGCAGTTGCTTTGAGCTGAGAGAGTGAGCGCAGGAGACGCTACCTGACCCTTCGACTTCGTCTCCGGTTTCAGTGACATGGGCCCCTGTCCACATTTGAGAGATTTGTTTCATCCGTAATAACACATGAGCACATAAAACATTTTCCTTTCATGCCCAAATCAAGGCCACAGGGCTCAGTATCTGTTCTTCTAACTTCTCTGTGGTCTCTCAGGTATTTGCCCAGTGATTATTGAAGAATTACTTGATGCTCATTCTCCTGGGAATATGAAAAAGAAAATCACACTCAAGTTTTCATTGTCTGAATTTAAATGATAATAATTTAAAACATACATGTCTTAAAAAGCAACCAACACCATCTCTGGTCATTGTAATGGGGAGTAAATAGCTCTCTCCAGATTTCTGTCATTAAACACACTTATTTGTTTCTATTTATTATTACAATATTTTCCTGCTATCTCATATGGAACAGCTTTTGAAGATTCCTGTGAGCCACAGCTGGAAAATTCCTTCTTTGAAGTGCTCCATTTATTCATCTTTTGTCAGTGGCAGGCTCTTTATGCTCAGACATTTTACACTTTTCACAGTTATTTCAAAATCTATTTCATTTGACGTAGAGTCAATTTATCATTCTGCACACATTCCCATTTCTCTTTTCCCTCATTTCTCTCACTTGGGCATTCTTCGAAGTTCATCCGAGTGCCTTTTTTTTTTTTCCTTTCAAGCTGTATTTTGGAGCCTTGAAAGACCCTGAAAGCCGCTGCTTCAAAATATCCATACCTGCAATTTTTCTGTGGGTCCTGATTAGGCCCAGAGCATATCAATGTTGACTAAGAAAAGCCGAAGACTGGAACTTACGAATTCGCCTAATAATAAGACCAACTGCTCTCTGACATAAATCGGAAAAGAGTAGTTCATTGAAAAATATCAGCTTGACTCTATTTAGATTTAATGTGTGGCTGTGATTGGTTAGCCTGGGAGCTGAATATTGTTTCCCCAGGCTTTCTCAATGGACCAGTTCTGCACATGGGCAAAATCTGCATCAAGTTTTCTAGGTGCAAAGTGAACCAAGGTGATAATCCCATGGTTCTGAGACTATTCCAATTTTAGCACACATTATCTTCTAGCAACAGCTGTACAAAAGGACTTTTTTTTCCCTATATTCATTTTAACTGAGTTAGACTATTTTCAGTTGACTTAATCAGGAGAAAAGGCAATTTAGTATAATGGAAATCCAGATAGTTGATACCTTGGGATCATTCTCTTATTTGGTATGATAGCAGACACAGCATAAACTCAGCAAAAAATGCGTATCTACTAGCTAACTTCTAGCTACTAACAATACAAATAACATTTAAGTTTACATAAATCTTAGGAGGTAATCATTTCATTGTACATTATACATATCAGAACTCTGAGGAATTTCTTTGCAGTTTGGAAAAATTCTCGTAAGAGCTTCTTATAACAACCTTTTATTAATGTCATGATATATGGTCAACTTTCATCAATGTTCTATAGATGTTTGAAATGTAATATAATCTTTATATATAAATTCAAAATATTAAAAAAAGTTAAATTCTTAATATTAATTATGTTTATTTATTTATTTATTTTTGAGACGGAGTCTTGCTGTGTCGCCCAGGCTGGAGTGCGGTGGCCGGATCTCAGCTCACTGCAAACTCCGCCTCCCAGGTTCACGCCATTCTCCTGCCTCAGCCTCCCGAGTAGCTGGGACTACAGGCACCCGCCACATCGCCCGGCTAGTTTTTTTTGTGTGTTTTTAGTAGAGACGCGGTTTCACTGTGTTAGCCAGGATGGTCTCGATCTCCTGACCTCGTGATCCGCCCGTCTCGGCCTCCCAAAGTGCTGGGATTACAGGCTTGAGCCACCGCGCCCGGCCAAAATTCTTAATATTTTTTACTGTGCTCATTTACTTTTGTCTAATTGATCTATCAAAGCCTAAAAAGGCATTTAAAAGTTTCATTCAAATTGTGTTTTTATTAATTTCTCTGTGTTTGTTTTATGGTTATAGTGGTATCTGTAATTTGGCATCTAAATATTGATGACCACATCTTCAATGTGGGTTATATTTTGATTGATTTTCTAAAATAAGCCTCTTTCCAGCACTTAGTATTATTAACATTTGCCTTCATTTTCTACTTTGGCCGCATCAGTAAGCAGCTCCCATGCATGAGGTTGAAGACTAGTTAAGTTGACTACTGGTTGGAGCAGACGTTGGGACAATGAGTGGCAGGAGAATGTCACTCTTGAGCCACTCTTTCATGTCCTCTCTGATTTATTAGAAAGACTCTCTCCTGGTGGCCTTTGAAGTGGATCCGCATAGTTTTTTCAATACAGCTTCACTGATCTCAAACTTAGCAGAAGTTTCTCTAGAGTCGTGTCACTACCTTGCTGGCTAGACATAGTTTTCAGTGTTGTCATGATTTTTCTTGGTTTACTATAACAGAAAATATGTGTATTCAAATAACACAAAGTTTATGACTGTGGGATCCAGGAATGAGAATAATCATATTAGGTAGCAGGAGGCTATGGAAACAGCAATTAGACCTAAATGCAGGGATTAAAACCCTCTTAGAACTCAGTGGAAAGTATCTTTTTATCTTAAGAACCAAGCAAGTAATACATTTACTCTGTAGATGGAACACATTGGATTTTTTTTTTTTTTTTTTTTTTTTTGAGACAGAGTCTTGCTTTGTTGCCCAGCCTGGAGTGCAATAGCATGATCTTGGCTCATTGCAACCTCTGCCTTCTGGGTTCAAGTGATTCTCCTGCCTCAGCCTCCTGAGTAGCTGGGATTACAGGCACCCGCACCACCATGCCCAGCTAATTTTTGTATTTTTAGTAGACACGGGGTTTCACCTGGTTGGTCAGGCTGGTCTTGAACTCCTGACCTCAGGTGATACACCCACCTCGTACTCCCAAAGTGCTGAGATTACAGGCGTGAGCCATAGCGCCCGGCCCACATTGGAATTTAAAAACTAAGTGTGCGGGTTACACTTCCCCTATCAGTACCCTATAATTATGGAATTCCAAAGTTCTAATTAGTATGACAGTGAAACCCTACGATTCCCTACCATAGCTAAAAATGATTTTGCTCTTAAGATCTAGGTCACAGTATTTGAGAGGAAAATGAAGAAGTCAGGTTGCTTTTCCAGAGTTAGCATCAGTTTGGTAGAGGATGGTGAAGTGATATGAGGGACTGCATTTTAATCATCTACCACAGCACATAAAAAATTCTGACCTCCATGATTTGCTTTCCCTTAGACAAGAAGACCTTAAAAAATTCCTTCACTCCTCTCAATATTGCAAGCCTATGTTTAGGCCTGTTACTACCCAGAAATACTCTAATTTCTTTCTCCTAACTCAGAACTTTGCAAAAGTAAAGTATCTATCAAAAGGACATCTGAGGGTAGAAAGTCGGTCCCTCTATCAAAGGGGAATCAACCAAAATTGGAAAGAAATGAAGCATGAGTAAGTCTTATTTTAGATACAATCAGATCTAGATACAATCTGAAAGTTGGAATTTAAAATATTTGGGCAATTCCTCATCCTTATCTTCATCATGTGCATGCTTGGACTGGAGGTCTGGCTGATGCATGCAGCACTTACCATCCACACCAAAGGAAATCCCAGATCTTTACAGTACTTGGAGAAGAAAGTCATCATCCTGACACACTATTTGTTATCGTGAAAAGTCTTTGTATAGCCATCTGTTTCTTATAAACGTGTTTATTTGCTCACCCTCGAGGAGCAGGGTCTTGGCTAAGGAGTCCCCAGTGGCATAAGGAACGTCATGATTATCATCAGCATCTTCAAGGGCTGTTGATGAAAGCCATGCTGTTTAGTTTCTTCATCGTGTAAATCAAGACACACAGGTCTTACTAAATGTTTGTTCAATGACTCATGTCGATGTAGCCAATGTCTTCAAAAATTGTTTTCAATCTCACAAAGATCCAAAAGTAAAAACATGAATATTTTGTAGTGTAGTGTGCCTCTATGCATTATCAAAATAACTGGTTTAAAAGTGAAAATTTATAAACATATAGCAAAGGCCAGGACACGAGGGAATGGTATTCTTAAACGCTGTGTTGGGGATAGTGAACTGGTTTGGCATTTGTGGAAAGGAATCTAGCAATGTCTATCTACAAAAGATAGACATGTTCTCTGACCCAGCAATCTACATACACAAATTTGGTGCACGGAAGTGAGACCTAGGATTAAATACGTGTGTATGGAGCACCTGTTCTGTGCCATATCTGAGTTGGTGGCTTCACATTTATCTCATTTAATATATCTAGTGTAGTCAGAAATGCGTCAGTTGATTTCATGGCTCTTTGTAAGCAAAGTTTTAAGTAGTTGCAAAGAAGAAAATTTGGAACATATGATGCCTTGAAATTTTAAAATTGGCTTCTGTGAATTTCACGGAACAGTGCTCAACAAACAAACAAAAAACAAGGACAGGAAGAAGGAAAAAGGAACCCAGAGATAATTGTGAGCTGAGAAACCAGAATCAGGTCTCCCTAGAGACTCATTTTTAACAATTCACATAGTTTTAATAAAATCTACTCTGAAAAGAGCTGTTTGTGACATATTGCCAGGTGTCAGTTATTTCACTTGAAGAATTTCCATGTTCTTTATTTCCTTTTTATTCCTTTGACCCATGCACACCCATCTCAAAGCAAGGTTCTTTTCCTTAAAATACACACACACACACACACACACACACACACATATACACACACTCACCACCTTTGCTGGTCTACAGTGATATGCTGGTCTATAATAATCATACAACTTGTTTTTACATGTGGACATTGATACATAATCTGCTTTAGATCATAAACATCCTGGTTCGTGCCTCGCACTGTCTCCATAACATGAAGTCTGGTTGAATTGCCAAGTCCATTTGTATTTCCAGAGCTCCAGTTTTAACTCCCCCAGCAGTAAGGGAACATCATCACCAGATCATGGGGTTCTAGAATCAAAATAGAAGAATCCAAACCTGAGAGTCAAATACTCAATGTCTCATCTTGTCTTGGCCAGGGACTTTCTGCAGTGCCAATCCCTTTTGTTTGATTTTCTTTTTCTCCACAATGATAATCACAAAGTCCACTCTCCGCAACCCCCCCCCCCACCCCCGCATAGTCTGGGAACCCAAATATTTGTTGTCTGGATATTCTCAGTCTTTGGTTTTCTCTTGACTTCCTTCTCATTAACATTTAAATAGAAATGGCTTGGGATATGACAGTATTTTCCCCCAAATCTCTAGAATTAGATAGATGGGTAGACGTTCCATTTTCACATTCACTTTGTGAGTTTCTGGCCCTCTGAATTCCCAGTGGTCCTCCTTCCATCACAGCACCCAAAGCTGAGATTTCACTTCTGCTCTGCTCTGTCCCACTCATGGGAACCTCTCTTCCTGTATCCCACAGAGCCCCTGATGGTGAGAGTTTTAATGATGTTTAGCAGGTAGGCAGTGAGAACTGATTATATCACAGAGAAGAGAACAATTTCCAATCTAATGTCAAACATTATAATTTTATAAATGTATTAGCTACTTCCTAAGAGAGAGACCCTCTTATAGGTTGCATGCCTTTATGGAACCTTCTGCTTCAGTCTCTCTATATCATGGTTCTCAGTCTTTGCTGTGTATTAGAATCAACTAAAGAGCTTCCAAAAATCCCGGTGCACAAGCCTTACCCCAAACCAATGAAATCAGAAGCATTTGGGGTGGTATCGCCAACATTTTCAAACCTACCCAGTTGATTCTAGTGTTCACCCAACTTTGAGAACCACTGCTTCAGATCTTTCTTATATATCTCTCTTATCTTCTCACACGCTTGAAGGCGTCTCTCCCAGAGTTCCCAAGAAAACCAAAAATTTATCTCATTTTATTAAAATGAGTCAGATCTTTTAGGTAGGTCTGTGTGTCCATTTACACTTTTGGTCTCATACTAACTCATTCATGCTGTGTACACGGGTCTTCATTTTTCCCGCATGGGTCGGGATGGGGGAGCAAAAATAGGCTGAAACAAAAGAACTATTTACCCCAAAGATGAATTATGTCACTGGCCGAGAAAGCAGACACAGCTGCAGTCAGGTTTTGTTTAAATAGCATTTTTTTTCCTTAACAGTACACATGGAAAAATTTCCTTCGGCCCCCTGAAAATAAAGGGCTTTGCACATTTAAAAGCTGTTTCTGTTTGTACAATGCCTACCTCTGCCTCCTTGGGAGATCAGAATTTCCTTCTGCGCAAGCAGTGCGATCTCAAAGAGAGCTGTCCTCACCCCAAACACACAAAACCAGACCCTCCAAAGTGAGACCCAGGGCATTCTTGCATTGGTGCCTGGGGCTGGATAAAATGAGCTGTTAGGTCTTTTTGATCTTTAACTCCTAAGATTCTGACTCATCTGCACGTGGGGGGAGAACCTGGAGCAAACTGACCCACAGGTGTGAACTGAACCTGACTAACCTCTCCTCTTGACATGTGTTCTCTTTGCATTGGTGTTATTTGGCGTTTTAATGGACACTTTTATTGAGAACTGGACAAGAACAGATGCCAATGAGAAAGCAGGCTTTTCTACAGCTTCGTCTATCCAAGCTTGCTCTATCGCCCAAGATTTGGCCTTTCCAGAACAAACAACATTTTCAGCCTCTATATCCAGGTGCTTTGGAGGTCTCATAAAGATGCCAGTGAGTGCCTGTGGTTGTGTTTTTGGAAGCCTAATTACTAAAGCAGCCTAGCAGCGATCCAAGACACAGGATTCCTTCAGTCAATGGGACACCTTGTGCCTTCCACATGGACAATATAGGTGGTCTTCTGAAGTCTTAGAAGGAAATAGTTTTCTTTTTTAGAAACCACCCGTTCTCAGCTAGAAAGTTGCGAAACACTATTGCCTGATGATAATCAACTGTTGGATGTTTCTGTAATAATAGTGGTTTAGTGACAATATGTGCAAGTAATTTGCCTTTTTCATATGTTTGAGTAGGTTTAAGATTATTTCTATTAAAAAAAAAATCTGTCTGTTACCTATATTCCAAAAGACTTCCTCCAACCTGAAAGAAAGGCACGAAGTTACAGTGAAATCTTGGGAGTCCGGCACAGCAAAGTGTATGCACATGGTAATAGGTTACACATGCCATCCATCATGTGTGTAGGGGATAATTAATGGGGTAACAGGCAGTTAAGTTCAAGAAGACTTCAGTGAAAATCACATGAATGATCACCTTCTTTGCACACAAGCTGTTTCTTTGCGTGGGTTAAGATTTCTACACCTAGGAAGTTGTATTCTTTGTCCTCTCCAATTTAATAGTAATTTATCCCTTGTTCTTTGAGATATTATGTACTTCACTGGGGGGTTTGGGCATGGCTCTAGAACAAAATCCCCGATCAAATTTTCACTGAGTTCAATTTATTACCAGGTAAATCTTTCCCAGTCTAAACTGGAGCCAATAGAAAAAGACTACACAATTAGGACTAAATATTTCTTGATGGAATAAATGAATTTCTACGGCATATAACATACAAAATGTGGCTGGGCACGGTGGCTCATGCCTGCAATCCCAGCACTTTGGGAGGCCAAGGAGGGCGGATCACGAGGTCAGGAGTTCGAGACCAGCCTGACCAATATGGTGGAACCCCATCTCTACTAAAAATCCAAAAATTAGCCAGTCGTGGTGGCAGGTACCTGTAATCCCAGCTACTTGGGAGGCTGAGGCAGAAGAATCGCTTGAACCCCAGAGGCAGAAGTTGCAGTGAGCCGAGATCGCGCCATTGCACTCCAGCCTGGGCAACAGAGCGAGACTCCATCTCAAAGATAAATAAATAAATAAAAAACATAAAAAACGTGACCCGAGGAGGTTACTATTTCCTGCGAGCACAATGTACTCCTTTTTCTCTTTCCATTTTCACTTCCCTACCATAGTACATTTTCTTGCACTTCTCTTACTTTCAGAGAAGAAAGTAAGACTGCTTTGATACAACGCTAAGCTAAATGGTAAAAACAAATCTCTTCTCTTGAAGCGAGAAGAGTAGAGTGACCCCAGCCCCAGGCCCTGAAAAAGGATAGGATCTGTTAGGGCCCATTGTGGGCACTGGTTCCTGCATGCCAGAATGTCTACCGCTTGCAGAGTAGCTGTTCTTGCAAAGTCTGTTCTCCTTCTACTCAATACAGATTGTATTCTTTGATCTCTTTTTAGTCTTAGAAACTACCAAGCTTTTCCTCCTTCAACTCACCTCTGTGAATTTCACGACACTATACTCTTCAGACTTGTGTCAACTCCTCTGACTTCTCCTTTGGCCCCTACGCTGATTTCTTTCTCTCCCTGCTTCTAGCTGTCCCCTAGAAAGTCGCATAGAGTCTAATTATTAGCCTTCTGCTTATTACTTCGTGTTTTCCCCTGAGAAAACTCATGGCATTTTTTGTCATCTCTATTTCTTATCGTGGTGTCCCACACTTCTAAATTAGTATCAAGAGATCTCAACATCCTTGAGCCCCAGCTCCAAACGAACGCTTCCATCCGGAAGCCCCGCCATCATTTTAAGATCAACTTACCATGGAAGGAAATTATCACCCACATCTTAGACTGAGGGCCTTACCCAGGCTTTTGTCAGAGCAGGAGAAAACAGAGTAGGGTATGGAAGAAGGGGTTCATTATGGAGATGAGACTTCACTACACCGTGGGAGCTGGTGAAGCAGTTTGCATGAGCCCCTTGATCCTGCCTCTAGTGTTTGAGCTTGAATTCAATAGAGTCAGCAGTTGGGAAGAAATGATGGCTGCGATGTGTAAGAAAGCAAGAGAAAACTGAAACCCACATCTTTTTCTTGCTCCTCTAAATAGCTGACTTCAAGGATGTGGTGGGTCTGTTGGAGCACCTTCTCATGAGCTAAATATACAACTAGGCCAGTCATCATCTGAGAAACTGAAGGAGATGTGGCAGGAGCTGGAATTACCGTGGGCTCATGGCAGCATGTATGAGCTGCAACAGGCACCGAAAACAGCCGATCATGAACGTGACTGTGTTCATTTCTGCCTTTCAAATCCCACACAAGAATCTCTTGTGGCCAACTCCAACCCATAACCCTGCAGGGAAGAGAGATCTGGGACCACAGCTCTAGCTTAGTCATGTGCACACTGTGCACGGTCACCACAACAAGTGCGATCACTGGCCCTCCCCATCATGTTTCACTTTTCCACTCAGTTGATTATTTCATCACCACATTATTAAAAAAAAACAAAAAAACAAAAACAAAAACAAAAAAAAACAGCAAGAATTTGGCACTGGCTGCCATGGTGCTTTTTTGTTGTAAGTGTGTTTTCTCTACAGGGATTTTAGGTGTTCTGCAGGAGGCACCCTGGGGGTTCTGAGTAGAGCAATCTCTGGGCCCCTCTTCCCTTCTTCAACCAGAATAGTTTTGCCTTTATCTGCTTTACATGTTTAACTTCTCAGTGAGAGCTCATTTGTAGGAAATTTACCTGTTGGTACTTACAGAAAAGAAATAGGGAGAGGAAAGAAAGAAGAAAAGAAAGGAGAGAAGGAAGGAAGGATAGAAGGAAGGGAAGGAGGGAGGAAAGGAAGGTAGAAGGAAGGAAGGAGGGAGGAAAGGAAGGAAGGAAGAAAACCAGTAGCCCACAGAATCAAGTCTTAATTATCTCACCTTAATCCTCCCATCTTGATCCTCCATATTCATCCAACTTTGCCTCCTATTATTAACTCCAGTGGGAATCTTCTGCTTTTGCCTGATTGGGTATCTTACCAATTTCTCAAAAGACTGTATTCATTACCAATTTTATGCTTTGACTCTCACACTTCTTCTTCTTCTTCTTCTTTTTTTTTTTTTTTTTTCCGGCCTACGATGTCCCATCTCCCTTGACCTTTTCTAAGACAACTGTAGGCCAGTGCTATTTCTGAATCAAGGTAGAGAGGTCTAGTCTTGTCTCTAGAAAACAGATGAAGGTGGCAATGGGGTGTCATTTCATTTAAACGCACAAACGCACACATAAAAGCTAATGCATACACACACACATATGTGCATATATGCACAGATATATACAGTTACTTGTACATGCAGTTTAATTTAATATGAAAACCCTTCTATAAATGACTTTATATCTATAAATTTATATGTAAATAATGTTATTTCATGGAGGTAAATAAAGATTAAAAGATACCAGGAACCATTTAGAAGAAGAGAGGAGGAATGTTAGTAGCATTTATTAAGTGCCTTCTAGGCATTAGTCTCATGACTTTAACCTCATTTAATTTTGAAAATAACCATAAGATGTAGAAGTCACGAGCCTCATATAACCAGTTTAATGAGGAATCTAAACTCTTTGTAGGACAAACTTGAAACGGTTTTATTTTTTCTAATTATCTTGTCAACCACATTCTCTATTCTGGGCAGCGGGGATGTTTAATGACATCTCAGCTTAATTCTCTGACTTTTCGGTCTCTTGGTTTTTTGAAGTGTCTCATTTGGGTTCTTAAGAGTCAGTCCTGTTTATTTAAAATCTTCCATCTAATTCCTAATAACCTCTGTCTTTCCCTTCTGCCTGGGTGGGCTAGGTCTGTGGTTATGGTGGCTTCGGGAGCAGAAGGGATGGTCTGGGTGGTCGTCTCTGACACAGCGCCTCCTTCCCTCCCTGTTTTCTGCCCTCCTTCTTCCCCTTCAGTTGTGGTTGGGAGGAGAGAGTGAAGACAGTGCCTTTTTACTGAATCCTGTGAATGAGCTCACAGTTCTTGAATTAGAGAATTCTATATGCTGTTTTGACTCATTTCTTTGAACTCTACATTTATGAGCAGCAGCTCCTGCATGGCTACTTGACAAGGAAGTCATCCCCAGCAACTCCCTTAGGTATTTACGGTGCCCTGTAAGATCTCTTCCCATCGCTCTGGTATGTGCACCTTTTTGTCCTCAGGTGAGACTGTCCCTAGTAAAACAGTTACTGTAAATCACATTTACCCTTCATATTTGACTTTGGAGTTACAGGTGTCCATCTTGCATACTGCATTGAATCTGAGAACTTGAAGGCGGCTGCTGTCAACTGAATGTTTTCACCTTCCCCACCCCTAATTTATGTATTAAAACCTAATCACCAAGATGGTGGTGTTTTGAAGGTAGATATTTTGGGAGGTGATTAGACCACGAGGGCAGAGCCCTTATGAATGGAATTAGTGCCCTTATAAGAGAGACCCCAGAGAACTTCTTTCCTCGTCCACCATGAAAAGGTACAATGAGAAGAGAGCTCTTCATGAACCAGGAAACAGGCTCTCACTAGACACTGAATCTGCCAGTACCTCTGTCTTGGACTTCCAGACTCCAGAATCTGCGAGAGATAAATTTGTTTTTATAAGTTACCCAGTCTATGGTATTTTGTTATAGGGGCCCAAACAAATTACAGGGGCAATCACAAATAATAAGGACAAAGTATTTGTGACATTCCATAGAGAAAGTTACCAGTATCATGTCCAACTACCTAATCCCTCATTAAAATGCTTCCGCTTCTGATGAGAAAAAAAGGGAGGGGTATGAGGTGTTGATTTTTATTGCCTTCTATAACTCCATACCACTGAATCAGTGATGGCGTTCACTGAGTCATTTAGCAAATATCTACCAAATATGTATATGTAATGTACACCATTTTGATGTTGGGTATGGATAACTCCATAAAGAGAAGTTTACATGTAGGTAGAGAGGTAGAAAAATGAAAAACTCTACTACTCCAATGTATGAAAAAATAGCCTAGCTTTTTTGTTTTCTGTAATTGATACAACCTTTCTTATACGCCCTTATCCTGCTGTATGTTGACTAGCGGCAGGGAGTGCTATCTAAACTTTCCAATTAATATTTCAGTGTTTGGGGTTTTAAACAGTCCTTTTATACTTATTAGACCTTTTGGCAAAATGTTCAATCTATGAGAGTATCATTGACCCAAATCACCCATGCCTGTCCATTCATATGAGGGTCCTTAGGTGACCTCATGGCAATGGGAGGGACCTCAGAGCCATGTGCTGACCTCACAGCTGGCTGGGCTGGGCTGGGGGTGGAGTCTGACCCCACTGAGGGCGCTTTGTAGGTACCCAGAGCTGTAGTCTATGATCTTGGCTCTTTTACCTCTGGTAACTAATTCTCAACAGTCTGTGTGTCCATTTTAAATCCAAGTGGACGTGAATCCCCTGCCCCTTTTGGCATCTTAACATTTCATCATTTGTGGTATACAAATTTCTGGCTCTCTTGCACACCATATTTAGGACACGAGCCACATTCAACAGTGTTAGCTCAAGCTTGTTTGTCTAATTCTCTCCATCCATCAATGCTGCACCATTGATGATCTCCACAACCTCCTTTTTTTGTGAATCGGCCCACACATGTGGAGGAGAGGATTTATATCTGATCTTCTTCTTCTACCTCAGTCACTCTTCTTCTTCCCCATACTTTTCTAGGCTGGAAGCAGCCAGTCTCCCACTTGCTGTCAAATTGGACTTCCTCTACCACATACTTTCTTCTTTCTAGGGACTCTACACCTCATTGATTAGCTTCCTGCCTCAGTGGAATGATATGACACAGGAAGAGACACAAGCTTCTGACAAAGGAAAGGGAACACACTGGGTACAGTTATTAAAAATATTATTCTTATTTTTCAGTATAAATAAATTTTTACATTTCATCTCAATGGAAGTTTAATAAAACTGTAAGAAGATATCAAGGAGGTTAATAAAAGAGACTTTGGAAGGTAAAATAACTCTAAGCCTCTGTAAATCCTATTGCTGTAACACTTCAGTCAACTAGAAAGAAGACCTAATGCCCCAAACTGATGAAGCATGAAGTTAGATGTGCTGCCTCTTCCTGACACACAAATGCACGGTAGTTTACTGAGTCTTAGAGCAGAAATCTATCATAAGATGTCTTTGAAGGTGCATTTTCAAAGTTAACATTTACAGGTGGTTCAATGGGAATTCAAATCAAGTACAAATTTCTGAGGAGTTCCTGAGGACTAAGTAAGAATTCAAAGCATATCTTTAGGTAGTAAATGTTTAAGTCGATGCCTAGTTTTCTTTCTGTACGTAAGCATGGGGTAGAAATTCCTTATTCGCACTATACACGATTCCTGTGATATGACAGCTGAGATTCTGAATTAAAACCGACACATAAAATTTGTGGTCAAAGATTTACACTATTTCTGTGAAACTACAGCTGGATTAGGAGATCAAAAATAAGCTAAGTTTTAACAAACTCCAGAAAAACCATTATCTCCGTGAATGGATGTTTTAGTGTTCATTACCTACAAAGAAGTGGTTTGCTTATGGCTGGTAAAAATTTAGTCAAGTTTTGAGATCAGCTTCCTTACAAAATGTAGGTTTTAACTTTGAATGAATGCAAATGCTTCTGTTTAGCTTTATTTTGTATTTAATAGTATCTGCCATGTGTTATCATAATCCCTGTCCTCAAAGAATTTCTGACCTTAGGAAAAGAGACATATCATTCAACTAAGAAATCACATGCTTTGACTCTTGCATATCTAATTCTGACGGTTCTATGGGATTGGGTCATAAGGGGTTTCAAGCAGGTAACATCTTAGATCAATTAAGAACAAAGCGACCAGGTGCAGTGGCTCATGCCTGTAATCCCAATACTCTGGGAGGCAGAGGCAGGTAGATCACAAGGTCAGGAGATGGAGACCATCCTGACCAACAGGGTGAAACCCCGTCACTACTAAAACACAAAACATTAGCCGGGCATGGTGGTGGGCACCTGTAGTCCCAGCTACTCGGAAGACTGAGGCAGGAGAATGGCTTGAACCCAGGGAGGTGGAGATTGTAGTAAGCTGAGATCACACCAATGGACTCCAGCCTGGTGACAGGGCGAGACTCCATTAAATAAATAATAAATAAATAAATAGCAAAGCTCGATAGGGAAGATTTATTTTAGACTATGCTTTCAGTTACAGAGATAAAACTACCTGCTAAAAGGAGTTTGGGGGTAAAACTGAGTGCTCTGTGTTTGTCAGTGAACGAAAGGTGAGGAAGGTGTGAAGACCCCACCCTCATGTGAGCCACACACTGGATGTTAGCACAGGAGAAGGCGGGGTCCCAGTCACAGTGGACAGTAGCAATGGGCCAGTGTAGAGAAGCTCTAAAGTTGAGAACAGTGTCTATTATAGCTTCTGCTTGATGTACAAAATGCATTTTTGAAGAAAAAATGTGGATCCAGTAATTAAGCAGTTAGAAAGATGTGATTTAGGCTTTGTTGCATACAGATGCCACCAATTTTCATGTCAAAAAATTTTTGACCTTATCATTTTTTTCTATTCCAGGCACTCTCTTGAGTTGTATCAAGAGCAAACTGGTGGGCATGGTGGCTCATGCCTGTAATCTCAGCACTTTGGGAGGCCCAGGCAGGAAGATCACCTGAGATTAGGAGTTTGAGACCAGCCTGCCCAACATGGTGAAACCCCGTCTCTACTAAAAATACAAAAATGAGCCTGGTGTGGTGGCAGTCACGTGTAGTCCCAGATACTTGGGAGGCTGAGGCAGGAGAATCACTTGAACCTGGGAGGTGGAGGTTGCAGTGAGCAGAGATTGTACTGCTGCACTTCAGCCTGGGCAACAGAGTGAGACTCCATCTCAAAAAAAAAAAAAAAATCTGGTTGAAAAGTATAGACATTTAGCTAGGAATCTTATGCAGTTCTCAACAGGACACGTGACTGTTGTGAGGCAGAGTTTGGTAGCAGCTGAGATGCACAAAGGGTTCGATTAGGAGGCATTGCAAAGGCAGAATGTTGGTTCTTACGAGGCAGAGAGCATATGGGGGATAAAGAAAGGATACAGATTGTTGAAACAACACTCAGGTTTTAAAATTGTATAAAAGGTACAATGACAGTGCTGTTACAAGACAAAGAAAATTAACGTTGTGGAACAGATTTTACAGGGAGAAGGAATTGACTCGTGCTGAAACTTGTTCACAATGAAGTAATGTCAAAGTTAAGTTGAGATATATGGTTGAAGGCATGGGGTCAGGACTGCAGAACGAGATTTGGGACCTAAGGGACAGTAGTGGGTTGAATAATGGCCCCAGAGGTGTTTGCATCCTAATCCCCTGAAGCTGCGAATGTCACCTTATGTGGCAAAAGGGAGTTTGCAGATGTGATTAACTCAAGGATCTTGAAATAAGAAGATTAGCTTGCATTATCCTAGTGGACCTGATGAATTACAGGGGTTCTTATAAAAGAAATGAGAGAGATCAGAGGGAGGTAAGAGGTAAAATGATGGAGTCAGGAGTTGAGTGATGTGAGGTAGGGGTCATGAGCCAAGGAATGTGAGCAACCTCTGGAAGGAACCAGCCCAGCTGACACCTTGACTTTGGCTCAGTGAAACTGATTTCAAGCTTCCGACCTCCTGAACTATAAGATAAGTGTGTGTTGTTTTAAGTCACCAAGTTTGTGGTAATTTGGAACAGCAGCCATGGGAAATAAATGCAAGGACCTAGTGAACACTGAAAAGAGAAGATCCTTATTTCCTATAACTAAAACATATCCTTTTCAATGTTTGGAGGTTCTTTCAGTTCTGTTTCAATAGCCTGCAACAGAGTGGGAAGTGACAAAATTTCACTCAGGTCACCCAGAAATTCGGAATCATACATAGGCTGCATGAGAACACAGATGATCTGTTGCTCTCCACTCTGTCTCTTTTTAACAGAGAGGGAAATCCCTATTGAGCTTTGTAGGCTCAAGGCCTGTTACGGTGCCTGATATATGGTAGGTGTTTAAAATACATCAGGCTGGGCATGGTGGCTCATGCCTGTAGTCCTAGCACTTAAGGAGGCTGAGGTGGGAGAATCACTTCAGGCCACAAGTCTAAGACCAGCTGGGGCAACATAGCAAGATCCCATCTATACCAAAAAAGAAAAAATAATAATAAAAATTAAAAAATATATGTATATTATTAATTTCTCAAACTAAAGAGAATTTCAAAATTTTATGTTTTTTAATTCTATGGAAGTATTTTGCCCAGTATAAAAATATAATTTACTTTTATTTTACATTGAATATTTTGCATTATAGGACATTTTCCTAAGGATCAGATTTTCAGTTCTTAAGGCAGTGTTTCTCGAGCAAATGTCCATGTATCCTGGTTGTGGGGGGGTGGATCTGAGGATATATATCCTTGGGGCTTTAAAGACACTTACACATTACTAAAGTTTGAGGAACACCGAAATACGCACATGTTGAAGAAACAAAGGGATAAGGAATACACGTTTCCAAAAAACCCGATTTGGTAGTTAATTTGGTGGGAAACAAATGTAAAGCAAGCTGTTTGGTGGTGTGGAAGTCAAAGAACTAATTGGCATATTAAACTATTTTATATTTCAAACCGGAACAATCATGTAGACATGGCCTTGTAACACTTTTCCCCCCACTATTTGTTTTCTCTTTTACAATACTAAGTGTACTACAACAGTGAGAAGTAATATCTTAGCACCAGAGTACATCTTGCACCTATTATCTGTCCCGGCTGACAGTAAAAAGTTAATGGCAGCATCCCCCTTTGGGCCCCTAATAGACGGTACATCATTGTTTCAGAACACCTGAAAGAATGTCTGGGTGCACCTCCCCAAGCACCTGACAAGGGAGGGGTGGGGGCCCAAGAATAATTGCCATGTCATTGCCATGTGATTTATTGCAATGCTTAATTATGTCTACAGGGCACCATCTGGAGACCTAATTTGTGCGCTTTATGAGCAAAAATTGCAGTCAAAATGTTCCTTCTTCTGAATGTAACTGTGTCCCACTTTGGACTTCTTGCACATTAAAAAAAAACTGGGTTCCACTTTGGACTTCTTGAATATTGCCTTATGCTTGATCCCTACACTATGTCCTAGTTCTTTTAGTTTAGAGGGTCCCAGCCACAGAGAGCAACTCTTATTCTAGAGACAAGGGGCTTTTCCTTCTTATACTATGTTATTTAAAGGGTTAAACATGTAAGAAGTTTTGTCTTATACCAAAAACTCTACAGTAGAGTGAAATTACAATCAACATGTTTCTGAACTATTACTGGCCATCAACCAAAAGCAGTATTGCATTTATTGGCAACTATTTTTTTTTTCTAATTACCAATTGGCAAGTAATTGTCCCCAAAATATTTGCTTAAAATGAATGATGGCAAACCACCATTACATGATGAGGATTGCTTTTGAAATATTATTCAGTTTTCAAATAAATTTTAACCTAGTCTAGGAATCTTTTTTAAAAATCATATTACTGTGCTGAGTTGATTTAAGAAATGCTTACTCCTTTCAATTAAAACCCAGAGCATTAATCAAATGTTTGACACTATAAATGTTTCCAATTAACATCTAGCTTAAAACCACATGTGTTCCAAGTGAAATTCAAAAGATCTATCTGTACAGGTGACCTCAGAGAAACCATTAACACATGGCTGGAGACAGCAAGAAACATTCTCCATTTGCGAGTCTGAGATAAAGAATCACTTTATGACTGATTAGTACTTCAAACATCCTTTTCTGATGTGAGCTTCTTAAACTGGAAGTTGAGTATTTCTCACTGAGTCAAAAAGAAAAATTGAATTACAAAAATATATATAGAGAAATTGAAGTTAAAACAATCCTATCTGGATGAGCAGTTAGTAGTTTCAAAACCTAACAAAGGCAAATGGTTGGTCACAATATGAGCCTGATCAGTAATCTTAGGTCTAAGAGAAATTTTTCCAGTTCTTTTTCACTTCCTCATGCAAAGGTTGCAAACTCAAATAGCTCCAGAGTCCAAGCAGGTTACCTAAATGAATGAAATGAGAGTGTCAGGTGTACTGGAGGCCGCGGTAAACTAAAGGCAATGCCTCCTTCCTAAATGGGAGATTTCCCACCCAACTGCAACTAACTATTGTCATGTGAAAATGGAAGCCCTGTAGGATTAAATATTCTGCTATTCCAAGAGAAGTCAGAAAAAATCTTTTTCATGTGAACTCATACATTTGAAATGATGGCAATTAATTCCATGGAAAACAAAAACAACACAGACCTCTTTGCAGCCAGCTTGTGACCTTTGT
Source organism: Rhinopithecus roxellana (assembly GCF_007565055.1). Lineage (NCBI taxonomy): Eukaryota > Metazoa > Chordata > Mammalia > Primates > Cercopithecidae > Rhinopithecus > Rhinopithecus roxellana. The sequence goes on from NC_044567.1 coordinate 35,654,784, forward strand.
GTCTGCTGCTGTGCAGAACTGGGAGTGGGGCTGGCACAGTCAGAGATAGGAAAGGCCAGTATGAGGATAAAGGTGAGGCCCTTTCAGTAATAGGTCAGCACATCACAAGCTTTGGAGAGCATGCTTTGGCTGGCCCACTGTTGAATCCACCAGCTCCTGGCAGAAGAAGAGAGAGCACATACTTCCCAAACAATTTCTCAACTGATCGGTCAAATGTAGTTAAATTATTCCAGGTGTGCTATGCAGGGGGTTATTATGGCCATAAGGAAAATGGTAACATTAAGACAAGCCCATTTGCCTAGTGACCTGATGAATTGCATTCTCTCTCTCCTGTCTCTCAGTGGCCTATCAACAGCTGGGGTTGTCAATCCCACAGTGAGGACTGCTAACAAACACCTAGGCCTAGTCTGCTATGGCTAGAAAGATACATATTTCTCTTTCTTTTCCCCCTTCAAATATCTTTCCAAAAGAGAAAAAGCAGATGATCATAGTAAGATAAATGCCTGGCAGTCTACACAGAGAGAAATATTTGGCATTCAGAAACAATTTCAAGACACCAAGAGCTATTACATTCGTGTTTGTGCAAAGATATTTTTTCTATTTAAAGCAAAGCCAGGGTCTGTATGCCTTTGGCGGAAATTGTTCAATGGTTTTGAAAATAAGACAGATGATTGTTTTAGCTTATCAAAGAGATGACTCAGTTCATAACTAGAGCAAGAAGACTTGGGTTTTTGTCCTTTTTTTTCTGCTTGCGGACTAGCTACATGGTTGTTGAGTAATTTGTATTACTCTTCCCATCCTTAGTCTAAAAAAAATTGATCAGATACCAAATTTTATATGTAAAATGTAACTAACAACACCTGAATAAATAAGATCAGATAAAATAAAACCCATAAAGCAATGTGTAAACACTAGCTTGTTTCTTTATTTGAATTTTTTTTTTTCTGAAAATATTTTCTGGGTGTCCTTGAGGACTTATTTGATTGCAAATGGCAGGAAACTTAATTAAAACTAGCTTAAGCAAAAGAACAAAACAGACAGACCAAACGACTATCTTTCACAACAGAAAAGTCTGGGTATGGACTTTAGGCCTGGCTTATCCCAGGGGCAGAGCAAAGCCACCGTGACCCAGTCTGTCTCTACATCATAGTACCAGATTGGCCTCACTCTCTATAGTTGGATTCTAGGAGTTTTAGGCTCATATTCAATTCTACTTGAAAGAAATACCCTCCTTTTCTTCATGTAGGAGTCTCAAATTGGGCCAGAGTAAGGTTTAATTTAGTGATAATTTGGTCTGAATGTTCAAGCCAATCTTTGTGTCTAAGGTAGTGTGACACTTTGAATGGTCAGGACTCAGTCACCGTGGGGACTCAGTCACCATGTGAAACAGGGGTATGGTTAGCCCTACCGCGTATGTGGAGTCTTTTGTCAGAAATTGGGGAGAATGCATATCCATTATACTCTATGACATGATATATACTTTTAGAGTTTTGGCTTAAAGCAATAGTTTAGACACCTTATACCTTCAATGAAGGTTAAAGAAAAATCTGCTTTCCTAAAAAAACTGATTTTGCCTAATATTCCTTTCTTTGACTGTAGGAAAATTTTAAAAACAATTTTGTCCAAAATGTATTCTGCTAAAACCAGTTCTTCTGACTTAAAGGGTATTTTTTTTTTTTTCACAGAATAGTTTTTCTCATGACTAACAAAACCTTTTTCTTTTTTTTTTTTTGTTTGAGATATAATTTACATATCACAAAATTCACCCTGTTGAAGCGAGCAATTCAGATTTTTAAAGTATATTCACAAAATTGTGCAACCACGATTGCTAGCTGATTCCAGGACATTTTCATTGTCCTAAAAAGAAACCCTACATCCGTGTGCAGTCAGCATTCATTTACTTTACCCCCAGGTCCTGATAACCATGAAGTTATCTTCTGTCTCCATGGACTTGCCTACACTGGATATTTCATATGTGCCTGTATCAACCACATGGTTTATTTTTTGTATTCTGAGGCTTTAACATCTGGGGTCTTGCTAATCCTCGAGGGACTGCTCCTTCTGGTGTTAGTTACCCAGTTCCTAAAGATAGTAAGCAGTTCACCTGTTTTTCAAATGTGGATCAACCAACCCACAGCCTATGCCCCCAGCCACCTTCTCTATGGGGCTCTCACGGTATCCCTTGTGCTAACCATCCCAGACTATGTACCAGGCAGTTAGTGTCAGCCCTTGTACTCCAGAGCCTGATAAAATTCTTCCCATTAGACAATCTCAAGCCTGCTTGCCTTGCCTGTTTCTTCCCATAGAAACCATAATAAAGGTCCTTGCCCACATTTTCCCCTTCCTTCTGCTGCCTGAGCAACCCAGGTGCCTTCTCATGTGGCCCCCTGTGGTGTGGCAGGCTCCCTCCTCTTGGGAACTGTGACTAACAAACCATCTTTTCAATGGCAGTCACCTGATGTGTTGTTATTACTGTATCTAAGTAATAATACAACCTATATGAAAACATTATATAAATGGGGTCCTACAATATGTTTTATAGCTGGTTGCTTTCAGTTAACAATGTCAAAAGCTTCAAAAAGGTTTGTAAACCAAAACGTATCTGAGAGAAGTCTCAATCAATTTAGAAGTTTATTTTGCCGAGGTTAAGGTCATGCCTGTGACACAGCCTCGGGAGGCCCTGAGAACATGTGCCCACAGTAATTGGTTTTATATATTTTAGGCAGACGTAGACATCAATTAATACGTGAAAGATGTACATTGGTTCCACCTGGAAACGTGGGACAATTGGAAGTGGGGACTTCCAGGTCATAGGTAGATTCAAAGATTTTCTGATTGGCAATTGGTTGAGTTACCATCTAAAGACCTGGAATCAATAGAAAGGAATGTCTCCGTAAGGTAAGGGGTTGTGGAGACCAGGGTATTATCATGCAGATGAAGACTCCAGATAACAAGCTTCAGAGAGAAGAGATGGTGTTTCTTATCATACTTAAAGAGTCTGTTCTATCAGTCTTTGTTTTTTTGGTGTGTGTCTGGGGTGCGGAGTCTCAGTCTGTCACCCAGGCTGGAGTGCAGTGACACAATCTTGGCTCACTGCAGTCTCCGCCTCTCAGGTTGCAGCAATTTTCCTGCCTTAGCCTCCCAAGTAACTGAGATTACAGGCATTTGCCACCTTCCTGGCTAATTTTTGTATTTTTAGTAGAGACGGGGTTTCACCATGTTGACCAGACTGATCTTGAACTTCTGACCTCAGGTGAACCACCCGTCTCGGCCTCCCAAAGTGTTGGGATTACAGATGTGAGCCACCATACCCAGCCTGTTCTATCAATCTTAAGATCTCTGTTGATGTTAATGGTAATGAGGCATGTCTGACTCCCCCTTCCCATCATGGCCTAAACTAGCTTTTTAGGCAACCTTTAGAATGCCTTTGGCCAAGAGGAGGAGTCCATTAAGATGGCTGGGGGGCTTAGATTTTTATTTTTGGTTTATAGGTTCATCCATGCTGTAACATATATCAGTACTTTCTTCCTTTTATGACTGAATAATATTCCACCATATGGATATGCCACATTTTGTTTCTCCATTGGTCAGTTGATGGGAAGTTGGGTTATCTCCACATGTTGGCTATTATGAGTAATGCTTCTCTGAACAAATTTACAGTATAGGTTTTTGTGTGGACATGTGCTTTCAGTTCTTTTGGGTGTATACCCAGGGTTGGAATTGTAACGTCATATGGCAACTCTATAGTTAACTTGCTGAGGAATTACCAAACTTTTTCCAAAGGGGCTACACCATTTTACATTCCCATCAGTAAGATGTAAAAGTTGCAATTCCTGGTTTTGATATGCATTTCCCTAATGAATAGCAATGTTAAGCATCTGCTCACATGCTTATTGTCCATATGTATTTATATATTGGCCATATATTTATCTATATATAATTTCTGGACTCTCAATTATATTCCATTAATCTCTAGGTCTATCCTTATGTCAATACCACACATGGCCTTGATTACTTCAGTGTCGTATACTACCTTTTGATGGTGTTCAGGACATGCTACCTACCCCAAAATATGGCACTTTGGCAATTGAGAAAATAGGAGAAATTGGAAGATCACTCTTACCTTCTCCCACCTTTTCCCTTGAAACAGGTCATAAAACCTAGAAATAATTTTCTGATCTTCCCCTGAAATAGGTCATAAAATCTTCACTTGAGAGCTGCCCTCTCTACCGCAGAGGAAAGGTGCTAAAGACAAAGAGATGCCAAGAAGAATTTGGACAGATTGACTTCGTTAAGTTCACCCCAGTTTAGTATCATTAGGTCATACTTCCTTTGTCCAATTATACTTCCCCACAACTGTTCACTCTTCATCAAGCCAAGATATAAACAGGTTTCCTTATTTACTTGGGTCTTCATTTTCTCATGAAGACTCCCTTGTCATGTAAAACCCATATTAAATAAGTTTGTATAGTGGTCTCCTGTTAATCTGTCTTTTATTATAGGAGCCTCATCCATGAAATTAGAGATGGGTGAGCAAAATCAATCTCTTCTCTCTTGTAGTTTAAATTCCATCATAATGTTTTGAGATTAGTTTTGTTGTTTTAATTGTCAAGGTAAATCAGTAAAATTATTTATTTTCTGCTTTCAGCAGATGATTTCCAGTCACTGCCAGTTTCTCTTTCATATATCTGATGAATTTTGTGTTCATAATTCTATGATTCTCTCATTAGGAGCTTTAAGCTACATTTCTACAATATTGTGATTTGACTCCCCTAAACTTTAAACTCAGGTTCCTATATTTCAGTGCAGGCCTCCATAATTTTAATTTCAATATTTTACTTTTCAAAACATTAAACTTTTTCATTGCCAAATTCAATTACTAAAGTTCATATTAAAGCTTATAGCAATTCATACTAAGCCTTGGTTAAAATTCAGAACGCTTACTTACTCTCTAGTGATATTATTAATGACTAATTGAATTGTTATTCAGGAAGGACTCTGGGGCTATAATTATCCCCTATGATTTTCTAAAAATCAACTTTTTGAGTAATCAACCCATGTAATGTATATAATCCAATGGTTTTTAGAGTATTTAGTATATTTACCAAGTTGTGCAACTATCAGCATAATCCAACTTTTGAACATTTAGGATTTTCATCACTCCATGAAGAAACTTCCTGACTCATAGCCATTCCTCATTCCCTCCACCCTGCCAGCCCAAACTACCAGCAGTCCATTTTCTCTGTCTATAGATTAGTGGGGCTTCCTAGGACTGGCTGCTGGGTCAGCATTTCTTAGTGTTCAACCACTGTTTGGTCAGAGGTGGTATTTGAGGCCCTTTTTATGGACTGAATGTTTGTGTGTCTCCCTCCAAATTCATACATTGAAGTCCTAATTCCCAGTGTGATGATATTTGGAGATGGGGCCTTTGGTAGATAACCAGGGTTAGATGAAATCCTAAGGATGGGACCCTCATAATAGGATTAGTGCCTTATCCCATCAGTGTGTGCACATGGAGCCAACTCTCCCCCTCTCTCTCTTTCCATCTGCACACGCTGAAAAAAGACCATGTGAGAACAGAGTGAGAAGGTGGCCATCTGCAAGCCAGGAAGAGAGCCCTCACCAGAACCCAACTTTGCTGGTGCTCTGATCATTACTCTTAGCCTCCAGAACAGCAAAAAAATTATTTTTTGTTGTTTAAGCCACCCAGTCTATGACATTTTCTTAATGGCAGCCAGAGCTGACTAAGACACTTCCAGGATAATCAGATTTTCATCTTTTGCTGTTGGATCAGTATGTAGCTTGGAGACTACGTCCACGGTTCAGAGAATTTATAAGTTTGCTTTGCATGTAGCTAGGGATTGTAATTGCCTGATGAGTTCTTCCAACCTGTTGCACAGGCAAAGCCGGTTCACTGAGACCAACGAAGTATTGCACTGAGGTACTGCAGGTATTGTGGTAAAGTAAATACCTCATTGAGGTATTTCAGTAAAGGAGTTTAATTGACTCAAGGCTGGCCACTCCAGAGATGGAGTTATCAGTCAAATCAGTCTTCTGAAAGACTCATGGATTAGGATTTTTCAATCATAGTTTGGTAGGTAAGGGGCTACATAATGTGGAATGCTGATTGTTTTGGGATAAAACCATAGGATTTGGTTTGGGATAAAACCATAGGGGGTGTGGAAAACAGTCCCCATGCACTAAGTCCACCTCCGTGTGGGAACCACAGGACTTTTTGAGTCAGGAGTCATCATTCTGGGTGGAACTAGCTGGTTGTAATAATTCAAAAGTCTGAAAACACACCTCAAAAGGCCAGTCTTAGGTTCTACAATAGTGATGTTATCTACAATAGTTACTGGGGAGTTTACAAATCTTGTGACTGCCAGAACAATGGCTGGTTATTGTTAATGCCTGCATCTTAGCAGAATTCAGGCCCCTCTCATAACCCTAGCCTTGTGGACTTTTATTAGTTTTACAAAGACAGTTTAGTTTTGGGGAGGGCTATTATCATCTTTGCTTTAAGGTTAAACTATAAACTAAATTCCTGTCAAAGTTAGCTTGGCTTATGCCCACAAATGACCAAGGGCAGCTTGAAGGTCAGAAGCAAGATGGAATCAGCCATGTCAGATTTCTCCTACTGCCATAATGTTGTGAAGTCATTTTCAGGGTTAGTAGCTCAGAAGTTCTCTTTCTCATTGCTACTGAGATGGCATAGCCTTGGGTATGGTCATGGTCTTCCCCAGACCACTAGACAAGGCTGTGAATTTAGCAGGGTCGTCTTTGACCATCTCTTACCTTGCACTCCCCATTAAACTTCTGGCTTTTTGGCTGCCATTGGTGTTAACCTTGAGCTGTTAGCTACCAGTGATAGCCAGCTGATTGCTGTATTGTTTTTGACAACATCCTGGGCATACATTTCTCCTTGGTCTTATCCAAATTAAGTATGGCCCCTTGGGTTTACTCAGATTACATCTCCCCCACCCCTATGGAATGGGGCCTGGGAGAGGAGATAGCTACTCTTTGCTGGCTGTCCCATGCGGAGTCCCCATCCCCTTCTCCAGTATAGATTAGATTATGTTGTCAATTCTTCTCATAGTATACGTCTCAAAGAGCTTGCTCAGAGATACATGTGTCCCCCTAAAAGAAAGAGACTAAAGCAAAAAGTATTATTTAAAGAGTTTACTTGAGCCAAAGTGAGGACTAGGGATAAAGTGAGCTGCTAGGGACATAATTCCAAATTGCCTTGGGGAGTGCTTCATCAACCTGTGTTACAGGCAGGTTTTTAAAGACAAAGGGAACAAGGAATGGGCCAATACAAAGTTGTTTAACAGGAATCCTTGTTTGTTTACAGATAACATTGGTTAGTAATTGGCTGTACATTGTTGAACTGTAGGGTATGAGTTATAGTGTCCAGCATATGTGTTTTATGGCTATTTGGTATCAGTTAGTTTGGAGCCCACATAGTAGGTGCGTTCAAGAGATCATTATTTAGGTCAAGAGGGAATGAGGCGTGACTGCTATTTCATTCCAATGCCTATCTGACCCAAAGGGGCTCACATTCCTCAGATGAAAATATTGATTTTTCTTCTTTCTCATTTTCCCCTTTTGATAAAAAGTCTTTCTTTTTGAAAGCACTGGCAACAAAAATATGAGCGTCAAGGTGTCCCTCTTTACAGGGAAGATTCATTCCCAGGTGGTCCTGAAGAATCTTTAAGAGTGCCCCAAAGCCAAGTTAGCATCCTACATTGGCATAAGTGAGACCTCAACCAAGTCATTGATTTTCATAACTGCTTCGTTTATTGAGTCCCTTCTGATCTTTGGAATTCCATGATTTTAGTTTTCTTGGAAGATGTAAAATGAGAGATACATAACATTAGTAATGCACTTACGAGTTACAATTACAAAAAGTATTTGTTTACCAGAAACTATTCCATTAGGAAGCCGTCTAAAAACCTTGTGAAGAAAATTAAAACCCAGTTTTTCTGTAGAGAGTTGTATCAAGATTCCATCCAAATTGTAGGATACTAATAAAAACTCAAAAACAATGGTCAGGGCTAGAATGTAATAACAGGTGTACTATACTTTTCTTCTGAAATATAGTTTTTCTTTCTTAGATGTCAGCTCTGCCATTATCTTCCCTTTGCTTGTGTTTGCATTATAGATGCTATCTTCGGTCCATCTGATTTGTCTTTTTTTTTTTTTTTGAGACAGAGTCTTGCCCTGTCACCCAGGCTGGAGTTTGATGGCACGATCTCGGCTCACTACAGCTTCCACCTCCCAGGTTCAAGTGATTCTCCTACATCAGCCTCCCAAGTAGCTGAGATTACAGGTGTACGCCACCATGCGTGGCTAATTTTTTGTATCGTTAGTAGAGATGAGGTTTCACCATGTTGGCCAGGCTGGTCTCAAACTCCTGATCTCAGGTGATCCACCTACCTCAGCCTCCCAAAGTGCTGGGATTACAGGCATGAGCCACTGCACCCAGCTTGATTTGTCTTTTAAAGTTAGGTGATGTTTTGAAAGGTAGCTGAATTGAAATTGGATAATGTCATCCATAAATGCACTTGACCTGGCCCTTGGAAACTGCAAGATGTCACAATGTGCTGGGAGGCAGGCAAACAAATGGGTGCCATTGTGTCCCCATCCATGCAGTGATTTTCTCTCTCATCCCTCAGGACACTTCGAGCTAAGCGTGACATGTGACTGGAGGGGCACTCAGCCCGTGTAAAGAGAAATGCATCAACCTGCACTTTAAGTATGAATAAAAATTAATACAACATTTTGGGATAAAAGTTAATACAAATGGAAAAGTAACATTTTTTTCTTTCACCTCAATAGATTGCCTTGTGTACTTCCTGGGTTGCCCACACCTCAGGCAATTTGAAAATCATTCATCTCAAAGTCTGTGCACCAGTGTTTCTCAATCTTGGCACTGTCAATATTTCAGACAAGAGAGTCCTTTGCTGTGGGAGCTGCCCTGTGCCTTGCAAGATGTTTAGCAGCATCCCTGGCCCTCATCCACTAGATAGTAGGAGCACCCTCCCTAGCTGTGACCATCAGAAATGTCTCCAGACATTGCCAAATGTCCCTGCAGGGTGGGGAACAGGAAACAGAATCATCCTTGGTTAAGAATCACTGTTGTGTCCCGAGTAAAGCCATAGACATAGAGTTGCTCACACTCAATATCTTCTGTTGTAGAAAGATATATCCGCTGCTCACACAGATACATTAAATAACCACAGTGTGCACACCCTGAAGTTCACCTGTATTTTCAGATCTTTTGGTACCACCATATAAACACATATTACATAGAAAATTTGAAAAGTAGAAGACACAAAAAAGAAAATTTTAAAAACTTATAACTGAACCTAAATGTGTTATGTTTTCTTACAATTATTTGTGTAGAATTCATTGGCTGGTCAGCTCTTCCTTCAGTTTGGTCTTGGATGTAGCATATGTTTTTTTATTTTTTTAAATTTTGAGATGGAGTCTCGCTCTTGTTGCCCAGGCTGGAGTGCAATGGCACCTCCCAGGTTCAAGCAATTCTCCTGCCTCAGCCTCCCGAGTAGCTGGGATTACAGGCATGCGCCAACACGTCCTGCTAATTTTGTATTTTTAGTAGAGACGGGGTTTCTCCATGTTGGCCAGGCTGGTCTCAAACTCCCAACCTCAGATGATCCACCTGCCTCGGCCTCCCAATGTGCTGGGATTATATGCATGAGCCACCGTGACCAGCTGCTTGTAGAATATCTTATAGAAATTCATTTATATTTCCATCACATAATTTTAAAATTCTAACATATAAAGTCAATACTTTTCCAGTTATCAGCACTGATAGAAATCCCCCTTTTATATAATCTTTTAGTCAGACTTTGGAGAGAAAGAGAATTAAAGCTGGAAGCTAAACATGACATGAAAGGCAACGATTAAAAATATAAATGTATTTTACTACAATGAAAAAACTAATTAGCTCAACCTCCAAAGTACAGTAAGCAAAATTAATATTCAAATGACAAAACCCTGAGAAAATATTTACATCTGTAAAAAGACAATGTTAATATTTTCTTAACGCATAGAATAAAAATGAAAAAAAGTAATACATATATAATAGACTTTAAAAAGTTTAAAAAGACAAATATTCTACTGGAAAAAAGACAAAGTAACAATCAATTCAAATATAAGAAATATGAGATGTCATTTTCTTGTAAGATAGAAAATGTTTTTATAATAATGCCCTTTGTTAAATGAAAAATCTCTTACACTGGTGATAGAAATAGAAATTGATACAAAGCTTCCAGAGAATAATTTGAGAATAGGCACCAAAAGCTTTCAAAATGTACACATACAGCTTAGAAATTTACTCAATAATTCTGCTACTACAAACTTATTGTTAAGGAAATACGCATGGGTTGATGTGAAAAATTCACCATAATATAATTCATCAGACCTATCTTCATAATAGTAAAAAATTTAATAATTACTTGTGTTCAATATTCAGATATTTTAAAATAAGGTATATGACAGCACCCTAAACCATTATTAAAATTGTATCTTAGAAAACTATGTAATGTTATGAGGACTATTCACATGTATTAAGAGAAAAATATCATATGGTATTATGGTATAATGCCAAATAAAACTATAATACATTTTAGTAATTTTAAAAGTTTCCATGTGGAAAGATCTACGCCAAAATATCCATACCTCTGAATAGTGAATATCCTAGTTTATTTAAACCGTCTTCTATTTTTCCATTTATATTTTCAAATATTTCCACAGCAAACATTCGTAATAAAAATGCTAAAATTTGTTATAATAATACAGTGAGCCTCTTGAAATTTTTTTTGGTTCAGAAAGAAATACAGAACAACGTTTTCCTTTCCAAACTGCCACCAGCTGGGAAAATCATCATGTAAGTTGTTTCACACAACATGCTTCATCTGAGAAGGAAGCAAATCTTGAGAAGGACCTTATGTTCATGGTCAGTGATGTTCACTCAGGGGTCCTTTTCATCGTTTTCCCCACCTGAGCCAAGCACGTCCACCTTCTGCTTGAGCAAAAACTCTTTCTTGGAAAGGAGCACATCGGTATATTGAAAAGATGACAGCGGTACTTGGAATGAAACTTGAATGAATTTTCAGAGAAAACGTAGTTATTACTCGATATCTAGGAAAATGTAGTTATTATTCAGTATCTAGTGGCTTTTTTTTTTTTTTTAGACAGTGTCTCGGTCTGTCGCCCAGACTGGACTGCAGTGGCGCCATCTCAGCTCACTGCAACCTCCAACTTCCAGGTTCAAGCAATTCTCTGCCTCAGCCTCTCGAGTAGCTGGGAGGCGCCCGCCACCACGCCTGGCTAATTTTTTCTTTTTTTAGTAGAGACGGGGTTTCACCATGTTGGTCAGGCTGGTCTTGAACTCCTGACCTCAGGTGATCTGCCTGCCTCGGCCTCCCAAAGTGCTGGGATTACAGGCACAAGCTACCGCGCCCTACCTGAACATCGTGTTTTAAGAAAGCCATTGACAAATTAGAACATGCTTACAGAAGAGTTGTTAAGACAATGACAAAGACTTGAAGTCATGCTACTCGGAGCAATAAAGAAAACTGTCATCTTAAACACTGCTGTGACCAGTTTAATGGTTCTTCTCATACCACCATGCCAGTTCACTAACAATCCCAAAACAGTGAATTAACACAACCTCATTCATATTACACATCTGTCAGGGATTGATGGGTTGATGGGGGTTTTGCTCTATACAGTCATTAAGGTACCTAGACTGATGGAGGCTCCACCATCTAATACCTGCATCATCTGGAACATTCAGCCTTATTAGTCACGTGGCAAGGTCAGAGACAATAGGAAAGTTGCATGCAAGCTCCAGAATGCTCCTGCCTCACAGTAACATGACCCCACGGACCTGTAAAAAACTGGAAAATGTGGGCAAGCATGTAACACCTTATTAATCTTGTATTTGATCTTTTATTTATTTATTTATTTATTTTGAGACAGAGTTTCACTCTGTCACCCAGGCTAGAGTGCAGTAGTGCGATCTCCGCTCACTGCAAGCTCCACCTCCCAGGTTCACACCATTCTCCTGCCTCAGCCTCCCAAGTAGCTGGGACTACAGACACCTGCCACCGCACCCATCTAATTTTTCTGTATTTTTAGTAGAGACGGGGTTTCACTGTGTTAGCCAGGATGGTCTCGATCTCCTGACCTCATGATCTGCCTGCCTCGGCCTTCCAAAGTACTGGGATTACAGGTGTGAGCCACCGTGCCTGGCCTATTTAATCATTTTTAAATGGCCCAATGCTTAGCTTTCTATTGCTTTATCCTCAACCTTAAGAATAGTAGCTGGGAAATCATGGATTTGGTCTGCTATTATATTTTCTCTAATACATGTTAAAATAAATGATTTTTAGAATTACAGAATTTCATCCACATGCCACCTAAAATCATTCTGCCTACTACTCAGTGTGTCACTTTTAGAGGAAAAGCTAGCTTGCTGAATGCAATCAGTTGCAGTAGAGGAAGAACGAAATGACGTTACATGGGAAGGACAGCTCAAAGAGATTGTGAAATGCTGTGGGGTTCCTGAGTGGAAATTTGGGAACAAATTTGAGAAAAATAAATGACAATTATGTCCCCAGAGTAAGACCATCATTCTGATTTTTGTTTTGATTGTTTTGATTTTTTTGAGATGGAATCTCCTTCTGTTGCCCAAGCTGGCGTGCAGTGGCACGATCTCGGCTCACTGCAACCTCTGCCTCCCAGACTCAAGCAATTCTCCTGCCTCAGCATCCTGAGTAGCTGGGAGTACAGGCACCTGCCACCATGTCCAGCCAATTTTTTGTGTTTTTAGTAGAGATAGGGTTTCACCATGTTGACCAGGTTGGTGTCGAGCTTCTGACCTCAGGTGATTTGCCTGCCTAGGCCTCCCAAAGTGCTGGAATTGTAGGCGTGAGCCACCACACCCTGACAGGATAATCATTCTAACTTGGAAATATTAAAGAAGATGGAAATACATAAGAATTTGGCTACAAAAGGTTAATAATAATGTTAAATAAATGGAACATCAAAGTGAGTTTGAAAATTTGGGTTTTAAATTTCCAGTTTAAAAAACTTTTAAAAAAATTTTTATTGAGACTGGGTTTCACTCTGTTGCCCAACCTGGAATACTGTAGTGCTATCACTGTATTCCAATGGCTCACTGCAGCCTTGATCTCCTGGACTCAAGCAATCCTCCTGCCTCAGCCTCCTGAGTAGTTGGGACTACAGGCAGGTACCACCAGGCCCAGCTAACACATTTACCTTTTTCAGAGATTTGAATTAGCCATTTAACCAGGCTGAGTAGTTGAGTAAGGAAAGCTGCTTCACTCAAAAATCACTTTGCTTTGATGATAGCAATCAGTGGTATTCGTTATCAAATGTTGCACAAAATTCTTTTCCCACATTATCTCATTTGATCTTCACAACAATGCTATGTATTAGACTCGATTACATGTAGCTGTATAGATGAAAAATCTGGGGCCTATTTACAGTCAAATACTTGCCCAAGGTCACAGAGCTGAAGCTGAATCCCAGGTCTTTAACTAAAATCCAACCCTTCAAAGGAACTCGAATTTCCCACCTGGTTTTAAGGGCTTTCATTATAATCTTTCCATCATTTTCTTGTCTTTTACTATCCTTTTGGATCTAAGCAAGGTGTAAACAGCAATCGTTGAAAATTTACAGAGTCAGTTCTAAGTTACCACTAAGGACCTTCGTTAGATTGAAGTGGGTGGCTGGGATGGAAAGAAATTTTCTATTTAACTTAAGACTGTTAGAGAGATTTTCTGAGTGGCTACTCTGTCTTCATTTTCTTACTTTTATATTTTCTTTCTTTCTCTCTTTTAAACATTTTTCCAGTCTAAAAGCCAGAATCAACAGGATCAAAAATCAAACAAAAATTCTGAGCTTCCCTCAGGACACACATAGGAGATTTGAGAATGTCAGCTGTACAAATATGACACCATCTTTAGACAAACTGTCTGGAAGGATGAGTTGGGGGGGGTGGATCCAGCCCCCGTGTGTTGCATGCAGATGTCATGTGGCCATGCCTTTAGCCAGCTTTATTATCTGACAGATACGGAGCACAAATATTGACTTTTGCTATTTTTACTGTAACTGCAGCCATAAACATTGATTACTTCAGGAGAGTGCAGACGGGAAGAAGGCAGCAGTGTCTCCATGGCCCAAGAGAGCTTTTGTCTTTGCCTCAGGGCAGCCCAAAAAAGAGTAGGACTACGCATATGATCCTTACGGAATGATTAAATACAGAAATAGTAAAATGGTGATGATGTGAAAGATCCCGCAGGTTTGAGGGACTTAAAAATATCCCTATGGGTTCTGTATTGTCATCTGTGTTCATTTAGCCCAAGCAAATTCCGAATGCAGGAAACAGGGCAACTTAAGAGCACTTAAAAGCCTCCCTCCTTCCATGGCGCATGCCTCTCCTCTGGGTAGACTTCCTCCTCTTCTGATGGCAACACACAGTAATTGATAATTACATTTTCCAATTTCTTCCCCTCTACGTCCCAGAATTGTTTGCTTGACAAGAGAAATAATCAATCAATCAATGCCTATTGCATTGTCTGTCCTTTGTAGGAAATGAAGGGATGCCTCTTTTGGTGACAATCTGTTTATTTGGCAGATGCAAAAAAAAAAAAAAAAACAAGGATATTTTCTGATCTAGTGTTTTGTTGTTGTTATTGTTATTGTTTGTTTGTTTGTTTTAGATTCAGAGCCTAAAATGTATGTCTCCTGTGTGGAGTAACCCAGATTTCCTTTTTGATTAGGTCTAATGTGCTCTGCATGAGCTTCTGGAGTTAGAAAGATGATAGTGAACATTATGGACACTAACAGCATGATGGTGGGACAGACAGCCAGAAACTTGAAAGTCGGTCTACAGGACGACTGGTTTCCATCCGCAAGAAAAGTTCTGTTGCCCCCTAGTATTCACTTCAACTGAACTCAGCATCTCAGCCAGGCACTCAAAGGCTTCAATAAGTTTAAAGCAGAAGAGTCTCCATTTCAAAGTGCATCTCATGCCAGCGCCCAATTCTGGCCTAAATCAGCCCAAAGCAAACAGACTTGAACTTTCTCTAGAGATTCAGGGAGTAGGAATGAAACCAACCTAGATACCTTTTGGGGTCAAAAATCATTCAGCTAGATCCAGAAGAACAAAGCAACGAATGGTTCTTCGTGGCCTGGAGGGGGAAGAGGGCCGTGTGTTGAAGATGGAATTATGTATTGTAGGTTTTTGTTGTTGTTGTTTTTGAGACGGAGTCTCGCTCTGTCACCCAGGCTGGAGTGCAGTGGCATGATCTCGGTTCACTGAAACCTCCGCCTCCCAGGTTTAAGCAGTTCTCTGCCTCAACCTCCTGATTAGCTGGGATTACAGGCATCCACCACCACGCCCGGCTAATTTTTGTATTTTCAGTGGAGATGGGGTTTCACCATCTTGGCCAGGCTGGTCTTGAACTCCTGATCTTGTGATTCACCCACTTTAGCCTCCCAAAGTGTTGAGATTACAGGCATGAGCCACCGCACCCGGACTATTATAGGTGTTCTAATGAGAAGTTAAATCTTTTCCTTTGGAGTCTGGCTGTCAGGTGGCTTAAGACATTGAGCACATTTGCAGGACTAGCTCTACCACCAAACCTGCTGGTATCTGCCTTTAGAAGAGTCCTTCATTCATTGATTGCATATGCTTGACCGAGGAGTTTCCACCCATAAGTGGGGTAGAGCATAGGAACATATCACAGAGGAAAGGGCATGATATTCAGAGTCAAGCAGAGTTGGAAGCAAATCCAGGTTCAAACACATACACTTTGTGTAATTTCGTAAAGATGTCTTGTTTTTATTTAGAGCCTTGTTTTCATTATCTATAAAAGAGAAACACGACATGGCTGTTGCTAGGCTGAAACGAAATAATATTTGTACAGTGTTTAGCATATACGGTAACCAAAATACCTAAGTCCCTACTCACTGTTACAATTGCATAGCAACTTCTTCATTTTCTCTTTACCAATATCTGAACTCTTTTACTTTGGATAACTGTTATTAGATAACAATGAAACAATTTTTGTGTTCAAAAGTGTATTTTATTTAAGTGTGTATTTTGGTTATCAAAAATGTTGGGCTATTTTGTAAGTTTGTGGACTGATATTGACATTAATTATTAGGTCAGTAGGTTATAGTAAGAGTAAAGAAAGTTTACTCTTCCTCTTCATTTTCATCCATCATCCCCTGTAAGAAATATTAATCAACAAAATACAGAATGGTATCTATCAAGTAGTTTATAGCATAGTTTGGGCCTAAGCTTAAATTTAAGGCAATCCAGTGGGACCATTTACAATGTCTTAGAAAACTGGCTGATATGTCCTATTTGCAAAGAAGGCTGAAGAAGTACCCCGTTTGTTTAAAATTAACATAAAATGTTATTCTGCCTGTCTACCTTTGCATGTACCTTGTAGATCTCCTTCTTTGAGCTTTTGTAAGGTAAGTAGAAAGATGCTATATTTTAGAGTTACTCTCCAGCACTGGTTGTATAATTCACCATGATAGGAAAGCTCTTTTCCAGTTCTCAGCCCGTAAGACTTGCTGTAATTTCACACTTGGTAATATGAGCTTGTTTTCTGGATCATCAGTGTTGGGGGAAGACAAATTCTGTTAATGGATAGCAGTCTCTAGAATTTTCCATTGAGAGTGAAGAATGCAATTCATTATCCTCGTTACACATCTTAGGTCTCTACTTGGAATCATGAAGTTCTTGAAACCAAAATACCTAAGTCCTCACTTACTGTTGTAATTACCTAGCAACTTCCTCATTTCCTTTACCAATATCCACTGAACTCTCTTACTTTTGATAATTGTTATTAGATGACAATGAAACAATTTTTTGTGTGTTCAAAAGTGTATTTTATTTAAATGTTCATTTTGACCACCAAACATACCAAAAATGTTAGGCTTTTTTTGTAAGTTCGTGCACTGATGTAGACATTAATCATTAGGTCAATTGGTTGTAGTAACCAGTTTCTTCCAATACTGAGTCCTGCCCTCGACCAAATTAGCAATATAATGTGTTATCCTTTAATAAGATGGGCAGATGGAAGGGAGTAAGGACAAGGTCAAGATATATGATAAACTTACTTAAGCTCAACCAGTTAGAATCTAGGGCAATGGACTAGTTCTAGCAGGCGCAAAGTGGTGAAGACGATCATACGTGCTGGGTGGACAAATAGTTCACTAAATTTCTAGACCTAAGCTTATGCTCAACTTCATACAGCAGGAAGCTATTTATAGACCTTTCCCAGTGGGGAAGGAGGTACTGTTTGTATGATTTCAGGGTTTCAGACAAATATGACCATAAAGTGGCTTGACTTGGATAGAAGTGGCCTTACAAGGATACAGGACTATTAAAATAATATGAGAATGAACATTGCATTTGAAATCAAAATATCTGTCTTTATTTCAAGTTCCACCAGGTGACCAACTTAAAGCCCTGTAAGCTTTGGTTTACTCATCCGTAAAATGTGGATAGCCATTTATGCTGCATAATGTTCAGAGGATTAAGTAAAATTATGTATAAGAAATAAAAATACTGCCAGGCATGGTGGCTCACGCCTGTAATCCCAGCACTTTGGGAGGCTGAGTCGGGCGGATCACGAGGTCAAGAGATCGAGACCATCCTGGTCAGCATGGTGAAACCCCGTCTCTACTAAAGATACAAAAATTAGCAGGGTATGGTGACACACACCTGTAGTCCCAGCTACTCAGGAGGCTGAGGCAGGATAATTGCTTGAACCCGGGAGGTGGAGGTTGCAACGAGCCGAGATCGCGCCACTGTACTCCAGCCTGGCGACAAAGCGAGACTCCATCAAAAAAAAAAAAAAAAATAGAAAGAAAGAAAGAAAGAAAGAAAGAAAGAAAGAAAGAAAGAAAGAAAGAAAGAAAGAAAGAAAGAGAAAGAAAGAAAGATACAACGGACATATGTGGTCTGTTTCTCTCCTCCATCCTTCACCATCTTCACAAAACATTCAAAAACCTTTGATGACTTTCTGCTAAAGATAGTTAAAGCCAAAGATGTTAGCTTGCCATTCAGGATCTTAACTTGCCAACTATTATTTCCCATTATTTTTCCCCATACAAATTTTTAGCAGACAACAACAACTCAATATTTCCCTCAATGAGTCAGTTGTACTTGAGATGGGCAAGTGTAGAAACGGAGGCTGGGAGAAATCCCTACACACCTTTCTTTGGTCAGCTCATGAGTCATTTTCCCCCCAATACACAAAAACTCCACCTAAAACACATTAGATCACATTGCTTTTCTTAGTAGCATGTCATAGATTTTCTTCCCCACTTGTCCACGTTCTGTCAAAGATGAGGAATGGTCTTGCAGAGCTCTTGGAGCTGAGAGCAGAGTGGAGCCAACCTGATCCCATAAGCTGACCTGGAAGCCTCCTGGGAAATTCTTCTTGAAACATCCCACCCCCATTTCAGGGCCTCTCTGCTTTATCTGCAGATAACAATCTCAGCTCCTTACAGCTTGCCCATCACCTCATCTGTAGTGTTTGCCACTCTTAGTTTGTGTCAAACGCTAAGGAGTTGGGGGGAAAAAAACCATTTTGGGGCAGATAGTTCAAGGAAAAGTCAAAGTTGAGAGGTGACCTGGTTTTTCTCTTCTTACCCACACTACAGACCAGACTAAACTCAAAATAATACTACGAACGTAAAGAAACTCAAACCATCCTGACTCCTTTGCCATGTTTGAATAATCATGAGGACTCTTGTAGGAGTTTTCCATTAATTCGTAAAGAAGCCCGCTCTAGCTTTTCTAAATGAGTTTATCAGTCCCTATTTTGTTGTAAGGTCTATTGTGTTTTCTCCACTCTTCTAAAATGCAGCTGCGTTATCACTGTGTATGGAGTATAAATGTTTAGTCACCTCTGAGTTATTGACTGGAATGCTCCTCAGGGACATGTCGCTGCTAGGTGAGGTGGGGGTGGCTGAGTGGAGTGGCAACCATCTGGTTATGTTGAACACGCTGGGACTGGGAGGAAGCACTACAAGAGAGAGTGTAGCTTAAAAAGGTGTATTTAATGCTATAATTGTTTATTTGTTTTCATTTGTAATATTTGTTTAGAAATTTCAAATAGCACTAAAGAAGAACTCAATGTTTTAGATTTCCAATAGAAGGCATAGATTTAAAAGGCTGGGAGATACCACTTAACAAGCTAATCCTAGAGCAAATACGGAAACAATTCTTAACTACAATAAATGCTTTACCAGTGAATAGCTTTATCACTGAGTATATGAAGGTAATAAAACACAGAACATGAAGTTTTAAACAGGAAAAGATCATGGGTATGTTCAAGTGTTTGTTTTTTTTTTTTTTTTTTTTTTTTTTTTTTTTTTTTTTTTTTGAGACAGAGTCACTCTGTTGCTCAGGCTGGAGTGCAGTGGCAAGATCTCGGCTCACTGCAAACTCTGCCTCCCAGGTTCAAGTGATTCTTATGCCTCAGCCTCCCGAGTAGCTGGGATTACAGGTGTGCACCACCACATCCAGCTGTTTTTGTATTTTTAGTAGAGACAGGGTTTCACCATGTTGGCCCACCTGGTCACGAACTCCTGACCGCAAGTGATCCACCTGCCTCAGCCTCCTAAAGTGCAGGGATTACAGGCATGAGCCACCATGCCTGGCTTTCAAGTTTTTTTTTTACATTTCTGTAATGCTTTGCTCTCAAAGTTCAGCACTCTGAGGGAACAATGTAACCTGGTAAAAAAAACAAAGACATGGGAATCATTCTGCAAGAAGCGATCTGCAACTTGCTATGCAAATAATATGAACAGAATAATGCTATTTTTTTAAATCAATATCACATGAAGGAATACTCTGTATCTCTGCAGATACACACATGAAAGAGCCAGGAAGTGAATCTTCCATGCTAATAACAATGTAGTTCCTCCTGCAGAGACAGGACAGTCCAGAGGAACTTTATTTTTAGACTATTGGACTATTTGTTTAATATGATACTGTTAACACGTATTTATATATTATTTGTAGACACTAAATATTGATAAAATATTTTTAAAATGCAATAATAATAATCAAGTGAACTCATAACATTGCTAAGCCTGCCTGGTTGGGCAATTTGAGGAATTTCCTCTAGGTTTTTGGACCTCAGTTTCCCAATCTGCAGGAGATTAGAGAATTCTTCATGGGGTGCTGTGGGTCTTCCATTGCTCCTCAAAACAATCTCAGCCACAGGGAAGTGGGGAACAGAGAGGTATGAGAAGGTTGATGAGAAAACTGAGTATGTGTGTGGGAGGGGACGCCATAATTCAAATCCAAGCAGCTCTGCTCTCCTTTTAGTTTTTTAGAGCATTCCTCTACATTCGATCACGTTTGAACAATAGTGGAGTAAAAAAAAAATCTATTGATAACTCCAACTCTACAAACTGCAAAACCAAACAAAAACAACCTTTAAGAGAATCATCTAAATCAGCAAGTAGTATGCTCTGAGCTTCAATGTACAATTTACACAGAAGTCACAAGGAAGCTCTAGCTTCCATCTCAGTCTCTGTTTTCTGCCCCTGGAGGTAGGCAGCAAAGAAAATGAAGGCACACCTGAGTGTCCAGCCCTCATTCATGCTGGTTCTTCTGGCCACAACATTGGGCTTGCGTGTGGAAGTCTCATTCTGATGTATTGTGATTCTTTGTTTTGAAACTCAAACTTAGCAATTTATTTTTTAATCAGTTGGAACCCTTTTCATGGCAAATAGTAGAAAGCTCAATAAAATTTACCAAAGAAGAAAAAGGTTGGCATTGTTTCACATAACAGAGAAACTCAAGGCTTTAAGCATTGATCCATCCAGTGCCTCAAGTGACATAATTGTCACTTCATTTCTCAGCTCTGTGTTCTATGTTCCATGCAGTGACAAAGTGGCTGCCTCACGGGTTCAGTTCAACCTAGGAGGGAACATTGCCTTCTAGTCATCTCTGCCTCCTCCCATGAAAATCGAGGGACTTATTGATTGCTCAACTTGAGTCATCGGCCATGGAGACCCCAGTCACCAGGAGAGGAAGTTTGAGCTCTTATTAGCCAATGCGGACCAAATGGACTGGGGTTAGGGATGGCGGATACTCAAGGAAAATTTAGGGCACCATTTCTTGAAAAATGTAGAGAAAATAGTGAACCCATTATAATAACATCCCAGTTGGCCCTGTGATTGTTATTACAAAGCATTTTGAAGACAGAAGGAAATATGAGCGACCACTTCTGGGCTTCCCTTGTCCTCCGTGAGTCTTAAGAAAAGAAGCAAATGTCATCTTGCTGCAGCTTAAATTTCTTAACAGAGTTTACTTTTTTAAAAGATTTTTTAAAACAATACATTCTTTTTTCAAAACATTATTATTTTCAGATTATATAGACATGTATCAGAACTCTCTTAAATGGACTGCCATAGACAGGTTCTACAGAGGGGTGAAGCTGCAAGATAAGTCTAAAGTAGAATAAAAGGAGAACCAAAAAGAAAATTGAGTGTCTTATTTCATGAAAAATCGTAACTATGCCCAATTCACATAATGAAAACCGCTGAGCATGTTATCCTTAACAAAATAATTTTATTAAGCAAAGTCCTTCTCTATTTAGCACAAGGAAAACATTATTTTAGTCAATAAATAATTCCCAAAGTGTTTTCTTAATATTTTGACAGTAATTTCAAATGGATCTGCATGCATAGAAATGATTATTAAACTAAAGCATATACACAGGCACACACATACTCACACCCCCATGATTATTATTATTACTAGTTGAAACTATAGCCTGAGGTAACAAGGAAAGTAAAGGTCAGACTTCCAAACAGAAAACACATGTATGGTGAGAGCACCATAAACTGCAGGGAAGAAACAAACTTATTCTCATATTTTTCATCAAGTTTTTTTAGAGTGGTGGACAACAGAGACCTTTCTTATTGATTAAATTTCATAATGTTGAATTTGATCAAATCATAAGACATCAATTAGACTATAATTTTTAAACCATTATGGATGATAATAAAGGACAAATGGAATCATTAACAAAGAATTCCCTGAGTATTAAATTATCCCATCTTTATCTTGTTAAGAAAACTTAGAAATTGTGTGTGGGTGCTGGTGTGTTTTCAATCACAAAGAGTGTTTCCTCTTCTCAAAAACTCACAGAAGCCATTTTCCAGCCCTCCAAGCGCAGCATAGCTATAGGTGGGCAGCAAATATTCTTCTTTTCCGTGTGCTATCTAGGCATGGCTTCGCAGGATTTGTGTTTCCCTGTTGACCTTTTAAAGAGTCCAGATCAAGGCAGGACCATCCTTAGCTGAAGAGTTCTTGAAGAGTTCCCCTGATATGGAGCTGTTGTACTCAAATTCCTGCTGGCAGTTTCCTAAGAAATGCTAAAAGTTCCTTAGGAATCTGAATTAACCAGTTAATAGACAGTGTCTTTCTCCAACTGGGAATTTCTCCACTTTCCTCAAGTCCCATCAGTATTCTAGGGGAGAGATTTTAAACACAGGACAGACTTACTACTCATTGCAGAACCAGAAGGGGGTGCCATAGGGCAAAGGAATCTTAGGCCATTCAGACTGTTTCTTACAGGGATGAGTAAAAATCACCACACGGATTACATAACTTCCGGCCTACCACGGATGAAGCAAGGGCTATGAACATGATATTCTCTAAAGAACATTTGGGTTAAGATGGCTGTCTTTACTTTCCCGTTTATGTAGCCAAGAATGAACAGAGAAAAATCTTTACCAAACTTAGAAATTATTATTATTATTATTATATATTTTTTTGAGACGGATCCTCACTCTGTCGCCCAGGCTGGAGTGCAGTGGCGCGATCTCGGTTCACTGCAAGCTCCGCCTCCCGGGTTCAAGCCATTCTCCTGCCTCAGCCTCCCGAATAGCTGGGAGTACAGGCGCCCGTCACCTCGCCTGTACATTTTTATATATTATATATATATATATATATATATATATATATATATATATATATATAAAATATAAAAATTTTATATTTTTAGTAGAGACAGGGTTTCACCGTGTTAGCCAGGATGGTCTCGAACTCCTGACCTCATGATCCACCCGTCTTGGCCTCCCAAAGTGCTGGGATTACAGGCCTGAACCACGGCACCTGGCCCAAACTTAGAAGTTATTGATGGTTGCCATCAATATGGTGGAAATAGTAAGGCACGTTTACAACACGAAGTGAAGAGAAGGTATTGGCTACTGGACTTCACTGCTTGAAGGAAATGCCTGGCTGAGGCATAAGTTGAAGGTCCTCGGGAAGAACTCCACGTTATCTGGAAACGACTCCTGAGCTTGGACCGATTGGCCCCAGGGAAAGATGAGCCTTGATTGTACCTTTGGCAAAAGCTCAAAGTGCAAGAGATATCCCGGGCAGAGGAGCCGGGTGTGGCACTCGTTCTTGACCTACACCTAGCAGGGATGGAACCGGTATTGCAGGAAGTGCTAGTCCAGCTGACTTCTTGCTCTGCAACAAACCCAGGAGTGTAACCTGCAGCAGAAGGTGGTGCCCCCACTTGCTGTTTTCTACTGCTTACTGAAAAGCAGATCTCAATTTCAGCGAAGCACTACCAGATTTTTCATCCTTCTTTTTCATGGATCTGAGAGACGTAAAAGTATTGTAGTTAGAGTGATTCAGACGGAACCCATTTTAAACACACTCTGTAAGGGTAAGTAAACAGAGAAAAAGATAAACTTAGTCAAAGAAAATAATCTGCCAAAGAAGGAAAACGACCCAAGAAACCTAGCAAATAGAGAATGTGAAGTGAAATTCCTAACATGAGATAGAATAAAGTATCAAAATCTCTAATTGATATTTTTGACCAAGTTTGAGAGGATGTGGCATCTGTGGAGCTAGAGTCGACAGTTATGAAAAGGTACAGATCTGAAGTCAGGATTGTGTTTTATTTTAATCAACTTTTATTTTAAACTCAGTGGATACTTGTGCAGGTTTTTTACCTAAGGGTATTGCATGATGCTGAGGTTTGGGGTACCAATGATACTGCCACCTAGGTACTGAGGATAGTACCCAGTACTTTTCAACCCTTGCCCCAATACCCAGTAATCACCAGTGTGTAGTGTTGCCATCTTTTTAAATTTTATTTATTTATTTTTTGAGACAGTGTCTCACTCTGTCGCCAGGCTGGAGTGCAGTGGCGTGATCTCGGCTCACTGCAACCTCAGCCTCCCAGGTTCAAGTGATTCTCCTGCCTCAGCCTCCCGAGTAGCTGAGACTACAGGTGCGCACCACCACGCTCAGCCAATTTCTGTATTTGTGGTAGAAACGCGGTTTCACCATGTTGGCCAGGATGGTCTCGTTGACCTCGTGATCCACCCACCTTAGCCTCCCAAAGTGCTGGTATTACAGGAGTGAGTCACTGCGCCCAGCCGTGTTGCTATCTTTATGTCCAATGCTTCGTTTTCACTTATAAGTAAGAACATGCAGTATTTGGTTTTTTCATCTTGGGTTAATTTGCTTACGATAAGCCTAAGCCTCCATGGATGGCCTCCAGCTACATCCATGTTGCTGCAGAGGACATGATTTCATTATTTTTGCAGATGCATAGTATTCCATGATGTATATAGCATATTTTCTTTATCCAATTCGCTGTTAATGAGCACCTCGGTTGATTCCATGTCTTTGCTATTTTGAATAGTGCTGTGATAAACATGTGAGTGCATGTGTCTTTTTGGTTAGAATGATTTGTTTTCTTTCAGATATATACCCAGTAATTCTGGGTCAAAGTTCTTTGAGAAATTGCCAAACTGCTTTCCACAGTGGCTGGACTAATTTACATTCTCACCAACAGTGCATAAGCATTCCCTTTTCTCTACAGCCTTGCCAAGTTGGTTATATTTTAAAATGTCATGAAAGAAGTGAACTGGACATAGGCTGTATAGAACATTGAATCAGTCAAGTAAAAGGAAGTTTAAGAAACTCTCCTAGAGCTCAGAGAGAAAGCAAGCTGACGTTTAATGAATATTAGGAATCCCAAAAGTAAAAAAGAAAGCCAATTAGGAAGAAGAAATAATCAAAATAATAATGGAAGATAATGTTGCTAAAATGACTAAGGATTATGATCTTATTTTAAAAGGCTTAGCAAGTACCAGGAACAACTTATTTTAAAGAGCCACTTGAATGAAAATTATTGAGCATATTTATATTACAGGCATTGAGAGAAGCCAAAAAAAAATGTATTAGATGAAATGAACAATGTACCTATTCCAACTGAGTTGAATATACCTTAGAAGACAAGCAAATCACAATCAGTAGCATAGAGTATGGGAAGTGCTATCACAGAAGTGAAAAGCTTAGCAGAGATGCACTTTAATTGGCTTGGGGGATCAGGAAAATATCACTTTCCACAAGAAGTGATATTTGAGCAGACTTGAGGAATATGTAGGCATTATCTAGATGAAGAAAAATGTCTTCGGTGAGATGGGAAGTAATCCAGACAGAAGTAAAAGCCTGGGTAAAGTCTCAAACCTGAAAAAGAACATGCCACATTTAAACAACTAAGAACACTTCTGTAAGGTTGAAAAATCAAAGAAAAGCTGAGTTAATGAGGTTGAAGGAAAAGCAGAGGCTGCCTTATAAAAAATTTCATCCACTATATAAATCACTTTATTCATAATCCTGAGATGAAGATTTGGACAATGCAGCACAAGGACCAGGACTTTTTATAATGATCATATGTATATTTTCAAAAAGGCTCTCTAGTGAGTGTGGACAATGAATAGCAAAAGAGCCAGACAAATGGTGAGAGACTGATTGGAGGTCATCACAGGAATTTAGGGAGGAAAAGGCAATGTAAACTAGGAGAGTAGCCATGGGAATGGATAAAAATAGGTAGATATGAGAAATTTTTCAAAATGTAAAATCAACCTTTATTGGATGTGGGCATTAGGGAGAAATATGACCATCAGATATTTGGTTTAGAGCCGTTAAATGCCATTCTCTGAGATGGGAATCTCAGGAGAAAGATTGGATGATGACTTCTGCTTTGAACATGTTGAATTTAATGTGTTGAATAGGCAGTTGGAACTGGGGAAGTAGAAACTAGGGTGAAGACAGGGCCTTGTGAGAGCTTAGTGTATACATGGCAAATGTTTCCATGGGAGAGGAGATCTTTGCCTAAGAAAGCACAGAGTGGGAAGAGAATAATACTAAGAACAGAAGAGAAATCCACGAAGAGGATGTCGATGATACCTGCAATTAGAGGCATGGGGAAGGCTTTGCAATTCTTCTTATACAGTAAAGGGGTCATAATCTGGAGATGACACATTTGGAGGCTGCCAGGATGTAATTGAAAGGCTGAGCCTTTGAATAGCATGTGGAAAATCTTGGCCCTTTGAGTATCTGAAAAAGCTGCAGGGAAGGGTTTTCTAAGGGGAGAACGAGGTTTCAAACATGCCATGAATATGAAGTGATTAGAGGAAGTAGTAGTTTTTCACTGAAGGGGAGTTCAATGGTTAGAGTAGATATGCCTTGGAAGAAGGGAGGAGATTTGAGAAAATGTACAAGAACTACATGGAGAAGATAAAGGAATGGCAGAGGGTTGTGTCCTCTGCATCGAAAAAGGACAACAGAGATATGAGGCATGATGAAGTATGACAAGAACCACATTGAGTTATATTCTAAATATTGGTTTTAAAATTTCATGTTTAATGGAAAAAATACATTAAGCATCTGAGTGGAAGGAAAATAACCTACCTAAATGAGAACTGAAAGCAGTTTGTCACCAGAATGTGTCTCCTAATATCAGATAACCATGGAGCAACACTCAAGGAATTTTGAGATGAAAAGATTGTGAGAATAATTTTATACCCAGCTGTTGTTTATGTGAGATGGTACTAAAATTCTCGGATATGCAAGGATGCCTACATATCTAGCATGTGTATAGATACAATACAGTAACCAACATATACATCTTGGAAATTTACCCAAGAAACTCTAGTAAATTAAGAAATTAATCAGTTAGGAACCTAATCTCCATATCATGAGGATGGACAAAGCACACATATACCTCTCCATTTTCTCTCCAGATCCCAGTAAAATGACTAACGAAGTATAAGAATGAGATTAAATCCTTAGCAGTCCTGAAAAACAGAGGAGGTTTTATCAGCAGATCAAACATTTTAAGGAATTTTGGAAAACTATAAAGTAGATTGGTTTGACAGGGAAAATAGCGCCAAGAAAATCACAAACAAATAAGGACATCTGGAATGGGTCACTGAAGAAGCAAGTACCAGCCTTCCCCACAGAGCCCTGGAAAAACTCCAAGATCATCATCAGCAAGGGCTAGAAATATTTGTTGAATGATGTTGAATGAATGAGCAGCCTGTGTGGCAATTAGCAACATAATTAATTGAAGGAATGCCAGCCCAGCTGGGCTGGTCCTCAGCTCTGGAACACAGAGAACTGGCTGTGGTATTTTCTCCTAAGATATAATAGATAAGATGAACTCTCTATATAAAGTGGTGGCTCTTCCTTTAGGAAAAAGAAAAATAATAGAAAAGCAGCTTTGTAGAGGAATGAAATGTCCTGAAACTCCCTACTCCCAGAGAAATGTCTTCCCTGGCTTACTTGGATTTATTGAAGGAAATCCTTAACCTACTTACATGCTGCTTGTTTGTTCAACCTTGAAAGAAATCCATTTGCATCCCACTCACCTACGCAAAGAGGACTGGAATATGCTGCCATTCAGGAGAGAGTTCTGCTCTAGGGATGGTACCCTCTACAATTGCTGAAGAAAGCCAGTTGAATGATCAATAGCGACCGCTGTAGTCCTTCAATCATAATTACAAATAGACAGACATTGAGGAAAAGTAAATCATTAATTAGAAACATCTATATGCACAGGTGGAACAGATGGTCCTTGAGAGATTAACAACGGCAATAGAAGTTAATTTAACATTTCCATTAAAATTATTAAAAGTATTTGACAGAATATTGAATATGTGAAAAAGGACATACTTCTTTGAAAATGAATCAAATGAATAAGAAAGTTTGAGAAATTAAAATCGTGAATAATTGGAGAGAAAAAACTGAGAATGGCTGATTACTACAATAGACAGAGCTAAAATTAGTGATGAAATCTCCTAGAATATGTAATAGTAACAAAGATTAAGAATATTACTGTTGCTTTGTTATTAACATCTTCCTCTCAAAATAGATTAGATTTTTCTATCTTGAGGATTCAGCAGTTTATGAGTATAAATAAGTAATAGTAGCAAAGATTAAAAATATTACTGTTGCTTTGTTATTAATCTCTTCCTCTCAAAACATATTAGATTTTCTGTTTTGGAGATTCAGCAGTTTATCTATGAGTATAAATTGTATCATGTTATATTACCACAGTTTATCTTTTTTTGAACAGATGCAATTTGTTTTAGAATACTATGATCTTCTTTTCCTCTTCTAACAACAACCTTTTCTCCTCCTGAAACTTCTAATTCGTGTTTTTTGAACTACTGAATACACTTGTCATGTGTCTTAACTTTTCTATAGAAATAGCACTGTCTCACTTTTATTTTAAAACATTTAAGGATGTTCATGTGTTTCGAAGACAAAGTTAAAGATTTTTATTAATTGTATTTTCTGTTGGTTTATCTGAATTTTTGAAAACATCAGTATCACAATATTTTAAGTAAAAATAAACATACTAATTATAAAAGTACATGTTTGAGTTTAATTCTCTACCATTTTTACTGTCCTTCTTTACTCTTTTCTTTTGCAGAGAGAGCGTTGGCTATTTTATTGTAGATACATAGGCACACACTCCAGAGAGCCAGTCGGAGCTACAACGTTTGTTATGTAAATTATCTATCCCCTTCAAGTCCATTTACCCCTTTTCCCCAAAACCACTATCAACTCTTACAGTTGATCCCTGTGGTGTTTCCCTGCTTGTGGCTAAATAATGCATTGGTCTTGCTGCTTCCTGATTTTTCAGCTTTACATATTATTTATTGACTTCCTGCTATGTCAAATGAGGATTTAACTTTGCTTTTTGCATCCCTTTGGTCTCTCCAAAGGAACTCTCCCTTATCTTCCCTTCAATCTTTCAATGTAATTATACTGTAATTTTAGTTTCCCCAAATATTCATTGCTTAAATTATTATAATCATGTAAATGCTATCGAGTGCTGAGCCTAGTAAACTGATAACTTTTCCTTTCCTGCACAACTTTTTACATCTCCTGGAATCAATCCCTATCTTTTTGTTCATTTGTTTGTGTGGTTTTCTATGTACTTATCAGCAATTTAACCTAAACTCTCCAGCAGTTATCTGAATCTCTTTCCAGTAAGTTCATTCACATCAGGCATTTTAATGCTTTCATCTTCTTGAAAAAATTTCTCTGTGATCCTTCTGACCTGTCAATATTGGGAATGGTTGTCCTTTGCAAGAGTTATGCTAACTTCTCTGACTTTCATCACCAATCTGGGATTTTTCTTTATTTCTCTCTTGTATTAGGTGCCTTTTTTCTTGGATCTCACGTCTTCTTCTTTTAGGATTCCTTCAGAGGAATACAAAAGAAGTAACATTTTAAAAACCTTGAATTTCTGAAACTTCTTTTTACCCGACACCCGATAGTTTTACTGAGTACATATTTTTAAGAATAGGAATAGGAAAATATTGCTTATTTCTCTTCTAGTTTTCAATATTTGCTATTGAGCAATCGGAAGCCACTGAGATTCCTAATCGGTTGTATAAAACTTGTTTTCATTGTTTTTTTCTTCTCTGAGAACCTGTAGAATTTCTTCTTTATCTTCAGTCTTCTGAAACTGCAAAAGCAAGAGCTCTTCAAGTAAAGAGCCTTAACATGTGCCTCTTTTCATTCACTCTCTCTGGCACACAGATGTTGGGTCCTTTGAATCTGGAAACTTTGTTCTGTCAAATATTCTTGAATTATTTTGCTGATAATTACTTCCCGTTTATTTCATCTGTTCTTTCTTGAACTGCCATTAGAAAATTATTGGACCTCTTGGCCGGGCGCGGTGGCTCACGCCTGTAATCCCAGCACTTTGGGAGGCCCAGGGGGGCGGATCACAAGGTCAGGAAATCGAGACCATCCTGGCTAACACGGTGAAACCCCGCCTCTACTAAGAAATACAAAAATATTAGTCAGGCATGGTGGCGGGCATCTGTAGTCCCAGCTACTTGGGAGGCTGAGGCAGGAGAATGGCGTGAACCCTGGAGGCGGAGCTTGCAGTGAACAGAGATGGCGCCACTGCACTCCAGCCTGGGCGACAGAGCCAGACTGTCTCAAAAAAAAAAAAAAAAAAAAAAAAAAAAAGAAAATTATTGGACCTCTTAAACTGATTTCCCCAGTTTCTTACTATTTTTCAATTTCTAATCATTTTGTCCCTTTAGTCTGTTTTCTAGAATACTATTTCAACTTTTTCTTCCTATTTTTCTGTTTACTTTTCAATTTTACTTTTAATTTCTCAGAAATCTTATTTCTGAATATTTATTTGTATAGGATTTTTAATGATTGTAACATATTGTCTTATCTATCTGAGAACTTAATGATAGTTTTTTATTTATTTTTTCCCACATTGTCTCTGTTTTCTCCAAGTTGCTTTTATCGGTCGGTTTAGTTTCGTCTCTATATTTCACCCTAGGTTTTCTTTACATGTTTGATAATTTTTATTTTTTGTCTGCTCAGATTTATCGGGCAACCTACAAGCTGATTGGAAGCACTGAGATGGCTAGCCTGTCTTATTAAAAAACTCCAATATCTGTTGGCCTGGCACAGTGGCTCACGTCTGTAATCCAGCACTTTGGGAGGCTGAGGCGGGAGGATCAGGAGGTCAGGAGATCGAGACCAGCCTGGCCAATGTGGTGAAACCCCGTCTCTACTAAAAATACAAAAATTAGCTGGGCGTGGTGGCGCCCACCTGTAGTCCCAGCTACTCAAGGAACTGAGGCAGGAGAATCGCTTGAACCTGGGAGGTGAAGGTTGCAGTGAGCCAAGATCACGCCACTGTACTCCAGCCTGGCGACAGAGTGAGATTCCATAAAAACAGCAACAACAACAAAACTCTGATGTCTTTCCTCTTGAACTGGGCAGGCTCTTTAGCTTGAACTCTTCCAAGGAAGATGAGTGAGGAAAAAGGTTGGGGGCTGTATCGGTCCATTTTCACACTGCTATAAAGACATACATGAGATTGGGATATTTATAAAGAAAAGAGGTTTAATTGACTCACAGTTCCACATGGCTGGGGAGGCCTCAGGAAACTTACAATCATGGTGGAAGGGGAAGAGGCACATCTTATATGGTGGCAGGCAGGCAAGAGAGGGCAAGCAAAAGCAAGGAAAACTACCTTATAAAACTATCAGATCTTGTCAGAACTCACTCACTATTATGAGAACAGCATGGAGAAAAACACCTTCATGATCCAATCACCTCTCACCTGGTTCCTCCCTCGACATGTGGGGATTATGGGGATTACAATTTGAGATGAGATTTGGTTGGAGTCCCAGAGCCAAACCATATCAGGGGCATCTCAGAATTTTTTGTATACATGCTCATTTAACCCATCTCTCTAAAGTTCAAAAATTTTACTTATAATCCATTCCTTAGAGACTCTCTGGTTTACTGTCTTCAGAACATAACCCTCCAGTATGTTGCCAGGGAAAGGAATTGGCCCAGACATTGAATAGAAACTAATTTCTAAAATGCACCCCCCGCCCCACTTTTTTAAGACAGGGTCTCACACTGTTGTCCAGGCTGGAGTGCAATGGCATGATCACAGCTCACTACAGCCTCCACCTCCCGGGCTCAAGTGGTCCTCCCACCTCAGCCTCTCAAGTAGTTGAGACCACAGGTGTGTGCTACCATGCCTGTCTAATTTTTATGTAGAGACAGGGTTTCACCAGGTTGTTCAGGTTGGTCTTGAACTCCTCGACTCTAGTGATCTGCCTGACTCAGTCTCCCAGAGTGCTGGGATTGCAGGCATGAGCCATTACACTGGGCCTCTAGATGCTTTTAGCCAAGTCTTGTTATTTTAGCCTCCTACTCTCTCTTTTTCTTCACTTCTGGGGGTAGCTGGTTTGCACACTTGCTGAGATTTTTGAGGGTTCCGTGGCATAATCTCAGCTTCTACTGCTGGCTTAGTTTCAACCTTCTTAAATAACAAACCCTCTATTATTTGCTTATTTGTTTTTGAGATTCCAAAATTCTGTTGCTGTTGTCCCCTCTGCTATATCCTTGTGGGTGTATGTCTTACAAAATCTCCCTTATTTGCCTTTTAATGGAGTTTCAAGAGGGATGGAAAGTACATACATATGTTTAATCTGTTATCTTTACCTGGAAACTGATTTTCAAGTATATTTGCTAACTGAAATAGTTATGCAATGTTGCACTTGATAATATCTGACCTTCTAAATAAAGTTTTGAATCTGTATTAAGGCTAATAGGATGCTACAGCAAGACCAACCCTTGAACTTCAGAGTTTAACACGACAACAGTTTAATTCTCACTATTACTAGATGTCCATTATGAGTAGAGGGTGGCTCTGTTTCACCATGCCTGGGAATTGATAAAGGTGGACAGAAACTCAATTAATTTACAGTTGTACAATCTGAAGTGTATAACCTTCTTGGTTCACATAGTAAGAACAGAGAGAGCTGGAGGGTCTCACATCAGCAAATAAATATTTTAGCCTGAAAGTGATATGCTCACATTTCATTGGCCAGAATGTTTCATGGGCCTTATTTACTGAAAGAAACAGGAAAGTAGAATCCCCGCTGGTGTTTGAAAGAAAGAGATATTAAGTGGGCATTAGAAGGCTCCAGCCTGTCGCTTTTAGATATGCAGCCATGCACCTTATAATGACTTTTTAGCTAACAACAGACCAAATGTATGATGGTGGTCCCATAATATTATAATATTGTATTTTCACTGTACCTTTTCTATGTTTAGACACACAAATACTTACTATTGTGCCACAATTGTCTCCACTATTCAGTACAGTAACACAATGTCCAGGTTTCTAGCTTATAACAATAGGTTAGACCATTGTGCACAGCCTAGTATTGGTAGGCTATGCACAGTGAAGAAATTGCCTAAGGATACATTTTTCAGAACATATCCTTGTTGTTAAGCAACATATGACTATACATTGAGCTGAGAGAATGTATTTGCTAGGGTAAGACTAGACTGCTATAAAAAGTAGACCCAACTCAATGCAGTGACTTAAAGGGAAATGCGGTTTATTCATTTTCACTGAAACACACCACAGGTAGCATCCAATGCTGACAGGTGGCCATGGTCCCAACTAGATGCTTCGACTGTGTTCATGCATTTTACTCTTACAACTCTGTTCTAGGTATTCTTAATGAATAACTTGTGTGCTAATGTTCACTTGAAAAGCCTAGGACACACACATAATGAAAGGGTAAAGACAGAATCTTCACATGAAGAACTTACTGTTGAAGAACCTAAGTCCCAAACCTTTCTTCTTACATTTTCCTATTTGTCTTTCAGTCTTTCATGACTGAAAAGATGTACCATGGAGATGTACCACTGTGTTTGAAAACACAAGAGAAGGTATTCCTGGAGAAAGGTGAAAGCTGCTTATGAGAGATAAGACAGACCCTGTGGAAGTTTAGTCATGAAGAAGATAAAGAAGATTTTCTGGGGGGAATCCTCTAGAAACAAAACAAAACACAAATTGTAATGCATCTGTAGTTAGACTGCTAGGAACTTTGACTCAATAGACTGAAAGTTTAAGGCTTTGTTCTTTACCTGTGCTGCTTTCAAAAAATGTGAATAGTGGATCCATTTTTGCAAGCAGAAGTTGTTTAACCATGAGATGAATGTCCCATGATTTCAAATGATATATAATAAACACTTTTCTTTTGTGTTTCGAATCTATTTTCTTTCAGCACATTACCTTAGTGGATTAGTCCATTTTCACACTGCTATAAAGAATACCCGAGACTGGGTAATTTATAAGGAAAGGAGGTTTAACTGACTCACAGTTCCACATGGCTGGGGAGGCCTCAGGAAACTTATAATCGTGGTAGAAGGAGAAGCAAGCACATCTTACATGGCAGCAGATTGAGAGGGAGAGTAAATGAGTAAGAAGGAGGAATTGTCAAACACTTATGAAACCATCAGATCTCATGAGAACTCACTGTCATGAGAACAGCATGGAGGAAACCACCCCCATGATCCAATCACATCCTCCCCTCGACATATGGCAATTACAGGTCCCTCCCTTGACACATGAGGATTGCACTCTGAGATGAGATTTGGGTGGAGATAGAGAGCCAAATCACATCCTTTGGATGAAAGTGATAATCAAACTTTTAAATGTATACAGTTGAAAAATAAAGTCTTAAAATATTTGAATTCAGAAATGTCAAGGAAAACAATGGAGAACTGAAGTATTTCTACACTGCCAACCAGATTTCCCTGTTCCCACTTGCTCCTTAGTGTCTCCTGGGAATCTCTAGCTTTGACCTGATTCTAATCCCTGATTAATTATAAAAGGCACCATGGAGTGGGGAAACACACACCATTAAATATAATCTCAGATAATAAGATGCTTTGGCTTCAAGTTCAGAAATGTCACAATAGGAGAAAATGTGAGTTTCATGATAGAAAGCACTATATTAAGTGGATGATTATGACCACTGTTGGGATGTAATTATCAATTGATTAAAGACAGGTCAGCTAGAGAGAGTTTGGCATAATGTATGCAGAAGTGCTTCTGGATCAGCTAGAGCTAAAGATCCAAGGAAATCCTTTCTCTGGGAAGGCAGAGAATGACTGTGGGAGTAAAAGAAGAATCATTTCTGCAGAATCCGAAGGTGAACTCGGAGCCTTAGAGAATGGATCCTGAAGTATAGCCCTGACTGAGAGAAGAAGATAACAACTGGAGGAGCTAGATAGATGGTCTTCTCAGTCACAGTAGCTTCATTTTGATCAGAGATTAAAACATCATGCTATGAAAAAGAAATCCCACATTTTTCTGGGGGCTAAAGCCTGGGGTCTTTTTTTTTTTGAGACGGAGTTTTCTCTTTTCACCCAGGATGGAGTACAATGGCACAATCTCAGCTCACTGCAACCTCTGCCTTCCAGATTCAAGTGTTCTCCTGCCTCAGCCTCCCAAGTAGTTGGGACTACAGCCGAGCGCCACCATGGCCAGGCTAATTTTTGTATTTTTAGTAGAGACGGGGTTTCACCATGTTGGCCAGGCTGGTCTCGAACCACCCACTCAAGTGGAGACCCACTTTGGCCTCCCAAAGTGCTGGGATTACAGGCATGAGCCACTGTCCCCAGCCTAAGCCTGGACTATTTAGAGAGTTCACAATTGCTCATAATTCTCAATTTTTGATCTTTATAACAGACTGTATGATAAACATGGTTGCTTTCACTGTTGAAAACAAAAATAACTTCAGAAATAAAGATAGGACAGCAAGTCACCTGTCCAGAGTGATTGTTGGGCTTAGATGTCTGGGTCTACCCAGGCCAAAATGGAAAAGTTGACGAAAATGGCACTTTTACTTACCCTACATGGTGTCTTCCCTCTCTTCTGGCAGTGCCCCCTCCCACCCAGGCACTCTGTCTACCTCAGTGATTATCACACCTCCCAAAGCGAATCTTATGCCAGGCATGAACTCATGTGCTTATTGATAGAACATTTTCCAGAGTATAAGGGAATTTCAAAAGAAAATAGTCTTCAGGAAAAGAAAAGGAGGCTTTCACATAGCAAGATGGATTTTTGGCCTACGTTGAATGGTGTGTTCACCAAAAGTGTGGAATAAAGAAGAAATCAGATGCTGAGGGACTCACAAGTAGATACCAAGAGTGACCTACACCAAACATTCATGACCAACCCTGAACTATGCATCATTTCATTTAACCCTTCCCAAAAAAAGCCCACTAAGGTAGATGTGTTCCTGTCTCTATTTAATAGACGAGGGGAAATCTATGGTGCAGGAACCTTAATGTCATTTTCAATGTCTTCCAGAGGTTAAGTGGCTCAGATCTGCTTTGAACAAAATATCACCTGTCAACAGAGCCCATGTTCTTCTTTCTCCACAAGAAACCTGGGGTCAGAACAATGGACAGAGGTCAGCCCAGCCTCCTTGTGACAAGCACCATTCCTCAGTATCAAAGGATTGCCTGGGGTGATCCCTGGGAGGCTGAAGGATTCCGTCATATTCTGAGGCCTTATATGCCAACTGAATCCCACAATTACTGATGATTTTTATTAATTGCATTTGTTTCTAAAAATATTAAAGAGAAGTGGAATTTCCTGCTGACAAGAGTTGATATTTTGCAGGCAGAAAATTTTGCATTATCCAAATTTTGGCTATTTTGCATGGCCTCATTCTACATATCTGCTCCACCCTGCTTCCTGTCCCCATCCAACACTGCCCAAATCAACGGCCAAACTT
Organism: Rhinopithecus roxellana; assembly: GCF_007565055.1. NCBI lineage: Eukaryota > Metazoa > Chordata > Mammalia > Primates > Cercopithecidae > Rhinopithecus > Rhinopithecus roxellana. The sequence goes on from NC_044567.1 coordinate 35,691,312, forward strand.
TGGCAGAGGCATGCAGAGCTGGAGCAGTCAGTGTAAACTGTTCCAAGAAGCCAGACTCCCCAAGCGTTCTCGGCATCGGTACTTGTCTGTGTAATGGAAGCTCCCCTGAGAAGGTGCCTTGTTCTTTGGAAAATAATGTCTGCTCTTCGTAATAGCAGTGAATCTAGAGTGGATTGCTAGTCACTTGATGTGACAGGAGTAGGAACTGTAAGGAAATGAATAAGCTTCTTGAAGATGTAACCCCACAAAGAAGCCCAAGATTTTTAGGAGAAACCCTTGTCTTGCCAGCTTCCTTCCTCTGCTTGAGCTAAATGTATAGGTAGGGAGGTCAGCCTTTGTTCCTCTAGCATGTTGCTAAGTCCTATACAAGACACATCCAAAGACTTACTGAAGCAAACATATGTAAAAATATTTGTGTTTGTTTTACCATAACGCCAATTAGTATGTCATCTATGACAGCATTTTGGACTCGGTAAGGCACTGCTAAAGAGTGAGGGTACATTATTTTTTCTTTCAAGGTACCTGAACTAATGATTGTATTCAACCATCTGTCCATCCTAAATTGAGATTCTTCCTTTCTTATTCTAGTTGGGTAAAGTATTGACAAAGCTAACACTAGAATTTTAACAAACCAAGCTAATTGCCTATATATCAGTCCCTGCTTTGAAGAGTGATGATCACAGAAGTGACTTTTTTTTTTTTTTTTTTTTGAGACGAAGTCTCGCTCTTGTCCCTCAGGTTGGAGTGCAATGGCATGATCTCGGCTCACTTGCAACCTTCGCTTCCTGGGTTCAAGTGATTCTCCTTCCTCAGCCTCTGGATTAGCTGGGATTACAGGCACCTGCCACCACGTCCGGCTACTTTTTGTAATTTTAGTAGAGACGGGGTTTCACCATGTTGGCCAGGCTGGTCTCCGACTCCTGACCTCAGGTGATCCACCTGCCTCAGCCTCCCAAAGTGTTGGAATTACAGGCGTGAGCCAGAGACATGACTCTTTAGCTAGGGCTGAGGAATCTTCTGGATTCTTGAAACTGGGGGATGAGGTGAGAAAGCATCCCCTGATGTCTGGGACTAACCTGATATTGACAGATAGACCTTGATATGATTGCAAGCGAGTCTGATGCTCATAGTTAGGTCATTTTGTTCCTCTGTCTCCTATAATCACTGAAATACCAACTTCAGACAAGGTTACCGTGAAATCATAATAAAACAAAACAAAACAAGTCCACTTTATAATTTTGTCTTCGCATAGATGAACAAGGTCACTGTGACATTCGCAAAATACACAGATTGTACAATTGCCCTCCTTTCTGACAGCATCCAAGCTAGAAACAACACTCACTTCTTTAGATCCTTCTCCAAATCACTTGACCAAAGTTCAAATCCTATAACAGTTTCTTTCTAATGCTCTCTTGCTGAGATAACCCACAGTTTTCTGTTACGTATGTTCTCTGTCTCATGCAATGAGTAAAAAACTCAGCTTTCTAAAGCCTAGATGTATTCTTGTAGGACTTTGGCTGTAGGGCATTGATAATCTCATAGTAAACACTCAGCTTCACCACTGCTAAGCCAGAGTGATTCAGAGTTTCCCTCTTATTATCCTCCCTCACCCCATGCAATGCCTGTGATGTTCATGTGTATAAAGGCTGTAAGGGTGGAGCATGCAATTTTCCTTGAACACAGTGTTTCTGCATCTCTGAGGCCAATTTAAAACCCCTTATATCTAGGCAGGTGGTCAAGGCCCCTGCTTACCACTATGGAGCTCAGAGTCTTTTCCGTCTCCTTCAGGAGGGCTCCCGTGATGGGCCTTGAGAATGGCCTTCATTCTAGAAGGCATATATACTCCCCTCTTATCTCCACAATGAGAGACAGCAGCCTTGTGTAGGGATTCTCACGGAGATGGTGAGTAGAATAATGGGAGGTACACCCTATTCGGCCTCTTCATACACACAGAAATGTTTGTAGTTGGGTTTAGGGTCAGGAAGTTAAATGACTGCAGGGTCAAGACTTGTTTGTGTGTGAATGAAGTGGGCCAGGTCTGACACAATACAAGGGCATGGGGTCTTTAGTAAACTGGCAAGAGCATGTCCTCTCTAAAAAGGCACAACTTAATTTCTTAATTTAACCGCTGCTGGTGGCTGCCATGAGGCAATGAGATTCCATCGTGGCCAGACTGTTTGATTCCTTCCTTCCTTCCTTCCTTCCTTCCTTCCTTCCTTCCTTCCTTCCTTCCTTCCTTCCTTCCTTCCTTCCTTCCTTCCTTCCTTCCTTCCTTCCTTCCTTCTTCCTTCCCTCCCTCTCTCTCTTTCTCTCTGTCTTCTTTCTCTTTCTTCTCTCTCTCTCTCTTTCTTTCTTTCCTTTTGAGACGAAGTCACACTCTGTTGCCCAGGCTGCAGTACAACGGCACAATCTCAGCTCACTGCAACCTCTGCCTCCCAGGTTCAAGCAATTCTCCTGCCTCAGTCTCCTGAGTAGCTGGGATTACAGGCGTGCACCACCACACCCAGCTAATTTTTGTATTTTTAGTAGAGACAGAGTTTCACCATGTTAGCCAGGATGATCTCGATCTCCTCACCTTGTGATCCACCCTCCTTGACCTCACAAAGTGCTAGGATTACAGGCATGAGCCACTGCGCCCAGCCTCTCTCTCACCTTTCTTTTTCTTTTTTGGGGGGATAGAGTTTCACTTTGTTTCCCAGGCTTCATAATTACATGAACCCATTCTTATAACAAATCTCAGCTTACATATTTATATACACCCCATTGGTTCTGTCTTTCTGGAGAACCTCTACTAATACACCTTGCAGATCCTTTCCCTAGTGCTTGTTATTGTGACAATTGTTATTGTGTGCTTGTTTAATAGCTTTCCTGAAGTAATTCTGCATAATCTATATGCTTTATCATGCATTGCCACTGAGGTATTGCTTGGTTAGCTCAGTGGTGAGCTAATGATTGAACAGAGATTTACTGAAACGCCTGTAACCGATAAATCTCCCTGTGTTTGTAGTTGGGTCTTCTGTGCATATTGGAGTATGGTTTACAATTCTATCTTAGCTTTCACTTCCCACTTGCTCAGAACCTCAAGGTCAGCCAGAGATGAAACCTTAAGGCCTTCTCAGTTCTTTCCTGAGCATGTTCACAGCCTTAAGTATGTGTATAATCCTATATATGCATGAACCTTCCCAACTCCTAGCAACATGACAGAGATTTTCCAAGTCCGCTCTAGACATGTTATTCCCTGAATTTTTCTTTTAAGCTTTTTTTGTGCCCCAAGTGGTACTGCTGCCTCTGGCAGTCATGATGTTAAAAAATTATCTCTGATTATTTTCAACAAACGTCTCTAGGCAAAAGGCTGTTCACACCGGGATAGCTCTACGTCAAGTCAAATAAAGACAGTCCTTTTCAAATGGGGTTTCTAGAAAACCAGCAGGCAGGAGGTGGGTCTTTTAAGGAGTTTCTGCCCTGATCTGCACTTTCTAGTGGCTGCCAGGCTGTTGGTTTTCATTGTGACTGGAACCTGGCAGCTACCGCAAACATGGGGAGAAGGTATGGAAATAGGAATAACTATAACTCCACAAAGCTTGCTGTTCTTACCAAGAGTCAGTCATTTTTTTCTTGAATAAGTACTCTCCGGATTACTGGAAGTCTTTGGTTCATTTCCAATGTTGTGAAACAGTTGATTCTGACAGCTTTGCAAGTGTTCTTCTGGTTTTCATGGAAAAGAGAAGTTTTGGAAGTCCTTAGTCTACCATTTTTATTAATATCATTTTAAACTAAGGTTTGAAAATGTTAAAATCATTCATTGCAATCCTAAAACTGTCTAATGTGAAAATTAATCATAGTTCCAAAAGGTATTATATAAACAACACAGCCACAAAAGCTTTCTCAGCAACTTAACAAGATTTGCTTTCAAAGTAGTAAATGTAGACACTGCCTGTTTAAGACGAGCAACACTGTCTTCTCCTCTTTCTGATTTTTGAGTTTTCAGTGATATCTAAACATCGTTAAGTGCTTCTGATTTGTTGATTATTATCTATGCCTAGGAAGTCTACATGCTGCTATTTATCCCAGAGAAATACTTACCTTAAAGAGCTGAGCCTGGCTCAGGTGGGCGAATCATGAGATCAGGAGTTCGAGACCAGCCTGGTCAATATGTTGAAACCCCATCTCTCCTAAAAATACAAAAAGTAGCCAGGTGTGGTGGCACATGCCTGTCGTCCCAGCTACTCAGGAGGCTGAGGTGGGAGAATCACTTGAACCCAGAAGGTAGAGGTTACAGTGAGCCGAGATCATGCCACTGCACTCCAACTTGGGCAGCAGAGAAAGACTCTATCTCAAAAAATAAAAAAGGAAGAAAAAAAGAGATGAGCCCAAGGATTTGCAGAGTAGAAACAATTGGTAACAAGTTGAATTTCCATTTATGTCAGGATAGTTAAATAATTTATGAATTTATGCAACAGAATATTATGCAGCTAATGAACGACTTAGTGGAACTTTGGGGCTTGACATGAAAAAATATTTATGACATAATTTTAGGTTAAAAAAGGTAAAGAATTGTACATTGTAGTCTTTTGATGCTAATTGTGCTTAAAAACCAAAAAGATAAAACATTATTTCTACATGTACCTTTGAGTTTGTAACTCTCTCTAAAAACATCTCAAAATGTATGCATAAAGTTAATATTAGTGGTTACTTCTAGTGACAACTGTGGAACTGAGGCCAGGTCTGGGTTGAAGTAGGGGAGGAAAAATGCAGGAAAAGGAATAGCAACTTTGTTTGAGATTTTAAACATCAACTATAGGTGTAATTAACATAAATTAAATCTAATATGAGTATAACAAAAATAAAATATTATATGTGAACCTATAAAATTATATTTTAAATATACAGTAAAAGCCAAATAGTAATTACACCTATGGCTTTTGGAGATCAAAGGTAAACTTACTTTTCTTCTATACACTTTTCTATTTTGCTTAATAGGACAAAAATTATAACTTTCACTCAAAATTAAACACTAGTTCCTCTTCTGTCTTGCAGAACATATATAATACTTTGAGAAACCTATTTGTATAAAACTAACCCCTCCCCCCATACAATTATTTCATTAGTAAAATCATGTCAAAAACAATTTTTGCTTGTCTTTGTTTTTGAATGGGACTTCTATATATTATGACTGAGAGTTACTTAGAAATTCATGGAAGGTTCTCCAGGAAAATTATACCTCTATCCCTAGGACATGTTAAAATCCAACTATAGGACTGGTATGAAATAATATATACTTTAATTGAATATATGTGGTTAATCCCATAAGATGAACAGTAGTTTACTCAACTTTTCCATCAGAAGTTCTTACATCCTTTGAAGTTATAGATTGAAATACATTTTATATACACATGACAGATGTGACTCAGGAAAGTTCACTATTTTTGTATAAATTTCTGAAATCATTGCCCAACCCCCAAAAGCAATCTCTTATAGGTTTGTATTTTGTTCTTTTTTTCAAGAAGCTGATATTCTTTTTACAAAAATCACTATAATCACAGGACTGGCATCAAAGAGTTTCTAAAGATGTCTTGAAATACAGCAATCTAATTACAGAGTCTGTTCTCTAATCCCTCCTGATGTGACCTGGTTATTATATCCACCACAACGTTGCTGAAAGAAGGTGACAGCACCATCTCTCCTTACCCAGAGGAACATCAAGTTGATTTAAATGTTTTGGGTGCCCTAATACTACTCATCTCCTCCTCTCTTCCAAACAAATGAGTGTGAGCTAATGTCAGCTCCCTTCCTGGGGTTGTAGGAAAGAAAATGTGACCTCAATGAAAAGTGTATTGCAAATGTCAAAATAAATTTCAGCTAAAAATGACATTTTTTCAAGGAGATGTAATGAGAAAACTGTTCAAAAGGCAGAGTTAAAGTTTTCTGGTTCCATATTTAATTAACTCAATCTGACTTTTATTATGCTTTGTATTATGTGTTTCCCTGTTCAGTAAACAAACAGCAGAAAATTAAACCAGGGCAACTGCCAACTAGCAGTAAATTTCATGGAAAAATAATGAATTGCCATGGGATGCCATAGGGTCTTGGGCAGATAAACTTATTTTTCCTGGAAAGTTTCCACTTGCATTTGTCACAACTTGATATATAAAAGGAACAAAAGAAATGAAATATAGGAGTTGATGGTAGGTGTATACAAGTGTAATGGCCTTGAATAATAATTCAGCGGCTGGTTTCTGGGATTTTCAACAGATTAGTCCTGTTTCCTCTTGAGGAACATGGTTGGATGCCAGGGAAATTCTCACCCTGCTTTTATGGATCTGTAGAACCTGCAGAAACTGTGCTCTATCAACTTTCAGCCAAAGGGGAGCCCACTGCAAAAGGATGACCCTGAAGATAAGGAATGTACATGATTTCCGGAAAATACAGACTTCAAACCAAAAAAGGCTACTCCTAAATAACTCTATGTTATGTGACTAATAACTGCTTCAGTCCTTCAAACTTGATAGGAATCAAAGGTATTTCCAAACATTCAGCTATTTGGTTTTCCTACCTGATACGGTTTCCTGATGTATAGGTACTCTTCTAATGATTTGAGTTTATGTCCAGGCAAGAAAGGGTTTGGATTAAATCGGGAAAATATAAGGTCTTTTGGAGTGACATGAAAATGATTACATAGGGTTTTCTGTCTCATGGTGTAAAGGCCAGGTGTCTCTTTATCTGATTGTAGAGCATACCTTTCAGGTTCAAGTACTCACTGTGGAAGACAATTCTGGTTTTATCCCCACCAACTTCCCCTGGCAAGAGTAGAACCACTGGGTCCCACCGAAGCATAATCATTCCAGTTGCTGAGGAGGATGTTAGTCAGTTATTCTCCCAGATTTCCAGCAATAATTCCCATGAAGGGACCATGATTCTTTCCAGCTTCTCTTGGAAGGCTGTTTGGCATGAAAGCACCCACTATTTGGTGTTAGGTATTAGTTGAGTCTATACTTTTTCCTTAGTGGTTAAATAGATTTTGAAGAGTCATTCAATAAATAGTTTTAGCTGGGTTTGGTGGCTCCCACCTGTAATCCCAACACTTTGGGAGGCCGAGGTGGCTGGATCATGAGGTCAGGAGTTTGAGATCAGCCTAGTCAACATGGTGAAACCCCATGTCTAGTAAAAATACAAAAATTAGCTGGGCGTCGTGACACGCACCCGTAATCCCAGCTACTCTGGAGGCTGAGGCAGGAGAATTGCTTAAACCCAGGAGGTCTTCATGAGGTTTCGGTGTGCCGAGATCGCACCACTGCACTCCAGCTTGGGTGACAAAGCAAGACTCTGTCTTGGAAAAAAAAAAAAAAAAAAGAGAAAAACATTTCTAAGCACCAATTTTACGCCCATCCCTATTCTAGGTGCTGGGGCCACATCAGGGAGTTAAAATCGAAAAAAAAAGAAAAAACAAAAACAAAACAAAAACCTGACTTCAAGGAACTTAATTCTTCTTGGGGAAAGACAGACAAGTAAAGTAAGTGAATACAGTATTTCATAAAGTGATAATTACTAAAGAGAGATATGTGGAGTTTGAGAAATCAGCCAGTTGCTATGGTAGACCTTCCTGAGAAGGTAGCATTTGAGAAAAGACTTGAAGAAAGGAAGGGCATGGCTTGAGGGTACCTTAGGGCAGAACACTCAGGCAGAGGAAACAGCTGGCTGCACCTTGGCAAGGTTCTGGGCAGGACCATGCCTGGAGCTTCCAGGAAGGAAGAGCACAGAGGCCTGTGTGGCAGAACTGGACTGAAGGAGGAAGGAGGTAATCTGCAGGTGTAACAGTGGCAGGGCCTCTGCAGCCACTGTAAAGATTCTTAACTCTAAGTAAGATGCCAAGCTACTAGGGTGCCTTGAAAAGAGGTGACAAGATGTTATTCTGGCTTCTGTGTGGGGAATAGATTATAGGAGGTACAGGGGAATGCAGGCAATGCAGTTAGGCCTTGCTGCAGGCATGTAGGGGAGTGATGGTGGCTTGGTTCACGGTGTTCATTGGGAGACATGAAGAGCTTGGAATCACCTAAACTTTTCAGCCAAGTTCATAATCTAGACAAAGAAGAGATAAAACCTGTTGTCTTTGGTTATCTTGAACTTTGAAACACTACATGGAAAGGGCTTGCCACATAATATGGGCATCAATAAATGTCTGCTGTTTTCCATTCCAAAACTTCTCACCTAAAAAGTTAAGCACGGGAAAAAAAAGACGTTGAATCTATAAGTTGTAGTTTATGTACAGAGTTTTTAAAGCACACACAAAGAACAATATTGATGTCCATAGAGAGTTAAGGAACACATGCATTAATAAAATTATATATTTTTAAATAGTAGTAGAGCTCATAAATCAAATTCAGGATAGTTGTTGCACGAGGAAGGGGTAAAGTGAAAGGGACAAAAGATCGTGCTCAAAAACCAACTCCCTTCCCTTCCCTTCCCTTCCTTCTTTGATTTTCTTAAAAGTCACTAAAAGAAAAACCAACAGTTGTTAAGTTTGAGTAGTATTAACATATCTTTATTATATTAATCTGTGTTTTAAAATAACATAGACAATTTGAATTTTAAACTTAGTTTAAAATTAAAATTGAAAAAAATAGTAAGGAAGAAAGAAGAATAAAGGGAAGGCATAAGGCAGGGAAAGAGAGAGGGTAAGAAGAGAGAATCAATTGATTCATCATCATCTACTTTAAGTAGACTTTAGGGTAGTCTGAAATATGGCTATTTAAATATTTACCAACAACTAGATGTGAATTGAAATTATCTGCATAATTAGTAACAGTTTTAACTGATACTGAAATAGCACTTTACAAACTGTAAAATGCTTTCGTGTAATTTAAGGCATTCAGTTCTCAAAGCAACCCTAAAAGATAATGTGGCCACGATGAAATCTCTGTTTTTGGAGATGAAGAAATTAACATTCAGAGTTGCTAAACGGTTTTCTCAAGGTCTCCTGGAATGCCACAGAGCCAGGCCTGGAACCCAAGCTTTCAGGTCTCAGGATTGACATAGCTTGCTCTCTTCTCAAGCCTTCATCAATGTAGTAACTGTAATTTACAGTTTAATAGTAAACGTAACAGTGATTTTGTTCTTTTTACTTCATGAGAAACTTAGGGATTCTATTCTTACTGTAAAAATTCAGTAGCAAAGGAAAGCTAAGTACCCTCTTGGTTCTCCAGCGTCTCCTCCCAAGCCCTGTGACCTAACTCAGTTCCACTCACCTGGGAGGTAAATGCCCTTAGCATTTAGGTGTGCTCCTTGGAGACACATTCCAGAACACTTTCATCATACAATTGTACCAATGGAGATCGAATTTTATCTTGTTTTTTAACGTAAGTAGGATGAAATGATATCTCACTCTGTAATAGCTATGACTTGATTGCCTTTCAATGGCTAAACTGATGGTAATACCACGTGAGAAACAGTTGTCTTACATTCTTGCCAACACTCGCTAGGAATGGTCTCTTTTATCTTTTATTTTACCAGTTTGAGAGGGGAAAACCCAATGCTATTTTAAATCATATCCCCTGAATTGCAGGGGAAATGGAGCATCTTTTCATTTGCAACATTGGCCACTTGCATTTCTTCTGGGTCCTTTGCTAATTTGTCTTTTGGGTTGTTGGAGTTCTATATTTTTTTGTTGCTAATTCTTTATGTTTAAATGTGTTTCAAATATTTTTTCAGTCTTTGTGTTTTAACATCTTTATGGCATCTTTCTCATATAAGTGCATTTTATATGTTTATGTAGCCAGACTTTCCATTTGTACATTCTTTTTGAGGCATGTTTTAGGCTATTACTTTCCAGAAATAATAAACACTTTTTACTTTTATATGATTTTGTTTTTACGTTTAGTTCCTTAATTATACTTAGAATTCATTTCTGTGAGAACTCAAAAATCTGTTTTCTAAATGAGAATACAGCAATTTCTGAACCTTTAATGAAAAATGTATACTTTCCTCAATGATCTAAAATGCCACCTTTATTCTGTACAAAATTCTCAAATAAACTGAATCTATTATGAACTCCGTATGTGTTAGAATTGACAACACATTTAGACTGCCACATTTTACAATTCATTTGTTAAGTTATGTAAGACTCCTGTGCATTTGAAAACTCAAGTAACTGAGATTACAGAGCTAACACTTCAATTCCCCTTTCACTTCTATCCACCTGCCCCAATTCTAGGCTCCTCTCTAGCAATAAACACTACTATTGGTTATTATTATTGGTGTGTGTTTCTTCAGACCTTTGTCAGTCTTAAATTTAAGAACATTAACAGTATATGAATAGATCCTCTTTGTAAAAAATGAAAATGTTAAGAGAAGACCCCATGTGCCTTTAATAATCATTTGCAACACCAATATCCTTTTTTATGGGCAATAACTATGAATCATTTGGAATATTTCCTTCCAGACTTTTCACATGCATTTACATTTTATAGGCATATCAACAACAACAACAACAACAACAACAACAACAAAAAAAAAAAAAAACACATACACCGAGGTTTACAATGGTTTGGGTTTTATCCATTATCAAAATATTGATATACTTCTACACCGTTTTACAGAGCGCTTCTGCCTCTGGCTGCCCGACTATCTCCCCAATATGCTGGGCCACCCACACCTTTCTCAGAGCCCCACCTCTCAGCCCCTGCAGATTCTTTATGAGACAGCAGCCGATTGTGAGGAAACCTCAATGCCTCAAGTAACAGTCCCTCAAACCCCAACCCCTGCGCTACAGCTAGCATCTATTTTAGTCTATTGGTTTTCCTGCATATTGACTGTTAAACATGTTGAATATCATTCATGACTACATAGTACACGTAGCAGATCTCTAAGACTTACTAAATTGGTGTAAAAGTAATTGCGGGTTTGGCCATTACTTTAAATGAACAAAACCACAATTGCTTTTGCACCAACCTAATACAATTGAGTGTTAAAAAATCAAGTCAGAGAATGTGGTAGGCAGAATAATTTTCCAATTAAATGTTTGTCCTAATCCCTGGAACCTGTGAATATGTTGTGTTCTATAACAAGGGGGGATTAAGGCTGCAGATAGAAGTTGCTAGTCAGTTGACTTTGAGATGGGGAGATAATCCTGGATCATCCAGTTTGACTGAGCCAATGACAATAGTCCAAAAAGTGAACGAGAGAGGTTGGAGTGTCAGAATCAGAGGGAGATTTGAAGATCTGAAGATGCTACATTTCTGGATTTAAAGACGGAATGAGGCCACAAGCCATGCAATTCAGGTGTCTCTAGAGGCTAGGAGAAAGGCAAAGAAATGGATTCTTCCATAGAGCTTCCAGGGAGGAATGCAGCCCTGCCAATATCTTGATTTGATGCCACTGAGACTCTTAAGACTTTTTTCCTTATGTTCAGAGGGTACATGTGCAGGTCTGTGACAAGAGTACATTGCATAATACTGAGGTCTGGGCTTTTAATGAACCCATTGCTAAATAACGCAGTGCAAAATAGATAGTTTTTCAACCCTCACGCCTCTTTCTATCTCTCTGCTTTTGGAGTCCCCAGTGTCTATTATTTGTATCTTTGTGTCCATGTGTACCCATTTGTTTCGCTTACACTATAAATTAGAACATGTGGTATTTGATTTTCGGTTTTTTAGTTATTTTACTTAGGACAATGGCCTCCAGCTTCAATCATGTTACTGTGAAGTACATGATCTCATTCTTTTTTATGGCTGCATAGTATTCCATGGTGTATATGTACCACATTTTCTTTATCTAATGAACCACTGATGGACACTTACATTGATTCCATGACTTTGCTGTTGTGAATGGTGCTGCAATAAACATACAAGGCTGGGTGTCTTTTTGATAAGACAATTTCTTTTCCTTTGGATGGATACCGAGTAGTGGGATTGCTGGGTTAAATGGTAGTTCTATTTTTAGTTCTTTGAGAAATCTCCACACTGTTTTTCACAGGGATTGAACTAATTTATCTCCACCAATAATATATACACATTACCTTTTCTCTTCATTCTCACCAACATCAACATCTGTCATTTTTTGACTTTTCAATAATACCTATTCTGATTTGTGTGAGATGGTGCCTCATTGTGATTTTAATTTGCATTTCTCTGATGATTAGTGATGATGAGCATTTTTCATGTTTGTTGGTTGCTTGTGTGTTCTCTTTTGAGAAGTGTCTGTTCGTGTCTTTTGCCCACGTTTTAATTGGGTTATTTGGTTTTTTTCTTGTTGATATTTTAAAGTCCCTTATAGATTATGGATATTAGTCCTTTGTCAGAAGTGTAGTTTGCAAAGATTTTCTCCTATACTGTACGTGTCTGTTTACTCTGTTGATGGTTTCTTTTACTATGCAGAAGCTCTTTTATTTAAGTCCCGAATTGTAATACCATTCATTTCAAAATACCTATGTTATCTCTGATCTCTAAACTCTCAGAAAACTGTCCCTTTAATGACCTCTTCATTGTGACACTTAATGAACAATCTTTAGCTCCTCTCTGATTAGACCTGTGGCACTGTAGAGCCTTCTTTTCTAGAAATACCCTCCTCCTTTAGTTTGTATGATTCTATTTTTTCTTTCTCAGTTTTCCTCCTGCCTCTGTCACTACTGGCATTATCTCACAGCCTCTTCTTTTTTTTATCCTTTGCTGCATCTAAAGTATCAGCATTCTACACATTTTGTTCCCTCAGCACGCCATTGGGAATCTATATGGCCTCCTTTGGCAATCTCACCCATGATGGCTGTACCGTCTCTGGGCTAATGACTCTCAAGTGCTTGTCTCCAGATAATTATGAAGATAATCATATTGTTTCCATCTTCCCTCTCTGCTCTGATGTATGATTCTGTGATCTTCATGAAATGGAATAGTACTTGAAGTTGGTTCGCAGTTATTAAAGCCCTTATTCTTTCCAAGAAGTCTTCTTGCTTCTCCTCCTGGCTGCTCAATCTGCTCTCTTGATTTACTCAAGCCTAAAGGAATTAAGATACACTGGATCCCATTTTCCATCCTGTCACATAGGCCAACAGTGTGTTCACATCCATTCTAAGGTGAGACTGTAGGTACAATGAGAGCCTGCGAGGACTAATTCCCAAACACAAGTGTGGAAAAGACAGGAAGCACATCATCATTATAATAACAAAAATCATCATCATCATCATCATCATCATCATCACATCCTCTTTACTACAACAGCAAATCATACTTGAAAGGCATCAAGTTCTTCTGCTACCCAGTGGATGGAACTTTTGAGAAGATTGGACCAGTTTGAGAGAATAAGGAAACCCCATTTTCTCTGGTGGTCTGATTTGTGACATAAGTCATTCTGTGACCACGCCACCTGAAGAGTGTGCCTAGGAGGTATCAGAACTGGGGTACAGCATGAAATTAGCATCACACACCGACTACAAAACAAAAACAACAAAATTTAAGAGCCAAGTTTTATTGAGTCCAGGGTGGGTGGGTGGGACTCAGAGAGAGAACAATCTACAGAGGCAAATGCAGGAGAAACATCTGATAAAAAAAGAGTAGGAGGCAACAAGGGAAGTTGTCATTTAGACCCCCATGGGCTCCACATTTTTGCAAGTACTGAGCTTTTTGAAAACCTGGTTCTACCCGGGAAGCGGAGCTTGCAGTGAGTGGAGATGGCACCACTGCACTCCAGCCTGGGCGACAGAGCGAGACTCCGTCTGAAAAAAAAAAAAACTACAAAACCTGATTCTAACACTAGCCACTCCAGGTTATATCTGTACTGCCACTGCCAGACATACTTGGTGTGCTACTGGGCCTTATAGAGAGAGGTTGGCTCCCATGACCAGTCCAGAAAGAGAACTCTCAACTAGCAAGACCAGATCTAAGCCCATTTTGAAAGATCTTGATAAGCCAGAGTGGGGAGCCTTACTGACTTCCCAAGACTTAGCTTGGCCAGGATCTGTTTGCCCATCAAGTTAGAAGTTGAAGCTGAAGCTACAGACAAGACAGAGAGAGTCGGGGGAGGATGTGAGAGAATGAGCATGGAGTTGGAGCCAATCCATATCTTCTGTAGTCTTTCAACAGAGACAGTTGCTCAATTCTGTTTGATCCAATGCAAGGAAAGTTTTGTCTGCACATACGGCTGAGCTTCCTAACTGGGCTCATATGTTCAGTTCCAAGAAAAAGCTACATGTTAGCGGAATAAGAAACAATCCCTATTACAGGAGATGCATAAGACTTCCCATCAGTACTCACTTAACCCAAACACATAGAGAGCCTGGAGGATAAACCAAAAAAAAAAAAAAAAAAAAAAAAACAGATTCTAGTCAGAGGGAGACCTAGATTTTTCTATCAGGGATTGGAAAGTCCTCTTAGGCAAAAGTGTTTGCCTTTAAGGTGCTGTGGAGACTAACTTGGAGGGAGAGGTCAGGGAGTACTGACAGATGTGATTATTCTGAAAAATCATAATGACTCTCTTTTGCACTTCCAGGCACAAACTCTTCTTAACTCATTCTTAAATAACTACCTTAGGAGTGGAGTGTAGGTGATTACTTCTGAAAGAATATAAAGAGGCCGGGTGCAGTGGCTCACGGCGGTAATCCCAGCATTTTGGGAGGCCGAGGCAGGTGGATCGCCTGAGGTCAGGAGTTTCAGACCAGCCTGGCCAACATAGTGCAATCCTGTCTCTACTAAAAATGCAAAAAAATTAGCTGGGCGTGGTGGTGGGTGCCTGTAATCCCAGCTACTTGGGAGGCTGAGGCAGGAGAAACGCTTGAACCCAGGAGGCAGAGGTTGCAGTGAGCCGACATAGGCGCCATTTCACTCCAGCCTGGGCAACAAAAGTGAAACTCCATCTCAAAAAAAAAAAAAAAAAAAAAAAAAAAAGTGAAGAGAATGAAAGCATTCAGTTTTTGGTATCCAAAGTAGGATTCTGGAACAAATGATGAGCTGTAAAACCAAGCCTTCTCAGAAAAGTTTCTGGCTCACTCAGATCATTTTCCTTAAGTGCAGAGATGATATTCCTTCTGCCTGAGGTATAAGATGGCAATTCCCACCTGCCTTGCTAGACTCTTCCTGATCAGGGAAAACTTCGTGAATCAGTTGACCCTATTTTGTTGTCATGTCAGCCTCCATTCTGCTGTTTTGCTGCTGCTGCTTGGTGCTTCGGCAGGAAGTATCTTGGTCAGATGCATCATCTCACACCTGTAATCCCAGCACTTTGGGAGGCTGAGGTAGGTGGATCATTTGAGGTCAGGAGTTCGAGATCAGCCTGGCCAATATGGTGAAACCCCGTCTCTACTAAAAATACAAAAAAATAGCCAGGTGGTGGTGGTGCGTGCTTGTAGTCCCAGCTACTTGGGAGGCTGAGGCAGGAGAATTGCTTGAGCCTGGGAGGCAGAGGTTGCAGTGAGCCTAGATCGCGCCACTGCACTCCAGCTTGGGTGACCGAGTGAGACTACGTCTCGAAAAAAATAATAAATAAATAAAAGTGCAGCCTATCTTCCTTCTGCTGGGAGTAGCCACCTCCTTACCTGCTTCTTTTGCAGCGTTGACACCTTATCCCCACCACCTGCAGCCCCGCCCCACCCCTGCACCTTGGTCTAGCATGTGGTCAGAATAGGGTGACTGCAGCTTCTGCATGAACTTTCCGTCTATAGCCACAGTGGTTATCTAGGGGAAAAAGCAGAAAACTCAGCTAAACCAATGAGTCTTTTATTGAGATTTATTTAACTACATTAAGTGGCATCTTTTCCTTCTCTGGTGGTAAAGCTAGGAATATGTAAGAGCTAAAATGACTGAAAACTTTGCCCTAGTGTTGAAGGAAAAGTCACGTGACAGGAAAGAAGATAGTCACTGTTCAGCCTGAAAGCAGAGTCCAGCAATGCTCAGAGAGAGTCCTGGTGTCATTGCAACCCTCCATTCAGTCATCCCGAAGATACCAGGATCCCGCCCTTCCTGCAACTTAGCTACACACTTCAATTCAATTTCCATTTTGCCTAAACTTGTGCAAGTTTCATCTCTTTGGCTTGCAGCTAAGAGTTCTGCCTGTGTCCTGGTCTTATAATTATCTGAATTAGAGCAACACTGAATGAGCCTACTTGCCCTTTCTCAGGCCTCAAATACCATATAAAATATTCGTGAGAAATTAATACGCTTCCTAGAAAAGACTTTGCCAACGCTTGTCCTTTTGTAGGATATTTTAAGTAGCCTTTAAACAACAATAACTCCCTTTTGGAATGAACAGACAAAAGGAAGAACTGTTCTTCAGAGATGTGAGGTCCTGGGCTATGACTCAACAGGACTTTCTCTGGGAATGCTTTTGCTGTATTTCTATTTTTCAGAGGGCAGAAAAGAAAAACCGTGTTATTTTCTTTTATTGTATGTTATAAATGCATATAATTTCCAGAAAATCAACAAAGGCTTCTGATGTAAACCTGTATTAGTTTCAGCTAAGCTTCTTTAAACGCCGTCACATACCTAAGGACTTGGGGAGACATATCTGTTTTCACAGTTCTTTCCAACTCTAACGAGCTCTGAAAAGTTTATTTCAAAATAATCCTTCTGTATTAAGCGCTGGCTCCTTGACAGGTCCCCTTTTATCGTAATTTCATGAAGTTTATTTTCCAAATGAAGGTTTATTTTTGCATGGAATTCTGAGGTTCTGCATTGTGTATATGAAGCAATTAGTTTGGGATTTCTGAAATGTATTTTAGACCAGACAGATGTCTTCAATTTACGCACTCTAGGAGGTGACAAAACCTATTAACATTCGAAAGCTATCAATTTGCTTTATCTTTGCTCTTAAGCACTCCCAGCTATGATCCAGGGTAATTCTTTTTGTTTGTTTGTTTGTTTGTTTATTGGTCTGGTGTTTTTCTGTAGACAGAAGTAGGAATTTAAGGAAAACACGGGCGATAGCTTTAGTAATTCTATCACTGTTAAAATCTAGTGGGTTACTTTAAGAGCCACGAACCACACCTGGATTAGAAATGTATTTTTTTCCTGACTGAAATACTTTCCTTTTAGTAGCCACCATTGAAGTCTAACACACATACATGGGAGCTGCACATCTTTTAAAGTTTTTCTTTATCATGTTGGTGACTTACGCCTGCTATTCCCTTGCTTACATTGTGTTTTTTAAATCAATGGTTGTTTTACCAGGTAATACAAACATATCTCTAAGCTGCATAGACTTCAGCATGAATCCGAATATCTTTTATTCATTAGTCAAATCCTTCATAGTCAAAAGTAAGTGCACCCCCATTGTGTAACAAGTCCTAGACTGTGTTGATTCTGGAAGGAGGGTTCAAATGATGTCCCCATTGATTTTTATTCTGAACTTGAAGACCAAACCAGTGGTTTTTTTTTTTTTTTTCCGATGCATCCTGCAGCCACTAGATGGCTCAGGAGATATGCTCAGATCTTCTCCAGAGTCAATTACTTCAAAACCTAACCATCTACATCGCTATATATTTCTCACATTGAAGTCCAAAACTGCACACGGATTTTCCTGATGATAGGATTTTAAAAATGAGAGTGGGACCCAGAACTTGATCTGAACAAACTCAGCCCACTATTGGGAAATTTTGTTTACAAAATTTGCTTTTTATTATGACTGCCATATTTTATTTTCAGTGAATGTGGGGCATATTATCACTGGCAAGGAGAAAGTTAGCGTCTAACAGATGTCATCGGTAGTGTCAGATCCAGATCAAATGCAGAATGATTATACATCCTGACACAATTGTTTTTGAAATATAGGATAATCCATTACGGACAGGATGTCTGACAACTCTAGTTTTAGTGACATTGTACTTGGCTTTGAACACATGCTGTTTTCTTTATCTTGGATTAAATTATTTACGTATGAGTCCAATAGAACTGAAAACACTTAGAACTAAGATTAGAAGGATACTTTCTTAACATAACTACTTCAAACTACCTCAAAAATATATATCAAAATATATTAATGGTGAAATATCATAAATACTTCTGTTAAAATGAGGAGGAAGAAAAATATACTTACCCATCGTAATTCAAAATTTTCCTCTGGATATTTTAGATAATGCAGCAAGTCAAGGGAAATAGAAAAGGTATTACTGGAAAAGGAGAGACCAAATTACCATTGTGTGTAAATCATAATTTCTTTCTCCTAAAAAAATAGAAAGTTAGGATAAGAAAATAGTGTAAGTCAGTTACAAATAAATTGTACAAAATCATTAAATTTTTAAAAATAATTCTACAAAAATCAACTTCCTACATGCAGCAATTATTAACTCAATTATAACAAAAATATATTATATTACAATATTCAAGTATACTGAAAAGGAATGTATATTACCATATGGCAGTTACTCTAAGACTCTCCTGAGTGGCATAGAGACACTTAAAAAAATGAAAAGATTACCCTCTTTTTGGATGGGAAAAATATTATAGCTATATCAATTCTACCTTTAGTTAGCATATAGTTTTAATGATAGTCCAACAAATATTGTTTCAGAATTTTTTTTCAAATTTTACAATTTTTTTTGGAAGTTCATGTGAAGAACCAATGGAAGAAAAGAGCCAAGAAAATAAGGATGAGAGGCAATTCCATCGTTAAATACTTTGTTTATAATTTATCATCAACCTAAAGTAATCACAAAAGGCACTAACTACTCAAAGTGAAGAATAAGTATTCATAGATATACATGTGAATTAGTATTTAGTAAGGTAGCACTACAAATTTTTGAATAAAAAATAGATTAATTCAATAAATTGTTTAATATTTTTAAAATAACAAATTTAATTCCCTAATAGGTACAATATTGCAAAATAAAATCCAGATGGATTATACAGAGAAAATGATGAAACATAAATATATAAGAAAACTAAAAGTGCTGATTTGAACATTTGCTCAATAACAGGGTAAGAAAAATTTTTAAGCACTTAAAAAGTGTTTACATATTAACCAAACAGTTTTTATCCGAAAACTAGAGAAAGATAATTAAAATTATCAACAAGAAAATATTTTTAAGAGATTAATGAAAAGATACAATTATCCACAATACATTGAAGTCTTAGAACTCTATGTTAAAAAAAGTCAACACACTACAGCAGAAATGAATAACAAAGACATGAACAATCAAATTACCAATGAAAATATACAAATGGCAAATAAACAAATTTAAACATTGTAAACTACACTAGTAGCCAAATAAATGAAAATTACAATTAAATACTGTTTTTGTCTCAAATTCAAAATTACTAAAAGGAATAATTACACAAGTGTTAGGCACGGTACAGAAGAAAAAAAAAGGACACTCTCATATTCCAGTGGAGGGTATGTAAATTGGAACATCATTTCTGCAGGGCAATTTGACAGTGCATTTCAAACGCATTAAAATGTGCATATCTTTTCACCGAGGAATGTCATATTTAGGAACTGATTAGATGTATATAAAAGCATCTGTACAAGGATGATCTCCATTTTATTTCTTATTACTATGAGGATTTGAGCCAAATTTAAGTGTTCAGAAATATGAGATTAAACAAGCTATGTACTTAAAATTCTTTTATCTAGACATTCAACAAATATTTATTTACATTTACAAAGAGAATATGCATTCACTAGAGATTTAAGAGATAAAAGGCTAAGAAAATGTTCCACAGGATACTGCTGGATGACAAAAGCAGGTCATAAAACAATATGCAAGAGGAGATCCCATTTTTTATGAAAGCTGCATTTCCCGACCTTCAAGAGAGTGAGGTTACAAACAACGTTATGGGAGCATTAACACCTGTGTTATGATGGCTTGTAGAGCCCATGATCGTAACTGTAGGGTTTTAGATCCCTTCTAAACATTTCCCCTAACTGGTACATTCCTGATAATTTTAGAGATTTAACTTCTCATGGTATTCTCAATGTTCCTTTCTTCTTGTCTACCAAACTCCAAACTCACTAAATAGTTTTGAGTATGACCTCTCTTCTCTACCAAAGTCAACCTACGCTGGAATGTCATATTCCTCAATTTTAAAATAAATGTCCTTGCTATGGTCTGAATGTTTGCATTCCCCCCAAATTCCTATGTGGAAACCTAATCACCAAAGGATGGTACTAAGAGACGGGGCCTGTGGGAGGTGATTATGTCATGTGGGTGAAACCCTCAAGAATGGGATTAGTGCCCTCGTAAAAGAGTCCCCAAAGAGGCCCCTTCCATTTCCACCATATGAGGACACAGGGAGAAGGTACCATCCATGAATCAGACAGTGGGCCCTCGCCAGACACCGAATCTGCAGTCACCTTGATTTTAGACTTCTCAATCTCCAGAACTCTGAACTACATACATTTTTGTTGTTTATAAGCTGCCTAGTGTACTCACCACACACACAAAGCACGTTTGTGGGTAGCAGCTTTACTGGATACTTGGGATGACGTGGTGGGATATGGCTCACAGCACTCAAAGACCTTTGGCTACCCACCTTACCCGGGAGTCCTCATGGATAGACAGTTCTCCACCTCGCCTATCTCTTGGTGACCACTTATATTCTTCAGGGTTTTCCAGAGAAACAGAACTAAGAGGATCTTGTGTCTCTTCCTTTTTTATAAGGGCACTATCTCATCATGGGGGCTTCACCTTCACGAATTCATCTAAACTTAAGTACCTACCAAAGGCACCATTTCCAAATACCATCACATTGGAGGTTAGGGCTTCAACATACAAATTTTAGGGATAGAAACATTGAATCTATAGCAGATGAATAATAAAGGGAATATGCTTCTCAAATCCAGATTGCAGTGGGAGTATTTATTTCTCAATGAACTTTTGCTTGATTTTTGACACAAGATCCTGAGTTAAATAATCAACCATATATATATACATATATATATATACACACATACATATATATATTTTTTTTACCAGAACTCGAACTTAAGACCTCAATATTTTTATGAAGATATTTTGATAAGCACTATTTTGTGCTTACTGTGAATAAACTAGATGAGTAGCAATCTTCCTACAAAGCTGTCTTATCCCTAATAATAGTAGAGCCATCCAATGTTTTAAAAGTTATGCACCTGTGTATGTTTATATATAGTATTTGTATCTCTTTTGTTTTTATTTGTTTTAGACAGGTGCCTCATTTTGTCACCCAGGCTAAAGTGTAATGGCGTAGTCTTGGCTCATTACTGTCTTGACCTCCTGGGCTCAAGCAATCCTCTTGCCTCAGCTTCTGGAGTAGCTGGGAGCACAAGTACGAGCCACCACATCCGGCTAACTTTTTGTATTTTTTGTAGAGATGGGGTTTTGCCATGTTGCCCAGGTTTGTCTCGAACTCCTGAGCTCAAGTGATCCACCTGACTTGGCCTCCCAAAGTGCTAAGATTACAAGCCTGAGCCACTGTGCCCAGCTTGTACCTTTAAAAAAAAAAAAAAAAAAAAAAAAAAAAAAAAAAAAAAAAAGAACTAAAGATAACATTTTGGTTTACCTTAAATAATATTCCTTTTATATGGAAATTTGGTCTCCTGTGCAATTAATAATCAAAGTAACCCAGTATACATTCTCTCAAACTTAGTCTTTGTCTCAAAATATCTTCCCAGCATTATTCTTAAATCTACACATGCATCATACAATAAATATAATAAATGTGCAACAGATGTAAAAGCACTGAAGAAAAGCATGAGGAAAAAATGCTAGTATGTTTATATAAAAATTAAAAAATTGTGTATGTTGGAAATAGCCCTCCAAAATTAAAATCAAAATGCAAGCTGGAACAAAAATCAGGTCACATTCTCACTACATATTAACTCCGTAGAAAATAAGAAAATGACAAATTTCCTAGTAGAAAAATGGGCAAATGCATAAGGAGAAATTTACAAAAGAAGAAACAGAATGGTCAATAAACAAGAAAGATTGCTCATACCCATTATCAATTGAATCACGGAAAATCATTAAAAGTTAAATACGATTTTTCACCTGTAAATTATGAAGATGAGAATAAATTATAATACTCTGTGCTGTAAAATATGTGAGGAAATGGTACTCCATGTTATTAATGGTAGAAACTGACATTAATACTAGCTTTTTGATGGACTGCAAGCATTCAGAAACAAAGATGTTCATCACAGTCATGTTTTAATAATCAAAGGTTTAAAATATGTTGTCTAAATCTATGTCTTTATCTAGTAATATACAGTAAAATGTTTTGATCAATATTTGCAAGCATAAAACTTAAGAGAAAATTAATATACAGATCAATTTGACTACATAAAAATATTAAAGTTCTATACTGAAAAAGCAAAACTAAGCACCAAAAATGAATGAAAAACAGTAGAAGCAAACTAGAAAGGAGTTGTCATTTAAAAAAAAAATAAAACACCCCAGTAGAAAAATTAATAGGCAATAATAGCTTTATGATTTCTAGGTATGGAAAAAAACAGAAAAAACATAAAGCATAAATGTACTTATTAAATAATATTACATTTTTATATTAAAATATTAGAGTACATGAAATAATGTAAGTTATGTTAGAAAAGCCAGTTTCAAAGCAGGAGAAGATATTTTCAATTTATAAAACTGACAAAGGGTCAGTGTCCTGATATTTTAAAATTTCTGCAAATTAATGCAAAAATTATGACAAAAGAAAACACAAGCAAAGAAAGTTAATAGAGAACTCATAGGTGAAGAAAATAAATGGCCGGTGAATATAAGAGAAGACTTTCAAACAGATAAGTAATTGGCAAACTTAAAATTGAAACGTCTATCTAATCCATTAGGCAGAAATAAGGCTTAACAACACTGAGTATTGGTGAGAATGTAGAAAAATAGAAAATTTTAGAAAATCCTGAGGGGAGAGCAATTGTTAGGATTTAGAAAACTGAAAATGTCCATGCCTTAATCATTAGCAATATCAACTTTATTTATTATAGAGAAATATGTGTTCATGTGTACAATGAGCTCCATCTAATAAGGATGTTCACTCCAGTACTGTTGGCAATGGAACAAAAAAAGGAAACACACCAAAATCCAACTGATGAATGTTTAAATGCATTGTGATGTTTAAGTGTAATGAATTATAATACAGTAGCTAAGAGAAACAAACTACATATATATGTGTATCAACACAGTTTTTTTTTTTTTTTTTTTTTTTTTTTTTTTTTTTTTTTTTTTTTTTTTTTTTGAGACAGAGTCTCGCTCTGAGGCAGGAGTGCAATGGCGCAATCTCAGCTCACTACAACCTCCGCCTCCCGGGTTCAAGCGATTCTCCTGCCTCAGCCTCCTGAGTAGTTGGGATTATAGGCACGTGCCACCACGCCCAGCTAATTTTTTGTATTTTCAGTGGAGACGGGGTTTCACCGTGTTAGCCAGGATGGTCTTGATCTCCTGACCTCGTGATCTGCCCATCTCGGCCTCCCAAAGTGCTGGGATTAAAGGCATGAGCCACCACGCCTGGCCACACAAATAGATCGAAAAATAGAATGAAAAATAAAATAAAATAGAATGAAAAACAGTAGAATAATGAACATAGAATTCTAACATTTTTATATGCTTTAAACATGCCAGTAAATATTATATAGGACTCATAGCTACATATGCGGAAGTATATAAAAGTAAACAAAAAATACGGTCAAAATATCACAGTAAATTCATGATAGGAGTTACCTCTGTGGGAAGAGAATAAGAGGAATGAAGTAAAGATGGTGGATGAAGGGAATTTTAATTTAATTATTTTATTTTATTTTACTTATTTTATTTTGAGACAGTCTCACTCTGTTGCCCAGGCTGTAGTTCAGTGGTGTGATCTGGGCCCAGAGCAACCTCTGCCCAGGTTCAGGTTCAAGCAATTCTCATGCCTCAGCGTCCTGAGTAGCTGGGATTACAGGTGTACACCACCACGCCTGACCGGGAATTTTAATTCAATCTGTAGTTTAATATTTTAAAAGACCAAGCAAATATAAGTTACAAATGATTATGAAAAGTATATGTGTGCATTATATTACTTTTTAATTTCTCAAAGTAGAAATTGTGATAAAATATGTAAGTTGGCAAAAAACCAAAGTTGATAACTCATAGAAGAAAAAAGTGTAAATAACCTAAAAGCAT
Source organism: Rhinopithecus roxellana (assembly GCF_007565055.1). Taxonomy (NCBI): domain Eukaryota; kingdom Metazoa; phylum Chordata; class Mammalia; order Primates; family Cercopithecidae; genus Rhinopithecus; species Rhinopithecus roxellana. The sequence goes on from NC_044567.1 coordinate 35,715,379, forward strand.
AGCGGGAAAAAAACATAATTAGTAGTCAAGGAAAAAGATAATAAAGAACAATTGTTGCTCTATTTGTTTAGTCACAAAAATAATGATTGTTACTGTTGATAAAGATATGACAACTTCTTATATTGCTTGGGGTGGTTTAAATTAGCAAAATCTTTTGAGGATCAGTTTTTAAAATATTTCAAATAACCAAATAGTCACATCCTTTGAGTCAGCTATAAAAACATACAATTAAGATATTTAAAAAAGATTTGTATGTAAAATGTTTATGGAAATGTTATTCACGATAGTTTAAAATTAGAAACAAAATAAGTATCTAATAAGTACTGTACAACCACATGATCAAATAGAATGCAGCCATTCAAAATCCTGCTATGGAGTGGTGTGGAAAGTTTACTAATGTACTAGATGTTACTACATAGTAGGTTTAGACATATTTATACACACATATGTATTTTATATTATATGTATGTGTGTACACAGTGTGCGTGTCATGTGTGTGTCATTAACCAGAAGGTGGACTGACTTGCCTGAAGCTTTCAAACACTGTAGAAAAAAATCACTGTTTTCTCAGAATTATTTCTAAAGATCCAATGTGTATGATCATAGTGAGAATCAAGTCTTCACACATTCTAAAGAGAAGTCCCCATGTTTGCAGCTAGGCCATTCTTTCAAGACTCATCAAGAGGTAGATGAATTCGTCCTATTATCATAACTCCATCACCATGTACGCAGGAGACTAGAAATTTGAGAATGTATTAGTCAATAGTTATTGCCACCACCATTGGATGGCAGTGCTTTCCCACGTCCCTAATGTTCTACCCACCCACCCGTAAGTTGAGTGGGGAGAGCTCTGAAACAATCACTTATCAAGACTAAGCATCTATCACAGTCCATTTTGTGCTACTGTAACAGATTGTCTGAGACTGGGTAACTTATAAAGAACAGATATTTATTCTCTCATGGTTCTGGAGGCTGGAAATTGCAAGAGCAAGGTGCTGGCGTCTGATGAGGGCCTTCTTGCTGGAAGGTCACACGGGAGAAGGCCGAAGGGTTAGAGAAGGTGAAGGTGGTGTTCTCACATGGCAGAAGAGCAAATTAGAGCAAACCCATTCCCACAAGCTCTTTTTATAGCAGCATTAGTTTGCTCATGAAGGTAGAGTCCTCCTGACTTAAACTCCTCCCGTTAGGTCCCACCTCCCAGTGCCATTGCTTTGGGGATTAAATTCCAACACACGAATTTTGGGAGACACATTCAAGCTGTATCAGAGTCTGAAAGAAGGGGAGTCTGGCATTGCACCCCTGGCTGCAACCTTGCCGAGCATCTAAATCCAAGAGCTCATCAGCATGCATTCACCAGAACCAGGAGCAGTGAACTGGTTCTAAGCTGAGTCTGACAAGAGTCACAGGGAGTGTGAGAACATCCATGAAGTTTTCTTCTTGCCCAGAAAATACTGCAGTGAGTGTCTTATTTAACCCAGCCCATGGAGGCAGGGCGAAGAGAAGGGGAATGGAGACATTCAATTTCCCATGCCTGGGTTAAGTGAGGGTGCATTTGTTTTAAAACATAGGTTGTATTACTATTCAGTATGATGAGGCCAACAGATGAAGAGGTAACTGCTGTTGAAAAGATAGTTTGTTACAATGTCGAAGAGAAGGAGACGCACCACACCACACCACACAGGGACACCTAGGGAATCACCAGGGTCAGTCAGGAGACAGAAAGAGTCAGGGAAAAATGTCAGCAGGAGCTTTTGTTGTGGTTTCTGCAGGAAGGATTGGGAGAGGCAGGGTAAGTAGATTCAACCTTAGCTAGTTTGAATAATTTCATCAGGCTCCAGGGCATAGCGACTGTCCCTAGTTTTCTGGGACCTGTCCCTGGGTAATTAGGGCAGACAAAGAATGGTCCCTGAGTGTGAGAGTCCAATAGAGGTGGAGAGGTGTGAGAAAGCTGGATTGGCTAGTTTGCATATGAAAGGTACACTCTGGGGCCAGTTCTTTACTTTCTGCAGTACATGGCTAATCCTGGGAGGGGCAGTCTCTCTAGGGTCAGCAGACCCACAAGATGTCAAAGCATCAGAACTACAGAACATAAAAAGCCATGACTAATACAGCATTTGAAGAAAAGCATGCAAGGGCATATCTTCCCCAATGGAAAAGAATGAAGTGAGAATTCCTGTAGGGACTTTCAGAAAGCCTCTCTCTACACCCCCTGAAGGTGCCCTGACATGGACACCTGCCATACAGAGGATACCCATGACCAAGTCAGAAGACAAAGAATATTTAGTGACAAGTTCTTGCCTTTTCCCTGTAATTTTGCTCCATTGGCCTGGCCCTATCCTCAGGGAGCAGCAGAGCTATGAGAAGAAGGAGGATGGAAATGGAAAGAGAATGGGGAAGTGGAAAGGGAATATGGCACGACACCCACTGCCCACGTCCTTATCCTTAGGGCGTGATGCGGGCCTGAGGTCTGATTTGAAGGAAACTGAGAAACTGTATTGCCTGTGATATTGAGCTTGTTCTTCTTTTCTTTTGTGTTTGTTAATTTCTTTTATTAAAATATACATAATAATTGTAATTTGAACCATCTGCAATCACACAATCCAGTGGTGTTACAGTCAGTGGTGAATTTTCCTCCTGGAAGTATAGCTTAGCTGGTATGAGAATGTCTCATGACTAAAAGTGACCAGAAGCATTTGACCTATCCAATGCATTATCACGAGGCAGGAAAGGAAAGGATGGAGCCACATTGAGCATCTTCATCACTAAAGAGGAATTTTTTTGGTGTGGTGGAGTCACTCTAGCCTAGCTATACGTGATCTAGTTTTCCAGATGATTCACTTCCCAGCCAGGGTCACATGTGGATAGGAAAAACATGTATGAGTTTTTTCACACAGAGTCACATAGATGATGAAACAGACTGCAAAATCTAGGTTAGGGCCGGGTGCGGTGGCTCACGCCTGTAATCCCAGCACTTTGGGAGGCTGAAGCGGGCGGGTCACAAGGTCAGGAGATCGAGACCATCCTGGCTAACACGGTGAAACCCCGTCTCTACTAAAAATGCAGAAATTAGCCGGGCATGGCCCCTGCTGCTGTGTCATTCCCCTATTGGCTAGGGTTAGACCGCACAGGCTAAACTAATTCCAATTGGCTAATTTAAAGGGAGTGACAGGGTGAGTGGTTTGGCCGGAAAAATGGTTATGGCAGAGCAGGAAATCAGAATGAGTCAGGGTGGAGAATGAGTTAGGGCGGAGCAGGTAATCAGAATGAGTCAGAGTGGAGCAGGTAATCGGAATGAGTCAGGGTGGAGCAGGCTGAATTGAAAAAGGTTGCTTTACAAGGAAGTTAAGTTTAAAAGTAGAAGGCAAATAATTGAATATACTGATCTATTGATTCTTTGAAGAGAAATTTAGAACTCATATTTAACAACATTATGGCTCTGCCATTCTAAATGATTTTATCAGCTTCATGTGCGTTCACTGAGTATCATTTAAGCAAGCAAGAAATACCTTTTCCAGACAGTCCATTAAAGTCCAAGGTCTGGATCTGGTGATGTAGAGAGTGACTATGAACTGCCTCCAGTCACTGACCATGGCACCAGCAGGGGTCCTTGGGCACATCTCCAATAGCAATTACTCAGTCTCACCATAAGAAGTGTGTCTTCTCTCTCTCTCTCCTTTTTTTTTTCTTTTGAGACAGGATTTGGCTTTGTTTCTGTTGCCCAGGCTGGAGTAAGTGGTGCGATCATGGTTCACTGCAGCCTCAATCTCCTGGGCTCAAGCAGTCCTCCTGTCTCAGCCTCCTGAGTAGCTAGGACTATAGGCACACACCGCCATGCCCAGCTAATTTTAAATTTTTTTGTAGAGATGGGATCTCACTGTGTTGCCCAGACCAGTCTTGAACTCTCAGATTCAAGCTATCCTTCCACTCCAGCCTTCCAAAGTGTTGGGATTGTAGGCATGAGTCACTGCACCTGGCCTTGTGCTATTTTCCAACTTAGAAGTCCCTACATCAGAGCTACCATATTCTCAGAGTCAGTCACAGTGTAGCACTGTTCTTTACATATGGTGCCTACTCAGCAATTACTTACTGCATTTCACTAGATAGAATGTTTCCTAGATGTTTTTCTCAATTCATTGCATCAGAAGATTACCCACTATCTCCTTGTGGTCTGAGTCCTCTTTTTTTCTGGAAGTAGTTCATTCTCAACCAGCTAAAGGTCAAAATATCTCCTTCAATTAGTGATCCCCTGACAGAGGGGCCTTTAATGCACTTTTTATTTTTAGACAGTGTCTCACTTCTTCACCCGGGCTGGAGTGCAATGGTGTGATCTCAGCTGACTGCAACCTCTGCCTCCCGGGTTTGAGCAATTCTCCTCCCTCAACCTCCCAAGTAGCTGGGACTATAGACACGTGCCAGCACGCCCAGCTAATTTTTGTATTTTTAGTAGAGACAGAGTTTCACCATGTTGGCCAGGCTGATCTCAAACTCCTGACCTCAAGTGATCTGCCTGTCTCAGTCTCCCAAACTGCTGAGATTACAAGTGTGAGCCACTGCACCCAGCCTATGCACTTTTCCTTTTAATAATTATTTTTAAAAATTGAGGTACAATTCATGAACCATAAAATTCACACTTTTTTGTTGTTGTTGTTTGTTTGAGATGGAGTCTTGCTTTGTCGCCCAGGCTGGAGTGCAATGGTGCGATTTCAGCTCACTGCAACCTCGGCCTCCCGAGTTGAAGCAATTCTCCCACCTCAGCCTCCTGAGTAGCTGGGACTACAGGCATGTGCCACCACACCTGGCTAATTTTTTTGTATTTTTATTAGAGACAGGATTTCACCACATTGGCCAGAGTGCTCTTGAACTCCTGACCTCAAGTGATCCACCTGACTCGACCTCCCAAAGTGCGTTCACACTTTTAATATTTGTGGGTTGGTGATCTTTAGTGTACTTATGATATTGTGCAACTATCACAATGCTCTAATTCCAGAACATTTCCATTACCTCAAAAAGAAACCTCAAACCCTTCAGCAGTCACACCCCATTCCCCTCTTTCTTATCCCCAGAAACTGCCAATCTCCTGCCTGTCTCCATGGGTTTACCTATTCTGAACATTTCACATAATTGAAATCATACAACATGTAGGCTTCTGTCTTTCAATTACTTCTGATTTCAATTTAACGGTAATTTAATAACTGATCCAAACAACTCATTAATTCATCTGATAATCACCCTCAGAAAAAAAAAGATGAAAATAGTTCATTACAAAAAGGTTAAAGACGGCTAAACAAAGACACCTATCTCCAACTTTTAGGTAGGGAATTAAGCCACAATAACAATTTAGTCTAACCCTCCCTTCACTCGCTTAGTTTATTCCAATTTATTATTGCCTAGAAGGTTCAAGCAAAGGTGACAACATATACAAGTCTATCATCAAAATCCACACACTGCCCAGGGAACATATCCCACTGGAGACAAGAGCTCTGGGGTCTGGAGTCCTAGTACTTGACCTCGAATCTTGCTTCCACCACTTTCTATCTGGTTGACTTAGGGCCAAATTAATTTACTTCTCTGTTGTTTCATCTGTAAATTAGCAGTTCCTACTCCACAGGGCTGTTGTGGAGACTAAGCGAGTTAATGGATATTGAGAATATTAAAGAGGGCTGGCCTCACATGGCAAATGCTCAAAAGCTATTCATGTGGTAAGAGGAATAGATGGCTGTGGAAATGTTGTATTTAGAATTTATGTCCATTCTATTGACTATGCTCATGTAGGTGATGGCAGAGATCATTTCTCACACTTCTCAGAACCACACCAGTCTTTAGCAAAGTCTATTGTCATATCCAGGAGCGAGATCCAACATAGGTAGCAGCTGTAAGGAATAGGCTGTGCGCGGTCAGCACTGGCAGATGCTGCTTTGCAGAAGTACCCTGGTGTGAACCTTTTAGCTGGATTGTGGGAAAGCCTGGGCAGGGGCAGCTGCTGACTGCTGGGATGGTTGCGGGGGAACTCCACAGGCACTCTGGGAAACAGCTTTACCTAACTGTAGGGAAGTGTTTTCATATTTTGCCCACTGGCAAACTGAATGTCAGCCTGACTTTATAACTACCGAATGAACCACGTTCTTTCTTACTATCCTAAACCTAAATGAAGCAGGAAATCAATGTAATTATAAAATAGTTAATGTCATTTACACTCCACCCAGTTCCAGGGGAGTTACAGCAAATTTTCTTTTAGTGAAAAAAAAAAAAAAAGTGCAATGCAGAATTGTGTTTAGATTTTGCGTATCTCTTACACTTCCCAAAAGGATAAATGGACTAGAACCTGGGGAAATGGCGCTGAACTAACCAGTTCCCTCTATTCGCTCATCTGTGTGGCATGAGTATGTTAGACGAGGTAGGAGATGGTTTAGATTCTTTCATCTCTTTCAATTCTGTTATTTTTTCTTCTTTAGTTACACAGCTCCAGTCAAAGCTATAGCCCAGGGCTTCAGGGCACGGTCCAAATCCAAGAAAGTAGGAATGCTACGAGAAATCCATTGGGTAGAAAAATGCACCCAACCCAAAGAGTGATTCATTTGCCCCCAAAAAGGGTTTTGCTGTTACAAATTTTTGTCCAGAACATCTGAGCCGGCGGTAGTTCAGTCGAGACATAATGTGGTCAACATTCTTTGAACAAATCTGCTTTTAATGTGTAGAATGTTCTTGTTTCCAGTTATTATTCTGAGTGATTAAAGAAACTGCCAAACTTTCACTGCAGTGGTCATCATTTATTACTGAGATAGTTACTGGGGACTTAACAGCACTCCATTTGAGACAATATCTTGAGCCTTATGCATTCAAAAGAAAAGACATGTATTTCTGGCACAAATTGATAGGGTTTCAAGATTTCTGTAATAGATACATACACAATCATATTGTTGAGTTGAAAGAAATGTGTTTCCAATAAGCAGTATTTACTGGAGTTTAACAACGATGTAACAGTTACCTGTCTATTACATGGTAGTCAAAGCTGAAGAAATGTGTTTTTAATAATCAATTGGCATTTCAAATATATAAGATAACTGCCATATGAAATCAGAACCTAGATACAACCCACATTTGAGACTTGTTTTTGAGAGTCTCATTCACGATTCTGAAGTATTAATGATTGGTTATTGTAAAAGGAGTATTATTATCAAAGGGATAATAATTTGTATTCATTTCTCTTATACTGTCTCTGCTTTTCTTCTTTTATTCTCTATTCCTTTTACTTCTCCTTAGCAGTTATTTTATTACACCTTCTATTTTAATTGGTTGGGATTGCATTCGGCCTGTATAAAGAAAACGATCCTTCCTCCCAACCAGAAAGAATAAAAAGTAACTGAATAAATACCTTTGGCTTTTTTAATGCATGCCAAGAGGAAGAGGTGAGACAAATCAGAGAGCCTCGGTGATGGATATACATGCACTGACAGATTCCCTTGGGATTAACTCTGCCTGTAACTTTGTAATAAGAATTTGTGCCACTCTGCCGAGTGTGGTGGCTCATGCCAGTAATCTCAGCACTTTGGGAGGCTGAGGCGGGTGGATCACCTGAGGTCAGGGGTTCGAGACCAGCATGACCAACATGGTGAAACCCTGTCTCTACTAAAAATACAAAAATTAGCCAGGCTTGGTGGCGCATGCCTGTAATCCCAGCTACTCAGGAGGCTGAGGCAGCAGAATCACTTGAATCTGGGGGGTGGAGATTGCAGTGAGCCAGGATCATGCCACTGCGCTCCAGACTGGGCAGCAAGAGCAAAACTCCATCTTGAAAAAAAAAAAAAAGAATTTGTGCCACTCTCCCTCCTTGAGGCCATCCCATTCTCCAACATTCCCGCAGATGTTACCTCTTATATTCATACATTTGGCAAATATTTGCAAGATGGCTTGCCGATGCTAAATTGCTCTACCAGATGCTGGTGCTACAAAAACAGAAGGCAGAGTACCTGCTTTCAAGGAACTCTCCGTCCAAAGGCGAAGTGGGACTACATAAGCCATAAGGAGAACGCAGCGTGGAAAGAAGTGGGCACTATCCACGGGAGACCGAAGAAGGCAATGACCCACACAGCCCCAGCCAGCTTCATTCTGTAACACACACAGGTAGAGTGTGGGGTGAGGACCATTCAAACAGTGATCATGGTGACGATGCAACCTACTGTCCTGTATTTTGTGGCTTAGAAAGCACCTTCTCCCCAGTCCTTCCCTGGCAGGAGCTCTCTCCCGCTTGGTGTCATTCCTCTGTCTGGAATGCTCCTTCCCTGATGCTCTCTGTGGCTGTGCTCTGCTCATGCAGTACACATCTCAGCTCAGATCAAAAGAGTCTGCCTAAGCACCCTCTCAAAAAGGGTCTTCCCAGTGCCCAGACCCTCTCATTTTTTTCACATCAGACACGAAGCGCAAGCTGTAGTGATCCTGTGAATGTAATGTTTTGTCAGCTGTCTGTCCCTGGAGTAATGCAGGCTTCATAAGGGTAGGAGCTTCTTTCAACCCGGTTGACTGCTGCAGCCCTCACAGGCAGGTAGAAGCATATCTGGTGGTGGCAGGAACTTCATTCTCATTTGTTGAATGAAAGAATTCATGAATCTGCCATGTCATGTAAACTGCATGGCACCTAAGAGCCACCCAGGCAGGCAGGGCTGAGGCATTTTGGGCAAGGGAATGCCCTCTTCTTGTGGAAATAATGTACTATTTAAGGTATGACCCAGAAGGTTGGGTCATATATACCACTTTGTGTCCATCATACGATTGCTTTGCCACCTGCCTAGCCAGCACTGCCTCTACAATAGAAACTTAGAGTGCTTCGTCTAGGAAGGGTCCCTGGACTTTGAACTGAGCATCTTGGACTGGAACTCTGGCAGAGTGCTGACACCCAATGTTTCCAGCCAGATGCGGCCTGATGTGGCTTCTTGGCATGGAGCTATCTGCAGCCTCCCCGGCCCCTGCTCTGAGAGTGGAGGCAGATAACTGGAGGAAGAGCAGGGAAGGAGGTATGCTCCTGTAATGCCAAAGCCTCTTAGGAATGAGAGCTCATTCAGAGGATGTGCCTCGGCTCCCCGCCTCTGCCAAGTGTCAAACTTCATTAAAAGGCTCGGGGGAAGATCAGTTGCAGAACATGGCTCGTCTGGGCCAACGCAGGAGTTCCTTCCCCAAGCGCAAGAGGGCTTTGCTTAGCAGCTCTACAGAGATTGGCAACTGCGGTTGAACTTGTCAGACTGTGAGCTTTCTTCAAGATTTATCCACCCCAACACGTGCACATTCTGAAAAGTAGAAATCTGTTGAGAGGTGATTCATTCCTCTGTGGGGCCTTCTAATTCTGCCTCCCACCACTCCCAGCCTGTCTTTCCTCTCTTTTGGAATTCTGAGAGCCCCACATTAGGAAGTGTTCTTTGCTTATGGTTATTGATTGTTGGAAGAAGTTTACTCCAATGATAAAAATGATACCTTGAGTTATCGCCATCCTTTGAAAAATGAGGAATACTGTTTCTAAAGGTACTTTTGAAATTATTGCTCCATAAATGTTAGCTCACTTTGGGTTCTGAGCCTGATGAAAAATGTTAAGATGGTGTCATGCCAATATCCACGGAAAGAAATTGAGACTCAGAGAGGTTAAAAAGCTGGCCCAAAGTCACACAGCTGATAAGCGATGGAGAAGGAACCACAAGACTTCTGTTCCCTCCACCATTTCATCTCATTGTGAGTCTCTTGGTAATTTCCCTCTAGATATGATTTAGAGAGACAGAAAGGGAAAAATGGCTTCATAGCTTGGAAAATACTCCTTTCTTTTTTAAAAAATACAGTAGCATACGTATC